>NC_141698.1:1016462556-1017062556 GCF_964263255.1 Lissotriton vulgaris
CAAATAAGGAATACCTTTATTCGTAGTATGAGGCATAAGCCCACACACCCAGCAATTAGTGGTGTTCACTACTAACTGATGCTGATGCAGACGTTGCACAAAGGAAATATTAATGAACTCTGATCTTCTAATAGATTCATGTTCAGACAAAGGATGAAAAGAATGCGAAGAAATAGTAGTAGGTAAAGACATAGGTTGTGTGTTGGGTGCAAACGTCACTTGAAAAGAGAAAACAACATATCCCACCAAAAACATCGTCATGCTAAGTAACATTAAAAGACACGTTATCCAAAAACATTTGCCACTCATTAATTTACACATTTTTCTTTTAAAGTTCATTTCTACAACAGTTCTCTCAATCTCAAAAAACTCCATCCTCTAACCGTGCTGTTTGCGGCAGGTGGCTCTCTTCACTCGGATGTACGTCTGTAAGTCCCAGGGAACGCCCTAGAACAAACCAGATCCGTTGACCTTGTGTCTACATGGCTGAACACTCCAAGGCTTTATACCGCGACCCTACAGCTGAACCTGGATGGCGGTTCGAAAAAGAAAAATAGGTCAAAACAGCTTTTTGGTGGGAGAACGCAGTTTTCAAAAGCAAAAAGGAATTACTTCTTTATTAGTCCATTATTTCTCTGTCGTAGATTATAGCGGCCTTTACCAGGCAATGTCTGATCACGAAACAACAACTCAGGCTCAGTGGTGTCTAGTCTCAGAGAAGGAGGAACAGCTGCTTGCAAAATATCGTTGTCCTCACGCTCAGAACTTGTCCCAACCAAACGCGCGTCACTGAATGGAACGAACTTTGGCACTGTCTCAGTCTCGGAATCGCCAACACCCTCCTGGACCCACTGGTCATGCGGCAGAGGCAAAGAAACCCTCTTACAATGTACGTGGTGTATCCAGTTCTTCTTGCCGTGCACTCTCACTGCGTTACGCGTCGATAAAAGGATCTGGAATGGTCCAGTCCAGCGGGGCTGATCGTTCTTTGTCCGCTGAAAGTTGCGCACCCACACCCACGAGTCAGGGTCAATGGCGTGTCCTGGATCTTCAGATGCTTGTAGAAGTGTATCGTAAACCTCTTGGTGTAAGACACGCAATTTAGCCATCAAATCATACAAATAGTCACTCAGCACAGGATGTTCAATCTCGCTAAACTTTGTCGGCCTCGGCGCTCCCCATACATTAGCCAGGTGACCACAAATAATTTCGTACGGGCTAAGGCCCACTCGAGAATGCAATGTAGTTCTAGTTGACAAAAGTGCCAATGGCAAAGCATCGGGCCATTGGAGACCAGAACTCGCCTGAATCTTGGCTAACTTCAGCTTCAGAGTGCCATTGTAGCATTCGACTAAACCAGCTGAATGGGGGTGATTCGCAGCATGAAATTTCTGCTTAATGCCCAAACCTTCACACACTCTCTTCATGACTTGGCCCACAAATTCACTTCCATTATCACTCCACACCATCCTTGGCAATCCATATCTAGGGAAGAATTCCTTGAGTAGGGCTTTGGCTGTGGACAAGCCAGTATTATCTTTCAGGGGGTATGCTTCTACCCATCTCGAAAAGGCACAAACAACTACAAGGACATATTTTAAGTTGTTACATCTTTCCATGTGTATAAAATCCACTTGCAGCACCGCGAACGGATACGTCGGAGGTGCAAAGTGACCAGCTGGATTTGGGGTTCCCTTGCCAGGATTATACATTAGACAAACCATGCAATTTTTTACCAGATTCTCCGCACACTTAGGAATTCCAGCATTCTGCCATACTGGAGCCAACAACTAACAAATCCCTTTCACACTGATGTGAGCCATTCCATGCGCCATCGTAACCACTGCAAGCACATACGCATCAGGTAACAACCATCGCTGATGTTCCGACAACTCAACCCAGCAACCAGTCGAATCCAATTTTCCTGTACTCTCTCTCCACACATTCAATTCTTTCGCCGTAGCTTCAGCCTGAATTGACTTCACATTCTCTATCGTATCCTCACACATTCCTCTATCCGGAACCCATCTTGCTGGACCCGCAACATACATTCGACTCGTCACATCTTTCGCCGCTTCTTTCGCTACTTCATCCGCAAACGCATTACCACGACCAACGTCATCGGTAACCTTCTTATGTGCACTACATTTCACGATCGCAACTTGCGTCGGCAACGTAAGTGACTCAAAAAGCTCATTCACCAACTGACCATGCTGGATCTTTGTACCATGAGAAGTAAGAAATCCACGTTCTTTCCACAAGCGTCCGAAGCTATGAGCGACACCAAACGCGTACTGGCTATCGTTATACACAGTCACTCGCTTTCCTTTCGACAACACACACGCTCTCGTCAGTGCAATCAACTCTGCTGCTTGAGCTGAATTCTGCTGTATACGTGAAGCTTCAACAATTGTATGCAAAGTCGTAACAGCATAGTCTGCAGTCGTATCGCCATTCGGAAGCTTAAAGCATGAACCATCTACCCATAAGGTACCATCAGACTTCGCAAGAGGAGTATCTTTCAGATCAATTCTACCCTTTGTTTCTTCCTCTATCCTAAGAAAGCAATCATGCTGTTCCTGAACATCCGTCTCTACAGAAATCGGCAACAACGTAGCTGAATTCAACGTGTTGCATCGCTTTATATGCACTCGACTCGCCAAAAGCGTCAACTCGTAACCTGACAATCGAGCACTAGTCAAGTGCCTTGTTATAGTCCTGTTTAACAAAGTATCCACTGCATGTGGAACCATCACAATCAACATATTATCCATTACCAAACCAGCAGACTGTCGAATAGAAACAGCTGCTGCCGTTGTAGCTCTCAAACAACTCGGCAACGCTCTAGCTACCGGATCCAAAGTCGATGAGAAATATCTCTACTCTCCTCGGCAATCGGGATACTGAAGAAAGCATTCTTCAGATCTATCACCGAAAACCAGGTAGCTGAGGCAGGATTCATAGTCAGCAAAGCAGTAATATCTGGAACAACCGGAAGCTGTGGCACAACAATTTTGTTTACTTCTCGAAGATCGATCACAAACCTATGCACAGCCAGTTGAGAAGAATCTGTACGCTTCAGAACAGGCAAAACCGGACTATTGAACACATTACCTCTCGTCTCTTCTATCACACCTTTCTCAATCAGATCATAGATGATCGCTAAAAGTGCTCTTTCACCGTCACTAGAAATCCTGTATTGGGGAATACCTGGCAATCTAGCATTTGCTTTCAGAGTCACAACATATGGTGGAATCTCCAAAAGACCCACGTCATTAGGACCATTAGCCCAAAGAGTACCAGGGAGAGAACACAATTCCAATGGAAGCCGATCTTTAGACAAATACATCGGAGAGACCACTCTCTTACCCAATGTAAGCTGTACTCCCGATGGAGAACAATGCAATGTCGCATACAATCTCTTCAACAAATCCAATCCCAACAAATTCTCGCCACAACCTGTCGTCAGAATGAGGGGTGCTTCTAATTCACAAGGTCCAACAGAAAGAGACAAAGGACTAGAAACTGGATTACGAACCGGGGCGCCAGAAAAACCTACCGAAACATTTGTCAAGCCAGACAAAGGTGCGCCAGGGAGTTTAGAGTGCATGATAGAACTCTTCGCCGCACCAGTATCCAACAGAAAAGGCTCTGACACACCTGATGTAATCACTTCAACATAAGGTCCACTCTGATCTACTGGAACTGACACTACTCCCTCTCTTTGTCTATGGCTGTCCTAGCAATCGTTACCGTCAGCATTCTCACTCTCAACATAGTAATCATCAGCATATTATTGAGTCGACTGACCAGACGCAACATTCTGTTGATCAAAACAATTCATTGTATTCTGTGGTGGAAAGGATCATGCATTCTGGGGGAACACACCACGTCCTCTACCTCTTGGAGCTTGCTGAACACCTCGACCTCTCACACCAGAAGCACCATTCGTACCCTGCAACAGAACCGGACAACTACTCTTGAAGTGCCCTTCTTCTTTACAATACGCACACTGATTAGGGCCTACAGAAACACGCTGCTGAAAAGACTCGGACCTTTGTGATCCTCTCTGAAATTGCTGAGGTTGCTGAAACTCACGTTGATTATAACGAGGCGGAAACGCCTGTTGCAAAGGAACCCTCGTCTTTAAATCTTTAGTCTTTTTCTCTGCTTTCTCTTTCTCATCCTTATCTCTATTCTCGTAATATTGTGCAGTAGCCAATATCTGGGCCAACGAAGACACAGCCCATGAACTCTCTGAATCCTTCAACTTGTTACGCAACTCGGGAAGCAAATTATGAACAAACTTATCCACGAACAACCTTTGGCCACCTTCCGTACTCATATCTTGGCCACTGTGATCTATAAACGTCTCTTCAAACCTAGTGAAGAAA
This sequence comes from Lissotriton vulgaris, assembly GCF_964263255.1. Classification (NCBI taxonomy): domain Eukaryota; kingdom Metazoa; phylum Chordata; class Amphibia; order Caudata; family Salamandridae; genus Lissotriton; species Lissotriton vulgaris. The sequence continues at coordinate 1,016,466,951 of NC_141698.1, forward strand.
TCAGACACAGTTTCATCTTTCTTCTGCTTTCATGCAGACAACTTATACCAATTTACTCGCATAGCAGGCATTAAAGTCTTCATATAATTAATATACCTACCGGGGAGTTCAGCAACTAAAGCCTCAGGTTTAGCTCCTCCACCTTGAAGACCATCCGCAACAGTAATATTAGCCCATGTGTCACCTAACTCTTGCGCATGATCCACATGACGAATCTTTCCCCACAAAGGTTGAGGAACCACATTACCAATCAACATGTCTATATCAGCTAAATTCATGATGCATGCGTCAGCTGTCTGTGACAATTCCTTGTAGTACCCTGCAGGATTCTGGAAACTGGCTACGTAACTGCTTACGCACCGAAACAGTGGTCACATTCAATGACCCAAAGAAAGGAGACAAAAGACCAGTAACAGTATCAGTCATTCGCTGCCCAACAGAAGGAGAAGTTGTCAGAAGGACAGGAGACAAAGCAGACTGAGATGAAACAAACGTAGGAGTAGTAACAAAAGAAGTAGCAAGTACAGGAGAAAAACTCATAGGAATTTGAGGCGGAACTGATAGCAAAGTCGGCGGCCCTAGAGAATGCTGCACCAGAGGAGAAGGAACCCACTGAAGAGGAGCTGGTGGCTGAGCAACAACAGGAGGCTGAACAGCTGGATGTTGCAGAGGTGCCGTAGCACTCTGCACATAAGGGGGTGGTGAACTCAACAAATGTGACATCAAAGGATCCTTTTCAGGGTCCTTCGTTGCACCTTGTAGAAGAGATGACAAAGCTGGATAGCATTTATTGATGGCCATTTTATGTTGCCTGTGCAACTCTTCACTCACTTCATTATCTTTAAACTGCCTAGCTGCTTGCATTATTGATATACCCTTCTCTCTTTTATCTTTTTTTGCTTGTTTAATTGCTTTCTGTTTGGCTTCCTTACGCCAGAGGCAGAAAGAGTCAAACATTGCTGGCCGGGCTTTCTTCTTAAATAGTTTAACTTCCAAATTATCTAAAATCTCGGTGTCATAGCTACCATGTTGGAGCCATTTTAAGACACTGTCTTTCCTAGTGTATCGGACCCACAATTCATTATACGTAATGGGGCCCACGCCATGTTTAGAATAGAGCTCATAAGTCGGAGTTCCAACCGGAGGTATCGGACAAGAGTCCTCCAATCGGGAATCCCTGTTACAACTACAACAAAATATATTTCCAAGTTTGCTAAGACCAGGCATCTTCGCTCACTAATCTAGCTTCAAACTTCAAGGGATTACCAAAAACGATAGTCTCGCAAATATACGAGTCCCTCGGCTTTGGCACTTGCAAGTACCAAATCAAAACTAAGGAACCAAGACCAAGGACTGGGAGCGACCCACTTATACTTAACTGAAGTATTGATCACGTCACCCAGTAGACCCGTCTATCATCTCGCTGTACAAATCGTCATGAAGGGTTCAAGACAGGGCGACAGTCAGGGCAGCAGTCCTTCATAGCCGTCGGAAAGCGGGAAGCCTCGCAGCAAAAACCTTCAGTCCACGTTCGACATGCAGGGGTCGATGGAGTGGGGGCCCTCTTCCGGAATTTCCTCACGAAGCTCCTCACGATCTTCAGGCTTGGACCGGTACCACTGAAGTCGCCCCACGTTGGGCGCCAACTGAAGAACCGGGTTTTAGAACCCAGCGGCACCAGGGGCACGCCCAAAGTCTTCGGGTTCAACTGTCTTAGAATACAGAGACACGGGATACTTCTCGGTGACGTCAAAGACCAAATTTATTGGCTGCAACCAGGAACAGAAGTCTACGAAGTACGACACAAGTAGGTTCGTCAGAGCTAGACATCATCTTTTATGCTAAAAATCACATTCCGGACAAACACCCACTAGTTACAATTTGTCCAATCATAGGTAACATTGCGAAAGGTATCGCATGACGACAAACCCACTTCTCAGTTGTCCAGCCCACCATCAATTACACGGGAAAGCCCAACATTCTTTCTCGAACAGGCCGGACAAACCCATAATAAAAGACCACAACCCATACCATAAATAGGCAATAAAAGAAAGAACAGAAACAGATGAGAAGTAGGATAAGGGGTGTGTGCGTGTGCAATAAACTCAACAATGTCCTGTTCTTTGATCCTTAATCTTGATCAGCTACCGGGCAAGGAACTAGCTTATCAAGGTCAGCTTCAGGCAAAGAGGTCAGTTCGCTCAAGTCATTCAGAAGTCAGCTAAAGTGTACGTGTACTAAAGACTTGTTCGGCCGTAATCATCGGCCTATGTGAGGGCAACCACAAAATGGCTGCCATGCATAAAATGGAACTCAGGGGTTCAGAACAACATCCCTAAATTCGTAGTGAATCCATTGGTCTAACATGGCGAAATCACTCGTACTTGCCGCACTCACTAGTTACGGTTCGCTACTATCAAATTCGTAACAAAACCATGACCTTTATGAAACGGGTTCAGAATTCACGGAACCTCAGGATGTCTGACGCTTGTGGATGTCTGACACTTGTGGATGTCTGATGCTTGTGGATGCCTGATGCTGGTGGATGTCTGATGTTTGTGGATGTCTAATGTTTGTGGATGTCTGATGCTCGTGGATGTCTGATGCTTGTGGATGTCTGATGCTTGTGGATGTCTGATGCTTGTGGATGTCTGTTGCTGCCTGATGCTTGTGGATGTCTGACACTTGTGGATGTCTGACGCTTGTGGATGTCTGTTGTTTGTGAATGCTTGAAGCTTTTGCATGCCTGACGCTTGTGCATACCTGACGCTTGAGGATGCCTGACGCTTGTGGATGTTTGACGCTTGTGGATGACTAATGCTTGTGGATGTCTGAAGCTTGTGGATGTCTGATGCTTGTGGACGTCTGTTGCTTGTGGATGTTTGATGCTTGTGGATGCTTGATGCTTTTGGATGCCTGACGCTTGTCGGTGTCCGATGCTTGTGGATGTCTGTTGCTTGTGGATGTCTGATGCTTGTCGATGTCTGATGCTTGTGGATGCCTGATGCTTGTGGACGCCTGATGCTTGTGGATGTCTGATGCTCCTGGTTGTCTGATGCTCCTGGTTGTCTGATGTCTGATGCTTGTGGATGCCTAATGCTTGTGTATGTCTGATGCTTGAGGACGTCTGATGCTTGTGGATGTCTGTTGCTTGTGGATGTGTGACACTTGTGGATATCTGACGCTTTTGGATGTCTGACTTTTGTGAATGCTTGATGCCTTTGGATGTCTAATGCTTGTGGATGCCTGATGTTTGTGGATGTCTGATGCCTGATGTTTGTGGATGTCTGATGCTTGTGGATGTCTGACGCTTGTGGATGCCTGACGCTTGTGGATGTCTGATGCCTGACGCTTGTGGATGTCTGACGCTTGTGGATGTCTGATGCTGGTGGATGTCTGATGCTTGTGGATGTCTGATGCTTGTGTATGTCTGATGCTTGTGGATGTCTGTTGCTTGTGGATGTCTGTTGCTTGTTGATGCCTGACGCTTGTGGATGCTTGTGGATGACTGATGCTTGTGGATGTCTGACGCTTGTGGATGTCTGACGCTTGTGGATGTCTGATGCCTGATTCTTGTGGATGTCTGAGGTTTGTGGATGTCTGATGCTGGTGGATGTCTGATGCTTGTGGATGTCTGATGCTTGTGTATGTCTGTTGCTTGTGGATTTCTGTTGCTTGTGGATGTTTGATGCTTGTGGATGCTTGATGCTTTTGGATGTCTGTTGCTTGTGGGTGTCTGACGCTTGTGGATGTGTATTGCTGGTGGATGTCTGATGCTTGTGGATGTCTGATGCTTGTGGATATCTGATGCTTGTGGATGCCTGATGCTTGTGGACGCCTGATGCTTGTGGATGTCTGATGCTCCTGGTGGTCTGATGCTTGCGGATGCCTGATGCTTGTATATTTCTGATGCTTGTGGATGCCTGATGCTTGTGTATGTCTGATGCTTCTGGATGTTTGTGGATGTCTGATGCTTCTGGATGTCTGATGCTTCTGGATGTCTGATGCCTGATGCTTGTGGATGTCTGTTGCTTGTGGATGTCTGTTGCTTGTTGATGCCTGATGCTTGTGGGTGCTTGTGGATGTCTGACGCTTGTGGATGTCTGATGTTTGCGAATGCTTGAAGCTTGTGCATGCCTGACACTTGTGCATGCCTTACGCTTGTGCATACCTGACGCTTGTGGATGCCTGACGCTTGTGGATGCCTGTTGCTTGTGGATGCCTATGCTTGTGGATGCCTGATGCCTTTGGATGTCTGATGCTTGTGGATGGCTGACGCTTGTGGATGTCTGATGTCTGATGTTTGTGGTTGCCTGATGCTTTTGGATGGCTGACGCCTGTGGATGGCTGACGCCTGTGGATGGCTGACGCCTGTGGATGGCTGACGCTTGTGGATGCTTTTAGCTTGTGAATGCCTGATGCTTGTGCATGCCAGACCCTTTTTGGATGCCTGACGCTTGTGGATGTCTGATGGGTGATGCTTGTGGATGCCTAGTCCTTGGACACTACTATGCTGTGTTCCAGTAGCCCATGTTTAGTGAACTCTGTCATTGGTGGCTATTTACAATATTTATTAAAGGGGGACGGCAGGGGGACAAACATCTGAGGTAATCTCTGCTCTTGACCATCAGCTTGAGGCCCTCCCAACACAGTTGTCTATTATTGTAGGTGGAGATTTCAATACTACTTTTGAACCTTTTGGACAAGAGGATCAATTTCTTGCTGCTGAGGAGGACAGTAAATGGGGCGTCCCTCAGCTTGAATTACCAGCTGTAAGAAGATGGTCAGCTGTAGCCATACAGTTCAAGGCCTTATGCTTAGTGAGAGGGTTTAGAGCAGCAAACGGGCGCACCCTGTCTGACCGCCTGGGAGAAAATACATTTGATAATAGCAGGTATTCCAGCCAAATAGATTACTTACTGGTGGATATAAGAGGATGGCACTGTCTGATCGATATGACTGTTAAAAATAGGATGGAAAGTGACCATAATCCACTTTGTAGGGAATTTCTAGCACAAAAGGGGACTAGAAAATCGGGGCGTGGGAAGGTCACCCTAGATATCAATGCCTCTAATAACATGCGTCACATTAAATGGGGTAGATTCATTGAGAGCCCTGAGAAGTTGGAGGTCCTTAAAAATATGGTCGTTGAAGAAGTGGCTAATTTAAACACTCACATTAGTAAGCAAGACTTTCCCTAAATAATGCTTGAGGCACTTACCCACTTTTTTCACAAAACTCCAATTGATCTTCAGGAAGATTATAAAACCAGATATGGGAAACAAAAAACAACCCAAGGTGGGGTGGTATAACAATGCTTGTAAATTAGCCCGTCAAAACCTGAGCACAGAAATAAGATTTAGGAATCCCTTAGGTGCGAGAAAGGCAAGGGAGACATATAGGCAAGCTCAGAAAGTAGCAAAAAAACTGTGGTATGAGGATCAGTGGCGTGATCTGAAATCAGCCTGTGAAGCAAAGGACTCAAAACAATTTTGGGCCATTGTTAAGTGGGATAGAGGAGGTGTAGCTGAACCCCCCCAAAACAATGTTGCCAAACAACAATGGGTAGAATTTTTCAGACCCCAATATACTCGTAACCCAGCTGAAGAAGAGTGTCGTCTACCCCCAACTATTTTTTTATCAAAGTCAGCTTTTCACAACTAAAGATATCAGTTTAGAGTTAGACTGTGTGACTGGGGAAGAGCTCCAGGCATGGATGGCATCCCAGCTGCCGTGTTTTTCAGTGATAGATCGTCTTGGTGCCAGTACTTTGAGTGTTTAGCTAACTCTGTGGCTAGGGGTGCGCCAATCCCATCTTCATGGAAAGGCGCTGAAATAATTCCGTTTTTTAAAAAGGGTGACAAATCTCTACCCAGTAATTATAGACCTATCAGTCTTATAGACTCAGCCCAAAAACTTATAGGTCGTTTAGTGCAAAATAAATTGCAAATATGGATAGAAGAACACAATATTTTGACCCCATATCAAGCTGGCTTTTGACCATGTACTAGTTCAATTGACCAGGTCTTTTACTTCATAGCACTTTTCTGGAGGAATGTGGCCTTAACCAATGGGACACTTTACGCGGTCTTTGTAGACCTGAAATCGGCTTTCGATTTAGTCCCCCGTTCCAAACTTTGAAGGGTTCTCGCTGAAGCAGGGATGTCCCCGGAACTATTGACTCTTCTCGTCCGCCTGCATGAGAACAACTACGCCAGAATCAGATGGGGGGCACAGGGTGAGGTGACCGACTCATTCCCTGTCGAGCGTTGTGTTCGGCAGGGGTGTGTTCTGGCACCCACGCTGTTTTCATTATACATCAACGGCATAGTGGATCATCTTAGCCGTTCCCCCACTGATGCTCCCGTTTTAGCTAGGGCCCGTGTGCCTGTTCTCATGTTCGCGGACGACACGTTGATTGTTTCCCGGACCCCGAGTGGGCTACAGAAGGCTGTGAATGCGTTTGGAGAATTTTGTCAACTGCGTGGACTTGAGATAAACACCTCAAAAACCAAATTCATGTCCCTGAATCAGCGGAAAACATTAAAAGGTACAATTCATTTTAATGGAACTCCACTCGAGCAGGTAGAGGCCTTTACGTATTTAGGAATATCTCTCCAGAGTAACATGAGCTGGAAAAGTCATATTGACATGGCTGTTCTAAAATTCCACCAGCTTGCGGGTGCCTTAGCCATCAAGCATAAAGCTTCTTTTACCAAGCCAATTACACCTGCCTTAGAGATCTACAATATGAAGGTCATAAGCGCCTCTTTGTGTGGTTCAGAACTATGGGGATTTAATTATTTGAACCAACTAACAAAGGCGGAGAATAAATTTCTACGCTGTTTAGTCGGGGTCCCCCAAAGTACTCCCACTGTTCCGTTTTTATATGATCTTGGCATGAAAGGAATTGAGGATATAGCATGGTTACTGCCTCTATTATGTTGGAGACGTATCTGGACAACCCCAGAACTAGCTCACTATGCCCTTGCATTAAAGGATATTATCAGGGCAGATGGTTTTCATTCTATCCCATGGCTTAAAGAGATAAGGGGTTTATTATCAAAGCTGGAACTTGACCACCTATGGGAAGACTCAGACGTCTAAGGTTCCCATCAAAAGCAAATCTGAAAAAAAAAGTATTGGGAAATGATTTGGATGTCCGCCCATAGTACCTGTGTAAACACTAATTTAACTGGACCTTTCCTTGAATTTAAACCTCGTCCACTCTTTGAGGCTTATTGGGATAATATAGAGGGTCCGTTTGACCGAAAACTGTATTTCCAGTTTAGAACTGGGACTCTTCCTGTAAAAGCTTTTAGCTATAAATGGTCAGCAACCCGGGATGATAAATGTCACAACTGTAAAGATCTGACTGAGAACATAGCCCATATGTGGTTTATATGTCCCCTTTATACAAGCCCTCGTCGTAAGTGGCTAAAACCAACGTGTATTAACTTGGGCACCCGGAGGTATATTGAGGCCCTAAGGATATTAGAGTCAGATTGTTCACCCTGTATAGCGATTGCTGTTGCTAAACTTTTAAGGTGGGCTTGGATTATACGCACTTGCACTTTACAGTCCCTAGAAGCTAGCTAAAGAACTCTAACACATCTAAAAACGCAGAACGATCTTCATTTTATGCATAATTTTAGTTGTTTAAAATACTCTTTTAAAATTTTTAATTCTGTAAATGACAGCAATTAAGATTTAATATACTTTTTAACATTGAATTTTGCTATGTAATATTTATAGTGTTTGTGATGGGATGTATACCCTGCTTTTATGACATGCTGTCGAATAAAGCTTTGAAAATCGAATTGAACTCTGTCATTATGCCACCTTTTACACTTCCTCTGCAAAATCTTTGAAAGCTCAAAATTCATTAAGTTGTAAAGGTTTCCTGCAAACAAATTAAATTGCAAAAGCTAAGAAGTGAGACATCTACCACCTTTGCCTCTGCTTCCCAGCAATGTTCCACAAGAGCAATTTCTACCACAGTAGTTTTATGTCTGTAAACCACAGTACAAGTACAAGTGCTGATCCTAGAACCTTACTCTTAGGGTAGTCTTTTCATGTTCAGTTTGTCAATAAAATACAGTGCAGATAATGTTTCTGCCAAATATGGCGCAATTGGTTTTACGGTCATCTTAGGCTACTGCCGAGCACAGGCTAGGGGGGACAGGAGAGTAAAATGAATTGCCCAAACGTGGGACGTCAGTTAATTTAATGATCCAGAAAAATACAATGTACTTGTTAAAGCTTCAGAATATCTTAAGCGTTCAGCAAAAAATGCCTCATCCCAGGCCCAATCAGAAAGGCAGACACTGCTTGCAAGGACTGGCAAAGACAATAGGTCTGCCTGTTTTAATTTACGCATATGTTTTAGTTATGTGAAACGTCTAGATACAACAGACAGCTCAAAGGAGCCTTCAAATACAGCGCAAGTGGCACGTTTGATGCACAAGATTTTAGTTAACAGGTTTAAAGCTATGCACCAAATTACATAGCAAAACCAAAGGAAATGATGGACGGAGCGTTGACAATACAAGCACTCACCCCCAGTCAACTGATCTGGCTTTAATCCATCACCGTTCTTTAGCCCACTCTGCCACCCCAGTTCAGACATGGACATATGCAAATCAGTCGGACCCTGTGCCTCATGGGAACAGTCCAGCCCGAACTGCCAAGCCATGCCTTCCCTGGACCGGAAACAAGCTACCGATGACCGGTTTCTGGCATTTCAGCCTTCTTCAGCCCGGCTTGCTTGAATCCAGCGGCAAAGTAAGCAAGGGACTCACGTCTGAGCATACCCTGCCAACTTATGGCAAACAAAGAAAAACCAAAGGAAATGGTGGACGGAGCGTTGACAATACAAGAACTCACCCCCAGTGAACTGATCTGGGTTTAATCCATCACAGTTCTGTAGCCCACTCTGCCACCCCAGTTTAGACATGGCCATATGCAAATCAGTCTGACCCTGTACCTCATGGGAACAGTACAGCCCGAACTGCCAAGCCATGCCTTCCCTGGACCGGAAACAAGCTGCCGAGGACCGGTTTCTGGCATTTCAGCTTTTTCAGCCCGGCTTGCTTGAATCCAGTGGCAAAGTGAGCAAGGGACTCACGTCTGAACATGCCCTGCCAACTTATGGCGAACAAAAAAAAACCAAAGGAAATGATGGACGGAGCGTTGACAATATAAGCACTCACACCCAGTCAACTGATCTGGGTTTAATCCATCACCGTTCTTTAGCCCACTCTACCACCCCAGTTCAGACATGGCCATATACAGATCAGTCTGACCCTGTGCCTCATGGGAACAGTCCAGCCCGAACTGCCAAGCCATGCCTTCCCTGGACCGGAAACAAGCTACCGAGGACCAGTTTCTGGCATTTCAGCATTCTTCAGCCCGGCTTGCTTGAATCCAGTGGCAAAGTGAGCAAGGGACTCACGTCTGAGCATAACCTGCCAACTTATGGCGAACAAAGAAAAACCAAAGGAAATGATGGACGGAGCGTTGACAATACAAGCACTCACCCCCGGTGAACTGATCTGGGTTTAATCCATCACCGTTCTTTAGCCCACTCTGCCACCCCAGTTCAGACATGGCAATATGCAAATCAGTCTGACCCTGTGCCTCATGGGAACAGTCCAGCCCGAACTGCCAAGCCATGCCGTCCCTGGACCGGAAACAAGCTACAGAGGACTGGTTTCTGGCATTCCAGCCGTCTTCAGCCCGGCTTGCTTGAATCCAGTTGCAAAGTGAGCAAGGGACTCATGTCTGCAGCCTATTGATCCATCTGTGCCGGAAGTCCCAGCCCATTGAGCCTAATTGATGGGCCCACTTGCGTGAAATTTCTGCCCCCCTTGGTCCATTTCAGATCTGACCCCACTCCACCCTCTCTTCCCTTGACCTCCCCAAACACACCCCCCTTTTTCATATGGGGTTTTTGTAATTGACTTGATGAAGAAACACAGCACGAAGATAGAATAGGGTTAGTAGGGATGGACAAGGATCAAGAATAGGGTGCGGTTCCCTGTCTAAGGTACCTATGACAGATTAGACAGGGAACAGGACAAAAAGGAACGTGGTCCGAGAGCAAGAACGACCTCGCCCTGCAACGTGGAATCTGGATCAGAGCTAGACGCCTAGCTCCACCGCCGGTGCTCAACAGCGCCAACAAAAGAAGAAAACAATGGGAGCCTACCAGTGATGGCTCGCTGTAAAAGACACTGGAAAGAAGAGAACAATGGGAGCCTACCAGTGATGGCTCGCTGTAAAAGACACTGGAAAGAAGAGAACAATGGGAGCCTACCAGTGATGGCTTGCTGTAAAAGACACTGGAAAGAAGAGAACAATGGGAGCCTACCAGTGATGGCTCGCTGTAAAAGACACTGGAAAGAAGAGAACAATGGGAGCCTACCAGTGATGGCTCGTTGTAAAAGACATTGGAAAGAAGAGAACAATGGGAGCCTACCAGTGATGGCTCGCTGTAAAAGACACTGGAAAGAAGAGAACAATGGGAGCCTACCAGTGATGGCTCGCTGTAAAAGACACTGGAAAGAAGAGAACAATGGGAGCCTACCAGTGATGGCTTGCTGTAAAAGACACTGGAAAGAAGAGAACAATGAGAGCCTACCCTTGATGGCTCGCTGTAAAAGACACTGGAAAGAAGAGAACAATGGGAGCCTACCAGCGATGGCTCGCTGTAAAAGCACTGGAAAGAAGAGAACAATGGGAGCCTACCAGCGATGGCTCACTGTCAAAGACACTGGAAAGAAGAGAACAATGGGAGCCTACCAGCGATGGCTCGCTGTAAAAGACACTGGAAAGAAGAGAACAATGGGAGCCTACCAGCGATGGCTCGCTGTCAAAGACACTGGAAAGAAGAAAACAATGGGAGCCTACCAGCGATGGCTCGCTGTAAAAGACACTGGAAAGAAGAGAACAATGATAGCCTTCCAGTGATGGCTCGCTGTCAAAGACACTGGAAAGAAGAGAACAATGGGAGCCTACCAGTGATGGCTCGCTGTCAAAGACACTGGAAAGAAGAGAACAATGGGAGCCTACCAGCGATGGCTCGCTGTAAAAGGGACTGGAAAGAAGAGAACAATGGGAGCCTACCAGCGATGGCTCGCTGTAAAAGCACTGGAAAGAAGAGAACAATGGGAGCCTACCAGCGATGGCTCGCTGTAAAAGACACTGGAAAGAAGAGAACAATGGGAGCCTACCAGCGATGGCTCGCTGTCAAAGACACTGGAAAGAAGAGAACAATGGGAGCCTACCAGCGATGGCTCGCTGTCAAAGACACTGGAAAGAAGAGAACAATGGGAGCCTACCAGCGATGGCTCGCTGTAAAAGACACTGGAAAGAAGAGAACAATGGGAGCCTACCAGCGATGGCTCGCTGTAAAAGACACTGGAAAGAATAGAACAATGGGAGCCTACCAGCGATGGCTCGCTGTTAAAGACACTGGAAAGAAGAGAACAATGGGAGCCTACCAGCGATGGCTCGCTGTAAAAGACACTGGAAAGAAGAGAACATTGTGAGCCTACCAGTGGTGGCTCGCTGTAAAAGATACTGGAAAGAAGAGAACAATGGGAGCCTACCAGTGATGGCTCGCTGTAAAAGACACTGGAAAGAAGAGAACAATGGGAGCCTACCAGTGATGGCTCGCTGTAAAAGACACTGGAAAGAAGAGAACAATGGGAGCCTACCAGTGATGGCTCGCTGTAAAAGACACTGGAAAGAAGAGAACAATGGGAGCCTACCAGTGATGGCTCGCTGTAAAAGACACTGGAAAGAAGAGAACAATGGGAGCCTACCAGCGATGGCTCGCTGTAAAAGACACTGGTAAGAATAGAACAATGGGAGCCTACCAGCGGTGGCTCGCTGTAAAAGATACTGGAAAGAAGAGAACAATGGGAGCCTACCAGCGATGGCTCGCTGTAAAAGACACTGGAAAGAAGAGAACAATGGGAGCCTAGCAGTGATGGCTCGCTGTAAAAGACACTGGAAAGAAGAGAACAATGGGAGCCTACCAGTGATGGCTCGCTGTAAAAGACACTGGAAAGAAGAGAACAATGGGAGCCTACCAGTGATGGCTCGCTGTAAAAGACACTGGAAAGAAGAGAACAATGGGAGCCTACCAGTGATGGCTCGCTGTAAAAGACACTGGAAAGAAGAGAACAATGGGAGCCTACCAGTGATGGCTCGCTGTAAAAGACACTGGAAAGAAGAGAACAATGGGAGCCTACCAGCGATGGCTCGCTGTAAAAGACACTGGTAAGAATAGAACAATGGGAGCCTACCAGCGATAGCTCGCTGTAAAAGACACTGGAAAGAAGAGAACAATGGGAGCCTACCAGCGATGGCTCGCTGTAAAAGACACTGGAAAGAAGAGAACAATGGGAGCCTACCAGCGATGGCTCGCTGTAAAAGACACTGGAAAGAAGAGAACAATGGGAGCCTACCAGCGATGGCTCGCTGTAAAAGACACTGGAAAGAAGAGAACAATGGGAGCCTACCAGCGATGGCTCGCTGTCAAAGACACTGGAAAGAAGAGAACAATGGGAGCCTACCAGTGATAGCTCGCTGTAAAAGACACTGGAAAGAAGAGAACAATGGGAGCCTACCAGTGGTGGCTCGCTGTAAAAGACACTGAAAAGAAGAGAACAATGGGAGCCTACCAGTGATGGCTCGCTGTAAAAGACACTGGAAAGAAGAGAACAATGGGAGCCTACCAGTGATGGCTCGCTGTAAAAGACACTGGAAAGAAGAGAACAATGGGAGCCTACCAGTGATGGCTCGCTGTAAAAGACACTGGAAAGAAGAGCCTTTGAACATTATCACTCCCTGACCATCACTTATATTAGGTTGAATTTCTCTCCCAATCGCCTCGTATAGATTATGCCCCAATTGGACAAGAAAAAGATTTTCTTTTGAAACCTTACATCGGTCGCTTTCACTGTGTATGAATAAGTAACGAAGAAATATGGAAGAAAGAGTAAACTGTGTATAATGATAATTGTAGAACACCAGTTGTCCTCATGAACATGCTTATTAGTTTAGATCCTCATGGAGTCTAGACCTCAAATAATGCACTTAATGGTCCTTATCCTATCAGAACAAATTGTATGATAACATTTTTGTATTAGAACTAACCCTGGGCGTAGTGGGCGTAGTGGGGCTTCGCGGAGCTACGTGAAGTGGGCGAGAAACTACGCCCACCTCCGCACTCCGCGTAGCCCCACTACGCTCCACAGGCCTCCCTCCCGCCCTCCCTAAATACTTTAAATTAGGAGTGTAAAAGAATTAAAAAGCACTTACCTTGCCCGCCGCTGCCCGCCGCTACCCGCCGCTGCCCGCCGCTGCCCGCCGCGTCCCCGGGGCTCGCAATCTTCATTGCTGCCGTCTTCTGTACTAATGCGCATGCGCGGGCGGCCCGCATGCGCATTTCTTCGTGAGAAATGCGCATGCGCGGCCGCCCGCGCATGCGCATTAGTACACAAGACGGAAGAATGGAGATAGCGCGAGCCCCGGGGACGCGGCGGGCAGCGGCGGGCAAGGTAAGTGCCTTTTAATTATTTTACACTCCTAATTTAAAGTATTTAGAGAGGGCGGGAGGGAGGCGGGTGGCGGCCAGCTACACTCCGTCTGCGGAGCGTGCGTAGTGCCGGATTCTACGCCTGCTACCCAAAATGCGTAGAAGCCGGCACTACGCACACTCCGTGCACGGAGCGTAGCCACCCGCCCACCCTTAATTAGAACGAAGTTACTGCATCTTCTAAGACTTATGCTCATCTCCACGTCTAAAGGTATGGTACGAAAAATGTCATTTTGTATGCACTGTCTCCCCGTTTGTTACATTGACTACATAGGTTATTGACGATACTGTTTGTACTGATAGCAGAATTGTTTTCATCTGCCCATAAAACAAATAGGCCACCAAAGACCGCAATGGACATCCCAACTGCATACTTAGCTTTTGTGTATAATAATGTCAACCTGTACATCATCACAACAGATATGAACAGAAATGAACTAACTTAGTATAAAAACTGGGGACTGTGGAAATCGATAAACCTTAAGTATACATAAGCGGAGTTCATTTATGTTCGCCACAGTCACTGTTCAGAGCAGAGTGAAGATCGTAAAACATTGTCTGCATCATCTTGCGTAACAAGGGCCTCTACGTGCGCGTAAGCAACAACCATTTTAGATATCACAGCCATTTTCATTCCCTGCTAGTCACCCATGATTCACACTGACCTCGCAATCATCTCCAGCACCCTGACTAAGCCTGAACACATGTACTAGGGTCGTAAAAACCTTGTCAGCCTGACAATGCCCCGGAGTCACTTCCCGCGCCAAACCCACTTGTCCTTTCATCCTCCATGCACAGGCAAGCCCCCTTTTATAACCTCCTTCCCTGCACCTGGCCACTCAGTCCGGTCCCAGGCCCTAAAAGAGCCCTGTGGACATTGTTTATTGCCTACACAAGGCAGGGCTTGTTTCACCAACAAAGGGGCCTGACTTTAATCAATAACCCAAAACCCTTAGATCTGACCGATCCCACGTGTTTTAAGATACTGTCGGAATGTCCAGCTGCGAGATAGCGATCATCTGTTACATCTAAGTGGGGGGACATTTGTTGCTGGATTTGTGTGGGAACTAGCTTGAGGCGGGGACTCCAAGGATGTTTGACCATGCAATAAACTGACGAAAGAAATGTATAAAAGGCCATGCCACAGAGATGCAGTTAGAGCACCTCCTGACGATAGCCCCGGTGTCTAATGTGATGTGTTCTCCTCCTGGAGTAATAAACCTGTTCTTCGCTTTTCCACTTGCCAGTGCCTGCCTCGCTATTTTGATAGCTAATATTAAGGTAAATTAGAGGTGGTTGGCACCAAGCGGCATCAAAAGTCTTGGGAGTCACAGCTGCTTTTTACACAACCACTCACACACACAGTCACACATCCATACAAACACTCTGCCACTCAGCCCCCCTCCAGGGCCGATTTTGGCCCTAGGGGACCCCATCCTCCAGGGCCCAGCCTTAACTGAATGGGGATGGAGGCCACGTGGCCCCCTCTCCAGGTCAATTTCGGCATTCCCATCCAACCGAGCCCAGGCATAAATATATACATTTTTAATGGGGGCGGGGGTCTTCACGGCCCGCCTCCCTGGGCCAATTTAGGCCCCGGGGACCCCATTCCCCAGCCATAAACAAATGGGGAAGGTGGGCTGCAGGACCCTTTCCCCGGACCAATTATTGGCACGAGCTCCCCATCCCCCTGGGCCTGGCCATTTCACCTGGGTGCCCTGGGGACACAGTGTGCCTAATGGGGATCGCGAGGGGTACCTCAAGGCCCCCGCATTCCAGGCTGGCTCGTGGCTTCCTGCTGTATGAACAAGCGCTGGAGCCCCCACTTTTTTTGCCATATTTGCTTTAAATTCGCAACACATTTAAAAAAAATGCTTTTTACCCTGCAGGGTCCCTCTGGGACCCCAAGACCAAGGCTTGGAGGTCAGGGTATCCCTACCCAGCCCCCTTTTCTTTTTCTTTTTTTTACTTTTTTGGGGGGACACTCGGCAGAAGCAGAGTCCCAAGATGGCTGTTAACACTTCCTGGTTGAAGTGTTGGCAGCCCCAATCAGTTATGCCGTTCTCTGCACAAGCTCGTTATTATTCGTGAATTAGCCAGCAATCAGAGATATCTAAATTTGGTTTCCTTAAATTTCTCAACAACAACTGAATAGATTTACAACAAATAATAGCAGTTCGGGCCGCAGCTCTGTCTAAAGAGTTCAGGGGAATTAACATGGAAAAGGCACCTTTGTTGACCCCTTATTTCTCAGCCCCTACTTGACCGATCTCCCTGAAACTTTCCATGCACAACAAGACTCACCGTGACCTTTCGTTGGAAAGTCTTGTGACGAGTCGTCAAACAGCGCCAAAGATACAGGCAACTTTAGTGAATCACATGTACCCAGTAGTCCAGTGCAGACGCGTTTCGGGCCTCGAGCTCTTTGTCAGAGGCATCCTGCATGAAAACTGCAACATTACCACAGGATATATCCCCTCTTTTATGTCAATCATATCATATGTATATATATATAGTCACTCAATGATCGATATGTAAAAATGCGGGCTTGTTAGTGAGGCCAGGGGCGATGAGGAAGGGTGAAGATGGTCCTAGTGGGACGTCCCCTAGACTTCTAGATCGAAGTAAATTGATCTAGAGTTCCTCATGTACCGGCATGTGTCCAAATTCATGCTTAAAATGAGACCAGCCTCCTCGTTACATATTTCTCAAGCTGGAATTATCAAGATGTGTTGAAAATCAAAAGTGGTACTCTTATCCAAAATGTATTGATACATTTTTATTTTACTTTTGTAGAAAAAGAATACAAAAAGACATTCGCACTTTTGACTGTAAATCTGTCTTCCAGCTGTATGTTTAGCTCAATAAATATTATAAAAAGAGAGAGGAACCCCTTGAAGTAAACAAGGGAATTGGGGTGTTAAACCTAAATCAAACAGAATGATTCCCTTGGGTCGTGTACAAGAGAAGCTTGGAATTAGCTATAACCACAATCAAATATAAACACACTAACTAAAGAAATTAATCAAAAATGAAGTTACATAACAATTTATTGAAACAATAAAAAGACAATTTACAATTACACTGGAAAAAATGTTAAAAAACAATTAAAATACTATATCATTTTGTGACCAGCACAAAAATGAAGGACAGACAAAACTCAATTGTAAAACATACAAATTAGAGATTACAAAGCGTACATTCACAATTAAAATTTCAACGTCCCCTGGTTTTATAACCTTACAATCTTATATACACCAGGGGGGAAAAAAGATGAATTGTACAGAAAATTGCGTCGACGCGTTTCGGTGGTTTGCGTATTATTATGTGCCACCTTTATCAAGACTATTGATTTGTTGTCTGTCGTGTTACTGGATCCTTACGGTTGTCCTGTTTGGTCAGGTGGGATTCCTTATTATGTAGGAGATAAAAATTCTTTCAGGATGTGAGGAGATATTCTTATTGGGCGGTAACTATCTGGAGGTTACTAATGATTCTCCTATCCGATAAGGATTAGAAAACTTTTCAGAGTCTGTAAATCTTCAGACACTTCTATGTCACTACTTTTTAGTTATTCTTGACTTGTAGCGGGGATGGATGGTATTATCGTATCCCAAATGAAAACGAAGACCCGATACGAACAGACGCTTTTGCTGTAGCAGGGGATACGATAATACCATTTTTTAAGAAACTACCCCAACGCTCACAAAAGTAAAGGCAGCTCACCGCGCCTCTATTATTCCTTCTACTGCGAGATCTCTTTTTGACCATTATAGAGAGACTCGTTCTGGTCATTGAAGCCAACCGCCATTGATCTTGATATCCATCCCCGCTACAAGTCAAGAATAACTAAAGAGTAGTGACATAGAAGTGTCTGAAGATTTACAGACTCTGAAAAGTTTTCTAATCCTTATCGGATAGGAGAATCATTAGTAACCTCCAGATAGTTACCGCCCAATAAGAATATCTCCTCACATCCTGAAAGAATTTTTATCTCCTACATAATAAGAAATCCCACCTGACCAAACAGGACAACCGTAAGGATCCAGTAACACGACAGACAACAAATCAATAGTCTTGATAAAGGTGGCACATAATAATACGCAAACCACCGAAACGCGTCGACACAATTTTCTGTACAATTCATCTTTTTTCCCCCCTGGTGTATATAAGATTGTAAGGTTATAAAACCAGGGGACGTTGAAATTTTAATTGTGAATGTACGCTTTGTAATCTCTAATTTGTATGTTTTACAATTGAGTTTTGTCTGTCCTTCATTTTTGTGCTGGTCACAAAATGATATAGTATTTTAATTGTTTTTTAACATTTTTTCCAGTGTAATTGTAAATTGTCTTTTTATTGTTTCAATAAATTGTTATGTAACTTCATTTTTGATTAATTTCTTTAGTTAGTGTGTTTATATTTGATTGTGGTTATAGCTAATTCCAAGCTTCTCCTGTACACGACCCAAGGGAATCATTCTGTTTGATTTAGCTCAATAAATAAACATTAATAAAATAAAAGTTACATATCGTCAGGCAGCTGAGATTCTAAAACAGGATGCAGGCGTGTGTTTTCTAATGAAAGTGCAGTGCAGTGCAAAAAGGAATTCACATTATCAATTTCTGAAAACGCAATTGTTTGTTTTACGGTAACAGTTGCAGCACCTTTTGGCCTACCATCCGAACATTATTGTAGACAATATTGAGGCTCACTGCAAGATGTTAAAAAAGAGGAAATACATATTTGAACCTATAGGGCTCCATCTGAGATCAGGAATGAACCTGCACCATGCAGCAGCATGTTACTGGCAGTTATGAACTACATGAAGAGAGGAAGGTGTCTCCTGATGATGCTCTGCAGAGGTGTCAGAAGGTCTTGGAGAAAAAGTTGGGTGCATGATCTGTAAAGTGCTGGAATTCATCTGTTCCTGCAACAAGCACGGTGGCGGGGAAGGATCGGGGGCGCTCGGGGTCCTGGAATCAGAGAGGAGAGAAGTGCATTAGAATGAGGGCATTCAGACGTGGGAGAATACAAGACCTTATCATAGAGGACCTACACTGGTGTCATGTAGAGAGGGAGAAAAGGGCATGATCAACCGAATCTCTAAAACGTGTACTCTACAACAATAACTAACCATAAACCTTCCCTCTCTTTCAAAACTGTCTAAGAACCAACGCTAGCTAAATCCCCAAACTATCTACCATTCAAACCTGCCCCTCTTATAGAACAACCTAACTACCCAAACTATCTAAATCCCCAAACTATTGAACCTTCAAACCTGCCTCTCTTATAGAACAACCTAACTACCCAAACTAACTAAATCCCCAAACTATTGAACCTTCAAACCTGCCTCTCTTATATAACTAACAACCATAACTATCTAAATCCCCAAACTATTGAACCTTCAAACCTGCCTCTCTTATATAACTAACGACCATAACTATCTAAATCCCCAAACTATTGAACCTTCAAACCTGCCTCTCTTATGTAACTAACGACCAAAACTATCTAAATCCCCAAACTATTAAACCTTCAAACCTGCCTCTCTTATAGAACAACCTAACTACCCAAACTATCTAAATCCCCAAACTATTGAACCTTCAAACCTGCCTCTCTTATAGAACAACCTAACTACCCAAACTAACTAAATCCCCAAACTATTGAACCTTCAAACCTGCCTCTCTTATATAACTAACGACCATAACTATCTAAATCCCCAAACTATTAAACCTTCAAACCTGCCTCTCTTATATAACTAACAACCATAACTATCTAAATCCCCAAACTATTGAACCTTCAAACCTGCCTCTCTTACATAACTAACAACCAAAACTATCTAAATCCCCAAACACACACAGTTACGAGTAGAAATGCACGCACACAAACACACGTGCATGGATGCACACACACAAACACATACAGTCCACACTGTCACTCTTGTCGTCTAATAATCCCACTGACACACATTCATACTCAGACAGTATGAAGGAGAGGATTGTACTCACCTCCACGGGGTAGGCTGTGGTGGGGACGTAGCGAATAACGAAGCCACATCTGCGTCTGTGGGACGTGTTGGGTTCACTGGCGTGGACTGTCAGCCCGTCGTGGATCTGACGAGAGAAATGTAGGATATGAGCCGTGCTTATCTGCCAAAAATTTAAGTGCCAGGGCCCAATGTGTTACTCACTGGTCCACTGCAGCTGGCACTGCCCGCGTCACTTTTTTACCTTTAAGTTTTGTCATTTTTTTAAAGCTATATTAAATCATTTAGTTCTCTACTAATGAAAGTTAGTTAAAAATACACACACACTGCCACCTATATGGTGGTTTCTCAGACATATGTGCCTTTGTTTACAGAAAAGCACCGGAAAACACTGGCACAAATTAAGCACTGGATGTGGGACAGAGAAAAGACAGGCAGCGCCTTGGGGAAACTGAGTACATAGTCCTGAGGCACCCCAAGGAAAGCTGTGAGTGCACAGCGCTGGTGCACCCCAGGGGGAGCTGTGAGTACACAGTGCTGGTGCACCTCCGGGGGAACTGTGAGTACACAGTGCTGGTGCACCCGGGGGAGCTGTGAGTACACAGTGCGGGTGCACCCCGGGGAGCTGTGAGTACACAGTGCTGGTGCACCCCAGGGAGAGCTGTGAGTACACAGTGCTGGTGCACCCCAGGGGGAGCTGTGAGTACACAGTGCGGGTGCATGCCCAGGGGGAGCTGTGAGTACACAGTGTGGGCGCTTCTCTATGGTAAGCTGTGAGTACACAGTGTGAGTGCACCCGGGGGAGCTGTGAGTACAGAGTAGACAGAGTTGACGCACCCTCATAGAAAGCTGTGAGTACACAGGTTGGTGCACCGTCATCGGGAGCTGTGAGTCCACAGTGCTGGCGCACCCTCAAAGAAAGCTGTAAGTACAAGGAGGTACAGTACATGGGCACCCTTAAGGTGGGGTAGTGAGTACACAGTACATGGGCACCCTTAAGGTGGGGTAGTGAGTACACAGTACATGGGCACCCTTAAGGGGGGGGGGGGTATTGAGTACACAGTTCTGGGTACCTTTAAGGAGGGGGTTGTGAGTACACAGTTCTGGGGCACCTTTAAGGGGGGCTGTGAGTACACAGTTCTGGGACACCTTTAAGGGGGGTTGTGAGTACACAGTAATGGAGACAAAAGGCTCATTATGGGAAGGGCGGTGCCATAAATTGATGGATGTCTTGGCCCCGGCCACGTCCCGACTGCCTCATTTATAAGTGGGGGAATCACTGGTCTGCCTGACACCCACAATGCGCCGGGCTCAAGTATCATGGCTTTTCATGTTACTTCGTAACGTTGCAGTAACCCCTTGCTTGTTTGCCTGTGGGAATAACGACAACTGTGAGACATGAGTCCAGGAAACGACAGAGCGCTGTGAACTCACCGACATCTGCCCAGCCTGAAGAGGACACTCCACCGCCTTCTCTGCATCAACCAGGTGCCGCGGAATCTCCTGATTGGTGGACAGCATGTTTCCGGGGGTCATTGCTGTGCCGTGCTCCAGGACACCTTGTTTGTGACTTCCTGCAGAAGAAAAGAGGGTTGGAGTAAGGGGGGCACTGATTCCTGGCCTGGGTACTCATGCAGTCCCCGCCTCTGTCTAAAATGAGGTGTCAGCACGGGCCACACCCACAATAATTATACACACATTTACCTTTAATTATCATGAGTGGTAAAGGCATCTGCGTGGTAAAGGAAGCGTGGTAAAGGCATGCGTGGAAAAGACTGTGTGGTAAAGGCATCTGGGTTGTAAAGGAAGCGTGGTAAAGGTTGCGTGTAAAAGACTGCGTGGTAAAGGCATCTGCAGGGTAAAGGCATGCATGGAAAAGACTGCGTGGTAAAGGCATTTGCGTGGTAAAGGAAGCGTGGTAAAGGCATGCATGGAAAAGACGCCTGGTAAAGGATGTTTTTCATCTAACAGAGGACTGCGGCTTCTAAATAAAGAGAGAGCCATCTCTGAACACTAGAACCCCGCGAGGACCCCGGGGATCTTTCATCCAGGCCTCCACAGCCCCCAGGAGTCTAGCCTCTGACACTAATCTGGGTGAAGATTGTAGGCTCCTACTAGAGCCCTGTCTGGCCAACCCTGTCCAATATCACTCTTTCAAGGCAGTGGTGCCCGTGTTTACAGGCAAAGACATCTCTGCCTCTAGAACCATAAGCGGCGTCCCTCTGTTAGGACCTCGTCCCCCCCCCCCGCTCCAGCTGTACAGTAAAGCACGGGTCAGGGTTTGATTGGCTTTAAAAAAAGTTGGCCCGGGCACCCTGAAAAAAGAGCCCCTTATTTGCGGATTGCGGGCAAGATTTACAAGGACTGGCGCATCCTTGCAGATTAGCAGTGATGCGCCAGTAACGATGCGATTCGCAATTCTCCTTGCGCCACCACGGATGCGTCGCATTTACAATGCAGCACACCGTGGCGCAGGGATAGACAGATGCGTGTCACATCTGATGGTGTAAGGTCGGTGCATGGCTGGAGTCATGTCGCAGGCGCAACGCTACTCCAGCAATGTTCAGGGACCGCCCATACCTAACGTGCTGGCCCACTCCTTACGCCTGCTTGAAGCAGGCGTAAGGTTTCGTCGCAGCAGCCTCTGAAAAATGACTGTGTAATCTTGTAGATTTCACACCGTCACTTTTACGAGGTTTTTTCCGGCGGAACGCCCACCCTGCATACCTTAAACCTGACGCAGGTTTAATGTGGTGCAGGGCTTCACAACGTGACGCATCTCCCTAGATGCGTCAGGTTGTAAATAAGTCGCAACGTGGTGCATGGTTTACGCCGCCGCTGAGTCACAGAAGTGACGCAACAATGGCGTAAATGGGACGCAATTGACTTGTAAATCTGCACCCTTCTTTTTTTAAAACATTGCTTCAGTGTTTTAAGTGTTATAAAAAGAAGTTGGGGGATTTCTATAAGAGAGGTGTGTTTTATCTTAACTTTACTAAGATTTAAAAAATGCGATGATTGTTGCTAGGACTCTGTGTTGTTGGAATAGTTTACACTGGTGAACCACACCTGAATATAAGTGAGGCCACTTAATCTCAGCCCCCCTGCCCCTGCTCAATCTGCATACATTAATGGGCGGGGCCAGCCGGAGACTGGGAATGATACCTCCGCCCCCTTGGTAAAAGGGGGGTAACGGAGGTCCATCTGCCTCCGCAAAGGCTGCTCAGGCCCCCACTGGGTGGAGCAGCACAGACAGCCCATATCGGCCACCACGCTGCCCAAAAAAGCGGCCCACAGCTGCAACTCAGATACCAGCCCATCGCCCATTGCCCGAGAGCCCCCTTACCAATCCGACCCTGGCACGGTTCCCTCCGATCACACTGGGGCGCTCGTACATAGCAACATGGACTTGCTCCATCCTGAGATATAGTTGTGACCCACATGGTGCTGAGGGCGCCAGGACCTGTGTGGAGCCTGCGTTCTATCTCCAGACTTTCTGTACAAAGACAACATCCCTGTGTCAGGACAGCAGTGGACTCCGATAGAGAAGTAGACGATTTGTCAACACCACTGAGTCAAGGCCCAAGGGCTTCAACAATATTAGCCTGCTGTACCCCTGCTTGTCTGGACTCTGACTCATTGTGAATGAATGCACCGTCTTCCTTTCATATAACTCTCTCCCACATCCCTATGTCGCGACATTGAGGCTCCTTGGTTAACTGATGGCCTCCCCTGCTGTATAGTCCTGTCCCAGATCCCTATGTCACAACACTGGGGCTCAAGGTAAAGAGATGGCCTATCTATCTCCCATGCTGTGGAGCCCTGTCCTAGATTCTTATGTGATTACATTGGGGCTCACCAGTAGAGTATTAGCCCATCCCCCATTCTCAGCCAATCAGTGTTACAGCTCCAGGCTGTTGTGATGCATGCATTGACTATGGGAGCTTATCCATACCTGGAATAACCTGCAGGACACCATTCTCTGCGTCTACGTCATCCAGGGCAAGCCACACTGAGGCCACTGGGCCCCCCTCGAAGCCCCAATACCTGGAAGTAAAAGGAGGAGGACACTGTCAGCCAAACATCGGCAGACCCCGGGGCAAGAGGATGGCACACGAGGGCACAGGATGGCACATGACAGGATGGCACATGAGGGCATAGAATGGCACATGAGGGCACAGGATGGCACATGAGGGCACAGGATGGCACATGAGGTCACATCATAGCACATGAGGGCTCAGGATGACACATGAGGGCACAGGATGGCACATGAGGGCACAGGATGGCACATAAATGGATAGGATGGCACAGGATGGCACATGATGATACAGAATAACCCATGAGAGCACAGTATGGCACATGAGGGCACAGGATAGCACATGAGGGTACGGGATGGTACATGAGGGCACAGGATGGAACATGATGGTACAGGATAATATATGAGAGCACAGTATGGCCCATGAGGGCACAGGATGGCACACGAGGGCACAGGATGGCTATTGATGACACAGGATGGCACATCAAGGCATGGATGGCACATTTTGACACATGAGGGCACAGGATGGCATATGATGGCACAGAATGGCACAAGAGGACACACAATAGCACATGAGGGCAGAGGGTGACACATGAGGGCACAGGATATTATACAAAGGGCATAGGATAACACATGGAGGGACAGGATGGCAGATGATGGCACAGGATGGTGCATGAGGGCATAAAAAGCCACATGATGGCACACAAGGGCACAGGATGACACAGGGTGATGTGTGTCTGGTAGTGCAGCCAGCCTTATGCCGTCATGTACTGCCTAGATGAAAGATGCTGTAATCTATGCTGTGTGTGCACCCCGCACCGCCCTGTGTATTTAACACCACATGGTGCCCACCAGGTAGCCTGTTATTCAGACCTCACCAGGCTGAGGGGGCAGGAATGCCATCCTTTGGACTTACCCTTGAAGTACAAAGAGACACATCACCCCTGCTGATCCCTCCCCATCCCCACCCTAGAGCCAGCACCGCGCAGTCTGACTTACTTGATGTCCTGGTGCCAGGCCACGTAGGGGGCGCTGTTCCCTCGGTGGGGCACGTCGGAGGCCGGGTATTTACAGATGAACCTGGAGTCCAGCAGGACCACGTGGGGCCCCAGCACAGCTGTGATGGCCTGGAGGGTGTGCGGGTGGGTGGCGAGGCCCAGTACCCAGGGCAGGCGCAGGTGGGCGTTGTGCAGGCTGTACTGGGCGTGCTCCTTCCCTGCAGGGTGAGAAAGCAAAAGACACACAGATGATGGACGAAATGCAAAGCAAATCAAACATTCACCCCCAGTCAAGAGGTCTGGGTTCAATCCATCGTTCTTTTGCTCACCTTGCGACCCCATTTTAGACCCAGCCTGCAGGGGACACAAGGAGGGGGGTTAGTCTCTACACCGAGAGGCCTCTAAACGGAGGGGCTTATATATGGGAATGGTGGCACCGAGCAGCGCAGCTAAAAACATTCCTGCGCCGTCCTGCGCCACTGGAAAAGGGCAGGAACGTGCCGCATTTATCCAATACGGTGCATTGTTTTCCTTTCTCCCTGCGCTGGCACCGTTTCTGCAGCCTAGTGCCAACGCTGGCACCCTTGCACCATGGTGCAGCACTGCCTGTGTTACAGGCGGGATTGTATTAGAGCAGGAAGGGGCACCTTCCAGCATATAAGCAATCCATAGTGGCATTCTCCTCTTTCTAGGTGAGCCGCAGAATGCACACACATGGAAAGTTAAAAACAAGTAGAAATAAAGACATTTCTCCTCTTTACAGCCACCATACACAAGACACAAGCAACATAAAGCAGATACAGCCACCATACACAAGATACAACCAACATAAAGCAGATACAGCCACCAGACACAAGATACAAGCAACATAAATCAGATACTGCCACCAGACACAAGATACAAGCAACATAAAGTAGATACAGCCACCAGACACAAGATGCAAGCAACATAAAGCAGAAACAGCCACCATAGACAAGATACAAGCAACATAAAGCAGATACAGCCACCAGACACAAGATACAAGCAACATAAAGCAGATACAGGCACCAGACACAAGATATAAGCAACATAAAGAAGATACAGCCACCATACACAAGATTCAACCAACATAAATTAGATACAGCATTTATACTCTTGATACAGCCACCATACACAAGATGCAACCAACATAATGCAGATACAGCCACCAGACACCAGGTACAAGCAACATAAAGCAGATACAGCCACCAGACACAAGATACAAAAACATAAAGCAGATACAGCCACCATACACAAGATACAAGCACCATAAAGGAGATACAGCCACCAGACACAAGATACAAGCAACATAAAGCAGATACAGCAATCATACTCTTGACACAGCCACCAGACACAAGATACAAGCAACATAAAGCAGATACAGCCACCAGACACAAGATACAAGCAACATAAAGCAGATACAGCCACCAGACACAAGATACAAACAACATAAAGCAGATACAGCCACCATACACAAGATACAAGCAACATAAAGCAGATACAGCCACCAGACACAAGATACAAGCAACATAAAGCAGATACAGCCACCAGACACAAGATACAAGCAAATAAAGATATTTCTCCTCGTTAGGCCTCACCTTGGGAGCCATAATATTTTAACACATTCCTAGATTTACAAGACGTTGTAAATCTGCGTCAAAAACGATGAGTTGCGACACCCTTCGCAACGCCCATGGAACGCCTTCCGGGCGCAGTGTAACGCAACGCAGCGATTTGCTCTGCGTTGCCTTTCTCCATATTTGTGAAGCCGCTCAGGGCCACGCAGGGTGGCTTTGCGGGGCTTCATAAATTTGGCTTGGGGCTTTGCCTCGTGCATGTACCACTTAGCATGATGCAAGCATGACGCAAGGCCCGCATAAATAAGCTCGAGAGATAAGGCTGTCCTCCCTGCACCTACCAAACTCCTGCTCCAGCTCCTCGAAGGCCCTCCTGGCGCCCTCCAGCTCCTCCGGGTCCAGCACTGGCACTGACGTCAGGAAGCCCCGGGCGTCATAAAGGGTCTTCATGTGCTGAGGGTCCGCCTCCATGATGAGGGCGAGGACTCGGACCCCGCTTCTTGTGCCAGGGATGGGGTCTGCCGCCGGGCTCCTGAGAGCTGAGCCCCAGATGTGGATATGTTCCTCTGGCACCGGACTCCAGATGTTGCCCTTCACCTCCAGAGGTGTTGATGCTCCAGGCGTTTTCTTCTGGCTCCCAAGACCCAGGTGCTCCAGATGTGGCCCTGTGGCTCCCCAGGTGCTGGAGATTCTGTACCCTGGTATTCAAGAGCTCCAGATGTGAGTGTTTCCTCCTGCTCCGTGCAGTGCTGGAGCTCCAGGTGTTGCTGGGGGTCACTGCCACTGCTGTCCACCCTCCTCTGCCTTGGCATCTTATGTAGGGCCGCTCAGACCCGCCCCCGCCCCGGGACTGCACTCCCATGACGTCACCACAGCCGGGGGCTGCTTTCGGTTTTTCCCATTAATCCCAGCTCATGACCCCAGGCTGCCTGGCATTGTGTAATCCTGGGCATGTCCGCAGCGGATGGGGGAGGCACTGCAGACGCCAGCTCGGACGTTTCCTGGTGGTCCAAGGGGGCTGCCACAATGGGGTTCACGCGGGAGTCGTACAGTGATACCCCCAAATTATGGGACTTTGAAGTATGTATGAATAAAGAAACATTCCTTATTTACACTGAAGCCAGTATCGGGGTGTTACCGGTCCGAGGGGCTCCCGAGAGCAAAAGACGGGTCTAGGCCAGACCTGAAAAGAACAGGTCAGTAAAAGCAGCAGTGAAAGGCCGGAAAGTATCTGACCTCACGGGAACTGACGTCAATTCTTCTCCAGATAAGGATGTGAAGTCACAAACGCTTTGCCACAACGACGTCAAAAGAGGTGAAGCCATGACGTTAAAGGGGTATACTGACCCCAGCATAAGTGCAGCGCCCACACCCCATTTACAGACACCAGACACAAACACCACGGCTGACAGGCCAGATACAGACATCACACACACGAGGCAGAGCCTCACACGTGGGATACACGCGTCAAAGGCTACATACGTGTATGCACAGAATGGATTCTTCATATGAAGGATGCTGCCTTTATACATGGAATCCAGCCATCACACCGAAAAACAGCCATAATACACCAAGCATATCCGGATACACCATTGTGCAGCCCTCTGACGTATGAAGCAGGCCTCATATGCCAAATACAGCCACCAGACACAATATACAAGCAACATAAATCAGATACAGCCACCAGACACAAGATACAAGCAACATAAAGCAGATACTGCCACCAGACACAAGATACAAGCAACATAAAGCAGATACAGCCACCAGACACAAGATACAACAACATAAAGCAAATACAGCCACCAGACACAAGATACAAGCAACATAAATCAGATACAGCCACCAGACACAAGATTCAACAACACAAATCAGATACTGCCACCAGACACAAGATACAAGCAACATAAAGCAGATACAGCCACCAGACACAAGATACAAGCAACATAAATCAGATACAGCCACCAGACACAAGATACAAGCAACATAAATCAGATACTGCCACCAGACACAAGATACAAGCAACATAAAGCAAATACAGCCACCAGACACAAGATACAAGCAACATAAATCAGATACAGCCACCAGACACAAGATACAAGCAACATAAAGCAGATACAGCCACCAGACACAAGATACAAGCAACATAAATCAGATACTGCCACCAGACACAAGATACAAGCAACATAAAGCAGATACAGCCACCAGACACAAGATACAAGCAACATAAATCAGATACAGCCACCAGACACAAGATACAAGCAACATAAATCAGATACAGCCACCAGACACAAGATACAAGCAACATAAATCAGATACTGCCACCAGACACAAGATACAAGCAACATAAAGCAGATACAGCCACCAGACACAAGATACAAGAAACATAAAGCAGATACAGCCACCAGACATAAGATACAACAACATAAATCAGATACAGCCACCAGACACAAGATTCAAGCAACATAAATGAGATACAGCCACCAGACACAAGATACAACAACATAAAGCAGATACAGCCACCATACACAAGATACAAGCAACATAAAGCAGATACAGCCACCAGACACAAGATACAACAACATAAATCAGATACAGCAATTCTGGGGATACATGAAAGTAGGTTGCTAGGAGGTGCAGAGGGAACCTCGTGCACATGAGGTCTGAGACACGTGGAAAGTGTTGTGTGGAGTGACCAGTTATTACATCTAGGCGCCTGACCTTGTTTGTTGCAGTTTGATATAGCGCGAACTCGACCCAAGATATTGGAGCCTTTTACATGAGCACCAGATACCTCACCGGAGGACGCATTCATTTTTGGGAGGCACAGTGAGGTTCAGTGATCTGCCCAGAATCACAGGATGCCGAGCCAACGCCGAGACTCGAGCCTTGTTCCCCAGCTCCGTAGTCGGCAACTCTGGCCGTTACGCCTCATCCTTGTCATAAATACACAAACATTCCAAGATCAGGAACACAGCGTCCATCAAGTAACCCTTCAACCGATGGATGAACACGAGACACGCATCTCCCCAGCCAGTGGGGGCTGTAAACTTGACCACCCCAGTGCCAGTAAGGCCTGGCCCAGGGGAAGGGCAAAGTCGAGGCATCCATTGCTCGAGACAGATGTGCTGTGAACCGCCTGGGGGCACTCGCCACTGTCCGGGTTCAAGGCTGGGTGTTGTTTCCTGCTGTTAATGTCCATTGTGATAGCAACAGAGTGAAACAATTAGCCACCTCTGCCTGCTATTAACAGGGGAGGGGTCCCCCCAGAATAGAGCCCCGGGGTGCACTGGCCACAGTGGCGAGTGGGACTTCCCCGTGGCTGCTGCAGTGTGGGGGGTTTACACCTGCAGGGAAGTGACACTTCCTCTCTGGGGTACAGTGGAAACCCCCCAGGCTGCCTTGGGGCGTATTCCCTCCAAACTTGTTTAAGAAAGGTTCTCACTCCACAACCCAAACCCCCTGCAGAGGGCGCTTCTTGCTTTTTATTGGTTGTAACATGGATCTGGTATAACACGCTATTGATGCCGTGACGTCAGTCCCGAAGAGGCTGATCTGGGTGATCGTTCGAGTCGCTATGAACGGCGACCCCTGCTTTCTTTTTAAGGAAATGTTTCAGATGAAAGGCGAGCAAAATGCTGCTGCTGGGCGGGGGTGTTACTGTTACCACTCTATACCATAAGCCAGTAGCAATCGGAAAGGGACTGCTGTTGCCATGATAAAACAAGCATTGAAAATGCAATAGGGAGAGGATATGGCCTTATGGCTAAAGCTGCCGACGTTGGAGCTGGGGAATTGTTTTTGAGCCTCGGCGGCGGCATCCCGTGATTCTGGGTAAATCATTGAGTCTACCCGTGCCTGCCAAAAACAAGATGGCCGTCTAAAAGTGAAAGCGGGCATAGTGCGCTGCAAAAACAAAACAAGCTGTTGCCAGGGTTTAAGTGGGCCGGGTCTGATTGGTACTGAGCACCAGCAGTTTTTAGGTCTCGCTGAGCCAATGCGATTGTGCATTGCTGGCGAGATTATAGTAAGGGGAAAAGTAAAGTCGACCAAAGACCTTGGAATGCGGTTTATGGCCAGTGCATGTGAGGCATTTAAGCGCGAAGCTGGCATCGACTTGAAAGCAGCAGACTGCTTACGCCGGCGCGTGCTCGGCCTCACTTCCTGCTTCCCCTCTTACTTGCGTTATCGCTCACACCCCATATGCTCGTTCCCTCCCACCCTTGATGTATGCGCGTGCACGCCATCGCCAGCCACATAACACACCACCATTTGTCTGTGGCTCGGCATCAGACTTCAAAGGCTGCCGCTCCACCGCCCCCCACGTGCACATAGCACACCACCATTTGTCTGTGCCTCGGTATCAGACTTCAAAGGCTGCCGCTCCCTTATACCACTATTTTAGTATATGGTTCAGTGTCTGTCCCCTCTGCTTTCAGGTCCTCTTCATCTTCGATCCACCCTTGGATCCACCCGGACACTTCTCTCCTGGTTGCCTGCAGCATCTTTCTTCCAGGCTCCATAGGATTCGTAGACGAAGCCCGACACACTTTGACACCTACGCACCCGCTTCCTGTGGGTGAGATAACACGAGTACTTCGGTGCTCCTGTGGGTATTGACTATCCAACTGTCTAGGTTTTAAGTAACTTTCACCGAGTCCAGTTAGAAGTGCCCTAAAAGAACTAGTTTTCTTCTTTTACGTTCCCATTCATTCTCTATGGTAACGTGCGTGTGTATTTAGACACTGCACACGCATCCCGTGGGTCTCCTGCTTCCTAACTCTTGGTAGCTCAGCATAGCCCCAGCGATTCCCTAGGCTATTCACTTTCCGTGTAGTTGTCCTTATACCACTACTTTAGTATATGGTTTAGCGTGCCCCTAGGGCCCTACTGTATTTTGTGCAACTTATTGTATTTTAATTGAATATCTTGTATTGTGCTTGTGCCTCTGACCTCATAAAGAGTTCAGAGGGTTGGTCTAGTAATAAATAACATATATGTTTTATATATATCCTGTGTGGTGTCCTTTCATTTGGTATTAAAGGGGTTACATATGGTAAAACAGCTGGCTTCACATGCCCTCTTGAGTTTAGCCTAAGACCTAAGACTGCTTTGTCCATGCTACCACTAGGATAGCTGGTCTATAAGGTTGACTTTACAACCATCACCATAAGGGTTGTTTGGACTGGTGCAAGGTGCTCACTAGAATAGTGAACATCATATACCAGGCCAACTTCTCACATACTGTTTATTCATCCCCTTTCTATGCTCATCCTTTCGCTCGCCATTGCCTGTGTATGCTCAACAGGTTGTTGCACTTAAACACCCCCCACCCGCCTCGGTGGTCTGTGTTTTCTTTCACTACTGTGTGACTCTTGATTCCTTCTGTCTGCGTGTTCAGCCCTCCACACTCTTCTCCTCCCATCTGTGCCTGGCTCCCCACGGTCACTCCTTTTGCTTTTTCTCTGGACATGCTCTGAGAGTGAGGCTCTGTTTGCTCACTTGATCTTCGGCTGCGCACAGTATGAACTCTGCTATGCGCCACATTTGAAAATATATTGACTTACCTTTTGAGGCTATTAGCAGTAAAAATGCAAAACTTGATTTGTACTGTGTGAAATACATCTCCTACAGTGTAGCAACTCGCAATGTGTCTTGACATCTGCACAACTAAGATTTTCTTTCTAGGTTAGCCAATCAGACTTGTCAGGATACCGAAGTACAGAAACTTGCAGTGTTAGGTGTGTGCACAAACTAGTATGTGTTATGAAGAGTGGAACTCTCATACTTTGTGCTAGCCCAGGATGCTTGTTTCCAGTCCAGGGAAGACATGGCTTGGCAGTTCGCCCTCACTCTATCTATCTATCTCCC
Source organism: Lissotriton vulgaris (assembly GCF_964263255.1). Lineage (NCBI taxonomy): Eukaryota > Metazoa > Chordata > Amphibia > Caudata > Salamandridae > Lissotriton > Lissotriton vulgaris. Next base: position 1,016,499,043 of record NC_141698.1, read on the forward strand.
ACACTCTAGCTATTGCCCTCACTCTATCGGCCTTACTCTATCTATCTATCGGCCTCACTCTATCTATCGGCCTCACTCTATCTATCGCCCTCACTCTATCTATCGCCCTCTAGCTATCTATCACCCTTATTCTATCTATCTATTGCCCTCACTCTATCTATCGCCCTCACTCTATCTATCTATCGCCCTCACTCTATCTATTGCCCTCACTCAATCTATCTATTGCCCTCACTCTATCTATCTATTGCCCTCATTTTATCTAGGCATCACTATCTGAGGCATCACAGAGCTGCTTGCCTTTAGGAAGGCCCTGAAAACGTGGCTATGTAACCCTGTGATTAGGCCTTAGGAGGATATCTTACTTAGTGCCAGGAAGCCCTTGGGCAGCAGTGCGCTCTCTAAATATCACTAGCATAACATAACATAACATAACATCCATCTATTGCCCTCATTCTAGCGCCCTCTATCTATCGCCCTCACTCTATCTATCGCCCTCACTCTATCTATAGTCCTTATACTATCTATCGCCCTCATTCTATCTATCTATCACCCTCACTCTATCTATCGCCCTCACTCTATCTATCTATCGCCCTCACTCTATCTATCTATCTATCACCCTCACTCTATCTATCGCCCTCACGCTATCTATCCATCTATCGCCCTCACTCTACCTATCTATCCCACTCACTCTATCTATCGCCCTCACTATATCTATCGCCCTCACTCTTTCTATCTATCGCCCTCACTCTATCTATCTATCCCCTCACTCTATCGCCTTCACTCTATCTATCGCCCTCACTCTATCTATCGCCCTCACTCTATCTATCGCCCTCACTCTGTCTATCTATCGCCCTCACTCTTTCTATCTATCGCCCTCACTCTTTCTATCTATCGCCCTCACTCTATCTATATATCACACTCACTCTATAGCATCACTGAGGGGCACCACAACATCAGTATGCGCTTCCACAGCATCACTGAACACGACAGCATCACTCGTCGCAACCACAACATCACTCAGCACCACCACAACATCACTCAGTGCCACCACAGCATCAATCTGTGCAACCATTCAACAACAACTGGTTAAAATATGTTCTCTCAAAGTTTCAATCTTTATTATAAATGTCACAAAAAGATGTAAATATTTCACTTCTGTTCTTGGATTTTCATCACAATAAAATACACTCAACATAATCTTCGCAAAAGTTATTTACAAAAGTTTAAGCTATTGCCATTGTAAATTACAATAACTTTTATTTAAGTATTAAGTGTTAAAAAAAATTAGAAGCCATTGTTATTTGTAATAGCAATACATCTAAGTCACGTAAATAGAACACATTTATTTATTTAGAAAGTTTTATATACAGTGAACAAGACCCTTGCCGGTATCAGAGCCCTTTACAAGGTAAGTGTCTTAGATACACAGGTACAAGTTAAATAACATAAAGCTCAATGCTAGTCAATGATGGTGTAAACACCCTATCGTAGATACGTAGGTATATGGTGCAAAACAAAACGTTCCATGAAGAAGTTTTCTCTAGGCTCCAGATATTGCAAAATACTGCCGCAAGATTGGCTCTGAAGGGTCCGGGTGGAGGCTCCGACGATCGTTCCGCGGGGGAGGAACCGACATTAAAAGACCTCATGGCGGCTATCACTGGGGTCCGGACGTCCCTGGGCCAGAAGATGGAGACTCTTAATAACAAGCTGGACACTGTTTCAATAGAAATGGGGCTGATCAGGGCAGACCTTTCGAAGGCGAACGAGAAAGTTAAATCGTTGGAAGTCAAAACAACAAGCCTTATTGATGATGTGAACCAGCTGCAGCAGGAGGTGCGTGATCTTAGGTCCTCTAGGGAGTCTACTGATCGTCGGCTTGATGAATACAAAGGGCGGGCTCGACGCAACAATGTTCGCATCCTGGGAGTGCCAGAGAAGGCGGAGGGGCAGGCAACGGATCTGTTTATGGAGAACCTCATCCTCAATCATCTTAAACCTAAGGGCCTCAGTAAGTTTTTTATGGTGGAACTTGCCAACAGGGTACTGGGTGGCAGGCCTCGGGTTGGGGCGAACCCAAGACCGATCATTGCTTGAGTCCTTAACTTTCGTGACCTGAATGCTATCCTGCAAGCGGCTCGTGCAGTGGATCCCCTGGAATTCGAGAATGCGGCGCTTCTGTTCTTTCCGGACTTTACTCAGGCGGTGCAGAAGCAAAGGCAGAGGTTCTTATCGATCAAGAAGAAACTGAGAGACAAAGGCATGAGGTACCCCATGATGTTTCCCGCCCGCCTTCGAGTGGAACTTGATGCGAAGGCCTGGTTCTCTGATAATCTTGATGTGGCTGCGGACTGGTTGGATAGTGGTCAGTGGCCGGACCGTGAGTCCCGCGATCAGGGGGAAGCCGATGAACAATGACGTAGTTTAGCGTGAGGTTATCTGGGGGCTGTAGATAGTTGTTTCGGGGGACGTTTCAGCGGGGGCTAGCGATAGGAGTTCCTGCAGATCTGTGCTTATATTGTTTTGGGGATGCTTTATGGTGCGGGTATATCCACAAAGAGTTTGGGGAGGGGGAGATGGTGGGCCCGCTCGTAATCCCTCCTATGTTTTCTACTTTTAGAATTTTGTAGATTAGCTGGGGGCGACAGGCACACTGCTAGTTGGGGATGAGCGTAAGCTGTATGCAGGGGTGCAGGGATAATTATGGGGGGGTTCGGGGTTTGTTTTAGTTTTACTGTATGTTGTTTTTTTTTACACTGGTTGCCGTCAGTCGATTCTGTAACGTCTTGGTATTGTGATGTCCTCCGTTAAAAGGGTGGTTGGGATTTCTGCACTAAGTTGGAATGTGAATGGGCTTGGGGATGAGATCAAGAGAGGTATGGTTGGCCAGTTGATCCGGAGGCACTCCCCAGATGTGGTGTTATTGCAGGAGACTCACCTCATGGGAAAGCGATGCATGGCACTACACAGAGGGGGATATAAATTGATCACTCATGCTGGTTTCACAACTGGGTCGAGAGGGGTTGGGATTTTGGTCAAGAACTACTTCCCGCTGGCCAACCAGGCCACATGGACCGATAATAAGGGTAGATATGCTGGGATTTCGGGGCTATGGGAAGGGAGGACTGTGACCTTTTTGTCTGTTTATGTCCCACCGGCCCTTCAGACCGATACTTTTCAGGACCTGTGCAAGATGTTTTTTGACGTTGCCTGTTGGGGTGTTGGTTGTTGGCGGTAATTTCAATGCAGTTATGAATGGTAAAGCTGATAGGTGTCCGGCTCTGGCTTTGTTGCCGTCCCGGAGATGGTTGACCGACTTTGTGGAAACTACTGGTCTGATTGATAGGTGGAGGCTTAAAAATCCAGGTGAATCTCAATATACACACATTTCGACAGCACACAAGTCCCTTTCCAGGATAGATTATGTCTTGGTGCCGGGGGCACAGGTGTTTTGGATCCGGGAGGTGTGGCACTTGGCTACGGGGGTCTCGGATCACTCGCCGGTCTGGATTGGTTTGGACCTCGGCGGGCGTGACGTGGCTAGAGTTGCACCTATTAGCGCTTGGCGGTTGCGGGACCCTGCACCTAAAAAGGAGATTGTGCGTGTTGCTGATAGTTATTTTCAAGAAAACGTCGGTACGGTGGACTCAAAATGTTCCCTCTGGGAAGCCTACAAAACTGTCCTCAGAGGGAAATTACTATCGTTTTTTTCCGGGAAGAAGAGTGAGGGCCGTGCTGAGGTTGACAGAGTGGAAGCACATCTGTTAGCGCTAGAACGGGAGGTGTCGCTTGACTCCACCCCGGAGGGATTGCACCGCCTGCGCCTCCTTAGATATGAGTATAGCAGCTTGGCTCGTGATAGGGCGCAGACACAACTGGCGGACACCCAGAGCAGGGTGTACGAGCATGGAGATATGGCCGGGAAGTTGATAGCCTGGCTGGAAAAATGGGAATGGGCGTCGCGGTTGGTACCGGTACTGCAGCCCGCCGGCTCGGATAAAATAACGGACCCGCAGGAGATTGCGGACGAATTTTTCTGGCTACTACACCGAGGTGTACGCGGCCGATTGTAAGTACACGGAGTCCCAAAATGCAGAAATGATTCGAGATATTCCAATGCCCACTCTCTCCGATGAGGACAGGGATTACCTAGACTCTCAATTTACGAATGACGAAGTGGCGCAGGCCATTAGAGGGGTTCGCTCTTGAAAGGTCTCTGGCCCCAATGGGCTCCCCATAGCGCTTTATAAAGTAAATGCAAACAAACTGGCTCTCTTTGTTAAGGATATGTTCAGCGAGAGCAGGGAGAGGGGCCAGCTTCCTTACGATCAGCGTGTCGCGAATATCGTAGTCCTGCACAAGGAGGGCAAACCGAAGACGGAATGTTCTTCATACCGGCCGATCTCCTTATTGAATGCTGAGCCGAAGGTCTTAGCAAAGCTGCTTGCGACTCGGCTGGTTATGGTCATCACGACACTGATCCATCCGGATCAGTCAGGTTTTATGCCCCACGGCAATTTGGCCCTTAACTTGCGCAGACTGCATGGGGTCCTGGGCGGTGCTTCACAAATACACGAGCCGACGGTCTTGTTGTCCCTGGATGCCACCATGGCATTTGATAGAGTGGAGTGGCCCTATCTCTGTGCCGTCTTGAACAAGTTGGGCATTGGTCCGGAGTTTGCTTCCTGGGTCCGTCTTTTGTATTCCGACCCCCTAGCTCGGGTCGTAGTAAATAATCATAGATCTGATGATTTTGCCTTGGGGAGGGGCACCAGGCAGGGATGTCCTCTCTCCCCGCTGTTATTTGCCTTAGCGCTGGAGCCGCTTGTGGCGTGGGTTCATTGGGACAGATCGATTAGGGGGCTTAGGTGGACATCCGAGTAGGAGGATAAGATATCACTCTACGCTGATGACATTTTACTATATTTGTCCACCCCTCGAACTTCGCTGATAGTGTTTTTGGACGTCCTAGTGGTGTTTTGAAGATATTCCGGTTTCGCCATTAATTGGGCGAAGTCGGTCCTTTTTGTCTTAAGTGGTGATCCCCCAGATATCCCTGCGGGCTGCACGGTTAGATTGGAAACGGCAGGGTTCAAGTATCTTGGCATTTTTGTGTCCTTAGATCCCCAGAGTAGGTATACCAATAACCTGTTGCTGCCACTGGCCAGACTCTGGAGGGATGTGGTGCGGTGGAAGTCGCTTCCGCTCTCCCTGCTGGGACGCGCTGTCCTGTTGAAGATGATGGCTCTTTCCCTTTTCTTGTACGCGCTTCAGAACTCTATGGACCCGGTTCCCCCGTCGTACTTCAAGGAGATTGAGTCTCTCCAGAGGCAACTCTTTTGGGATGGTAGGCCGCGAATCGTGTTTACTAAACTGACATTGCCGTGGTATGATGGGGGGATCGGCTTACCAAATATCCAGAAGAATTATTGGGCGTCTCAGCTGGTGGCAGTTAATCATGCCATTTATGGATCGCCACTGGATCCCGGCTATGCTATGGATCGCAGCCAGATACCCGGTGGAGAGTTCTCCAGGGCATTGTATGCCAGACGGGGGCCCTTTCCCCTGGTCGGGTCTACGATGGTTGCTGTTCAGGTCTGGCATGAGGCTACTCGTTCCCTTAAATGGGATGGGAAGATAACTTTGGCTACGCCACTATGGAATGCTGAATGCCTGGGTAGTTTATGGAAGTCTATAGGTTTTGATTAATGGGACCTCATTGGGATTTCCCAGGTAGGAGATATGTGGGGGAAAGACGGGATCCTTACGTTTGAGACTCTGCAGGATCCGTATCAACTGCAGGGGAGTGACTGGTTTCGTTACTTGCAGATTAGACACGCACTGCTAGCTGGTATTCCCTGGGTAGTGACACCCCCGGAGGCTTCCCCGTTGGAGGATCGGGTGTTGGACGGTCATATTCTGACAAAAACGATCTCCTTGATTTATAGAAATCTAGTTAATCACATGGAGGATCCCCTTGGGGCTCTTAGAGACCAATGGACTGCAGACGGGCTTATCCTTGACGATGAAGATTGGAGGGAGGCGGTGGCTTCTCCAAGGGACATTGCTGTCCAAATGAGACTCCGGTTGGTGCAATTGAAGGTCCTCCACCGCTGCTATGTTACCGGCCCACGATTGGTGCGGATGGGTTTGGTGCAAGTGGTGAGTGCAGAAGGGGATGTGGTGAGGCTGGAACGTTCATGCATATGTTATGGGACTGTACCCTCATCCGGGGGTATTGGGCCGCAGTTCATGGTAAGGTGCGCAAGGTGTGGGGAATGGGTATTGAGTTGGAGGCACGTCGTTGTCTCTTGAATGTCTGGGAACCAACTGATCTTACGTCTCACGGAAAGGTGTGGGTCACGCTGGCATGTGCTATCGCCAAGCGTAATATCGCTCAATTATGGGGGGCTAATCAGCCGCCTACTATTGTAGTGTGACCAGATTCTCAAAACAAGGGACTACGGTTTGCAGTAACCATCGACATAAAAGTAGGACTATTTGACAGTTGTCATAGACATAGAAAGGGGACTACAATGTCAGGTCCCTCCACAGACCGAGTGGGCACTAGCTATGCAGAACCTGTAGGTTGTGAAGGAAACTCACACTGTCACAGGCTGCTTGAGCAGGACCCTGGGTGTACATACATCTGTGAAGGAAGCTTATGGTGCCACTGTCTGTGCTGAGCCTGTACTGTATAAGAGAAACGTGCACTGCCACAGCACATGCTGCCAGGCAAGTGTGCGTGTGTGTGACGCTTGCATTGGTGCTGCGTGCATTATACCTGCTCTCTACAAGACAGGATTTTGCCCTATCACGGCCTGTGCTCTTTCGCTGGTGTGTGTATGTGGTGTGTTGCAGCCTGAGGTGGGGGTATCAGCGTAGTTCTCACAAATGCCCCTCAGGTGATGGGGTTTACTGGATATGTCACCTGTAGGATTAAGAATACCTGTGTTGTTATCCTGGCTGTCCTCACGGGACCGGATTGTGGGATCCTACGCATGACTTGCTCTTACGCACTTTTCAAGAAAAGGGCAGGATGTGATCAGGCACAGCGTTTGAAAATAAGCGTGATGGAAATTATACAAGACGCAATCTAATTCCTCCCGCATACTTTGGAAGCAGATGACTGGCACTGACAAATGTAACTTAATTTCCTTTTCTGGGCCTCAGCTCACAATGTGGGCTACTCGAGAACATTAATTAATTAATTCAAGAGGTTTACACTGCATGTCACATAGGGAATTCATGGGTGTCCCGTATACAGGATATGTAAGAAAGAAAGCCAGTTTGTCTCGGTGTCACAGAAGGTGCACTCATGAACTTGCAGGGTGTTCTCCATACAGGTGTATGCCTCGGCTCAAGAGTGTCCCCACTGGTGAATCCCTCATGCATTATAATAATGTGCAGATACATTCCTCAAGTGGTAACCATGTTTAGGTTGAATTCGTAAAAGACGATTTTGGTAAATGTCCAAAGGAAGATTCCCAAAACTTTAAAAGGAGCATCAGTTTGCAGCACTTTTTTATAAAGCACTTCAAATCATCACTTTATTCAGTTCGACCAGATGTAAGTCATTTGTGGGGCTGCAGAATACCTCCCCGAACATCCCTTAAGCTGAGCAAGTATAGGGGAACATTAGTGTACTCAGTAGGGCCTGCTGTTTGAAAGACTATATTCCAAAAAATGCAACACCTACTCGCTCCAGTAAATTAAATCTGACTTTTTTGCTCCTAAAAACGGAGAATGGCTGAGCAGTGTATTTACAGGTTTGACTAGACATTTGTCGATTTCCCCCTCCTCTAATGTGCATATGAGGCCTGATTAACATCCTTGCAACACGCCTGTGGGGGCACCTCTTGGAAGTCTGCAAAAGTGTAGGTGGCGCTGCTGGACAAAGAAGGGAAATCCCCAGAGAAAACGTCTCTTCAAAGGATTTCCCTTCCTGCGACAGCGCTGATCTCAGTGACGTCACAGGCAATGAAAAACCGGGACATTTGTGTGTTTAACTCGGACACCTTTCGAAAACGGGGACATTTGACTCATTTGGAGAAAAGTGTCGGGACACTTCTCCAAACAAGCATTTGCAATGCAATAGGTCTCACATTAGGAAAGTTTGAGCTATTGGTATTGTAAATTACACATTTTTTATTTATGTGTTGGTTTTGAAAATAGCGAAATTAGTAGCTTTGTTATTTACAATGCCAATAGTTTTAACTTTTGCAAATGTGACACCTGTAGCATTTGTAATGCAATATGTGTTGTATTTACGTGACTTACATGTATTGATATTACAAATAACAATGGCTTTTAATTGTTTTTAATAATTAATACTTAAATAAAAGTTATTGTAATTTATAATGGCAATAGCTTAAACTTTTGTAAATAACTTTTGTGAAGATTATTTTCAGTTTATTTTATTGTGACGAAAATCCAAGAACAGAAGTGAAATATTAACATTTTTTTGTGACATTTGTAATAAAGCTTGAAACATTGAGAGGACATATTTATTTATTTATTTATTTATTTATTTATTTATGCGTTTATATAGCGCTGGAATCGACTCCAACTGGAGTATCTCTGCGCTTTGGTACAATTTGAACCAGTTGTTGTTGAATGGTTGCACAGATTGATGCAGTGGTGGCGGTGATGTTGTGGTGGCGACGAGTGATGCTGTGGCGTTCAGTGATGCTGTGGTAGCGCACAGTGATGTGTGGTGCCCCTGAGTGGTGATGCTGTGGTGGGGCTGAGTGATGCTGTAGTGATGCGATAGATAGAGTGAGGGCGATCGATAGATAGAACGAGTGCGATAGATAGATAGAGGGAGGGCGATAGATAGAATGAGTGCGATAGATAGAGTGAGGATGATAGAGTGAGGGCGACAGATAGAGTGAGGGCGATAGATAGATAGACAGATAGATAGATAGAGTGAGGGCTACAGATAGACAGATAGAGTGATGGCGATCGATAGATAGACAGATAGATAGAGTGAGTGCGATAGACAGAGTGAGGGCGATAGATAGATAGAGGGCGATAGATAGATTGAGTATGGGCGATATATAGATAGAAAGATAGAGTGAGGAGATAGATAGATAGATAGATAGATAGATAGATAGATAGATAGATAGATAGATAGATAGATAGATAGAGTGAGTGCGATAGATAGATAGAGTGAGGGCGATAGATAGATAGAGGGCGATAGATAGATTGAATATGGGCGATATATAGATAGAAAGATAGAGTGAGGAGATAGATAGATAGATAGATAGATAGATAGATAGATAGATAGATAGATAGATAGATAGATAGATAGATAGAGTGAGGGCAATAGAATGATAGAGTGATGGGGATAGATAGATAGAGGGCGATAGATAGATTGAGTATGGGTGATATATAGATAGAAAGATAGAGGGAGGGAGATAGATAGATAGATAGTTGATAGAGTGAGGGTGATAGATAGAGTGAGGGCGATAGATAGATAGAGATAGAGTGAGGGCGATAGATAGATAGAGTGAGGGCGATAGATAGATAGAGGGCGATAGAGTGAGGGAAGTAGAGTGAGGGCGAAAGATAGATAGAGCGAGGGCGATAGATAGAGAGAGTGAGGGCGATAGATAGAGTGAGGGCGATAGATAGAGTGAGGGCGACAGATGGATAGATAGATAGATAGAGTGAGGGCGATAGATATATAGAGTGAGGGCGATAGATAGATAGATAGATAGATAGATAGATAGATAGATAGATAGATAGATAGATAGATAGATAGATAGATAGATAGATAGATAGATAGACAGATAGATAGAGGACGACAGTAAACAACCCGTATTCGAGGAATTTACTGTGTGTAATTTTAATTTTGATTCAACGTTTCAATGCGTCCCCTCGAGCACCTGTGTTGTGCTACTAACATAAATGAATTTGCAGATGTTAATCACTGTAACCAAACAAAAGGAGGCGGACATGAGGCCTCTGGCTTCAAAGGCACAAAACTTGAGTTCTGATCTTAGTTCCTGCACATAGGCAAAGCGTCTTATCTGACAGTTTTGTGCTATCTGAGCGGGCGGGCACAGTGAGTGCTGAGAACCCGGACTACCAGTGTGCTCATTGTTTTGACTGCCTCTTTACAGGTTTTTTTCTATCCAGCCATGAAGTGAAGGCACCTCAGCAAGTTAACTACACCACATATTTCTGCGTGCAACAAGAAGTATCTGCGGTCTGATTCCAGTCAGGGCAAGTTAGACGTTTATCCTTTTTTGACCAACAAAGTCAGTTTGAAATGGACAGTAAAATAAATAAAACACACTGCACGCATTCTGCTATGGGCTCAGAGAAGAGAATGGACAGGGAAGGAAGGCCAGGCAGAAGAGCTGTTATGTCTGAGGCTTGTGGATGGCTGACGCTTGTGGATGTCTGATGCCTGTTGTTTGTGGATGTCTGATGCTTGTGGATGTCTGACGCTTGTGGATGCCTGACGCTTGTGGATGGCTGATGCTTCTGGATGTTTGTGGATGTCTGATGCTTCTGGATGTCTGATGCTTCTGGATGTCTGATGCCTGATGCTTTTGGATATCTGATGCTTGTGGATGTCTGATGCTTGTGGATGTCTGTTGCTTGTGGATGTCTGTTGCTTGCGGATGTGTGACACTTGTGGATGTCTGACGCTTGTGGATGTCTTATGTTTGTGAATGCTTGACGCTTGTGCATGACTGATGCTTGTGGATGCCTGACGCTTGAGGACGCCTGATGCCTTTGGATGTCTGATGCTTGTGGATGCCTGACGCTTGTGGATGTCTGATGCCTGATGTTTGTGGATGTCTGACGCTTGTGGATGTCAGACGCTTGTGGATGGCTGATGCTTCTGGATGTTTGTGGATGTCTGATGCTTGTGGATGTCTGATGCTTCTGGATGTCTGATGCCTGATGCTTGTGGATGTCTGATGCTTGTGGATGTCTGATGCTTGTGGATGTCTGTTGCTTGTGGATGTCTGTTGCTTGCGGATGTGTGACACTTGTGGATATCTGACGCTTGTGGATGTCTGATGTTTGTGAATGCTTGACGCTTGTGCATGCCTGATGCTTGTGGATGCCTGACGCTTGAGGATGCCTGATGCCTTTGGATGTCTGATGCTTGTGGATGCCTGACGTTTGTGGATGTCTGATGCCTGATGTTTGTGGATTGAAGAACCGGGTTTTAGAACCCAACGGCGCCAGGGGCACGCCCAAAGTCTTCGGGTTCACCTGTCTTAGAATACAGAGACACGGGATACTTCACGGTGACGTCAAAGATCAAATTTATTGGCTGCAACCAGGAACAGAAGTCTACAAAGTACGACACAAGTAGGTTCGTCAGAGACTGCTCAATCTTCGTAGAGCGAGACATCGTCTTTTATGCTAAAAATCACATTCCGGACAAACACCCACTAGTTACAATTTGTCCAATCATAGGAAAGATTGCAAAAGGTATCGCATGACGACAAACCAACTTTTCAGTTGTCCAGCCCACCATCAATTACACGGGAAAGCCCAACATTCTTTCTCGAAAAGGCCGGACAAACCCATAATAAAAGACCACAACCCATACCATAAATAGGCCATAAAAGAAGGAACAGAAATAGATGAGAAGTACGATAAGGGGTGTGTGCGTGTGCAATAAACTCAACAATGTCCTGTTCTTTGATCCTTAATCTCGATCAGCTACCGGGCAAGGAACTGGCTTAACACGGTCAGCTTAAGGCATCGAGGTCAGTTCGCTCAGGTCATTCAGAAGTCAGCTAAAGTGTATGTGTACTAAAGACTCGTTCGGCCGTAGTCATCGGCCTATGTGAGGGCAACCAGAAAAAGGCTGCCATGCACAAAATGGAACTCAGGGGTTCAGAACGAAATCCCTAAATACGTAGTGAATCCATCGGTCTAACATGGCGAAATCACTTGTACTCGCGGCACTCACTAGTTACGGATCGCTACTGTCAAATTCGTAACGAAACCATGACCTTTATGAAACGGGTTCAGAATCCACGGAACCTTAGACCCTCCTTTTGCCCTTACATAGGCAATAACCTAAACTCACGTCAATCTGAATCCAGGTCTATATTGATCAGATCTTCAAGATGTTGCTGGAGCATAATCCTATTACTTAGCAACTCTCTGGAGACAGGTCTCCTTGTACATGTAGTAGCACAAAGGCCACATATAGCAGGAGCACACTGTACACAAAGACAGAACAGGAAAAGAATAGCTAAAGCCATTCCAATGATCATCAGAATCTTCCATCTCCAGGTGGATAACAATTCCCAAAACCATCCCATCAACGACCAATCTCCTTTGTCCACATGTACAGACTCGGAGATCTTATGTAGCTTGGAAATGGCCTGGTACACTGTCGGAGCATTGTCTGGAATGAAAACGCAGCAGCTCGATTGATTCATTTTACATACCCCTCCTCTATCTGCAAGTATGACGTCTAACGTAACTCGATTCTGCAACATCATAAGACGATCCGATTGGAGCTCAGCAGTCAAATTACTAAGGGCACCAGCAGTCTCAACTATGGTGGACTCAACCACTCTCGTCAATTGCCGTATGTTCCTACTGTTAGCCATAGGTCCCCAAAACGGCAGGAAACCCTTAAGAAAATCTCCCAATTCTTTTCCCACAGTATCTTCCTTACTGAAGACACCTCTAGCCACTCTCGTTCTGTGATAATCTGCGGCTGCAGTATACGTAGGGGGCAATAGAAACAAAACATAACATGTTCCCGAAAAATCAGGGGGCAACCATGTATATGCTCTATCATAGCAGACAAAATACGTACCCTTAGCTGCTAAAAACGGTGGGGAAGTCTGGGGCGCAAAAACATACGTCTCAGTACAAACACTCTTCTCTAACTGAGCTCTCGGATTCTTGCCATTACCTTGCAAACAAAAATGACCACGATGGGGTACGATTCAAATCAGGGATGACCTTTTCCCTCGCTGCTTTTCACTCAGACATACACCATATCCAGTCACGTTCCATCCAATATAAGCTAGTGACTCATCTTTTGGAATAGTCTCATAGGAATCAATACCTCTAATCATATCCACTATTCCCTTCACTAGAGCACTATTACTCGGACTATCTTTCATAGAACGCAGGGGATAGACTTCATGGGCATAAATGAACATCGTCCTATACACCCACACAGATCCGTTATAGCTAAATGGCAGGACCAAATAAGGAATACCTTTATTCGTAGTATGAGGCATAAGCCCACACACCCAGCAATTAGTGGTGTTCACTACTAACTGATGCTGATGCAGAAGTTGCACAAAGGAATTATTAATGAACTCTGATCTTCTAATAGATTTATATTCAGGCAAAGGATGAAAAGAATGAGAAGAAGGAAAAGACATAGGTTGTGTGGTGGGTGCAAACATCACTTGAAAAGAGAAAACAACTTATCCGACCAAAAACATCGTCATGCTAAGTAACATTAAAAGACACGTTATCCAAAAACATTTGCCACTCATTAATTTAAACATTTTTCTTTTAAAGTTCATTTCTACAACAGTTCTCTCAATCTCCAAAAACTCCATCCTCTAACCGTGCTGTTCGCGGCAGGTGGTTCTCTTCACTCGGATGTACGTCTGTAAGTCCCAGGGAACGCCCTAGAACAAACGAGAACCGTCGACCTTGTGTCTACATGGCTGAACACTCCAAGGCTTTATACCGCGACCCTACAGCTGAACCCGGATGGCGGTTTGAAAAAGAAAAATAGGTCAAAACAGCTTTTTGGTGGGAGAACGCAGTTTTCAAAAGCAAAAAGGAATTACTTTTTTATTAGTCCATTATTTCTCTGTCGTAGATTATAGCGGCCTTTACCAGGCAATGTCTGATCACGAAACAACAACTCAGGCTCAGTGGTGTCTAGTCTCAGAGAAGGAGGAACAGCTGCTTGCAAAATATCGTTGTCCTCATGCTCTGTACTTGTCCCAACCAAACGCGCGTCACTGAATGGAACGAACTTTGGCACAGTCTCAGTCTCTGAATCGCCAACACCCTCCTGGACCCACTGGTCATACGGCAGAGGCAAAGAAACCCTCTTACAATGTACGCGGTGGATCCAGTTCTTCTTGCCGTGCACTCTCACTGCGGTACGCGTCGATAGAAGGACCTGGAATGGTCCAGTCCAGCGGGACTGATCGTTCTTTGTCCGCTGAAAGTTGCGCACCAACACCCACGAGCCAGGGTCAATGGCGTGTCCTGGATCTTCAGATGCTTGTGGAAGTGTATCGTAAACCTCTTGGTGTAAGACACGCAATTTAACCGTCAAATCATACAAATAGTCAATCAGCACAGGATGTTCAATCTCGCTAAACTTTGTCGGCCTCGGCACTCCCCATACATTAGCCGGGTGACCAAAAATAATTTCATAAGGGCTAAGGCCCACTCGAGAATGCACTGTAGTTCTAGTTGACAAAAGTGCCAATGGCAAAGCATCGGGCCATTGGAGACCAGAACTCGCCTGAATCTTGGCTAACTTCAGCTTCAGAGTGCCATTGTAGCATTCGACTAAACCAGCTGATTGGGGGTGATTCGCAGCATGAAATTTCTGCTTAATGCCCAAACCTTCACACACTCTCTTCATGACTTGGCCCACAAATTCACTTCCATTATCACTCCACACCATCCTTGGCAATCCATATCTAGGGAAGAATTCCTTGAGTAGGGCTTTGGCTGTGGACAAGGCTGTATTATCTTTCACGGGGTATGCTTCTAACCATCTCGAAAAGGCACAAACAACTACAAGGACATATTTTAAGTTGTTACATCTTTCCATGTGTATAAAATCCAATTGCAGCACCTCGAACGGATACGTCGGAGGCGCAAAGTGACCAGCTGGAGTTGGGGTTCCCTTGCCAGGATTATACATCAGACAAACCATGCAATTTTTGACAAGATTCTCCGCACACTTAGGAATTCCAGCATTCTGCCATACTGGAGCCAACAACTTAGAAATCCCTTTCACACTGATGTGAGCCATTCCATGCGCCATCGTAACCACTGCAAGCACATACGCATCAGGTATCAACCATCGCTGATGTTCCGACAACTCAACCCAGCAACCAGTCGAATCCAATTTTCCCGTACTCTCTCTCCACACATTCAATTCTTTTGCCGTAGCTTCAGCCTGAATTGACTTCACACTCTCTATCGTATCCTCACACATTCCTCTATCCGGAACCCATCTTGCTGGACCCGCAACATATATTCGACTCGTCGCATCTTTCGCCGCTTCTTTCGCTACTTCATCCGCAAACGCATTACCACGACCAACGTCATCGGTAACCTTCTTATGTGCACTACATTTCACGATTGCAACTTGCGTCGGCAACGTAAGTAACTCAAAAAGCTCATTCACCAACTGACCATGCTGGATCTTCGTACCATGAGAAGTAAGAAATCCACGTTCTTTCCACAAGCGTCCGAAGCTATGAGCAACACCAAACGCATACTGGTTATCGGTATACATAGTCACTCGCTTTCCTTTCGACAACACACACGCACTCGTCAGTGCAATCAACTCTGCTGCTTGAGCTGAATTCTGCGGTATACGTGAAGCTTCAACAATCGTATGCAAAGTCGTAACCGCATAGGCTGCAGTCGTATCGCCATTCGGAAGCTTAAAGCATGATTCGCCTACCCATCAGGTACCATCAGACTTCGCAAGAGGAGTATCTTTCAGATCAATTCTACCTTTTGTTTCTTCCTCTGTCCTAAGAAAGCAATCATGCTGTTCCTGAACATCCGTCTCTACAGAAATCGGCAACAACGTAGCTGGATTCAACGTGTTGCATCGCTTTATATGCACATGACTCGCCAAAAGTGTCAACTCGTAACCTGACAATCGAGCACTAGTCAAGTGCTGTGTTTTAGTACTGTTTAACAAAGTATCCACTGCATGTGGAACCATCACAATCAACATATTATCCATTACCAAACCAGCAGACTGTCGAATAGAAACAGCTGCTGCAGCTCTCAAACAACTCGGCAACGCTCTAGCTACCGGATCCAAAGTCGATGAGAAATACGCACATGGACGCTGCTTATCGCCAAACTGCTGTGTCAGGACTGACAATGCATATCCCTCTCTCTCATGGACATAGAGTGTAAAAGGCTTACTGTAGTCGGGGGTACCCAACACCGGAGCTGAACACAATGCATTACGTAATTCAGAAAAACTTTTCTGGCATTCGTCAGACCAAGGAAGAGGATTCGGCGTATCCTTAAGAGTAAGTGCTAACAAAGGTTTCGCAAGTAGAGAAAAGTTCGGAATACATTGCCTACAGTACGAGGTAATACTCAAGAAAGCACGCACTTCTCTCTGTGTGGTTGGCACATTCTTTTTCGCAATCGCTTGAATTAGTTCTGGGGTCAACCTTCTTCCCTCCTTTGACAAGAGATGACCTAAGTAGGTCACTTCTTGGCAACAATACTGCAACTTCGAAAGTGACACTTTATGATGGAGGTCAGACAAATGCCGCAACAAAGAAAGAGTAGCTTCTTTACAAGTCTCCTCATCATCAGCAGCAACTAACAAATCATCTACATACTGAATAAGAGCAGCACCATCAGGTAAGACAATCGCATCAAGCCGTGTTTTCAAAGCTTGACTATAGATGGACGGACTTTCACAATAACCTTGAGGAGCGCGCTTAAACCGAAAGCTTCGGCCTCCTAAAGAGAAGTCAAAAATATCTCTACTCTCCTCGGCAATCGGGATACTGAAGAAAGCATTCTTCAGATCTATCACGGAAAACCAGGTAGCTGAGGCAGGAATCATAGTCAGCAAAGCAGTAATATCTGGAACAACCGGAAACTGTGGCACAGCAATTTTGTTTACTTCTCGAAGATCGATCACAAACCTATACACAGCCAGTTGAGAAGAATCTGTACGCTTCAGAACAGGCAAAACCGGACTATTGCACACATTATCTCTCGTCTCTTCTATCACACCTTTCTCAATCAGATCATAGATGATCGCTAAAAGTGCTCTTTCACCGTCACTAGAAATCCTGTATTGGGGAATACGTGGCAATCTAGCATTCACTTTCAGCGTCACAACGAATGGTGGAATCTCCAAAAGACCCACGTCATTAGGACCAGTAGCCCAAAGAGTATCAGGGAGAGAACGCAATTCCAATGGAAGCCGATCTTTAGACAAATACATCGGAGAGACCACTCCCTTACCCAATGTAAGCTGTACTCCCGAAAGAGAACAATGCAATGTTGCATACAATCTCTTCAACAAATCCAATCCCAACAAATTCTCGCCACAATCTGTCGTCAGAATGAGGGGTGCTTCTAATTCACAAGGTCCAACAGAAAGAGACAAAGGACTAGAAACTGGATTACGAACCGGGGCGCCAGAAAAACCTACCGAAACATTCGTCAAGCCAGACAAAGGTGCGCCAGGGAGTTTAGAGTGCATGATAGAACTATTTGCCGCATCAGTAGCCAACAGAAAAGGCTCTGACACACCTGATGTAATCACTTCAACATAAGATCCACTCAGATCTACTGGAACTGACACTACTCCCTCTCTTTCTCTATGGCTGTCCTAGCAATCGTTACCGTCAGCATTCTCACTCTCAACATAGTAATCATCAGCATAATATTGAGTCGACTGACCAGACGCAACATTCTGTTGATCAAAACAATTCATCGTATTCTGTGGAGGAAAGGATCGTGCATTCTGGGGGAACACACCACGTCCTCTACCTCTAGGATCTTGCTGAACACCTCGGCCTCTCACACCAGAAGCACCATTCGTACGCTGCAACAGAACCGGACAACTACTCTTGAAGTGCCCTTCTTCTTTACAATACGCACACTGATTAGGGCTTACAGGAACACGCTGCTGAAAAGACTCGGACCTTTGTGATCCTCTCTGAAATTGCTGAGGTTGCTGAAACTCACGCTGATTATAACAAGGCGGATACACCTGTTGCAAAAGAACCTTCGTCTTTAAATCTTTAGTCTTTTTCTCTGCTTTCTCTTTCTCATCCTTATCTCTATTCTCGTAATATTGTGCAGTAGCCAATATCTGGGCCGACAAAGAAACAGCCCATGAACTCTCTGAATCCTTTAACTTATTTCGCAACTCGGGAAGCAAATTATGAACAAACTTATCCACGAACAACCTTTGGCCACCTTCCGTACTCATATCTTGGCCACTGTGATCTATAAACGTCTCTTCAAACCTAGTGAAGAAATCAGACACAGTTTCATCTTTCTTCTGCTTGCATGCAGACAACTTATCCCAATTCAGTCGCATAGCAGGCATTAAAGTCGTCATATAATTAATAATCCTGTCCTCGGAGGAGCTGGAGGCAAGATGGCCGCCATGCTGCTGTAGAGAGCAGTCGCACATACTCCTTCTCCTGGACCCAGGGATTAAGCGGCTGGACATGGAGTAAAATATGCTGAATTTACATGGTATATTCTGGACCAGAGGCGGCATTGGCATCAAGTCACTACAAAAGGTGCTTATGACTTTGGGATCCTACTATTGTGAGCATTTCAAGAAGACGATTGTGGATGGTATTAATACAGCCTTAAGGATGTCTCATCGCACAGGCACGATACCAAAGACCACGTTGAATAAACGTGCAACATCAACAGCTGCCGTATCAAGTGGCGCGGCCCAGAAAATGCAGCCCAAGAAAAGCGAGAGATCGGCAAAAGATAAAGAAAAAGCTGACTCCAAAGCGGAGTCTAAGGTAGCACCGCAAACAACACAATCAGAGACTCCTGGAGTTAAAGGACAGGTACAACAGAGGCGCTCTCACTCGGAAAGCGGATCAACAAAGCAGGCGAGTACAGTACCTTCTACCGGCAGAGACTTGCGCCAATCCACGGTCACGGAGGCATTCGCAGGGAAAAGCCAACAGGTAAACTCGGCTGCTGGAGGTGCTGGGGGAGTTACGGAGCAAAACTCGAAGCTGAACGCGGAAACTGACCGCGAGGACCTAGGCACGGCGGTTGCTAGGCAACCAGGGTCCGAGACGCTCACGCCTCTAGCGGGAAGCACGCAGAAAGCCGAGAATGTTGCAGAGCCTGCCGAGGACGCCAACTTGAGCAAGGATGTGAATGCAGGCAGCGAAGCAAGCGGTGAAACAGGCTTAGAGACGGCAAATAGCACAAGTAAGCCTGGCAAGGGATTCTCGATGGAAAAGACCGTAACGGCAAATGTTAATAATGCCCAAATGCTCGAGGCACTGTTGGAAGTTGAATTAGCGCCAACACCAGTGGAAAGGAACGTATTGACACAGTCTAACTGGGGTAGTATGAAAAGCATTCAGAGTCACATAACAAAGGGGGTCAAAGGAAGGAGAGTACGTTCGCCGGAGGGGGAAAAATTTTACTCAGTGACTGAGGGATCAGACTCTTCTTTGTTGGGGTCAGAGGAAGAGGAAGAGTGCATTACTACAGACCTATCATCAGGGTCAGAATCTGAAAGATCTCTTTCTAGCGAACATAGAAATAAGGAGACACAAAAAAGAAGAAGAAGAACAATGATAAGGCGCGATAGAGAGATGGATAGAGCAGCGACAAGCACAAATCGGAAATTGTTGTGGGATTATGGCAGTGCCTCCAAGATGTATCAGGACCAAGATTTGGGGGCTGCATCCGAGAGCTATCCCCTAAATGCCTCTAATAACTTAAACGATATCCCGCCTCAAGCAACTTTGGATGGTATGTTCTCTATGCTGAAGCAAATGCATTTAGAAGCTCGCTTAGAAAGCAGACGAGCAAGGCAGGATACAAAGAAAATACAAGCGAGCATCAGGAAAATGAACAGAAAATATCAGGAAGTTGAAAGTAGAGTGGAACAAGTAGAAGAAAGAACTGGAAAGTTGGAGGACGAATGCAAGAACAGAACAAGGGAAGGTGATCGAGGACTTGCAGTGGAAGCTGGAAGATTTCGAGAATCGCCAAAGGCGGAACAATCTACGCTTTCTAGGCATAGAGGAAGGACTGGAAGGGAAGGACCCAAGGGGGTTTATGGTTAAACTGTTAAAAGATGCATACCCAGAGGCGCAGTGGCAGTGGGAAGTTGAAGTACAGAGAGCGCACAGATTCCCATTGACGCAGAAGGGGGGAAGAGGCAGGGATCAAAATGGCAGTAATCAAAATGGATTGCCTAGGGCAATGCTGGTCTTTTTTGGAAATTTCTTGGCTAGGCAGGAAGTTTTTGAGACCGCAAGACCAGAGAGGAAAAAATCAGTTGAAGGGATTACTTTTTTTACGAGGCCCGATTTCTGCCACACTACTGTGGAAAGGAGGTGGAAACTCAGACAGCTTATCACTCCTTTTCAACGACAGGGCTCAGAAGCATACTTGATGTATCCATCTAAGTTAAAAGTGGTTACAAGGGGCCGCATCAGGATGTTTTTCTCGGAAGTAAAGGCAGGAGAATATCTTGCAGAGATTACAGAGCTTCAGAAAGGCAGGAAGAGTAAGGAATCAGAACCAGCATAGGATAAACAAGGAAAATATCAGGCATACTGTATATTGGGTTTCACGATGGTAATATGGTTAACTAGGGTGGGAGAAGGAAAGCGACACTACAGCAGTGTGCAGCCACACATAGGTCAAAATTGACCTATTTGCCTGTGACAGGGGGGGGGTTAGTAAGGGGAGGGGGAGAAAGGGGGGGTTGGGGGAGGGGGGGCAGGAAGGGGGTGGTAAAGAGATAAGGATTTGTACAGCACAAAATAAAAAGGTATGTAGACACACAAAGGTGGCAGTAAAATATCTTGAGGGATTGTTTTTTGGTCTTTTTTATAAAAGCAGATGGCATTAAGAATTACTACAATTAACATATGTGGGTTAAATGATGGGGGTAAAAGGCAGAAAGTAGCGGCCATGTGCAGAATGTTAAAATTGGATATTATATGTCTGCAGGAAACACATGTGAGGGGGAAGGATAGGTATCTTATGGATCAGCTAGGGTTTGATGTATTAGCACACACGCAGCAAGATACTAAAACAAAAGGAGTGGCCATACTGGCAAAAAAAGGTTTGATGAAAGTAGAGAGAAAGAAGGAAGACGTGGATGGTAGATGGGTGATGATAGCAGGAGAAATAGCCGGATGGCGCTACACAATTGTTTCTGTATATGGCTCCAATGAAGATGAATCTGATTTATTTGATTATCTAGATACCAAATTGCCTCTATGGCCTGAACCAATAATTGTGTGCGGAGATTTTAACATCAATGGGCTAACAGGGTTGGGTATGATGGGAGGGGGGATGTAGGGCGAGCGCAAGAAGAGAGTAAGAAATGCCATTGTCAATCTAATGAATAATAACGCGTTGGTAGACGTTTGGTTGGCATATAATCCTATAGGGACAGGTAGTACTTTTTATTCTACCCCTCATAAAAGTATAGCCAGATTAGACTACTTCTTAGTCTCCAGCCCATTAGTATCAGAAGTGAAAATAGAAATATTACCTCGAGTTTCCTCAGATCACAATCCACTGGTGTTGACTATCTCCCGGAACCGCAATATTAGTCACAAAGAGTACTATTGGACATTTGAAAGAGGGCTGCTCAGAGAAGATGATTATGTTAGTAGAATGAAGTTATGGATTACACAGTTCTGGGAGGTAAACAGAGGTACGGCAACCGCAGGCATGGTTTGGGATGCATTCAAAGCAGGGATAAGGGGGGAAACACTGGCTTATACTCTACATAGGAGTAAAAAGGAGAAAATGGAGTTAGCCAGTAGGCTACAGGATTTAAGGAACCTAGAACAACAGCTTATCCAGCATGTTATAAATCAAGAACCTCTTGAGCAGGTCTTACTTGAAATAGAATTGAAGAAGGCAGAAACTGGGGAAAGATTGGCTAATAAAGCTGCGGCTAATTATTTAGCAAAAAAAGAAAAGTGTTATGAGTTCAACGAGAGGGTTGGACACATGCTCGCAATACGCACTAGACAAGACCTGGCAGCCGGGGAAATTAAAGAAATTAAGAATAAATGTGGGAAGGTTGTAACCAAGGTGGAAGAGGTGAGGGAGGTGTTTAGAGAGTTTTATTCTGAATTATATGATCAAGACGTGAGGAGCAAGGAAGACGAAATAGAGGACTATTTGGCTGGTATCCCACACAAGGAACTGTCCCTGGAAGATAAAGAGACTTTGGAGGCACCACTAACTCTGAGTGAACTACATAATGCAGTATCAAAACTCCCCTCGGGAAAGGCCGCAGGACCTGACCAGATACCGGCAGAATTTTATAGGACGTTTTGGGATACATTGGGGATAGACATGTTGGAAACTTTAAGGCATGCACAGATAGGGGAGAATACACCACAGTCATGGGCTGGTGCAAGTATAGTAGTTATTTTAAAAAAGAATAAACCACATCTGGATCCTGGCTCTTATAGGCCGATCACGCTTATGAACGCGGATGCAAAAATATACTCCAAGGCTCTATCACAAAGACTCAGCAGAGTAATTGAGGGGTTGGTATACACAACACAGCATGGTTTCATACCAGGTAAAGGGACTACGGAACACACAAGGAGAATGGTTACCATATTGGATGTCACGGGAGCTGCAGGAGACCCTGCCTCAGCCATTTTCTTGGATGCAGAGAAGGCCTTTGACAGGGTCTCCTGGTGCTATTTGTGGAAAGCCTTGGAGTGGTTTGGGATAGGTACAGGTTATATACAGGCCATAAAGGCGTTATATGCAGCTCCAACAGCTAAAGTGAGGATTAATAGAGGGTACACAGAGGATATACATATAAAGCGTGGTACAAGACAGGGTTGCCCGGCCTCACCACTGTTATTCGCCCTATATCTAGACTCTTTTTTGCGAAGGTTAGAAGGAAATTCGAACATCCTCCCGATTGGCTTACATGGCTATGCATATAAGACACTTGCATATGTGGATGACGTGGCAGTGGTCACACCAGATCCAGGGTCAGCCATTATTGAAATCGAACAGGAGGCTACACTTTTTGGCACATTTTCAGGGTATTCACTAAATAAAGGAAAAACACAAATAATTAAAAATAATTGGGTAAACTATCATGATATAAGAATAGCACCTGAAGTCACTTATTTAGGGGTGAAGATCACATCCGAGTTAGACAGTTTAGTAGAAATCAATATGAGACCATTGTTGGAGAAAATTAAAACAAACACAGAAAGAATGAATAACTTGCATTTGACCTTAATGGGTCGAATAAATGTCATTAAAATGATAACATTCCCTAAAGTGCTGTATTTACTTAGATCCATACCCCTATATTTTGAAAATGGTTGGTTTAGCAAATTAGAATTGATTCTGAATAAATTCATCTGGGTGAAAGGGAAAACAAGAAGAGCATACAGACATTTGACGGTAGATAGGGAAAAAGGGGGCTGGGGAGCACCGGATTTTAGGCTCTATTACTGGGCTGCGGTATTACAATACAGTAAGGTGTTAATAGGTGGGGGAGGTCTGGAGCACCCAACGGATAGTGAGGTGGGCTTACCTAATGTGTATGCCGTATTGTTGGGGGAGGAAGCTGAGAATGGGTTTTTCAATACAACTGAATTCACGTATTTTAAACACACGAGATTTAAGACTCTGAAAGCAGTATATAGGGTGTGGAAAGGAGTGGCTAAAAAATTAGGGCTAGGCAGATTTAATAACTATACAAGATTGTATACAAATACCTCATTGCCGAGGGAGATCTTTAAGGATGCCACTATGTATGATTGGTACAATAAAGGCATAGTGCAGATAGGGAACTTACTGGACGTGCAGGGCAATATCATGCAGTTTGGAGCACTAAAAGCAAAGTTTGGACTAGAGCACAATAGTTTTTATAAATACTTACAAGTGAGGAGTTTCTTAACACAAAAACAAGGCGGCCCGCTTGGGTTGGGGCAATGCAAAATTATGGATTATATAGAAACAACCACCAAATGTACAATAAGACATCTTTATGCAGAATTGAAAGGAACTAAGTCAGATGAAAGGGCAAAATTTTCACAAAAATGGATGGAAAAATTGGGGTCAGGCTCAGAAACTTTTCAGGAGTCACTAGATCTGGGTAGAACGGTGCTATGCTCGGCAACCCTTCAATCGCAACACTTTAAAACATTATTCTCACTTTACCATACACCGGCTAGAATCGCCCAGTGGGGTGGAACAACAGGAATAACCTGCCCACGATGTAATGCGAGCGGAGCAGATATTGTACATATGTTTTCGCAGTGCCCACAACTATTTACTTTGAAAATGGCGATTGAAGAATTTTTTGATAAAACGCTTAGGATTAAGATTAAGCTTCTAGATGAATTAATTATTTTAGGGGTGGTAAACACGATAGAAGCTATGCCAGTAGAGTTTATTTTTGTTTCAATAGCAGTGTTCCGCATCTGTATAGCAAGGAATTGGCTGAATAAGGCTCCTCCATTATTTTCAGATTGGATTGCTAGCCTCCTCACTATTTATAATTTAGAAAAGGCAATATACGACAGGAAAGGCAGAAGGGCTAAGGCCTTAGGCAAAAAAATATGGCAACCAATTATGACATGGAAAACTAGTAGGATAAATCTAGAATAGTGCAAGAGAAGTTTGATTTGATTTGTTTTAGAGGGCTGTTTATTGGTTTATTATATCTGCTTATGATATGAAAATTGTATAAAACAATGAAATGTATATGTACTATATAACCACCTGAGAAATTGGAATGTGCTGTAATACATGCGTTGGAATATGTGGAAACATTTTGGGAAAAATTTAATAAATATGTTTTAAAAAAAATATATATATAATTAATAATCCTACCGGGGAGTTCCGCAACTAAAGCCTCAGGTTTAGCTCCTCCACCTTGAAGACCATCCGCAACAGTAATATTAGCCCATGTGTCACCTAACTCTTGCGCATGATCCACAAGACGAATATTTCCCCACAAAGGTTGAGGAACCACATTACCAAACAACGGGCCCGATTCACAGAATGAACTTAAGACTCAATCCTAAACTTACTACTATTTTGGTATTCACAGAATGCACTTACTACTTTTGGCATTCACAGAATGAACTTACTACTTTTGGTATTCACAGAAGTTAGGATTTTGTCTTAAGTTTGTCTTAAGACAAACTTAAGACAGACTTAAGACAGACTTAAGACAAAATCCTAACTTCTGTGAATACCAAAAGTAGTAAGTTCATTCTGTGAATGCCAAAAGTAGTAAGTGCATTCTGTGAATACCAAAATGGTAGTAAGTTTAGGATTGAGTCTTAAGTTCATTCTGTGAATCGGGCCCAACATGTCTATATCAGCTAAATTCATGATGCATGTGTCAGCTGTCTGTGACAATTCCTTGTAGTACCCTGCAGGATTCTTGCGGGGGTCAGGTAGAGTCTGCTTAAGGGCCAAAACTTCACCTCTCTTCCACGGAACATGTACCCACACATGCTGAAAATGAGCCGGTACACTAGCAATACTCGCATTAGCATTAGCCTGAACTGCCTATTTCCATACCGGAGGAACTTCTCTCATAGGGTACTGTCTCGCTTTTCTCCTAACAGAAGTATCAGGCTCAAACAACGACTAGGAAGGAAACTCGCCCCTAAACGCAAGCAACGTTGCGACTGCTTTCTCAACATCGGAACCCACTATCGTTCCTTTCGCAAACTCGGGCTGTACATCAAGCAATTCCAATGGGGTCTGACCCAACTCACTATCTTCCCAATCCTCACGGAGGAAAGTACACATTATATCGAAGACATACCTTTGCTTCGGCGCTTCCCATTGACGGAAAACATCCATAACCGAACCCAAATCATATCTCAAAGAATTAGTAACCCATTTTTGAGCCAAATGATCCAACACTGCCCACTCTTCGGGACCAGGAAACTGGCTACGTAACTGCTTACGCACCGAAACAGGGGTCACATTCAATGACCCAAAGAAAGGAGACAAAAGACCAGTAACAGTATCAGTCATTCTCTGCCGAACAGAAGGAGAAGTTGTCAGAAGGACAGGACACAAAGCAGACTGAGATGAAACAAATGTAGGAGTAGTAACAAAAGAAGTAGCAAGTACAGGAGAAAAAGTCATAGGAATTTGAGGCGGAACTGATAGCAAAGTCGGTGGCCCTAGAGAATGCTGCACCAGAGGAGAAGGAACCAGTTGAAGAGAAGCTGGCGGCTGAGCAACAACAGGAGGCTGAACAGCTGTATGTTGCGGAGGTGCCGTAGCACATCGCACATAAGGGGGTGGTGAACTCAACAAATGTGACATCAAAGGATCCTTTTCAGGGTCCTTCGTTGCACCTTGTAAAAGAGGTGACAAAGCTGGATAGCATTTATTGATGGCCATTTTATGTTGCCTTTGCAACTTTTCACTCACTCGATCTTCTTCATTATCTTTAAACTGCCTAGCTGCTTGCATTATCGATATACCCTTCTCTCTTTTATCTTTTTTCGCTTGTTTAATTGCTTTCTGTTTGGCTTCCTTACGCCAGAGGCGGAAAGAGTCAAACATTGCTGGCCGGGCTTTCTTCTTAAATAGTTTAACTTCCAAATTATCTAAAATCTCGGTGTCATAGCTACCATGTTGGGGCCATTTTAAGACACAGTCTTTCCTAGTGTATCGGACCCACAATTCATTATACGTAATGGGGCCCACGCCATGTTTAGAATAGAGCTCATAAGTCGGAGTTCCAACCGGAGGTAACGGACACGAGTTCTCCAATCGGGAATCCCTGTTACAACTACAACAAAATATCTTTCCAAGTTTGCTAAGACCAGGCATCTTCGCTCACTAATCTAGCTTCAAACTTCAAGGGATTACCAAAAACGATAGTCTCACAAATATACAATTCCCTCGGCTTTGGCACTTGCAAGTACCAAATCAAAACTAAGGAACCAAGACTAAGGACTGGGAGCGACCCACTTATACTTAACTGAAGTATCGATCACGTCACCCAGAAGACCCGGCTATTGTCTCGCTGTACAAATCATCATGAAGGGTCCAAGACAGGGCGACAGTCAGGGCAGCAGTCCTTCGTAGCCGCCGGAAAGCGGGAAGCCTCGCAGCAAAAACCTTCAGTCCACGTTCGACATGCAGGGGTCGATGGAGTGGGGGCCCTCTTCCAGAATTTCCTCACGAAGCTCCTAACGATCTTCAGGCTTGGACCGGTACCACTGAAGTCGCCCCACATTGGGCGCCAACTGAAGAACTGGGTTTTAGAACCCAGCGGCACCAGGGGCACGCCCAAAGTCTTCGGGTTCACCTGTCTTAGAATACAGAGACACGGGATACTTCTCGGTGACGTCAAAGATCACATTTATTGGCTGCAACCAGGAACAGAGGTCTACGAAGTACGACACAAGAAGGTTTGTCAGAGACTGCTCAATCTTCGTAGAGCGAGACATCATCTTTTATGCTAAAAATCACATTCCGGACAAACACCCACTAGTTACAATTTGTCCAATCATAGGTAACATTGCAAAAGGTATCGCATGACGACAAACCCACTTCTCAGTTGTCCAGCCCACCATCAATTATACGGGGAAGCCCAACATTCTTTCTCGAACAGGCCGGACAAACCCATAATAAAAGACCACAACCCATACCATAAATAGGCCATAAAAGAAGGAACAGAAACAGATGAGAAGTAGGATAAGGGGTGTGTGTGTGTGCAATAAACTCAACAATGTCCTGTTCTTTGATCTTAATCTCGATCAGCTACTGGGCAAGGAACTGGCTTAACAAGGTCAGCTTCAGGCAACGAGGTCAGTTCGCTCAGGTCATTCAGAAGTCAGCTAAAGGATACGTGTACTAAAGACTTGTTCGGCCGTAGTCATCGGCCTATGTGAGGGCAACCACAAAATGGCTGCCATGCATAAAATGGAACTCAGGGGTTCAGAACGAAATCCCTAAATACGTAGTGAATCCATCGGTCTAACATGGCGAAATCACTCGTACTTGCCGCACTCACTAGTTGCGGTTCGCTACTATCAAATTCATAACAAAACCTTGACCTTTATGAAACGCGTTCAGAATTCACGGAACCTCAGGATGTCTGTCGCTTGTGGATGTCTGACACTTGTGGATGCCTGACGCTTTTGGATGTCTGATGCCTGATGCTGGTGGATATCTGATGTTTATGGATGTCTAATGTTTGTGGATGTCTGATGCTTGTGGATGTCTGATGCTTGTGGATGTCTGATGCTTGTGGATGTCTGTTGCTAGTTGATGCCTGATGCTTGTGGATGTCTGACACTTGTGGATGTCTGACGCTTGTGGATGTCTGATGTTTGTGAATGCTTGAAGCTTTTGCATGCATGACACTTGTGCATACCTGACGCTTGAGGATGCCTGACACTTGTGGATGCCTGACGCTTGTGGATGTCTGATGCTTGTGGATGTCTGATGCTTGTGGATGTCTGATGCTTGTGGATGTCTGATGCTTGTGGATGTCTGTTGCTTGTGGATGTTTGATGCTTGTGGATGCTTGATGCTTTTGGATGCCTGACGCTTGTGGGTGTCTGATGCTTTTGGATGTCTGTTGCTTGTGGATGTCTGATGCTTGTGGATGTCTGATGCTTATGGATGCCTGATGCTTGTGGACGCCTGATGCTTGTGGATGTCTGATGCTCCTGGTTGTCTGATGCTCCTGGTTGTCTGATGTCTGATGCTTGTGGATGCCTGATGCTTGTGTATGTCTGATGCTTGAGGACGTCTGATGCTTGTGGATGTCTGTTGCTTGTGGATGTGTGACACTTGTGGCTATCTGACGCTTGTGGATGTCTGACTTTTGTGAATGCTTGATGCCTTTGGATGTCTAATGCTTGTGGATGCCTGATGTTTGTGGATGTCTGACGCTTGTGGATGTCTGACGCTTGTGGATGCCTGACGCTTTTGGATGCCTGATGCTTGTGGATGTCTGATGCCTGACGCTTGTGGATGTCTGACGCTTGGGGATGTCTGATGCTGGTGGATGTCTGATGCTTGTGGATGTCTGATGCTTGTGGATGTCTGTTGCTTGTGGATGTCTGTTGCTTGTTGATGCCTGATGCTTGTGGAGGCTTGTGGATGTCTGACGTTTGTGGATGTCTGACGCTTGTGGATGTCTGATGCTTGTGGATGTCTGATGCTTGCGAATGTCTGATGCACGTGGATGTCTGTTACTTGTGGATGTCTGTTGCTTGTTGATGCCTGATGCTTGTGGATGCTTGTGGATGTCTGATGCTTGTGGATGTCTGATGCTTGTGGATGTCTGACGCTTGTGGATGTCTGATGCCTGATGTTTGTGTATGTCTGACGCTTGTGTATGTCTGACGCTTGTGGATGTCTGATGCTTGTGTATGTCTGTTGCTTGTGGATGTCTGTTGATTGTTGATGTCTGATGCTTGTGGATGTCTGATGCTTGTGGATGTCTGATGCTTGTGGATGTCTGTTACTTGTGGATGTCTGTTGCTTGTTGATGCCTGATGCTTGTGGATGCTTGTGGATGTCTGACACTTGTGTATGTCTGATGTTTGTGAATGCTTGAAGCTATTGCATGCCTTACGCTTGTGCATGCCTTACGCTTGTGCATGCCTTATGCTAGTGCATACCTGACGCTTGTGAATGCCTGACGCTTGTGGATGCCTGACGCTTGTGGATGCCTGATGCCTTTGGATGTCTGATGCCTTTGGATGTCTGATGCGTTTGGATGGCTGACGCTTGTGGATGTCTGATGCCTGATGTTTGTGGATGTCTGACGCTTGTGGATGTCTGAAGTTTGTGGGTGTCTGATGCTTGTGGATGTCTGTTGCTTGTGGATGTTTGATGCTTGTGGATGCTTGATGCTTTTGGATGTCTGTTGCTTGTGGATGTCTGAGGCTTGTGGATGTCTGTTGCTTGTGGATGTCTGATGCTTGTGGATGTCTGAAGTTCGTGGGTGTCTGATGCTTGTGGATGTCTGTTGCTTGTGGATGTTTGATGCTACTGGATGCTTGATGCTTTTGGATGTCTGTTGCTTGTGGATGTCTGACGCTTGTGGGTGTGTGTTGCTTGTGGATGTCTGATGCTTGTGGATGTCTGATGCTTGTGGATATCTGATGCTTGTGGATGCCTGATTCTTGTGGACGCCTGATGCTTGTGGATGTCTGATGCTCCTGGTGGTCTGATGCTTGTGGATGCCTGATGCTTGTGTATTTCTGATGCTTGTGGATGCCTGATGCTTGTGTATGTCTGATGCTTGTGGACTTCTGATGCTTCTGGATGTTTGTGGATGTGTGATGCTTCTGGATGTCTGATGCTTCTGGATGTCTGATGCCTGATGCTTGTGGATATCTGATGCTTGTTTATGTCTGATGCTTGTGGACGTCTGATGCTTCTGGATGTTTGTGGATGTCTGATGCTTCTGGATGTCTGATGCTTCTGGATGTCTGATGCCTGATGCTTGTGGATGTCTGTTGCTTGTGGATGTCTGTTGCTTGTGGATGTCTGTTGCTTGTTGATGCCTGATGCTTGTGGGTGCTTGTGGATGTCTGACGCTTGTGGATGTCTGATATTTGTGAATGCTTGAAGCTTGTGCATGCCTGACACTTGTGCATGCCTTACGCTTGTGCATACCTGACGCTTGTGGATGCCTGACGCTTGTGGATGCCTGACGCTTGTGGATGCCTGACGCTTGTGGGTGCCTGATGCCTTTGGATGTCTAATGCTTGTGGATGGCTGACGCTTGTGGATGTCTGGTGCCTAATGTTTGTGGATGTCTGACGCTTGTGGTTGCCTGACGCTTGTGGATGGCTGACGCTTGTGGATGGCTGACGCTTGTGGATGGCTGACGCTTGTGGATGCCTGACGCTTGTTTATGCCTGTTGCTTGTGGATGCCTATGCTTGTGGATGCCTGATGCCTTTGGATGTCTGATGCTTGTGGATGGCTGACGCTTGTGGATGTCTGATGTCTGATGTTTGTGGATGTCTGACGCTTGTGGTTGCCTGACGCTTGTGGATGGCTGACGCTTGTGGATGGCTGACGCTTGTGGATGGCTGACGCCTGTGGATGGCTGACGCTTGTGGGTGCTTTTAGCTTGTGAATGCCTGATGCTTGTGCATGCCAGACCCTTTTTGGATGCCTGACGCTTGTGGATATCTGATGGGTGATGCTTGTGGATGCCTAGTCCTTGGACACTACTATGCTGTGTTCCAGTAGCCCATGTTTAGTGAACTCTGTCATTGGTGGCTATTTACAATATATATGCAAGGGGGACGGCAGGGGGACAAACATCAAAGGTAATCTTTGCTCTTGACCATCAGCTTGAGGCCCTCCCAACACAGTTGTCTATTATAGTAGGTGGAGATTTCAATACTACTTTTGAACCTTTTGGACAAGAGGATCAATTTCTTGCTGCTGACGAGGACAGTAAATGGGGCGTCCCTCAGCTTGAATTACCAGCCGTAGGAAGATGGTCAGCTGTAGCCATACAGTTCAAGGCCTTATGCTTAGTGAGAGGGCTTAGAGCAGCAAATGGGCGCACCCTGTCTGACCGCCTGGGAGAAAATACATTTGATAATGGTAGGTATTCCAGCCGCATAGATTACTTTCTGGTGGATATAAGAGGATGGCACTGTCTGATAGATATGACTGTTAAAAATAGGATGGAAAGTGACCATAATCTACTTTGTATGGAATTTCTAGCACAAAAGGGGACTAGAGAACCGAAACCGGGGCGTGGGAAAGTCACCCTAGATATCGTTGCCTCTAATAACATGCGTCACATTAAATGGGGTAGATTCATTGAGAACCCTGAGAAGTTGGAGGTCCTTAAAAATATGGTCGTTGAAGAAGTGGCTAATTTAAACACTCACATTAGTAAGCAAGACTTTCCCCAAATAATGCTGGAGGCACATACCCACTTTTTCACAAAACTCCAATTGATCTTCAGGAAGATTATAAAACCAGATAAGGGAAACAAAAGACAACCCAAGGTGGGGTGGTATAACAATGCTTGTAAATTAGCCCGTCAAAACCTGAGCACAGAAATAAGATGTAGGAATCCCTTAGGTGTGAGAAAAGCAAGACAGACATATAGGCAAGCTCAGAAAGTAGCAAAAAAACAGTGGCATGAGGATCAATGGCGTGATCTGAAATCAGCCTGTGAAGCAAAGGACTCAAAACAATTTTGGGCCATTGTTAAGTGGCATAGAGGAGGTGAAGCTGAACCCCCCCCAAAACAATGTTGCCAAACAACAATGAGTAGAATTTTTCAGACCCCAATACGCTCGTAACCCAGCTGAAGAAGAGTGTCCTCTACCCCCAACTATTTTTTATCAAAGTCAGCTTTTCACAACTAAAGATATCAGTTTAGCGTTAGACTGTGTGACTGGGAAGAGCTCCAGGCATGGATGGCATCCCAGCTGCCGTGTTTTTGAGTGATAGATCGTCTTGGTGCCAGTACTTTGAGTGTTTAGCTAACTCTGTGGCTAGGGGTGCGCCAATCCCATCTTCATAGAAAGGCGCTGAAATAATTCCGGTTTTTAAAAAGGGTGACAAATCTCTACCCAGTAATTATAGACCTATCCGTCTTATAGACTCAGCCCAAAAACGCATAAGTCGTTTAGTGCAAAATAAATTTCAAATATGGATAGAAGAACACAATATTTTTTTGTCCCCATATCAAGCTGGCTTTTGACCATGTATTAGTTCAATTGACCAGGTCTTTTACTTCATAGCACTTTACTGGAGGAATGTGGCCTTAACCAATGGGACACTTTACGCGGTCTTTGTAGACCTGAAATCGGCTTTCGATTTAGTTTCGGTTTAGACCGGTTTCTGGCATTTCAGCCTTCTTCAGCCCGGCTTGCTTGAATCCAGTGGCAAAGTGAGCAAGGGACTCACGTCTGAGCATACCCTGCCAACTTATGGCAAACAAAGAAAAACCAAAGGAAATGCTGGATGAAGCGTTGACAATACAAGCACTCACCCCCAGTCAACTGATCTGGGTTTAATCCATCACCGTTCTTTAGCCCAATCTGCCACCCCAGTTCAGACATGGCCATATGCAAATCAGTCTGACCCTGTGCCTCATGGGAACAGTCCAGCCCGAACTGCCAAGCTATGCCGTCCCTGGACTGGAAACAAGCTACCGAGGACCGGTTTCTGGCATTCCAACCATCTTCAGCCCGGCTTGCTTGAATCCAGTGGCAAAGTGAGCAAGGGTCTCATGTCTGCAGCCTGTTGATCCACCTGTGCCGGAAGTCCCAGCCCATTGAGCCTAATTGATGGTCCCACTTGCGTGAAATTTCTGCTCCCTTGGTCCATTTCAGATCTGACCCCACTCCACCCTCTCTTCCCTTGACCTCCCCAAACACACACCCCTTTTTCATGTGGCGTTTTTGTAATTGACTTGATGAAGAAACACAGCACGAAGATAGAATAGGGTTAGTAGGGATGGACAAGGATCAAGAATAGGGTGCGGTTCCCTGTCTAAGGCACCTATGACAGATTAGACAGGGAACAGGACAAAAAGGACCGTGGTCCGAGAGTAAGAACGACCTCGCCCTGCAACGTGGAATCTGGATCAGAGCTGGACGCCTAGCTCCACCGCCGGTGCTCAACAGCGCCAACAAAAGAAGAAAACAATGGGAGCCTACCAGTGATGGCTCACTGTAAAAGACACTAGACTGAAGAGAACAATGGGAGCCTACCAGTGATGGCTCGCTGTAAAAGACACTGGAAAGAAGAGAACAATGGGAGCCTACCAGTGATGGCTCGCTGTAAAAGACACTGGAAAGTAGAGAACAATGGGAGCCTACCAGTGATGGCTCGCTGTAAAAGACATTAGGTAGAAGAGAACAATGGGAGCCTACCAGTGATGGCTCGCTGTAAAAGACACTGGAAAGAAGAGAACAATGGGAGCCTACCAGTGATGGCTCGCTGTAAAAGACACTGGAAAGAAGAGAACAATGGGAGCCTACCAGTGATGGCTCGCTGTAAAAGACACTGGAAAGAAGAGAACAATGGGAGCCTACCAGTGATGGCTCGCTGTAAAAGACACTGGAAAGAAGAGAACAATGGGAGCCTACCAGTGATGGCTCGCTGTAAAAGACACTGGAAAGAAGAGAACAATGGGAGCCTACCAGTCATGGCTCGCTGTAAAAGACACTGGAGAGAAGAGAACAATGGGAGCCTACCAGTGATGGCTCGCTGTAAAAGACACTGGAAAGAAGAGAACAATGGGAGTCTACCAGTGATGGCTTGCTGTAAAAGACAATGGAAAGAAGAGAACAATGGGAGCCTACCAGTGATGGCTCGCTGTAAAAGACACTGGAAAGAAGAGAACAATGGGAGCCTACCAGTGATGGCTCGCTGTAAAAGACACTGGAAAGAAGAGAAAAATGGGAGCCTACCAGTGATGGCTCGCTGTAAAAGACACGGGAAAGAAGAGAACAATGGGAGCCTACCAGTGATGGCTCGATGTAAAAGACACTGGAAAGAAGAGAACAAAGGGAGCCTACCAGTGATGGCTCGCTGTAAAAGACACTGGAAAGAAGAGAACAAAGGGAGCCTACCAGTGATGGCTCACTGTAAAAGACACTGGAAAGAAGAGAACAATGGGAGCCCACCAGTGATGGCTCACTGTAAAAGACACTGGAAAGAAGAGAACAATGGGAGCCTACCAGTGATGGCTCACTGTAAAAGGCACTGGAAAGAAGAGAACAATGGGAGCCTATCAGTGATGGCTCACTGTAAAAGATGGCTCACTGTAAAAGACACTGGAAAGAAGAGACCAATGGGAGCCTACCAGTGATGGCTCACTGTAAAAGACACTGGAAAGAAGAGAACAATGGGAGCCTACCAGTGATGGCTCGCTGTAAAAGACACTGGAAAGAAGAGAACAATGGGAGCCTACCAGTGATGGCTCGCTGTAAAAGACACTGGAAAGAAGAGAACAATGGGAGCCTACCAGTGATGGCTCGTTGTAAAAGACACTGGAGAGGAGAGAACAATGAGAGCCTACCAGTGATGGCTCACTGTAAAAGACACTGGAAAGAAGAGAACAATGGGAGCCTACCAGTGATGGCTCACTGTAAAAGACACTGGAAAGAAGAGAACAATGGGAGCCTACCAGTGATGGCTCACTGTAAAAGACACTGGAAAGAAGAGAACAATGGGAGACTACCAGTGATGGCTCGCTGTAAAAGATGGCTCACTGTAAAAGACACTGGAAAGAAGAGACCAATGGGAGCCTACCAGTGATGGCTCACTGTAAAAGACACTGGAAAGAAGAGAAAAATGGGAGCCTACCAGTGATGGCTCGCTGTAAAAGACACTGGAAAGAAGAGAACAATGGGAGCCTACCAGTGATGGCTCGCTGTAAAAGACACTGGAAAGAAGAGAACAATGGGAGCCTACCAGTGATGGCTTGCTGTAAAAGACACTGGAAAGAAGAGAACAATGGGAGCCTACCAGTCATGGCTCGCTGTTAAAGACACTGGAAAGAAGAGAACAATGGGAGCCTACCAGTGATGGCTCACTGTAAAAGACACTGGAAAGTAGAGAACAATGGGAGCCTACCAGTCATGGCTCGCTGTAAAAGACACTGGAAAGAAGAGAACAATGGGAGCCTACCAGTGATGGCTCGCTGTAAAAGACACTGGAAAGAAGAGAACAATGGGAGCCTACCAGTGATGGCTCGCTGTAAAAGACACTGCAAAGAAGAAAACAATGGGAGCCTACCAGTGATGGCTCACTGTAAAAGACACTGGAAAGAAGAGAACAATGGGAGCCTACCAGTGATGGCTCGCTGTAAAAGACACTGGAAAGAAGAGAACAATGGGCGCCTACCAGTGATGGATCGCTGTAAAAGACACTGGAAAGAAGAAAACAATGGGAGCCTACCAGTGATGGCTCGCTGTAAAAGACACGGGAAAGAAGAGAACAATGGGAGCCTACCAGTGATGGCTCGCTGTAAAAGACACGGGAAAGAAGAGAACAATGGGAGCCTACCAGTGATGGCTCGCTGTAAAAGACACAGGAAAGAAGAGAACAATGGGAGCCTACCAGTGATGGCTCGCTGTAAAAGACACTGGAAAGAAGAGAACAATGGGAGCCTACCAGTGATGGCTCGCTGTACAAGACACTGGAAAGAAGAGAACAATGGGAGCCTACCAGTGATGGCTCGCTGTAAAAGACTCTGGAAAGATGAGAACAATGGGAGCCTACCAACGATGGCTCGCTGTAAAAGACACTGGAAAGAAGAGAACAATGGGAGCCTACCAGTGATGGCTCGCTGTAAAAGACGCTGGAAAGAAGAGAACAATGGGAGACTACCAGTGATGGCTCGCTGTCAAAGACACTGGAAAGAAGAGAACAATGGGAGCCTACCAGTGATGGCTCACTTTAAGAGACGCTGGAAAGAAGAGAACAATGGGAGCCTACCAGTGATGGCTCGCTGTAAAAGACACTGGAAAGAAGAGAACAATGGGAGCCTACCAGTGATGGCTCGCTGTAAAAGACACTGGAAAGAAGAGAACAATGGGAGCCTACCAGTGATGGCTCGCTGTAAAAGACACTGGAAAGAAGAGAACAATGGGAGCCTACCAGTGATGGCTCGCTGTAAAAGACACTGGAAAGAAGAGAACAATGGGAGCCTACCAGTGATGGCTCGCTGTAAAAGACACTGGAAAGAAGAGAACAATAGGAGCCTACCAGTGATGGCTCGCTGTAAAAGACACTGGAAAGAAGAGAACAATGGGAGCCTACTAGTGATGGCTCGCTGTAAAAGACATTGGAAAGAAGAGAACAATGGGAGCCTACCAGTGATGGCTCGCTGTAAAAGACACTGGAAAGAAGAGAACAATGGGAGCCTACCAGTGATGGCTCGCTGTAAAAGACACTGGAAAGAAGAGCCTTTGAACATTATCACTCCCTGACCATCATTTATATTAGGTTGAATTTCTCTCCCAATCACCTCATGTAGATTATGCCCCAATTGGACAAGAAAAAGATTTTCTTTTGAAACCTTACATCGGTCGCTTTCACTGTGTATGAATAAGTAACGAAGAAATATGGAAGAAAGAGTAAACTGTGTATAATGATAATTGTAGAACACCAGTTGTCCTCATGAACATGCTTATTAGTTTAGATCCTCATGGAGTCTAGACCTCAAATAATGCACTTAATGGTCCTTATCCTATCAGAACAAATTGTATGATAACATTTTTGTATTAGAACGAAATTACTGCATCTTCTAAGACTTATGCTCATCTCCAGGTCTAAACGTATGGTACGACAAATGTCATTTTGTATGCACTGTCTCCCCGTTTTTTACATTGACTACATAGGTTATTGACGATACTGTTTGTACAGATAGCAGAATTGTTTTTATCTGCCCATAAAACAAATAGGCTACCAAAGACCGCAATAGACAGCCCAACTGCATACTTAGCTTTTGTGTATAATAATGTCAACCTGTACATCATCACAACATATATGAACAGAAATGAACTAACTTAGTATAAAAACTGGGGACTGTGGAAATCGATAAACCTTAAGTATACATAAGCAGCGTTCATTTATGTTCGCCACAGTCACTGTTGAGAGCAGAGTGAAGATCGTGAAACATTGTCTGCATCATCTTGCGTAACAAGGGCCTCTAGGTGCGCGTAAGCAACAACCATTTTAGATATCACAGCCATTTTCATTCCCTGCTAGTCACCCATGATTCACCCTGACCTCGCAATCATCCCCAGCAACCTGACTAAGCCTGAACACACGTACTAGGGTCGTAAAAACCTTGTCAGCCTGACAATGCCTCGGAGTCACTTCCCGCGCCAAACCCACTTGTCCTTTCATCCTCCATGCACAGGCAAGCCCCCTTTTATAACCTCCTTCCCTGCACCTGGCCACTCAGTCCCGTCCCAGGCACTAACCGAGCCCTGTGGACATTGTTTATTGCCTACACACAGCAGGGCTTGTTTCACCAACAAAGGGGCCTGACTTAATCAATAACCCAAAACCCTTAGATCTGACCGATCCCACGTGTTTTAAGATACTGTCGGAATGTCCAGCTGCGAGATAGAGATCATCTGTTACATCTAAGTGGGGGGACATTTGTTGCTGGATTTGTGTGGGAACTAGCTTGAGGCGGGGACTCCAAGGATGTTTGACCATGCAATAAACTGACGAAAGAAATGTATAAAATGCCATGCCACAGAGATGCAGTTAGAGCACCTCTTGACGATAGCCCCGGTGTCTGATGTGATGTGTTCTCCTCCTGGAGTAATAAACCTGTTCTTCGCTTTTCCACTTGCCAGTGCCTGCCTCCCTATTTTGATAGCTAATATTAAGGTAAATTAGAGGTGGTTGGCACCAAGCGGCATCAAAAGTCTTGGGAGTCACAGCTGCTTTTTACACAACCACTCACACACACAGTCACACATCCATACAAACACTCTGCCACTAAGCCCCCCTCCCGGGCCGATTTTGGCCCTAGGGGACCCCATCCTCCAGGGCCCAGCCTTAACTGAATGGGGATGGAGGCCACGTGGCCCCCTCTCCAGGTCAATTTCGGCATTCCCATCCAACCGAGCCCAGGCATAAATATATACATTTTTAATGGGGGCGGGGGTCTTCACGGCCCGCCTCCCTGGGCCAATTTAGGCCCCGGGGACCCCATTCCCCAGCCATAAACAAATGGGGAAGGTGCGCTGCAGGACCCTTTCCCCGGACCAATTATTGGCACGATCTCCCCATCCCCCTGGGCCTGGCCATTTCACCTGGGTGCCCTGGGCACACAGTGTGCCTAATGGGGATCGCGAGAGGTACCTCAAGGCCCCCGCGTTCCAGGCTGGCTCGTGGCTTCCTGCTGTATGAACAAGCGCTGGAGCCCCCACTTTTTTTGCCACATTTGCTATAAATTCGCAACACATTTAAAAAAAATGCTTTTTTACCCTGCAGGGTCCCTCTGGGACCCCAAGACCAAGGCTTGGAGGTCAGGGTATCCCTACCCAGCCCCCTTTTCTTTTTCTTTTTTTTACTTTTTTGGGGGGACACTCGGCAGAAGCAGAGTCCCAAGATGGCTATTAACACTTCCTGGTTGAAGTGTTGGCAGCCCCAATCAGTTATGCCATTCTCTGCACAAGCTCGTTATTATTCGTGAATTAGCCAGCAATCAGAGATATCTAAATTTGGTTTCCTTAAATTTCTTAACAACAACTGAATGGATTTACAACAAATAATAGCAGTTCGAGCTGCGGCCCTGTGTAAAGAGTTCAGGGGAATTAGCCTGGAAAAGGCACCTTTGTTTACCCCCTTATTTCTCAGCCCCTACTTGACCGATCTCCCTGAAACTTTCCATGCACAACAAGACTCACCGTGACCCTTCGTTGGAAAGTCTTGTGACGAGTCGTCAAACAGCGCCAAAGATACAGGCAACTTTAGTGAATCACATGTACCCAGTAGTCCAGTGCAGACGCGTTTCGGGCCTCGAGCTCTTTGTCAGAGGCATCCTGCATGAAAACTGCAACATTACCACAGGATATATCCCCTCTTTTATGTCAATCATATCATATGTATATATATATAGTCACTCAATGATCGATATGTAACAATGCGGGCTTGTTAGTGAGGCCAGTGGTGATGAGGAAGGCTGAAGATGGTCCTAGTGGGACGTCCCCTAGACTTCTAGATCGAAGTAAATTGATTTAGAGTTCCTCATGTACCGGCATGTATCCAAATTCATGCTTAAAATGAGACCAGCCTCCTCGTTACATATTTCTCAAGCTGGAATCATCAAGATGTGTTGAAAATCAAAAGTGGTACTCTTATCCAAAATGTTGTTTGTTTTACGGTAACAGTTGCAGCACCTTTTGGCCTACCATCCGAACATTTTTGTTGTCAATATTGAGGCTCACTGCAAGATGTTAAAAAAAAGGAAATACATATTTGAACCTATAGGGCTCCATCTGAGATCAGGAATGAACCTGCACCATGCAGCAGCATGTTACTGGCAGTTATGAACTACATGAAGAGAGGAAGGTGTTTCCTGATGATGCTCTGCAGAGGTGTCAGAAGGTCTTGGAGAAACAGTTGGGTGCATGATCTGTAAAGTGCTGGAATTCATCTGTTCCTGCAACAAGCACGGTGGCGGGGAAGGATCGGGGGTGCTCGGGGTCCTGGAATCAGAGAGGAGAGAAGTGCATTAGAATGAGGGCATTCAGACGTGGGAGAATACAAGACCTTGTCATAGAGGACCTACACTGGTGTCATGTAGTTAGGGAGAAAAGGGCATGATCAACCAAATCTCTAAAACGTGTACTCTACAACAATAACGAACCATAAACCTTCCCTCTCTTTCAAAACAGCCTAGGAACCAACACTAGCTAAATCCCCAAACTATCTAGCATTCAAACCTGCCTCTCTTATAGAACATAGAAAGGTAAAGATGCCTTCAAGGGACTTTGTTCAATCTAAGTTTTGTTATTTAAAATTAATATGAGAAGAACCAATTTATCGTCCTTACAATGAGTGAATCAAAACTGATCAAATTGTGTTGTCAACATGAAACATATAAACAAAGACACAGGGTGTATACTAAAAAAGTGTTTTTATCAAATAATTCATTAAGAAAAATCAGCTTCATATACAGACAAATAAGCGAATAAGATTTTAGGACTGTGGGTACACATAAAAATAAATTGCTAAGTGACTCAACAGAACCTAAAAGACACCTATCCCAAAACACATTGAGTGAAACAAAGCAAGGGATGAAGTGCAAAGTCGACGTTTCGGTTTCTTAGCAGTTATTTGATGAAACCATCCTCAGGACTGTAATCAGTTCAGATCTGTATAGAAATATTGTAGTCTGCAAGTTAAAAGATATTTACAGTTACAATATTACATTGGCTATATTCAACACACCCTGGTGACAAAACAATTACACTAAACTGTAGCGACAAAAGACATTATATTTACAACATATACGTGAACATAAAGCTCATGCTTCTAAAGACAATATCACTTTGTGGTTCATTAATTTAAAGGACAACAAGCATTGCATTGGTTTAATCTGTCCACAATAAACATTTACTTCTCATGTTCTATTTGTAGTAAAATCAAAAACATTCTAGAACCCTTTTGTGTTCAAACAAACCATTTAACTCTTGGGTTGAAAGACCTATATTACATCAGGGTCATTGTATCCATATCAAACAAATGGGCGCATATCTTAAATCATTGCTATGACGACTTCATAGTTGCAAATCTATATGTTCAGCATTAATGCGAAATCATTCAGTTAAAGAAAATATATATAGGATGTTATATGAAACCCTTTATGAATCAGTAGTGGTGTCCATCTATTGGTCTAGGTCTGTATGCTTAGTAAATACCTGTATGCGGATTATCGTCATCCGCAAGAAGATCTTGGAAGGATCACAATATCCTAGGGACCTGACTGAAAATTAAGAACTTATATTTTAGATCTGTATATTAGTGGTCACAAGAAAAAACCTGTTTAGATGTTAAAGGACATACCTATCAACTGCGGAGATCGCTCATCCAAGTTGGATGTAGCGTCTGAACTTCACTCACATAGGGTTCACGTATTCATACACAGTAGAATTCATCTAGAAAAAGTAATGGTAAATATTTACACGATGTATTCAGTTTTTATAGAGAGAGCCCATTACTACTTAGAGGTAGATCTTACCCAGTGTATGTTAGGTGAATTATTATCAAATTTCTGAGACAAATCAGGGGTCGATGCACATAATTTGCGTTTAAACGAGCCTGTGAGCAGTCAGAGATACTGCAGTGTCTGTCAGAGGGTACAAGAAAGGGTGCACATTAGATGCTGAAGTTTATTAAATCTATTGGCATTATAATACTTGTAATAGCCTGTGGAGCATCCCACGATATACAATAGTCTTAGATTTAAGCTTTAGGAGGGTCACTATCTTTTGTGCTGCGCAGACAGTATTTTAAGCGGGAGCGACCTAGTTGTAGGTGCATATAGGTACGAAATTATGTACACGCTGCTCATGTTGTGTTCATTAATCCCAGCAAAACGCTATCAAAAATGCAAGCACGCGTTACTAACGTTGTGAGCATTTGTGGCAATTGGACGCTGTTAAAATTATGGGCAACTTAATGCACAGAAGTTAAAATAAAAATGGGCAGCCTGACCACAAGCGAATTTCAATTACAAAAGGCGACAAATTTCGTCTGCTACCTTACTCTTTAAAGAGCGCAGCATAGTTTTAAGCGCATTTAGTTTCAGCTGGGCGGCCGTATGATTCTTACCTTAAGATGCAGCGAGGTGAAGTCAATAACGCGTGTCATTAAAGTGAAGCCACGGTTTGGTATCGGTCTCGCTGACATTTAAAGTCAGTGTTTGGAGATCGAAATGGGACTAGGTGTTTGGAAATCGAAGTGGGACTAAGTGTTTGGAAATCGAAAAGGGACTAAGTTTGTCAGCCATTTTGAACTAGTCAAATGAATGCTGAGGACATATATGTGTCACGTTGGAATAAAACAAGGGAAATTATTCTGGAATTACTCATAGAACATCCGTATTTTCATTTTA
Organism: Lissotriton vulgaris; assembly: GCF_964263255.1. NCBI lineage: Eukaryota > Metazoa > Chordata > Amphibia > Caudata > Salamandridae > Lissotriton > Lissotriton vulgaris. Next base: position 1,016,541,628 of record NC_141698.1, read on the forward strand.
TGGAAGCAGTACACTTATTTTACAGAAAATAGATTACATTTATGGCATACAAAAAAAGTTTTTTTAAACTGCATAAACATATCGGTATGTACAGCTGTTATTTCAGTGTTAGATATGTATTATACAGAGGCATAGTGGGAAACTCAGTCTAAATCGAGGATTATCCTAATTAGTAGCTAAAGAACCTACATCATAGATTGTTGGATGGTTCACGTAAGGCATGCAAGAGAATGCCATTCTGTGGCTGAGTTCAATCCTCGTTTTACAGTGTCAGTCAGGCAAATCAGTTTGCCTTCTCGCAATGTCAGCACTTTGTTGACATTGTTTTGCCTTTTGTTAGGTTTTATAACTTCCAGCACCCACCATGTCATGTCAGTTTCTTTGTGTCCGAGTCGCAGGAAATGCTCCACTAGGGGAGCAGTTTCCTTCTTGCAGCGAATGCGCGACTGGTGTTGTAAGATGCGCTTCTTTATAGGTTGAATTGTTTTTCCTAGGTAATGTAGCAGACAGGGGCACTGAATGCAATAAACCACATTGGTGGTATTGCAATTCGAGAAACTTTTGTTTGTAAACTGGATGTTATTGATTGTGCAGTTCTTGACCGTCATAGTAGTAGCACAAGCAGCACAGTTATTACATTTAAAGTGGCCAACTACAGGGCTGAGTTGCCTCATGTTATCTACAATGTTGTCTGTCAAAGGATGGTCATATGCATGGATCAGCCTGTCTTGTAAATTAGTGCCTCTTTTAATGGCAAATAGTGGTTTCTGTGTAAATTCTGGGAAGGAATGGAGTAGATTCCATTGTTTTGACACGATTTTCTTAATTGCATTGGAATGCGTGCCAAAGGTGGTAACACAAACTATATTGGGTTCATTTGTCCGGTTTTTCACTGTCAGTAAGGCCTCACGGTCTTGGTACCAGGCCCTTTTCATTGATCTCCTTAGTAGTTTTCCTGGGTAACCACGGGTGAATAGTTTGTCTTTTAGTTTTTTAGCTTCCTGAAAATAATCATCTTTATATGTACAGTTTCGCCTAAGGCGAAGAAACTGTCCAAAGGGTAGACCGTCCTTCAACGCCTGCGGATGATGGCTGGTATACTTAAGTAGCGTGTTTCTGGCAGTTTTTTTAGTAAATAAGGTGGTGAAAAGTTGATTATTCATATCCACCTTAATTGTAATGTCCAGAAATGGCATCTCAGTATTGTTGTATTCCAGAGTGAATTGGAGATTAGTATTTCTGGTGTTAAGCCAGGTGTGAAATTCTTTCAATTGGTCAACAGTACCTTCCCAAATTAAAAACACGTCATCAATATAACGTAGCCATTTAAGAATTCTTGATGAGAAAGGGTTAGAGGGATGCCAGATGTAATCGTCCTCAAATTGGGCAACATAGATATTCGCAATATCTGGGGCAAAAATTGCGCCCATGGCTACCCCTTTCTGCTGTTGGTAAAACGTGTTTTGATATAGAAAAAAGTTTTCACACAGAGGTAGTCTTGTGCATTCTATGATAAATTCAGTTGGAACAGAGTGGGGTCTGGGTCTGGATTCCAAAAGTTTGTGAAGTAATTCTAGGGCTTCAATCTGTGGAATATTAGTATACAGACTTTCTATGTCCATAGAAGCAAGTATACTGGTTGTTGAGTCAAAATGGAATTTCTCAATTTGATTTATTACTGCTGTTGTGTCCCTGATGTATGTAGAGCGTTCAACAGCAAATGGCCTAATGAAAAAATCTGCGTATTGCGCCAATGGTTTAAGGACTGAATTGCACCCCGAGACAATTGGACGTCCCGGAGGGTTGTTTTGGTCCTTATGTACCTTCGGGAGCATATAAATCACTGGTGTAGTGGGTGTTTTATTGACTAGGAATGAAGCCTCCTTTTCATTAAGCCATCCCCCTTTCAAACCTTTTTGACTTAGATTTGTAATTTCTGTAGTTAGTCTTTTGGTCGGGTCACAAGTAAGTTTTTTGTAATGAGCAGGGACGGAAAGTTGTTTGAGCATTTCATCATCATATTTTGATTTCTGCCATAAGACTATACCACCCCCCTTATCAGCCGGTTTGAGTAGTGCATCCGGTAGCCTCTGGAGATTTTGAAGGGCTATTTGTTGTTCTTTGGGTAAGTTAGAGGTATATTTTCGTGGAGTTTTAAAAAGATTTTCTATCTCCAGTAATGTTGCGTTCTCAAAGGTGATGATGTCTTTATTGACCATGGCATTGGGTGGATAGAAGGTAGAGGGATTCCTGAGTCCTGTGTAGCCTGGTTTTGGATCGGATGTGTTACTTGCGAAAAAGTTTTTTAACCTGACTGTTCGAAAGAAGCGGTAAAGTTCCAATTTTGTTTGGAAAAGATCGTTCTTGTAGGTTGGCACGAAACTGAGGCCGTTTGAAAGAACTGCAATTTCTTGTTCAGACAGTTTGTAAGTTGATAGATTAAAAATGGGAATTGTAAGGTTCTGATTTACCATTCGTAGTACCGGTTCCGGGTTTGGCGAAAGCCCGGGGTGTATTGTTTCCGGTACCATCCCCGTTTCGGTGGTTGATGTCTCCCTGGAGGCCTGGAGCCTCGTTGGCCCTGTCCTAAAAAAGGGGATAGGTGAGATGTTGAGGGTTCTTGGTCGTTGTGACGATAGTTGGAGTTGAATGATCTGTCACCCCCAGATTCTGAACCACTTTCAGAAAATGTGACTCTTTTGGAGGACAGGTTGGTGGGACCTTGTGATGTATAAAAGTCCTTTCTTAGATATGGATAGGTGTTTTCTTTATTATATCTTTTTATGTCGTTCTGGAGTTTTTCAGTTTTTTTGTGGGAGTTAAATTCCTCAAACTCTTTGATGGTCTGTTGTATTTTATCCAATAGAAGTTTACTATTGGTGATGGTACTGTCACCAGAGATCTTTTTCTCTAAAGCCTCTATTTCTTTAGTCAATTTTTGGATTTGGCGAAGGGCAGTTTCAATGCTTAACACCATCCAGGTGCGCGAGCACCGATTGGCAGAAAAGCTGAAACCAATTTTAAATTCTTCGTCATCCACAAAAATTATTGGAACATTACGAATCTGTAGGCCCGCCGGTATGATATTGGCGTTGAGACAGTCAGTTAAGAATTTTGAATGAAGTTCCGTGCGTACCAATTTCTTTTTTAGTCTCTCTAGTTGGTTTAGATCTGACTCGTAAGGTGAAGTGATGACTGGACCTTTATTCCCTAGAAGAGAGGGACCAGACGCAATTTTTAACATATACTCATCAGTATAGGCTAAGGTTTCAGCCTCAGACATTGATTGATGAGATTTTTGAGAAACAATATAGAAAAAACCACTGATTAAAGCGGCTCACACCAGACAGTCGTCTGTGCAAAAAGTAATTATTAAGGAAGTGAGCAACCCGGAATACCCTTGAGGGCTTGGGTAAGTAAATATAGAAAGGTAAAGATGCCTTCAAGGGACTTTGTTCAATCTAAGTTTTGTTATTTAAAATTAATATGAGAAGAACCAATTTATCGCCCTTACAATGAGTGAATCAAAACTGATCAAATTGTGTTGTCAACATGAAACATATAAACAAAGACACAGGGTGTATACGAAAAAAGTGTTTTTATCAAATAATTCATTAAGAAAAATCAGCTTCATATACAGACAAATAAGCGAATAAGATTTTAGGACTGTGGGTACACATAAAAATAAATTGCTAAGTGACTCAACAGAACCTAAAAGACACCTATCCCAAAACACATTGAGTGAAACAAAGCAAGGGATGAAGTGCAAAGTCGACGTTTCGGTTTCTTAGCAGTTATTTGATGAAACCATCCTCAGGACTGTAATCAGTTCAGATCTGTATAGAAATATTGTAGTCTGCAAGTTAAAAGATATTTACAGTTACAATATTACATTGGCTATATTCAACACACCCTGGTGACAAAACAATTACACTAAACTGTAGCGACAAAAGACATTATATTTACAACATATACGTGAACATAAAGTTCATGCTTCTAAAGACAATATCACTTTGTGGTTCATTAATTTAAAGGACAACAAGCATTGCATTGGTTTAATCTGTCCACAATAAACATTTACTTCTCATGTTCTATTTGTAGTAAAATCAAAAACATTCTAGAACCCTTTTGTGTTCAAACAAACCATTTAACTCTTGGGTTGAAAGACCTATATTACATCAGGGTCATTGTATCCATATCAAACAAATGGGCGCATATCTTAAATCATTGCTATGACGACTTCATAGTTGCAAATCTATATGTTCAGCATTAATGCGAAATCATTCAGTTAAAGAAAATATATATAGGATGTTATATGAAACCCTTTATGAATCAGTAGTGGTGTCCATCTATTGGTCTAGGTCTGTATGCTTAGTAAATACCTGTATGCGGATTATCGTCATCCGCAAGAAGATCTTGGAAGGATCACAATATCCTAGGGACCTGACTGAAAATTAAGAACTTATATTTTAGATCTGTATATTAGTGGTCACAAGAAAAAACCTGTTTAGATGTTAAAGGACATACCTATCAACTGCGGAGATCGCTCATCCAAGTTGGATGTAGCGTCTGAACTTCACTCACATAGGGTTCACGTATTCATACACAGTAGAATTCATCTAGAAAAAGTAATGGTAAATATTTACACGATGTATTCAGTTTTTATAGAGAGAGCCCATTACTACTTAGAGGTAGATCTTACCCAGTGTATGTTAGGTGAATTATTATCAAATTTCTGAGACAAATCAGGGGTCGATGCACATAATTTGCGTTTAAACGAGCCTGTGAGCAGTCAGAGATACTGCAGTGTCTGTCAGAGGGTACAAGAAAGGGTGCACATTAGATGCTGACGTTTATTAAATCTATTGGCATTATAATACTTGTAATAGCCTGTGGAGCATCCCACGATATACAATAGTCTTAGATTTAAGCTTTAGGAGGGTCACTATCTTTTGTGCTGCGCAGACAGTATTTTAAGCGGGAGCGACCTAGTTGTAGGTGCATATAGGTACGAAATTATGTACACGCTGCTCATGTTGTGTTCATTAATCCCAGCAAAACGCTATCAAAAATGCAAGCACGCGTTACTAACGTTGTGAGCATTTGTGGCAATTGGACGCTGTTAAAATTATGGGCAACTTAATGCACAGAAGTTAAAATAAAAATGGGCAGCCTGACCACAAGCGAATTTCAATTACAAAAGGCGACAAATTTCGTCTGCTACCTTACTCTTTAAAGAGCGCAGCATAGTTTTAAGCGCATTTAGTTTCAGCTGGGCGGCCGTATGATTCTTACCTTAAGATGCAGCGAGGTGAAGTCAATAACGCGTGTCATTAAAGTGAAGCCACGGTTTGGTATCGGTCTCGCTGACATTTAAAGTCAGTGTTTGGAGAACGAAATGGGACTAGGTGTTTGGAAATCGAAGTGGGACTAAGTGTTTGGAAATCGAAAAGGGACTAAGTTTGTCAGCCATTTTGAACTAGTCAAATGAATGCTGAGGACATATATGTGTCACGTTGGAATAAAACAAGGGAAATTATTCTGGAATTACTCATAGAACATCCGTATTTTCATTTTATGGAAGCAGTACACTTATTTTACAGAAAATAGATTACATTTATGGCATACAAAAAAAGTTTTTTTAAACTGCATAAACATATCGGTATGTACAGCTGTTATTTCAGTGTTAGATATGTATTATACAGAGGCATAGTGGGAAACTCAGTCTAAATCGAGGATTATCCTAATTAGTAGCTAAAGAACCTACATCATAGATTGTTGGATGGTTCACGTAAGGCATGCAAGAAAATGCCATTCTGTGGCTGAGTTCAATCCTCGTTTTACAGTGTCAGTCAGGCAAATCAGTTTGCCTTCTCGCAATGTCAGCACTTTGTTGACATTGTTTTGCCTTTTGTTAGGTTTTATAACTTCCAGCACCCACCATGTCATGTCAGTTTCTTTGTGTCCGAGTCGCAGGAAATGCTCCACTAGGGGAGCAGTTTCCTTCTTGCAGCGAATGCGCGACTGGTGTTGTAAGATGCGCTTCTTTATAGGTTGAATTGTTTTTCCTAGGTAATGTAGCAGACAGGGGCACTGAATGCAATAAACCACATTGGTGGTATTGCAATTCGAGAAACTTTTGTTTGTAAACTGGATGTTATTGATTGTGCAGTTCTTGACCGTCATAGTAGTAGCACAAGCAGCACAGTTATTACATTTAAAGTGGCCAACTACAGGGCTGAGTTGCCTCATGTTATCTACAATGTTGTCTGTCAAAGGATGGTCATATGCATGGATCAGCCTGTCTTGTAAATTAGTGCCTCTTTTAAAGGCAAATAGTGGTTTCTGTGTAAATTCTGGGAAGGAATGGAGTAGATTCCATTGTTTTGACACGATTTTCTTAATCACATTGGAATGCGTGCCAAAGGTGGTAACACAAACTATATTGGGTTCATTTGTCCGGTTTTTCACTGCCAGTAAGGCCTCACGGTCTTGGTACCAGGCCCTTTTCATTGATCTCCTTAGTAGTTTTCCTGGGTAACCACGGGTGAATAGTTTGTCTTTTAGTTTTTTAGCTTCCTGAAAATAATCATCTTTATATGTACAGTTTCGCCTAAGGCGAAGAAACTGTCCAAAGGGTAGACCGTCCTTCAACGCCTGCGGATGATGGCTGGTATACTTAAGTAGCGTGTTTCTGGCAGTTTTTTTAGTAAATAAGGTGGTGAAAAGTTGATTATTCATATCCACCTTAATTGTAATGTCCAGAAATGGCATCTCAGTATTGTTGTATTCCAGAGTGAATTGGAGATTAGTATTTCTGGTGTTAAGCCAGGTGTGAAATTCTTTCAATTGGTCAACAGTACCTTCCCAAATTAAAAACACGTCATCAATATAACGTAGCCATTTAAGAATTCTTGATGAGAAAGGGTTAGAGGGATGCCAGATGTAATCGTCCTCAAATTGGGCAACATAGATATTCGCAATATCTGGGGCAAAAATTGCACCCATGGCTACCCCTTTCTGCTGTTGGTAAAACGTGTTTTGATATAGAAAAAAGTTTTCACACAGAGGTAATCTTGTGCATTCTATGATAAATTCAGTTGGAACAGAGTGGGGTCTGGGTCTGGATTCCAAAAGTTTGTGAAGTAATTCTAGGGCTTCAATCTGTGGAATATTAGTATACAGACTTTCTATGTCCATAGAAGCAAGTATACTGGTTGTTGAGTCAAAATGGAATTTCTCAATTTGATTTATTACTGCTGTTGTGTCCCTGATGTATGTAGAGCGTTCAACAGCAAATGGCCTAATGAAAAAATCTGCGTATTGCGCCAATGGTTTAAGGACTGAATTGCACCCCGAGACAATTGGACGTCCCGGAGGGTTGTTTTGGTCCTTATGTACCTTCGGGAGCATATAAATCACTGGTGTAGTGGGTGTTTTATTGACTAGGAATGAAGCCTCCTTTTCATTAAGCCATCCCCCTTTCAAACCTTTTTGACTTAGATTTGTAATTTCTGTAGTTAGTCTTTTGGTCGGGTCACAAGTAAGTTTTTTGTAATGAGCAGGGACGGAAAGTTGTTTGAGCATTTCATCATCATATTTTGATTTCTGCCATAAGACTATACCACCCCCCTTATCAGCCAGTTTGAGTAGTGCATCCGGTAGCCTCTGGAGATTTTGAAGGGCTATTTGTTGTTCTTTGGGTAAGTTGGAGGTATATTTTCGTGGAGTTTTAAAAAGATTTTCTATCTCCAGTAATGTTGCGTTCTCAAAGGTGATGATGTCTTTATTGACCATGGCATTGGGTGGATAGAAGGTAGAGGGATTCCTGAGTCCTGTGTAGCCTGGTTTTGGATCGGATGTGTTACTTGCGAAAAAGTTTTTTAACCTGACTGTTCGAAAGAAGCGGTAAAGTTCCAATTTTGTTTGGAAAAGATCGTTCTTGTAGGTTGGCACGAAACTGAGGCCGTTTGAAAGAACTGCAATTTCTTGTTCAGACAGTTTGTAAGTTGATGGATTAAAAATGGGAATTGTAAGGTTCTGATTTACCATTCGTAGTACCGGTTCCGGGTTTGGCGAAAGCCCGGGGTGTATTGTTTCCGGTACCATCCCCGTTTCGGTGGTTGATGTCTCCCTGGAGGCCTGGAGCCTCGTTGGCCCTGTCCTAAAAAAGGGGATTGGTGAGATGTTGAGGGTTCTTGGTCGTTGTGACGATAGTTGGAGTTGAATGATCTGTCACCCCCAGATTCTGAACCACTTTCAGAAAATGTGACTCTTTTGGAGGACAGGTTGGTGGGACCTTGTGATGTATAAAAGTCCTTTCTTAGATATGGATAGGTGTTTTCTTTATTATATCTTTTTATGTCGTTCTGGAGTTTTTCAGTTTTTTTGTGGGAGTTAAATTCCTCAAACTCTTTGATGGTCTGTTGTATTTTATCCAATAGAAGTTTACTATTGGTGATGGTACTGTCACCAGAGATCTTTTTCTCTAAAGCCTCTATTTCTTTAGTCAATTTTTGGATTTGGCGAAGGGCAGTTTCAATGCTTAACACCATCCAGGTGCGCGAGCACCGGTTGGCAGAAAAGCTGAAACCAATTTTAAATTCTTCGTCATCCACAAAAATTATTGGAACATTACAAATCTGTAGGCCCGCCGGTATGATATTGGCGTTGAGACAGTCAGTTAAGAATTTTGAATGAAGTTCCGTGCGTACCAATTTCTTTTTTAGTCTCTCTAGTTGGTTTAGATCTGACTCGTAAGGTGAAGTGATGACTGGACCTTTATTCCCTAGAAGAGAGGGACCAGACGCAATTTTTAACATATACTCATCAGTATAGGCTAAGGTTTCAGCCTCAGACATTGATTGATGAGATTTTTGAGAAACAATATAGAAAAAACCACTGATTAAAGCGGCTCACACCAGACAGTCGTCTGTGCAAAAAGTAATTATTAAGGAAGTGAGCAACCCGGAATACCCTTGAGGGCTTGGGTAAGTAAATATAGAAAGGTAAAGATGCCTTCAAGGGACTTTGTTCAATCTAAGTTTTGTTATTTAAAATTAATATGAGAAGAACCAATTTATCGTCCTTACAATGAGTGAATCAAAACTGATCAAATTGTGTTGTCAACATGAAACATATAAACAAAGACACAGGGTGTATACGAAAAAAGTGTTTTTATCAAATAATTCATTAAGAAAAATCAGCTTCATATACAGACAAATAAGCGAATAAGATTTTAGGACTGTGGGTACACATAAAAATAAATTGCTAAGTGACTCAACAGAACCTAAAAGACACCTATCCCAAAACACATTGAGTGAAACAAAGCAAGGGATGAAGTGCAAAGTCGATGTTTCGGTTTCTTAGCAGTTATTTGATGAAACCATCCTCAGGACTGTAATCAGTTCAGATCTGTATAGAAATATTGTAGTCTGCAAGTTAAAAGATATTTACAGTTACAATATTACATTGGCTATATTCAACACACCCTGGTGACAAAACAATTACACTAAACTGTAGCGACAAAAGACATTATATTTACAACATATACGTGAACATAAAGTTCATGCTTCTAAAGACAATATCACTTTGTGGTTCATTAATTTAAAGGACAACAAGCATTGCATTGGTTTAATCTGTCCACAATAAACATTTACTTCTCATGTTCTATTTGTAGTAAAATCAAAAACATTCTAGAACCCTTTTGTGTTCAAACAAACCATTTAACTCTTGGGTTGAAAGACCTATATTACATCAGGGTCATTGTATCCATATCAAACAAATGGGCGCATATCTTAAATCATTGCTATGACGACTTCATAGTTGCAAATCTATATGTTCAGCATTAATGCGAAATCATTCAGTTAAAGAAAATATATATAGGATGTTATATGAAACCCTTTATGAATCAGTAGTTGTGTCCATCTATTGGTCTAGGTCTGTATGCTTAGTAAATACCTGTATGCGGATTATCGTCATCCGCAAGAAGATCTTGGAAGGATCACAATATCCTAGGGACCTGACTGAAAATTAAGAACTTATATTTTAGATCTGTATATTAGTGGTCACAAGAAAAAACCTGTTTAGATGTTAAAGGACATACCTATCAACTGCGGAGATCGCTCATCCAAGTTGGATGTAGCGTCTGAACTTCACTCACATAGGGTTCACGTATTCATACACAGTAGAATTCATCTAGAAAAAGTAATGGTAAATATTTACACGATGTATTCAGTTTTTATAGAGAGAGCCCATTACTACTTAGAGGTAGATCTTACCCAGTGTATGTTAGGTGAATTATTATCAAATTTCTGAGACAAATCAGGGGTCGATGCACATAATTTGCGTTTAAACGAGCCTGTGAGCAGTCAGAGATACTGCAGTGTCTGTAAGTTGGAGGTATATTTTCGTGGAGTTTTAAAAAGATTTTCTATCTCCAGTAATGTTGCGTTCTCAAAGGTGATGATGTCTTTATTGACCATGGCATTGGGTGGATAGAAGGTAGAGGGATTCCTGAGTCCTGTGTAGCCTGGTTTTGGATCGGATGTGTTACTTGCGAAAAAGTTTTTTAACCTGACTGTTCGAAAGAAGCGGTAAAGTTCCAATTTTGTTTGGAAAAGATCGTTCTTGTAGGTTGGCACGAAACTGAGGCTGTTTGAAAGAACTGCAATTTCTTGTTCAGACAGTTTGTAAGTTGATAGATTAAAAATGGGAATTGTAAGGTTCTGATTTACCATTCGTAGTACCGGTTCCGGGTTTGGCGAAAGCCCGGGGTGTATTGTTTCCGGTACCATCCCCGTTTCGGTGGTTGATGTCTCCCTGGAGGCCTGGAGCCTCGTTGGCCCTGTCCTAAAAAAGGGGATTGGTGAGATGTTGAGGGTTCTTGGTCGTTGTGACGATAGTTGGAGTTGAATGATCTGTCACCCCCAGATTCTGAACCACTTTCAGAAAATGTGACTCTTTTGGAGGACAGGTTGGTGGGACCTTGTGATGTATAAAAGTCCTTTCTTAGATATGGATAGGTGTTTTCTTTATTATATCTTTTTATGTCGTTCTGGAGTTTTTCAGTTTTTTTGTGGGAGTTAAATTCCTCAAACTCTTTGATGGTCTGTTGTATTTTATCCAATAGAAGTTTACTATTGGTGATGGTACTGTCACCAGAGATCTTTTTCTCTAAAGCCTAAAGAGGCACTAATTTACAAGACAGGCTGATCCATGCATATGACCATCCTTTGACAGACAACATTGTAGATAACATGAGGCAACTCAGCCCTGTAGTTGGCCACTTTAAATGTAATAACTGTGCTGCTTGTGCTACTACTATGACGGTCAAGAACTGCACAATCAATAACATCCAGTTTACAAACAAAAGTTTCTCGAATTGCAATACCACCAATGTGGTTTATTGCATTCAGTGCCCCTGTCTGCTACATTACCTAGGAAAAACAATTCAACCTATAAAGAAGCGCATCTTACAACACCAGTCGCGCATTCGCTGCAAGAAGGAAACTGCTCCCCTAGTGGAGCATTTCCTGCGACTCGGACACAAAGAAACTGACATGACATGGTGGGTGCTGGAAGTTATAAAACCTAACAAAAGGCAAAACAATGTCAACAAAGTGCTGACATTGCGAGAAGGCAAACTGATTTGCCTGACTGACACTGTAAAACGAGGATTGAACTCAGCCACAGAATGGCATTCTCTTGCATGCCTTACGTGAACCATCCAACAATCTATGATGTAGGTTCTTTAGCTACTAATTAGGATAATCCTCGATTTAGACTGAGTTTCCCACTATGCCTCTGTATAATACATATCTAACACTGAAATAACAGCTGTACATACCAATATGTTTATGCAGTTTAAAAAAACTTTTTTTGTATGCCATAAATGTAATCTATTTTCTGTAAAATAAGTGTACTGCTTCCATAAAATGAAAATACGGATGTTCTATGAGTAATTCCAGAATAATTTCCCTTGTTTTATTCCAACGTGACACATATATGTCCTCAGTAATTCATTTGACTAGTTCAAAATGGCTGACAAACTTAGTCCCTTTTCGATTTCCAAACACTTAGTCCCACTTCGATTTCCAAACACCTAGTCCCATTTCGATCTCCAAACACTGACTTTAAATGTCAGCGAGACCGATACCAAACCGTGGCTTCACTTTAATGACACACGTTATTGACTTCACCTCGCTGCATCTTAAGGTAAGAATCATACGGCCGCCCAGCTGAAACTAAATGCGCTTAAAACTATGCTGCGCTCTTTAAAGAGTAAGGTAGCAGACGAAATTTGTCGCCTTTTGTAATTGAAATTCGCTTGTGGTCAGGCTGCCCATTTTTATTTTAACTTCTGTGCATTAAGTTGCCCATAATTTTAACAGCGTCCAATTGCCACAAATGCTCACAACGTTAGTAACGCGTGCTTGCATTTTTGATAGCGTTTTGCTGGGATTAATGAACACAACATGAGCAGCGTGTACATAATTTCGTACCTATATGCACCTACAACTAGGTCGCTCCCGCTTAAAATACTGTCTGCGCAGCACAAAAGATAGTGACCCTCCTAAAGCTTAAATCTAAGACTATTGTATATCGTGGGATGCTCCACAGGCTATTACAAGTATTATGATGCCAATAGATTTAATAAACTTCAGCATCTAATGTGCACCCTTTCTTGTACCCTCTGACAGACACTGCAGTATCTCTGACTGCTCACAGGCTCGTTTAAACGCAAATTATGTGCATCGACCCCTGATTTGTCTCAGAAATTTGATAATAATTCACCTAACATACACTGGGTAAGATCTACCTCTAAGTAGTAATGGGCTCTCTCTATAAAAACTGAATACATCGTGTAAATATTTACCATTACTTTTTCTAGATGAATTCTACTGTGTATGAATACGTGAACCCTATGTGAGTGAAGTTCAGACGCTACATCCAACTTGGATGAGCGATCTCCGCAGTTGATAGGTATGTCCTTTAACATCTAAACAGGTTTTTTCTTGTGACCACTAATATACAGATCTAAAATATAAGTTCTTAATTTTCAGTCAGGTCCCTAGGATATTGTGATCCTTCCAAGATCTTCTTGCGGATGACGATAATCCGCATACAGGTATTTACTAAGCATACAGACCTAGACCAATAGATGGACACCACTACTGATTCATAAAGGGTTTCATATAACATCCTATATATATTTTCTTTAACTGAATGATTTCGCATTAATGCTGAACATATAGATTTGCAACTATGAAGTCGTCATAGCAATGATTTAAGATATGCGCCCATTTGTTTGATATGGATACAATGACCCTGATGTAATATAGGTCTTTCAACCCAAGAGTTAAATGGTTTGTTTGAACACAAAAGGGTTCTAGAATGTTTTTGATTTTACTACAAATAGAACATGAGAAGTAAATGTTTATTGTGGACAGATTAAACCAATGCAATGCTTGTTGTCCTTTAAATTAATGAACCACAAAGTGATATTGTCTTTAGAAGCATGAACTTTATGTTCACGTATATGTTGTAAATATAATGTCTTTTGTCGCTACAGTTTAGTGTAATTGTTTTGTCACCAGGGTGTGTTGAATATAGCCAATGTAATATTGTAACTGTAAATATCTTTTAACTTGCAGACTACAATATTTCTATACAGATCTGAACTGATTACAGTCCTGAGGATGGTTTCATCAAATAACTGCTAAGAAACCGAAACGTCGACTTTGCACTTCATCCCTTGCTTTGTTTCACTCAATGTGTTTTGGGATAGGTGTCTTTTAGGTTCTGTTGAGTCACTCACTTAGCAATTTATTTTTATGTGTACCCACAGTCCTAAAATCTTATTCGCTTATTTGTCTGTATATGAAGCTGATTTTTCTTAATGAAGTATTTGATAAAAACACTTTTTTCGTATACACCCTGTGTCTTTGTTTATATGTTTCATGTTGACAACACAATTTGATCAGTTTTGATTCACTCATTGTAAGGACGATAAATTGGTTCTTCTCATATTAATTTTAAATAACAAAACTTAGATTGAACAAAGTCCCTTGAAGGCATCTTTACCTTTCTATATTTACTTACCCAAGCCCTCAAGGGTATTCCGGGTTGCTCACTTCCTTAATAATTTCTCTTATAGAACAACCTAACTACCTAAACTATCTACATCCCCAAACTATTGAACCTTCAAACCTGCCTCTCTTATAGAACAACCTAACTACCCAAACTAACTAAATCCCCAAACTATTGAACCTTCAAACCTGCCTCTCTTATAGAGCAACCTAACTACCCAAACTAACTAAATCCCCAAACTATTGAACCTTCAAACCTGCCTCTCTTATATAACTAACGACCATAACTATCTAAATCCCCAAACTATTGAACCTTCAAACCTGCCTCTCTTATATAACTAACAACCATAACTATCTAAATCCCCAAACTATTGAACCTTCAAACCTGCCTCTCTTAAATAACTAACAACCAAAGCGATCTAAATCCCCAAACTATTGAACCTTCAAACCTGTATACAACTTACTACCTAAATTATCTAAATCCGCAAACTATTGAACCTTCAAACCTGCCTCTCTTATATAACTAACAACCATAACTATCAAACTCCCCAAACTATTGAAACTTCAAACCTGCCTCTCTTATATAACTAACAACCATAACTATTTAAATCCCCAAACGATTGAACCTTCAAACCTGCCTCTCTTATATAACTAACAACCAAAACCATCAAACTCCCCAAACTATTGAACCTTCAAACCTGCCTCTCTTATATAACTAACAACCATAACTATCTAAATCCCCAAACTATTGAACCTTCAAACCTGCCTCTCTTATATAACCAACAACCATAAGTATCTAAATCCCCAAACTATTGAACCTTCACACCTGCCTCTCTTATATAACTAACAACCATAACTATCAAACTCCACAAACTATTGAAACTTCAAACCTGCCTCTCTTATATAACTAACAACCATAACTATTTAAATCCCCAAACTATTGAACCTTCAAACCTGTCTTTCTTATATAACTAACAACCATAACTATCAAACTCCCCAAACTATTGAACCTTAAAACCTGTATATAACTAACAACCAAAACTATCAAACTCCCCATACGATTGAACCTTCAAACCTGCCTCTCTTATATAACTAACAACCATAACTATCTAAATCCCCAAACTATTGAACCTTCAAACCTGCCTCTCTTATATAACTAACAACCATAACTATCAAACTCCCCAAACTATTGAAACTTCAAACCTGCCTCTCCTATATAACTAACAAATAAAACTATTCTAAATCCCCAAACTATTGAACCTTCAAACCTGCCTGTCTTATATAACTAACAACCAAAACTATCTAACATCCCAAATTATTGAACCTTCAAACCTGCCTCTCTTATATAACTAACTACCAAAACTATTTAAATCCCACAACTGACCTTCAAACCTGCCTCTCTTATATAACTAACAAACAAAACTATCTAAATCCCCAAACTATTGAACCTTCAAACCTGCCTCTCTTAAATAACTAGCAACCAAAACTATCTAAATCCCCAAACTATTGAACCTTCAAACCTGCCTCTCTTACATAACTAACAACCAAAACTATCTAAATCCCCAAACACACACAGTTACGAGTAGAAATGCACGCACACAAACACAAGTGCGTGGATGCACACACACAAACACATACAGTCCACACTGTTACTCTTGTCGTCTAATAATCCCACTGACACACATTAATACTCAGAAAGTATGAAGGAGAGGATTGTACTCACCTCCACGGGGTAGGCTGTGGTGGGGACGTAGCGAATAACGAAGCCACATCTGCGTCTGTGGGACGTGTTGGGTTCACTGGCGTGGACTGTCAGCCCGTCGTGGATCTGACGAGAGAAATGTAGGATATGAGCCGTGCTTATCTGCCAAAAATGTAAGTGCCAGGGCCCAATGTGTTACTCACTGGTCCTCTGCAGCTGGCACTGCCCGCGTCACTTTTTTACCTTTAAGTTTTGTCATTTTTTTAAAGCTATATTAAATCATTTAGTTCTCTACTAATGAACGTTAGTTAAAAATACACACACACTGCCACCATATGGTGGTTTCTCAGACATATGTGCCTTTGTTTACAGAAAAGCACCGGAAAACACAGGCACAAATTAAGCACTGGATATGGGACAGAGAAAAGACAGGCAGCGCCTTGAGGTGCACCTCAAGGGGAAACTGAGTACATAGTCCTGAGGCACCCCAAGGAAAGCTGTGAGTGCACAGCGCTGGTGCACCCCAGGGGGAGCTGTGAGTACACAGTGCTGGTGCATGCCCAGGGGGAACTGTGAGTACACAGTGCTGGTGCACCTCGGGGGAGCTGTGAGTACACAGTGCGGGTGCACCCCAGGGAGCTGTGAGTACACAGTGCTTCGTCCATCATAGTGGCATCTGCGTGGATAACTATGCAGGACAGGATTCATTCTGGCACGAGGCTCCTGTCCCAAAAATTAAACCTCAGCAGGTAGCACTTACAGATAAAATTAAAGCAGGTGCCCGAGTTGAAACTGAAAGTCAGTAACGTTTTAATCAGCCCAAAACATTAGCATGGTCGAGGCTGGGTAAGTGTGCTTTAACCCCATATCTGCCGTCGAAAATGAGCTGTAATACTCGAGGGAGGTCTTTGCATCCATGAGTTTCTCAAGCGTGATCCCCATATAGTTCCTGTGGCCAGGAGGCTGCTTTCTCCTCACCTGCTGCCCTGCTCGCTCTCTGACCCTTTATACACAAGAGGCATGTGAACACGCATAGAAGCCCCGCACCACACATTAGCGATATCCAGGGCCGGACTGGCCATAGCGTGCACCGGGCAATCCCCGGTAAGGGACGGTTTTGGGGCCCTGGGGGCCGTTTTTGTTACAGGGCCATTTTTGCAGCATAGCTGCAAAATCGGCCCTGTACCAAAATCGGCCGAAAACCGGCCCTGGCAAAGAGCTCGGCTGCACCTCCAACCCCACCGAGTAGGGAGTGGGGGCCGGCTGAGCACTTTGCCAGGGCCGGTTGTGGTTCCCAGTCCGGCCTTGGCGGTATCAAACGTCTTCCCACCCTTTCCCAACTAAGATGGACAGCTCACTCAAGGGACCTCGGCGCATTTTGGCGCGGTGGCAAAGTTACAGGCACACAGGGTCACTGAAGGCAAATCTTCCGGACCTTTACGCAGCTGCAGTGTTGGAAACGCAATATACATTTACCCAACGAGGTAGCACTTACTGATTAGCCAGTAGAAAGTACTCCAGTTGAGTATAGTGAGATTGCAAAAATATCTGCGATTTCACTGTAAAATCCGCAAATTTGCGGATTTTTTTGTAATTTTGCGTGAATTCGCGGACCATAGATCCGCAAAATTCCCCCTTACTTATTTGAGATGCCATTGGCGCTGATTTTACAGCAGGAGACAAAAACCCAGCACTAAAAATCTGTGAGAACTGCGCAAGGTAAACCACTACGCTGCTCACAGAACTTCACGTAGCTTGCCGTAGTTTTTTTTGTCAGTTCGCAGAGTTCCCACATAATTGAACTTCGCGAACTCCGCCGAGGCTTACTTGGAACCCGGATGAGCCCGTAAACTAGCACAATGTATCTACTCAATATCTCACTGAAATGACCGAGGGTACTTGGCACAACAGATTCACACTGTCAGGGGCAAACACCCGGCCAGGAGAAACACCCAAAACCTAACATCAGATTGAACGTGGCCATATAAAGTAGAAAGTAATAGTTCCCAATTATTTTTAGGTCCTGGTGTGATTCGATGGTTGTATGTAAGTATAGACATTATGAATGAGTGTGATTAGTGGATGCTAATAATATGCATTTTTTATTTTGAAAAGACAGTTAGTGTCATGGACAATTGCATGGAGGAGTGTATTACAGTCGTATTTTTATACCACAGGATATTGGGCAGCACATATGGTCTGTAGATCAGTTTCACTCACTGAATATGTCTTAAGATTTTTAATCATTCCCCATCGATGACCATTTTGAACTACGTCACAAAATGGTGTAATCTTTTGCATATGTTAAATGTTTTGCAAGGAAACATATTATATGTTGCTATAGCGATCCAGTTGGGAGGAGTCAACTAATGTAGTTGTCCTGAGGAAGGAGGTACATATTATCTAATACCACAAAAACACATCGACAGAACACACAAAGACGACCCACAGTGCATGGACCATTTCAATATGTCAATGAGTATATCACAATAATACTTTGCAAATGTGGATTTAATACAAAAAGTCGAGAACGCCTTTTTGAGATACTTGCTGGCGGTACCTAAAAGCTGTTCCACCTATGCCTGCTACACAGAATTGGGCATTGATTCTATTACAGGCATCATAAAATTACAAGCAGTAATGTTGTGGCGTCGAATATGGGTCACTGAGCAATGCCAACTAACTAGGGCGATCATCCAAGATATCTTGACACTTGATCACTGCAAGAAAATTAAATGGTTATCCTATGTTAAAGCACTACTAACAGATTTAGGTTACAGGAAGTTTTTTGTTCACCCGTTATTGATAAATGAAATCTCAAAAAAGGATTTAAAAAGAGAGTGCCTTGTACACCTACGCCAGTTACGATTTCTATCTGAGATTCACAAACCATCTGTTCAACATTCTTTATTAGCGCAGACTGTGTTTACCATTGAACCCTATTTGAACTCTAGTTTAACACAATATGAAAAAATGTTGCTTACCCGCTTTAGATTTGATTTGTTCCATTTACTGGTTGCATTTCCAAAGCAAAATGTCTGGTCATCCACACTTCCTATGTGTCCGTGTGACCTAGTGTCCCCACAAACAACGATGCATACAATGTTATTTTGTAAATTTTTTACCGAACCACGCAAACGCTGGATACTGCCCATTTTGAAAATCTGGGGACTTCGACAGTGCCGTCCTGCATATTTGGCACTCCAGTATCTTGAAAATGAAAACTATGCTAAAGCGGTTGTATGTTTTCTCAAATTTTGTATCTGTCATCGTACGAACCTTTGAGTACGAATTATATATTAGCTCTGCACAAATGAAAGAATGCCAGAAATAGGGAAACTGTATGTTATGATAAGGTCGAAAATACATAAACTGAGACGTCTTTTTTAATTGCTTTTTTTAACAAATGTATTTTTATACCGGTTTTTAACCTTTGTAAACTTTGTAATTTGCTTATTGAGAACTTTTATGGTGTTTCTTTTTAAACTACCGAATAAAGTTATTATTGAATTGAATTGATGTAGGAGTGTACCTTCTAATTGAGAAATTGATTGGAATTTTTTTTGAGAAATTCTCCCCCTTTTACCTAATGTTGTGTTGTTATTTGTTTCTTCTTTTTTTTCCGGAGATTTATATAGCATGAACTTGACACAAAGGTATCAGGTAGCTTTACACCAGCACCAGTTGCGTCACATGAGGAGACATGTATTTTTAGTAGGCACAGGACGATTAAGTGATTTTTCCAAGATCACAGCATGTTGCGCATCCTTGCTGAGACTTGAACCCAGCTCCCCAGATTTGAGGTCGAGCGCCATAGCTGTTAGGCCACTTCCTCTCCACTTTGTTATTCGTTTTCTGCTCTACAGTGCTTCCACTGTGCTTGTGAAATCTATTGTTTTTAATATAAACTTAAAAGGGGCTTAAATCCTGCCCCCTCTCTTTCCAGGCTTTTCCTTGGTTTCTGTTCTTGCCACTTACCTTTCCACCTTTTCTGTTGATTTTAGCTTATTTTCCTGCAATTACCAATGTTTGTAACTCGTCTGCTTCTCTTGTCAGTTTCCCGTAGGCGAAATACTGGTAATAGCCGCCTTGGTAGAACTATTTTTAGGTCGAGCGTAGCGATGGACCTCCATGTATACTTTAGTATACATATATGGGTACACGAGTCGGAGGCGCGCATTTTCCGACTTGGATTTGGCCTCGTGGGCGCGCTTTTGCTGCTGGCTGTTTGCTGTGAATGTGTGCGAGCGCGACTCTGCCATGCGCCTTGGAAACCGAAACCTAAGAGCCGCGGGACGTGAGCTGTCTATGGTAGAAGCTCACGCGCGCGGCTCTTAGGTTTCGTTTTGACTTGTTAATTTAAGGTGTGCGTTATAAGTAGTTAATTGAAGTTGAAAGACTTAAAAACGTATTTTTGCCACGTCTTTGACCCCCACCACCTCTAGCTCACTGATCCCGCCCCCATTGCTCGCAGCATCACAGCTCACTGTTTGCACGCTGATGCAAAGCTAGACACCAAACAGCCTGAAACGCTGGTGCAGACATATCCTAAATTAGCCCTTCACATGCTCACTTTATGTGCTCGCCATTGCAGCATGAATTTTCAACCGACTGAGACCCTTGTGCATAACGCTTGCTCTAGCGACATCTTGTGGCAAATTGGTTTAATGCACTCAAATGATTATTCACTCCAGCCACTTGCTTTCGGGGCGCGAGCTCGTAAGATCTACTTGCTATAAGCCAGGCTGAAGTTAAACAAAGGATTTTGGTTGTAAGCACAGGCCTTAGTTTAAAATGTTTTAGAGATTTTGCAGGAAGATATCAACCTCTGGAGCCTCGCAGTAATCACGGCTTATGGTCCTGAAACCAACAACAAATAATATCAATGATGCAAAATATATTAAAGGGGTCACAGAATTGTGAAATAAATATGTTTTTATGAATATTGAACGGCACAACAGCTTCCCCCTCCACCTGAGAGAAAACACTGACCATACCAGCCCAGGAGATTAATGAAAGGTACAAAGTGCACACACACCGCACCCACACACATACTCTGAACCCTCACACACACACACTATGCACCCTCACACACTCTGCACCCTCACACACAGCTTATCTGTTATTTTCTTCATTTATTAGAAAGTTTACTCCCTTTAAGATCTGAACACAGCTGCCTGGTCCTGTTTATGGCTAATAGATCATGTCTGTAGCCACACTGCACCCTCACACACACCGCACCCTCACACACCGCACACTTACACACCGCAACCTTACACACACTGCACCCTCACACACATTGCACCCTCACAGACCATGCACCCTCACACACCGCACCCTCGCACACACTATTCCCTCACGCACAAACTGCACTCTCACACACACACTGCACCTTCACACACCGCAGCCTCACATACCGCACCCTTACACACCGCACCCTCACACACATTGAACACTCACATACTGCACACTCACACACCACACACACACACCGCACCCACACCCACACACACACACACACCGCACACACACACCGCACCCACACACACACTCACCCACACACACACCCACACACACTGCACCCAAACACACCGCACCCACACACACCGCACCCACACACACTCTGCGCCCTCACACACTCTGCGCCCTCACACACTCTGCGCCCTCACACACTATGCACCCTCACACACACTGCACCCTCACACACAGCTTATTTGTTATTTTCTTCATTCATTGGAAAGTTTGCTCCCTTTAAGATCTGAGCACAGCTGCCTGGTCCTGTTTATGGCTGATAGATCATGTCTACAGCCACACTGCACCCTCACACACACTGCACCCTCACACACACTGCACCCTCACACCACACCCTCACACACACTGCACCCTCACACACACTGCACCCTCACACACTGCACCCTCACACACTGCACCCTCACACACTGCACCCTCACACACCGCCCCCCCACACACACCGCACCCTCACACACACCGCACCCTCACACACACCGCACCCTCACACACCGCACCCACACACACCGCACCCACACACACACCGCACCCTCACACAACGCACCCATACACACACACTGCACCCTCACACACACTGCACCCTCACACACACTACCCCCTCACATGCCACACCCTCACACCCCGCACACACCGCACCCTCACACCCCGCACCCTCACACCCCGCACCCTCACACCCCGCACCCTAACACACCGCACCCTCACACACTGCACCCTCACACCGCACCCGAACACACCGCACCCGAACACACACACTGCACCCGAACACACACACTGCACCCGAACACACACACTGCACCCGAACACACACACTGCACCCGCACACACACTGCACCCGCACACACACTGCACCCTGACACACACTGCACCTGCACACACACTGCACCTGCACACACACTGCACCCTGACACACACTGCACCCTGACACACACTGCACCCTGACACACACTGCACCCTCACACGCCGCACCCTCACACGCCGCACCCTCACACGCCGCACCCTCACACGCCGCACCCTCACACGCCGCACCCGCACACACACTGCACCCGCACACACACTGCACCCGCACACACACTGCACCCGCACACACTCTGCACCCTCACACACTCTGCACTCTCACACACTCTGCAAACTCACACACTCTGCACCCTCACACACTCTGCACCCTCACACACTCTGCACCCTCACACACTCTGCACCCTCACACACTCTGCACCCTCACACACTCTGCACCCTCACACACTCTGCAATGGAACATACACTCCAAATACCACTCAGTGCCACATAATTATATGCAACATAATTGCACACCTCATACTTACACTCTACTCAATGCAACATAAATTCACTTTATCTGTCTATCTATCTATCGCCCTCCCTCTATCTATTGCCTTCCCTCTATCTATCTATCGCACTTACTCTATCTATCGCACTCACTCTATCTAGCTAGCGCATCACTACAGCATCACTCAGGGCCACCACAGCATCACTCAGGGCCACCACAACATCACTATGCGCTACCACAGCATCACTGAATGCCACAGCATCACTCGTCACCACCACAACATCACTGAGCGCCACCACAGCATCAATATGTGCAACCATTCAACAACAACTGGTTCAAATATGATCTCTCAATGTTTCAAGCTTTATTACAAATGTCACAAAAAGATGTTAATATTTCACTTCTGTTCTTGGATTTCCGTCACAATAAAATACAATGAACATAATCGTTAAATATTTACAAAAGCTATTGCCATTGTAAATTACAATAACTTTTATTTAAGTATTAATTCTTTAAAAAATTAAAAGCCATTTTTATTTGTAATATCAATACATGTAGGTCACGTAAATACAACACGTATTGCATTACAAATGCTATAGGTGTCACATTTGCGAAAGTTAAAACTATTGCCATTGTAAATGACAAAGCTATTAATTTCGCTATTTTCAAAACCAACACATAAATAAAAAATTTGTCATTTACAGTACCAATAGCTCAAACTTTCCTAATGCGAGACCTATTGCATTGCAAATGCTTGTTCATAAAATGTTGCCTCTTTCAGTTTTTTTTGTCTTGCAGCAGATTTACATACCACAATTTATACCCCGGAGAGATTAAGTGAATTCCCAGAATCACAGAACGCCGCGCCGCAGAGACTCAAGCCAGAATCCACAGCTCTTGAGTCAGCAGCTCTGGTCGCTACGCCACATCCTCTCCACTTCCATGAGACTTGTCAGGGAGCTCTTTGCTTTGTCCCGAAAAGAGATTGATAAAAACAACTTATTATTCTTCACGTAGGCGAAACCGATGCATTTCCATTGCTTGTTTTTGTTACATTGATTGGGCTCTGCAATCATTCGGATTGATGTATTTGTAATACATTTATAATTAAATGATCTGTGTGTGTTTTAAAATTCCTGTGGTACTACATTTATTTGATTGTGGTGACTGAATGTGAGTGTATTTGTTGTTTAAATAATTTAGCAAGGGGAATCCTTTAGATTGACTGGTTGCTTAAACCCCATCCCCTTGTTTTGAGGGGTGTCTCTCTTTTTTCAAGCAGAAGAAAAGAGACCCTTTAATCAGACACTCTAGTAGAACCCCATACACGGAAGGCTCTGTCCAGGTGAGTCATCTCTCTCTTTCTTATATCGGCCACTCACTGTCACACATTAAATCCGTTGTATTTTATATTCTCTCGGGAGAGATGCATTTCTTTCCTCTTTAAACCGATGTCTTTTCCGGGAAAATCACGAGCACCTTCTCCCTCTCTGCCCCGTCTCTGCCCTCTGGAAAGTTGTCCCTGCCTGTCCTGGACACTGTTCTGTTTGTGAGGTGTGACCCCTGCTGCTGTGAAACTCCCCTTCATGCGTCGCACCCAGCAGGGAGGGAGGGGGGGGGGGGCAGGAAACAAGGCGCTGCACTTTGGGGAAATCCCATTGCCCCTTGAGTGACATCGACTAGACACGCCCCCTAGTGGACACTGCAGATAAAGAGCGGCTGGGCCGGGTGTGGAGTGAGACACTAGCGGTGACTGACCCGGGCGCACTCCAGCTCCCCCAGCCTGACGGGCTCCAGATTCACCCACGCTCCGGACTCACTCCGGATTCACTCCCGGTTCAACCCCATACTACGGACTCACTCGGATTCGGCCCATACTTCAGACTCAATCCAGATTGACTCCGGCCGCAGGATGCCGGATCCAGGGAAAGCCCCAGAGCCCCTTCACTATTCCATTGGGATCTTGTCCATCTCTGCAGGTAGGACCCATACTGCCATTTACGTCAGGTTTGATGCCTTTATATAGCGCTAGGATCCGATTGAGGCAGGCAAGCGCTTTGTGAATGGAGAGTCCTGTGGCTCTGTTTAGATGAGGTGTCGGGGAATCATGTAAGTCTTGAGTTGTTTTCTGAGGCCTAAGAGAATGGTTTAGGATGGGTTAGGGCCAGGAGCCGGTAGAGCTGGCGAGAGTCAGTGACATGCTATCTTCACAACTCAGTGCGACTGACTGTTTCAGCTCCACCGGCCTTCGGAGCAGAAGCCTCTCAGGAAGTCTTGGGTCCCTATAGCTCAGCTCATGTTTGAATACAGCCATGTAGGCGCTTTAACCCAGTCCCTCACCTGTAACCAATCATTATTGAATATTGGAATAATAAAGTGAACAGGTGTTTTCTGGGTTAAGGCGCGTGCTGCGGAGATCTGAAAGGAACAGGAGTGTGTTTGTGTCACGGATGTCTTTGCTGTGTATCCGGGCTCCTCCCAAGATGGGAGAGAGGCTGGTGTGAGTGTAAGTTATCATTTCATGCCTGTCTCTGTTCTGTTTCAAGACTCCCTCCTAAAGAGGGACCCTGGCAGGCGTGTGTTTTGTTTATCTTTGCATCATGGCTGTCTTTGCTGTTCTTCCAGGCTCCCTCCTGCTGGCAGTGACGTCATACAGCTCCTCCAGAGCCACGCCCCTCATCCCCAGTACACCCCTGGGGGTCCTG
This sequence comes from Lissotriton vulgaris, assembly GCF_964263255.1. Lineage (NCBI taxonomy): Eukaryota > Metazoa > Chordata > Amphibia > Caudata > Salamandridae > Lissotriton > Lissotriton vulgaris. The sequence continues at coordinate 1,016,566,936 of NC_141698.1, forward strand.
CTGGTCATATTGGCAGCTCTGCTGGGATATACAGGTGAGATCACATTCGTGGGTTTCAGGGGGAGTAGGGAGGGGGGCACACGGCTGAGACTTAGAGCGACACAGTGCCTAAATATATCATGATTGCTTCAATGCGCCTTTTTGACAACTTAATATGGAAATTTAGTGCTTGAAAAACTAATGCTAGGTGGAGATGCCCAGAGAGGAAGTCTTCCCTCGCCCACCCTGTGGGAGGGCCTCGGGGTTATGAGTGAGAAGAGACCCCTTCTTTCGTATAATGACAGGAAAGTAAACCTGTCGAAAAGCCTGGTGCCGGTTCTGTGGGTCAATGGTGGGTAAATAAAGTGCGGTCCAGGAATCAATAAAGCCTGACCCCGGCTCAGGGCTGAGAGTTTGCAGAACTGGGGAGAACTATCGGACAGGGAAGGCAGGAAGTTACACTGATGCTGATCTGACGCATTTTCTTGTTCCATTTCTCGATCTTGTTTCCCCCTCTTCTTCCTCCCTCGAATCATCATTTTACTCTTTGTTTTTCTTACTTCCACTACTTTTATCATTCCTTTCTTTCAATGATTTTCTTTTCCCTGTTTAGTCACTTCTCCCTTCTGTCTCTCTTCCTGTCTCCATCTACTATCTTTATCTCAGTCCTCACACTACCCGCTTCCTTAAATTTATTTTTCATTTACTCAGTCTCTCTGCTTGTCACTCTCTCTCTCCTTTCTGCCGTCCCTCTTTTTATTCCTTTGCCACACTTTTCATTGTATAGTTTTCTTTATTTTGTATTTACTTTTCCCTTCTATCTTTCTCTCCTCTCTTTGTTACTCCTCTTTCTCTTCATCACTCCTCATTTCTCTTTTCCCATCCTCTCCCTTTTGTTTGTCTAATTTTCTTTCTTCCTATATTTACCTCTCTCTTTTCCTACCTCCTTTCTTATTTTCGCGTCTCAATCCTCTTATTAGCACTTTGTCTCTTGTTTCACTGTCTAGTTCCCTTTTTTACTTACATTTATGTCTCCCATCTCTCTTTCTCAGTCTCATCTCACCCAATCTCTTTCATTCCTCTAATGATCCCTCCATTCAGCTTTCTTTCTCTTTAATTCCATCTTTCCTATACTAACTTCTTCCTTTCAAATCTTTCACTCTCTTTTCCATCTCTACATTGTCACCTACTTGTGTCTCTAATTTTCTTCCTTCCTATATTTACTTCTCCCTTCTTCTCTCCCGCAGGAGTCCGCAGGAGCCGTGGTCCTGTCCCCTTGTTTGCGTCCTTCTGCCTGACGGTCTCAGCGCTATGGTGCTCTAAGGGAGTGATCCATATCATGGACGGGCAGGGGGTCCTCAGCGGGTCCCTTGATCTTCGTAATGCCATGGTCCCTGGTCTTGCAGCCTTCACCCTGGGACTGCTCATCATCAGTCTGGTGGCCATTCTTCAGAAGGAGGCTGCCCTCGCCATGATGGCGTTGGCCATCTCGCTCTCCGCTGCCCATGAAACCGCCACATACTATGACAGTAGCTTTGGTGCCTCGGCGGTGGCTTCTAACCACCTCATTGTCTGTCTCGTTGGGGCGTACTTTGGTGGAGGGAGGCTCCTCTATATACTTACTGGGAAGTTGGTCACCCTCCCTGGCACAGATCTGGCTACGGCTAAAACCATCCCCCAAGGGTCACCCATGACCGCCAGCAGCAACGACCTGGTCATCATTGGGCTGATCTTGAATATGGTGTCCGCCAGCGTCTTTGGATGCAGGGTCCTGGGAGTGACCACCAGTCTCTTTGTGGGGCAGGTGCCTTGGCTTTGGATGGCGGGGGTCTTCCAGATTGGGGTCTGCATCCTGTCCTATCGATGCTTGGATACCCTGGCGGCCACCTTCTTTGGCTTCACCTCTATCCTGCGGTTCGCTGAAGGGTATTCCTTGCTCTACCAGTTCTGGCAGGCCACTGAACCCATTTTCCCTGTCCCACTACTGGTGGTCTTTCTGCTCCTGTTCATGGTCTTGGCTGTATTCATGGCTGGTAGGAGCCTAGTGGATGGGCTGTATCCGTTGTTTTATGTGACCTATTGCATCGCTTTAGCGTCACGTCCCATTGGTTTCTTCCATGGTGGATCACAAGGAGTGAATGTGGCTATCTACGTGGCTTCAGCACTTATGACACTCATTAAACTTTACAACATGAAAGCGGCCACCAAGATTCCAACAGGGGAGGGGATTGCTAAGAGCCTGTTCACACCTATTAGCATTTTCAAGTTACGTCAAGAAAAAGACCTGCATGTTCCTTACCTCGGCTATTCTAAGTATGCGGATGGAGAGGTGCTTGGCCACGCAGGCAGCATTTTGGCCGCCTTTGCAATCACTATGTCTGTGGACCCCACAGACGCACGTGCCACTGTCGTCCTACCGTGGGTGGTGGTAGCTGGAGGGCTTCTGAAATGTGTCTGTGGCTCTGTGGCCTTCTCGCGTGGTAAGACCCTTGAGAGCAGCACCTTTATTCTTTATGGAGTTATGTGGATCATCTGGGGTCTCACCAGGTACGGTGGCCTCTACGGCTCCACGAGGGGCTTCCACGTGGCTGTGGGCATCATCTGCTTCATGCTCTTGAATGGGTTCATTATTTTCTGCACGCTGTTCCTAAGCAAAGCCTGGTTCCTGTATTGCCTCACCTTTGAACTCATCCTCATCAGTTTTCTATTGGACGCCGTCGCAGCCCTCCCAGTTGGGTATGACATTGCTGTCACCATCATCTTTGGCCTGGTCAGCTTCTACTGCTTCCTGGCTGGGCTGGTCAGTAACACCTTTGAAGAACCCCAGCTGCCCATGGGCCGCCCACTTCTGCAGCTCCAGGGGCTTGGGGGTGGAGCCTCCAAGTGCCCCCACCTTCCTGCCAGGAGGGCCACATCCGTCAAGCAGATCGCAGGTAAGGAGATTCTGAGGGAAAATCCTTTTTTTTAAAAATAAATAAATACATGCAAAAAAATAAATGTTTTCTGTCCGCATTTATCTGCAAAAATCAGTAATAACGGAAAACAGGGAGCCTTACCTATAATCATGGGGTTCTTGCTCTTCTGTTGCAGAAATCATGAAGGATGGAGGAATCTGTGGTGTCCCCACAGACACGGTGTATGCGGTGGTGGGAGCCTGTAACCGGCCAGCGGCCGTGGAGAAGGTGTACAGGTGAGTGTTATCTTCACAGCCCTTATTTTCAATCAATAGTGAATATTTTAGATTGATGAATTCTTATAACAATGAGAACCACAGAATGAAATAGCCAAACACCAATTACATTGAGGAAACCCGAGAAAGAAACAACAATATACCAAGAGCAGAGAACCCCTGGAAAAGAAGCAACAACAAACAAGTAACCTTAGACACTTCTGTAAAGAAGAAACCAAACGTCCTTATAAAACTGAGAACAGACCAGCAGTACTATCCCTCTTTCTGCACCTTTTGGGGCATGTGAAAAACCCCTAAAACCAGGATTCATTTTGTGACAAGTGAAAAGGACCAGTGTCTTGCTCTATATGACTGTATAAATCGTTCAGTCTTAAGATGGAGAGTAGATCTCATCCTAAATGCTCCTTTTTCCATCATCATGTCCCTGCTGGTGGTCTAAGATTGGCCAGAATCTCAACTCTGGATCCTCCAATCCCAGTGAGACGGATCTCTTCCCTTCACTCAGTTGACCTCTGTCTTGTTTCCTTCCAGGACAAAGCTGAAGCCCAAGGACGCCCCCATGTCCATCTGGATCTCGACCTTGAAGCAGCTGGAGCCGGCTAGACACCTGTTCAGCCCTCTGCTCTGGGAGTTCATGCAGGCGGCCTGGCCTTCGCAGATGAGCCTGGTCATACCAAGAGGTGAGCAGGGGGTCTGTATCTGAGAGCACATGAAGACCAGCAGATCCCAGTTCATGACCACAAACAAGGGGGAAAGATGAGAAAAGTAACACCCATCATCTGGATACAAACCTACCACACACATTAATTGTGACTGCAGACTAGGACCCAGTCCCACCCACCCCAGGCTTCAATGCTTCATGAGTACACACAGACCATACATGCTCTTCAGCTTCCATGTAGGATTGTTTCCATGTTCCCTCGTGTACTGTTTCTTTTCCGCTCCTGTTGCAAACATTCACCACAAATTCCGAGTGTGATCTGACCCGTTACATTAGAGTCGCCTGTCCTGCCAACACCTGTGCTTTATCCTTCACATGTCTATAGGGAGGAGGCCCCTACATTACCTGATCCATGTATATAGGACAAGCACCAACATACTGCCTGCTCTGTGAGTCTAAGGAGGATCTTTAGTGATTATTTGGATCTTGGGCGCTCCTGTAAATATTCTGGTCCATAACTGCAGAGGATGAGCACTGCCCGCTCACTGACCTGTATCCTTCTCTACAGGGTCTGACCCTCTCCATTATCTGCCCTCACCCATAGGATGAACCCTGTCCGCTCACTGACCTGTATCCTTCTCTACAGGGTCTGAGCCTCTCCATTATCTGACCCCACCCATAGGATGAGCACTGCCCGCTCGCTGACCTGTATCCTTCTCTACAGGGTCTGAGCCTCTCCATTATCTGACCCCACCCATAGGATGAGCACTGCCCGCTCGCTGACCTGTATCCTTCTCTACAGGGTCTGACCCTCTCCATTATCTGCCCCACTCATAGGATGAGCACTGCTCGCTCACTGACCTGTATCCTTCTCTACAGGGTCTGAGCCTCTCCATTATCTGCCCCCACCCATAGGATGAACACTGTCCGTTCACTGACCTGTATCCTTCTCTACAGGGTCTGACCCTCTTCATTATCTGACCCCACCTATAGGATGAGCACTGTCCTCTCACTGACCTGTATCCTTCTCTACAGGGTCTGACCCTCTCCATTATCTGACCCCACCTATAGGATGAGCACTGTCCTCTCACTGACCTGTATCCTTCTCTACAGGGTCTGAGCCTCTCCATTATCTGCCCCCACCCATAGGATGAGCACTGCCCGCTCACTGACCTGTAATTTTCACTACAGGGTCTGAGCCTCTCTCCATTATCTGACCCCACTCATAGGATGAGCACTGTCCGTTCACGACCTGTATCTTTCTCTACAGGGTCTGAGCCTCTCCATTGTCTGACCCCACCCATAGGAAGAGCACCGCCCACTCACTGACCTGTATCTTTCTCCACAGGGTCTGAGCCTCTCTCCATTATCTGACCCTACTCATAGGATGAACAGTGTCCACTAGCTGACCTGTATCTTTCTCTACAGGGTCTGAGCCTCTCCATTATCTGCCCCCACTCATAGGATGAGCACTGCCCGCTCACTGACCTGTATCTTTCTCTACAGGGTCTGAGCCTCTCCATTATCTGACCCTACTCATAGGATGAGCACTATCCGTTCACGACCTGTATCTTTCTCTACAGGGTCTGAGCCTCTCCATTGTCTGACCCCACCCATAGGAAGAGCACCGCCCACTCACTGACCTGTATCTTTCTCTACAGGGAGTGAACCTCTCCATTATCTGACCCCATTCATAGGATGAACACTGTCCTCTCACTGACCTGTATCTTTCTCTACAGGGAGTGAACCTTTCCATCACCAGACCCCGCCTGTGTGGATGTGCACACTTTGCTGTTTGTATCTTGTATAGATGGAAGTTTCTCTTCATCATCTGACCCACACCTATAAGGTGACATCTTTACATGGCCTGACATATCCCAATAGGGATCCTCTCCATTATCAGAGCCCCGTCTACAGGGTGAATATTGTCCTTTGCATGCTTTTTGCCTATAAGGAGATGTTAGTTCATCATCTGACCCTTCCTACCTATAGTGCGAGCACCTGTGTAGTTTGATGGCTGGTAATACAGAGGCTTCGAGTCATGGCCTCGTTGAATATTGGCTTCCAGGGATGAGCTGAACAGCAGCAGGGCACGTTGTGAGTTTAGTGCACACCATAGGATCCTCCTGTGGCTTGGGAAGTGAGGGCGCTCTTGTGAGCGCGCAGGAGAGGGCCACGTTCGACTGGTGCGTAGTCACTCACAGTGACTGCATGGGATTGGGGTATTTCCAAGGGTACCCCCTCACTTTACCAGTGTTTTTTGTGTATTTCTCCATCATGCAGGACTCACATCAGTGGTTAGTTTTTAAGTGGAGGGGCCCATTGCTTTCCTGAATGGTAGGGTTTAGCAAATACCAAGGCTGTCTGACCTTGTTCCTCCTCATGCCTCTTTCTTCCACAGTCCTGCACTTCTTGTCTCTTTATCTCATTTTGAACTTTCTTCATCCTTGCTTTCATTGTCACTGTTTTCCTTTCTTTCACTTCTTCCTTATTTCTCTCTTTTCTGCCTTTGTCCTCTTGCTCTGAGGTCCAGGTGTGATGATGAAATAAAAAAACTGTGGTCCCCAAACATGAGTGCTGGTGCCTTTCAATGGCAGACACCTGCCCAAAATAAGCCCTGCTCACACCTTTCTGTCTTCTTGAACCCACAGGCGAGTGGCTGCAGTGCTTCGGACTGGAGGACTCCGCTAAGTACATTGGCACCGCAGAGAGCATCGCCATCAGGATCCCGGATTGTTCTGTGACCACATCCCTGATTGACCTGGTGAGTTGTCCGATAGTAGCGGGATGCCAGTGCTGCCCGGGCATGGCTGGCACTGTTCTGCCACCAGTGATGAGCATGGCTGCCAGTCTGCTGCACCCTTTGCCGGGCATGAGTGGCACTGAGCTGCTAGTCCTGCTCGAGCATGGGTGGGTTTCACCAGTACACATGAAAGATATGTAAACACATCTCTCTATATCTGGGGAGGGTGAAGGGGGACACTGCTTTGTGCCCAATGAAAGTGAGTTGAATCTCCTACTCTGTTTCTTTGTGTCTCACCAGGTTGGGCCCATTGTGGTCTCATCAGCCAATCCGAGCGGAGAAGCTGATACCACTCACCACAACCAAGTGTACGCCAAGATGGGAGACAAGGTAAGTACCATTACAAGCACAAGAGGTGTATCTGAGGACACTGTTCAGAGCCCAGAGTCCTGATAGACCAAGGAGTCTTCTGCATGGCCTGCATTGAACAGACAACATTTACCAGGGATAGCCCATGTGCACTGTCAATTATCCTGATGAAAGTAGGTTTTTCTAGATAGATCTGATTTAGTTACTAATATTTGGTAGGTTTTTTTTGCCAAATATACACTGGATAAAGTCTGGATAAAGTTTAAAATTGCTCCATGGGACTAGCTGACCGTTGAGAACTTAGTTTACTGACTGCAAAGCATTTCAAAAAGATGTGATGGTCCCTCTCCTATATCTAGGGAAGATCCCAGAGTAGGATGTTGAAGATGTGCACAACATGTGTGGGGGATTCCAGAGTAGGATGTTGAAGGTGTGCGCAGCATGTGTGGGGGATCCCAGAGTAGGATGTTAAAGGTGTGCGCCGCATGTGTGGGGGATCCCAGAGTAGGATGTTGAAGGTGTGCGCAGCATGTGTGGGGGATCCCAGAGTAGGATGTTGAAGGTGTGCGCTGCATGTGTGGAGGATCCCAGAGTAGGATGTTGAAGGTGTTTGCAGCATGTGTGGGGGATCCCTGGGTAGGATGTTGAAGGTGTGTGCATCATGTGCGGGGGATCCCAGAGTAGTATGTTGAGGGTGTGCGCAGCATGTGTGGGGAATCCCAGAGTAGGATGTTGAACGTATGAACAGCATATTTGGGGGATCCCAGGGTAGGATGTTGAAGGTGTGTGCAGCATTTGTGGGGGATCCCAGAGTAGGATGTTGAAGGTGTGCGCAGCATGTGTGGGGGATCCCAGAGTGGGATGTTGAAGGTGTGCACAGCATGTGTGGGGGATCCCAGAGTAGGATGTTGAAGGTGTGCGCAGCATGTGTGGGGAATCCCAGAGTAGGATGTTGAAGGTGTGTTCAGCATGTGTGGGGAATCCCAGAGTAGGATGTTGAAAGGTGCGCATGTGTGGGGGATCCCAGAGTAGGATGTTGAAGGTGTGCGCAGCATGTGTGGGGAATCCCAGCGTAGGATGTTGAAGGTGTGTGCAGCATGTGTGGGGAATCCCAGAGTAGGATGTTGAAGGGTGCGCATGTGTGGGGGATACCCACAACAGGGTGAGTAGGATGCTCACAGTATCTGAGGGTGGTCCTCTGATTAGGATGATGAAGATGACTGGGATGCGTGGAGGGGAGCCCTAGTGGAGAAGGGTTAAGTGGTGCACTTTGCCCGTAGGTGATCCCCACAACAGGATGATGAATAACCATGCTGTATCCTGAGGGCTCCAGGATTGGCCAATGCTTATTTAAAGTACTGGAGCATCAGTTCTGACCCTGGAGCAGGATGGTGAAGATGCAGGCTGTATCCAGAGAGGATCAGAGTGGATTGTTGTCCATGCAAAGCCTCGGGCAGTTGTGACCAATATTTGTAGGAACGAAAGATGGTGGATATAAGTGAAGGTGTTGTGTGATGTCACTCATACTGCAGTGAAAGTGAGGCCTCTGCAGTGGAGGAATCCTGGTCGTTAGGGGAGATGGTGACCTCACATTTAATAATGTTTGTGTTATTCTTAAACACTCCAGAGAGTAATGACTGGATGATGATACAACAGGATTATTCAGTAGAGTAGAGAGCTCCCTGTTGAGGTGCCCACATGGTCTTTGGTGAGAAGGAGGTCCAACCAGACCCTGAAATGAAGATAAGGATGCCATTGTTGTGGAAGAGGTGTGGCGCAGCGGTCAGGGCGACTGGCGCCAGACACTGGGGATCACGGTTCGATCCCCGGCACCGGCGGCAGGGGTCTGCCCTGCACTATGTGACTCTGGGCAATAGCTTGCTTAATCTTCCTGACGGCCTCCAGCACTGGGAATCCTACGGGTAGCTGTGCTCTTTACAAATAGAGGATTATAATTATTTTAGTATCCGTGGAAGCCCCGCAGCTGCCTGTGTGATGGGAGTCTGTGGGCGGTGATCTCACGTGTGGCTTTGCTCCTCAGGTGGACGGAGTCCTCTGCAATGGGCCTTCTCCAGAGAACATCGCCTCCACCATCGTCAACTGCACCAAGATCGACAGTGGGACCATCGGGTTCTTCCGGATAGGAACGGTGCCCAAATCCCACGTAAGTAGAGTGTGTGTGTTTGTGTGTGCTGTGCATCTGTGAGCCTCTGTGTCTGGTTGTGTGTTTGTTTGTCCCTTTGTGAGCATGTGTGTGTGTAGTGTCATCCAGTGGCAAATACAAGGAAGGCAACTGATCACGTGCTCTTGGACATTGGGAATAGAGAGTGGAAAGGAGAGCATTAGATTTCAGAGAAAGAGAGAGAGAGAGCGAGAGAGAAACAGACAGACAGAGTGAGCGAGAGAGAGAGAGAGCAGAGAGAGAGAGAGAGACAGAGACAGAGAGAGAGACACAGAGACACAGAGAGAGAGAGACAGAGAGAGACAAAGAGACATAGAGAGAAAGAGAGAGAGAGAGTGTGTGTGGAGCCTAGGATGTTGGATGTCCAGGGCAGAGGTTTGCATGTGGAGTTACAGGAGTGCCACCACAAGAAGGATGTTTGAATATCTAGGGAGGAAGCAAACCTGAAGATTGGACTCTCAGGGGCCATATTTAAGGACATTTCTCACTTCAGTTTGATGCCACACACAATGCTGCTGATAGAGTAAAATGTGGAAGCCCCAGAGAAGATATTGTGGGGCATAAACATGTCAGGAGAGGAGTCATGTCATGGCAAGAGTATGTGTTTGAAGTAGGGTCTAGTTGAGCATATCCAAGAAGGTATAAATTCAGAGAGGGGACTAGTGCATAGATGGCCGAGGTGAGCTCGTGAGAAAGTGTTACTCATAGCATTTAAAAAGTCGTTAAAATGTCACTCATAATTACTCTGACATTATGAAAATGTCACACATAGCAATCTGAAACCTTGGCAGATATGCATTAGTTTCTTAGATCAACAGATATTGAATTACTGCAGCCCTCACGTCCAGTCACAGCTCTGATTACAGCCTGAACGCACTGTCGGAAGAGTGGAAGATTCCATTCTAGCTCTCTTCGAGGGGGAGACCTGCAGTCAGTCATACTTTGTCCAGACCCCCTGGTGGTGAAGTCATGGCATTGCTTCTTCAGTAACGGCGCCGGTGTCTTTCATTACAGGTGATCCAGCTGTTCAAGCAGGTCCAGATGAAGCACAGCTCCGATCTTGTCTCCAGCGCCTTCGCCGAGGCCCCCATGGAGCCGCCATACTCGTCCAGTTCCATCACAGAGCACACGCTGCCCAAGAGCTCCGAGGACCCTTCCCAGCAGTCCTACGTCAATGGAGGATTCAGCATGGAGGATGAGAAGTTGTGATGGACTTGTGTGGGGAGAGCGCCACCTAGTGGCACAGCAAGGGTGCCTGTGACTCTAGTGGAAGCAAGGAGAAAGGAACCACAACCCAATGACAGGGTTGTACAACAGAACACAGTCATCCTGGGATGCAGTGGAACCTGAAAAGGCTGGTGCCTTTCATAAAAATGCAACAAACCTTTACCATCTTGGACGATAATTCCAAAGTCATAGATCACTGCAAAGTCCACGATGGCCGAGACCTCGCCTGGCTCGAGAGAGTTACCCCATCTCTTGAGTTTGATATTGCACACCTGTACTAAAACTCTTTATTTAATATATTCTTCATCGCATTCTTGAAGTTTCAATGTGTACATCATTCTATTAGTAAGGTTTTGAAAATATCTGTATTTATCATTGTATTTATTTATTTATTGTATTTTGTATATGAATAAACTCAAGTTTGAACCTATGTGGTTTACCTCTTTTTTTTCTAATCTGCAGTTGTCCGTGGCTCCCCACCATTTTTTAACCGGTGGGCGGGTGGGGGAGGATGTAAGCCTGACCTCTGGAGTACTTCCTGTTGTCTTCCTCAAAGTAATTGGGACGCAATGATGGTTGGAATGCTTGATTTATTAATATCATCCACTGGCAATCACTTTGGCTGCATCCTAATCCATTGTTTTTTTCCCCAACTGAGTGCCGGGTCCCAAACCCTTATTTATGCCAGCTGCTGCTTTCAGTAGCTTTTGGTACTGAGACCTGCTCTGAGAAAAGGGAACATTGAGTTTTGTCTGTCGTCATCAGTATCACCAGCATTATTTTTACACTAAAAAGGTGGCTTCACTGACCCAGAGTGATGCATGCAGTTGCAGGACTATTCGTCTCAGTACCTGCGCAAAAGCTTCGCGCAGGCCTATGAGGAGAAAGCTATGTGCCTGGCTTCAGAACTCATTCACCGCTAGCAAGAGAGGAGCTGGGGTGAACCGGGGTAGACAGCTACATGAAGTGCAAAAATAATCTATCAAACCATGTTTGCACGCAGATATGAGTGTGCTTGAAAGTGAGAGAGACAAGAGTGAGTGACTGCTATTTTGACTTAGAACGAGTGAGACTGAGAATGAGGGCAAGTGAGTGAAAGTGCATTGCACTGAATCAGTGTGAGTATGGAAGTGAGAAAGAGTGTAAGTGAGTTAATGAGCGTGTTTGTAAGTGTGCTGTATAGGGCTTGCGAGTATGGTGCTGCCCCTGGAATTTGTGGTGTCAACTAGTTGTGTCAAGCCGCTGTTAATGTTTCAGTGCAGCTGTGACTAATGGAGCTCCATGTAAAGGTTATAGGTCCTGATCAGACCAATCCAAATCAAAGTCTTCTCTACACCCAGAATAACATGTTCGAATAAATCACGTTCAGACCCAGAGGATAATTCCAAAAACATAGCGAACTCCGGAGTTATTCTACATCACCCAAACGTAGAAATATTGCAAGCCATCCCGTGTGGGCAGTTCCTTTACCAATCACACTCAGACCTTGGGAAGACTGAGCGTTAGGCTGGCTACTTACTACTTAAACTTTACCTCACTCTACTGCTATGCCAATGCTTGTTGAAATTAGCTTTAGACACTTTCCAAAATATTCCTGCTTCTGTACAGCACGGCTACAAAACGTCGACAAAGCAAATAACTCTCATAGAAAAGAGCTATTGGCTTTGTCAATGCTTGTTACTGATGTCTGCTCCACTTGCAACAATAAATAATTATTGTTCAAGTGTTACTTTCCTTTGGGGCCAGGGGTTGCAAGAACATCTGCGACCCCTGGCCACCCGTGAATGACTTCTGAATCCCTCTCTTGGCTCTTCGCTATTCCTTTCTATGTCTAAGAGCCTGTCTCTCCCTTTATCTGCAACCACCCTCCCTCTGTGACCCTGTACCTCTCCTCTGTATAGCCCTGTCTCACTACCCCCTCTCCGTGGACTAGCCTCTTCATGGCTTTCTGCCCTCTGATAATCATGGCTCAATGGAGAGTGCAGGTGCCAGAATGAGTGAGCGGACCTGGAAAGATTCAAGAGATGAAGCCGAACCAAGCCAAGAGCTTCCCTCCAGGTCCCAGGCACCCCACCCCTTTCACACCAGCTTCTCTAGTAGTGACCCCTTTCAGAGACTTCTCACCTCTTCCCTTTCCACACGTTCATAGGACGGGCTCCAGTACTTCTTCACGTCCCTTTCCTTGCCGTTCGCCTATTTGCTTCTTTTTCCATATCCAAACTATCCCTCCCTATCTTCTTCTATTTTCCCTTTCTCTCCTTTATCTTAATTTTTTTCTCCATATAATGTTCTCCTCCTAACTGTCCCGTTCTATCTTGTCCAATTATTTAATTTCCCTGTCTTGTGCTATACCTCTCTGTGTCTCTGTTTGTTACACTCCCTGTTTTTGTCCTCTTCTCTCTGTTTTTTGGTGTCGTTGTCTCTCCCTCTGGCACTCTTATCTGTCTCTTGGTGCCTTTGTTTTTCTATGTTCCATCTCTCTCTCTCCTTCTTATTCGCTCTCTCTCTCTCACAGTCTCATGTTATGTGTGTGTCTCACTCCCACACACTTCTTTTTTTTTGTCTTTTCTCTTCCCACCCTCTTCTTGACTGGGTTCCATTCAGTCTGTGGCTGGCGCGCGCTCCGTTGGCATTTCCTATTATTGCACGGATTGCCAAAGTGTTTTAAGTGTTATGGATTCTCCTCTGCCTCTCTTCTATTTTAGTCTCCTCTATCCCTCCTGCACCCCCTCCCCTTTCAGCCCGTTCCTGGCTCTTAACTTTGCCGCTGGCCGGGCGACACAGAGGGGAGCATGGGCGAGACAGCGTCTTAGTACCACACGACGCGCGAGAGGAGCCTACAGTGCACCAACCCCCCCTCCTCGCGAACGGCCAATGTGAGGGCGCTCCTAGGTGGGGGGGCGTTCCCGGGGGGTTTTATAGCGGGCCCAGCACGTTGCTCGGTCTTTCCTGCCGCGTCGGTGCCTTGGGCTGCTCTGAGCTGTTCGTTGTGTTACGTCGTCGGTCTGAGGTATGTGGCTTCGAATAGCCTCCCCCCGGCCCGGTCCCTGGATATGACCAGGTTGATGGGGCCCTGTGGTATAGACCACGGGGGGGGGGCTGGTCGTTGCTGGTCGTGGGCTATGCGGAGCGGGGTTAGGATCGGCAGGCGGGGGTGGGGAGTAAGACAATTAGGAGTTATTTTGTACAACTTAACAATAGCTCTCTCGTGTCCCCTCGTACCCCGGAAAGCGGGGAGCAGTGTGGCTCTCACTTCTCCCGAGCGCTCGTCAGTGAAGTCTGCGAGGCTGCCCTGGGTTGGTGGGATCCCGCCGCTATCACAGGCCGCGCGTTTGCTTTAGCCGGCCGCCCTTTGTGTACAAGAACAGAATTGTATTTAAAGAAAGAAGGGCCGGTGATATCATCACACGGGGGTAAGGTGCAGACTTTCCGTATGGCGCCAAAGCAGAGACACTGAGATGAGTCGGGGCAGGGAGTAAGCATAGGTATTGAATGATTTACCGCGATTTCGAGCTGACTCTACCCGAAGGGATCTGAGCGCTCCACAATAGGTACGAAACTGATGCAGGGAACTACAAGTGAACAGTTGAGTACGAATGCAAACGTTAATGTAAATGATTATCACTGGTTTAGTAATCACATTGGGACCAGGGGACGGGAACGTATGAACTCGGCATTATTACATGCAACGCGCACAGATCATCCGAATGCAGTACAAAGGTGTGCATTTAAACCACAAAACTCACATGTGGTTCTTCATATAATTCTATAGATGTGTATTGTTGTAATACTCATTGCTAGCGATATTATCGACCTCAGGAGGGTGAAGGTCCGTGCGAGTCGACTAGGCCACGGGGTGGGGTGGGATCCCACCGCCTTTGCCGGCCACGCGGTGCGCTCATCACTGGAATGGTGATCTCATTGTGACCGGTGGACGGAACGCATGAACGCAGCATTGGTACATGCAGAGTGCACAGGTCACTCTAATGCAGAGCAAAGGTGGGCATTTGCAGCAGCACAGCACGGATTCACATGTGGTCTTAATATAATGTTGTGGACGTTTGGTGTTGTTCAACTTTGTTTGCGACCTCGGGAGGGTGAAGGTCTGAGTGGGTCGACCAGGGCGGCTCTGGGCGGGGTAGGATCCCGATCCCGCCGCTATTGCTGGCGATGCGTTGCGCCCGACAGTGAGGTCCGCGAGGCAGCCCTGGGTTGGGTAGGATCCCACCGCCATTGTTGGCTTGAGCTGGCCGCCATTGCCGGGTCCTTGTCACGTGGGTTGTGTCCTAGCAGATCATGAGCTGATTAGGACACGATAAGTGTATATAGCGCGAACATTACCCGAAGATGTCTGAGCGCTGTACATAGAACCAGTTGAGTGCTAGCAGACTATGAGCATATTATGACACGATCCGTGTCTCACATTAAGTGATCTAATGTGATTATATAGAGCGAACTATACCCAAAGATGGCAGAGCGCTGTACAAAAGAAAGAGCGCCGTACATAAGAACGAGTTGCGTGCTAGCAGGTTATATAGCGTGTACATTACCTGAAGAGGTCAGAGCGCGCAGAAGAACCAGTTGCTATGAATATGGTTTTAGGATTACATAAGTGCTCACACCGCCAGCACTCAGCCACCTAGAAGCCACGCGCCCTGCCCACTGAAGTTGCGCCCCTGCCCCTTGAAGTCGCGCAATATTGCCATCTACTTCCGTCGTTTGCCGTATCTGTTCTGTTCGTACCTCACTAGGATACCAGGGCTACAGTTTTTCCTGTTATGTTCGTATCTCACTAGGATACCAGGGCTATAGTTTTAGGAGAATTTGGGGTGTCATAGGGTAATACCGTGAATGCACATCTCTAGGCTCAAATTCTTCTAAAGTAACCTACGGTAATCTCAACGCTCCAATGGGGTTAACTAATACTTCCCCCTCACTTCCTTGTGTGATCCTGGCCACGGGTTGTTTACGATGGTACAGCAGGGCTGGGTAATGTGCGGTTAGGTCCCCCCCCCCCCCGGATATTCAGTCTTCGCGGCTCGGCTGTAAGGTTTCAGATTGCCATGCGGACATTTCTATACATGATGCACGTGCCAGGGTACCCTTTGCGATTCTTAGGTATGGGTAGGATGGGTGTATATGTACCAACGTCTGCTCCTGCCGAACGATTCTCAGTTATGATGCACAAATTAGTGGGGCCAGGCATCCCGCGTTAAGGAGAGGTTGGGGCTCTGTCGTGGCCTGCTGGCATTGGGAAGTGGAGGGGTGGAGCTGCGAAGCAAGTTCACCTCCCGTTCCTGGCGAAGCAGGCCGAAGTCTAATAGGCCTGTGCGTAATTTGATTAGGGGCGATCCACGGACAGCATGTGGGTGAGGAGAATGTTCAGGAATCGTGGTGAAGGAAGTTTACAGAGGAGCCCTTACACCACTGATCGTTCGTGTATACGGGCGCAGCAAAGCATTTAGGCCACTGGATGGCACTGCCCGCGGTTTTGCGAAGGTTCTCTCCTCACTTAGTCGGCCGGATCATTGGCCGCAGTGCCCTTATTGGGGTCCTGGATGCTTTTGTTACGAACCTGTGATTGCTATTCATGTGTCGTTTGTATGTTTTCCCCTAGGTGGATGTAATTCATTTGGGGCACTGAGTTGCGCAGGTTCGGGGTTGGGCAGGATATGCAGTATCACTGGATATGTGTGTGGCCTTTTCACGGACACCCTCTGGATGCCGAATTTCATGGGGCGGAGGGTCCTTGCTAGGTGGAACAGCCCTAGTTACCGCACAACGGTGATGAAGCGTTCAGTTCATGACGGAGAAGTGTGGCTCAATGGTTAGAACGGCAGACCCTGATGAAGAGGTCTGGCCTGGGACCAGGGTTCAATTCCCGCCTCGGCGGTTCTTTCAATTTGTTCACCTGGAGTACTTTTAAGATGAAAAGCTAGCGATTGTGTGGGCAGCACAGGCAAGAAGTGCGCTGGTTCCTACACATGCAACTAGGTACCATCCACCAGGTTTTCAATTGTTCAGTGGGCCTATGATTAATTGGTTTTTCATACGACCCCACAGGCACCCTTGTCTCCCTGCTGGGAGAAACGGTGCAATTAGCTTGCACGTCTTGCCTCGCCACATTAATCATCCATGCTCTTAGAAGAATAGGCGCCCCTGCCATCGCAATCAATTTTCGCCGTCGTAATAAAGCCATTAGGGTGGGGGCAGGTAAAAGCACGTGTTAATGTTATCAAAGCAATTCACTCCTTCCGTCGCCGCTTGTTCATTCCCAGCTATTGCTTGCATGCAAGGAAATGCACTATCAGCAGCGCCCGGATATTGATGCCTTGTAGGAATCTGTTTTAAACTATTATCGTATAGATTTTATTTATTCCTTAACTTACCCATTGGATGCCTTTCTCGGCTTTTACCATCTTTCCTTCAGTCCTATACAAATGCACTCGATAGGATCATGTTTATGGTCAATTGTTGCCTTGCCGACTTCTAGGAATCTTTAGGCAGTCTGCAAAGCGCCACAGTTTGAGAGTTTTCCCTTGCAACTGACAAACGCAGATACCCTGAAAGGAAACTCCAGTATCGTTTTGTATTAATCATTATTCTAAAGTACCTACGTATAACTTGGTTTAATTTACCACAAAAGGGGTCATTTATCCTACTAGATAGGCACAACTGTGATCTCTTTTCAGTCTTTGTTTTCTAACATGCATTGGTAAAAGTGCTAGACATAAGACATTTACATGTCACACGTAAAAAGACCGAATATATGGCTATGTCACACATACCTAGCTCAAACTTCGACAGCTATGCATAGGTATGCTAGTCTTTATTATGTATGTGTCAGTATATATTAACTTACATATAAGTCTCTAGTCTATGGTACAAAGGTGTAACATGGGCACCGCACATTAGGTGTTTACATTATGTAGCTCCGAATTTCCCTCGGGTTGCTGCCATCACGAAGGCACAACTTCATTCAAGCACAGCCTAAAGATTCGAGAGTTGTTTATTTATATGTGCCTAACCTTGCTTATGTTTACAAACTCTGAGCTTACAAACAGTACGTTTTCCTGGGTAACTTGTAATATTACTAAATTATATTGAGTCATATGTAAGTTTCTAAGTGGTATTTGGAAGTATCTTGGGGGCGCACGTCCCGGAAGATACCATTCCAGGTCCGTTCGGTTCCCTGACTTTCTATTCTGCTGCGCCACGATATCACTGTTTAAAATCCTAGTAGGTGGGGCCTGTAATCCGATACTAAAGTTGCTGAAATTTGAGGTTAACAAGTGGAGCGTGACCAGTCAGCACCCACAACAGGCCCAGCGATGTCATGAAGCGTTAAACTTCACAAGTGCGACACAAGGTCATAATTCGAAATTGAGAGTACCCCCAAAGTAAACATAATTTACCAAACGGGTATTTTGAGTGGCCTTGAGTAATCCACTCAGTGAAGGGACTGGCATCATTGTTTATATGTCACGCATGTTTGCCACAGGGATTAAAAATCTTCCCCTGGCTTGTAAGCTGAGCCACACATCTGTGATACAGCCTTCATCGGCATGATGGAGAGTGAGATATGAAACATTAAACCATCGCAGCGTTTTTTTTACACTTCCCTTCCAATAAAATCTATCTGTTGTGAAGTTCAACTATGCAAAGTAACTTCAAGCAATAAAACTTAATAGATCTGGTGGGTAAGACACGTGGAAAAATATTTTAAAGGGGGAGCAATCCTGCAAGCATAAATCCAAATGTGTCTAACTCACACATGTAATCCTAAAAGGCACTGCAGTATTATGCAGTAAACCACATCACTTCAGGATTGTCCATTTCGGATGTTTTGACATATTAATGCAATATCATCAACTAAACGGGCAGCATTCTGAAATAGCACTCCATCCTTAAAGTATATGTTGCCCTTATTTTAGTCCGGGTCCAATGCCAATGAAAGCATCACAACATCCACCAGGTAACCATTATGACGCAAAGGTGTCTTCATGTTTTAAAGCGAAGTGTATATGACAATTCAGGCTAGCTTGTGTGTCTTCAATCAATCAATCAAGGCATTTATAGAGCGCACTACTTACCCGGAGGGTCTCAAGGCGCTTGGGGGGGGGGTGGGGTGCCGCTACTGCTCGAACAGCCAGGTCTTGCAGTAGCGGCACCCCACCCCCCGCCCCCCAAGCGCCTTGAGACCCTCCGGGTAAGTAGTGCGCTCTATAAATGCCTTGATTGATTGATTGAAGACACACAAGCTAGCCTGAATTGTCATATACACTTCGCTTTAAAACATGAAGACACCTTTGCGTCATAATGGTTACCTGGTGGATGTTGTGATGCTTTCATTGGCATTGGACCCGGACTAAAATAAGGGCAACATATACTTTAAGGATGGAGTGCTATTTCAGAATGCTGCCCGTTTAGTTGATGATATTGCATTAATATGTCAAAACATCCGAAATGGACAATCCTGAAGTGATGTGGTTTACTGCATAATACTGCAGTGCCTTTTAGGATTACATGTGTGAGTTAGACACATTTGGATTTATGCTTGCAGGATTGCTCCCCCTTTAAAATATTTTTCCACGTGTCTTACCCACCAGATCTATTAAGTTTTATTGCTTGAAGTTACTTCGCATAGTTCCTTACTGACTACGTCACACATCTACTGTAGTTTTAAATTTAAACAGTTCCATCGTTAGGTCGGAGCGAGTTTATGTATACATTGAGAATGCATCCATTTGTAGGAGCGAGCTCTGGTGGTACATACATGGCAGAGTGTGCGGTAGGTGACATGGAGCGCACAGTGATTGATACGTTATGTAACAGATTATTAGCTAATATATCTGGTTGTACTAGCAGTGCACAGACAGGCTCAAACAAAGTTGGAATTATGGCAGATTAAAACTGTCGTTTAGGGGCGCCAGTCGAAACCGCCCATGAACTTGTTTCATCAAGGAAGCAATACATTCCCGACAAGGCTTCGTGATGAACAACTGTAATAGCTCACTGTCGCCACCTTCTGGCTACCTGGCTATCGTCCCTTACAGAGAAGGAATTTGTTTTATGCACAGATATTCAAATATGATAGTAAAGATTCTGAACACCAAGTGCTCTAGCAGGCGGCACAGCCCCTTTCCTGGCTCTCACGATAAAAATCAAGGGCCTTATTTATGAAGGCCTTGCGCCGCCGGTGCGTCACTTTTAACATGGGAAAAAGTGACGCACCGGTGGCGCAAGGCCTTCATAAATAAGGCCCCAATTATGCAATGCATGGTTGACAAGCACGTCATCCTGAATGAGGCAGTCCTTCATTTGCTCGAGGTCAACTTTTTGTTATTTAATTCATTTATGCGTTTTATGTAGCACGGACGTCACCCGAAGGCGGAGCTCTTCACAATAAGTACAAGAAATGACAGGGATTAATCGTACAAAAGCAGACGTTAAGTTACATGAGGTAATGCAACGACAGTTGTGAAGCAAACAAAATACATGAGGTAGCCAACAGTGCATTGCAGAAGGGATAAGTGATAAGTGTGCAAGTTGCAAGAGAGACAAAGTACAATTGGAGGTAAAATACTGCAATATGTGCTAGACACTCAGGCCTAGAACAAACGTAAGGTAGGCGATGGTGGCACTTGTGCAAGCAGCAAAGGCAAACAACGGTTACAAGGGAAAATACAGTATAATTAGAGGTGAAATACTGCAATCCAACAGAGAACTGGGAATGACATTTGGCGGCTACGGGCATCTGCTAGTGCGTGCTCTAACCAATCTCAAATAACGATCTTGCAGTAAGTTGCCAGGACATTCACTGTCTTGATTATTACAGCACTGGACATGTCTTTCACAAGCCCACCACTTTGCTTGGACAAATATCACTGGTTTGCCATTATCAGCAGATACAATAATGCTAATAGTCACCTGCCGATCCCCCGTATAATATGTCCGGACAAAAACAACTAACCGTCAAGGAATCTCTGTAAGAGGTGTGGCTTTTGTAACTAAGGGCGTGGCCTAAGACCGTATCTAAGCAATCCCCATCAGAGGTGCGGCTTGTGTACCTAAGGGCGTGTCCTAAGAACCGTTCTAAGACATCTCCATAGTGGTGTGGTGAAGGGTACTATGATAGAGGTGCACCTAAAGGCTTAGTAAAGGAGGAGAGACGAAATCACTCACCCAAAATGCAATGGTCAATATCAGGCTTAAGCATCTGAATGATGGGCTTAAATTAAAGGGTTACAGCAGCAATGGTGGGTTCAGGGTGAAGGGTGCCTCGGTAATAGATCCCGAATGTGATGTGCGGGGATAAGTAACGCCACTAGGTAAACAAGTACATGAGGCAGCTAACAGTGGATTCAGAAGGGAAAAGTGACAAGGGGCAGGTTACAAGAGAAACAAAGTACAATTGGAGGCGAAATACCGTTGCAAATGTTCCACAGGGACTTAAGAGATGCTTCCCTGATGGCGCCCTAATTACACGTGCCGCACCACCTGCGGGCTATAAAATTGTTGCCTTGTAAGAACGCTCTTAGGTTGGGTACACTTGTCTGGACTGGAGGTGAACATATCCCTCCTGGATGTACAAGTGGTACGAAACAGCGAGGTGAAGTAGCTAGGTGGGTGGGGGGCTCTGTCATCGACGGGGGCCTCCTCCAGAGCTGTGGCGGAGTCACAGGGCGATCTGGAAGCAGATGGACAGTAGGGGTACCTCTGCGGCAGAGGGATACAGTCTAAATACCTCTGCCTGGCACAGTAAGGGTGCCTGAGCCAAGAACCTGGAGCCGAGGGGGTTCCAGGAAACATCGTCGGCGCCCCGTTTGTCCTTCGGGCGGTCGGGGGGCCTGAACCGACCGGGGGTGTGCCTCATCGCTCCGCCCTGACAGGGGGGGCGGGAGTAGAACGAAATAAAGTGATAATTTACTGCACCCTCAGAGCATCGACTCGCCGTGCAAGATGGCTCCTTAGGCATGCGGGTCAGCGAGGGGCTGCCGCATTGGATCGCCTGTAAGATGACCCACCTTATCAGCTACTTGTTGCACGAAATAAACCTGCACCACTGCTTTCCCACAAATATGTCTCATGAGTTTCCTTGGTATGTAAGTTAACGTGCGCAGTGTGGAGCGAGCGCTGGCGGTGTGGGCACTACTCTTGTTACTTTTATCTGAAGATTTAAAGTTTTGGAAGTTTCTCCCAAGCAGTGGCAGATCCCTCCTGCCGCCTGACCCTGGATGCCTAAGCCTCCGGCCATACCTCCAACAGACGCTCCCTCCGTGTACTCACTCACTTATGCTCCGACGAAAATTTACACAGCATTGAGTATTACCTCCTCGTCCTGTCTTCCTCGCCACAGTAATTACCCATGAGCCTCCGGCTCCACACAGAACTCCAAGCAAAAAACAGCGCTCTAGTCTCCCTCTCCCTCCTCCAAGATGGCCCCCAGTGGCTCCAGCCAATCCCATAAAGGGACACAGAAGCACCAACAAGACCTGTTCTTTTTTTCTGCACTTCTCCAAGTGCTGTGTTTCCTGCTGGTCAGGTGAGTGGGGCTGCGGTCCTGCTTGTGCAGCCCCTTATGTCCTTGGGTATCAAGTTGGGGGAAGTAGTTTTCGTGCTATTTGTGTTGCTAATTAATGTTTTTCATTAGCGTCTTTCTTTCTGTTTAAAATTTGTGTTTCCCCCTTCTTCTGCCTACACGCCTCTTGTCCTGCTTTAGTGGACTTTCGTGGTGTCTATTTGCGGCTGGAGTCGTTTTTCGACTCGTTGTGCAGGGCGCATGGGTTCCTGCTCTGCCGTTTGTGTGTGTTTCGTTCCGGCCGCGCGTCCTGCTGAGCGAACGTAGTGCGGCCTGGTGCGTTTGCTCTGGGCCCCGGAGTCTCCCATTGTATGTGTATATCTTTCCTGACTTTCACTCTTGTGGGTGCGCTTGGTCTGGGGGCTGGAGGATCCCGGTCGCGTTTGGTTCATTTTCCCGGGGCCGAGTGAGCTTACTATGGGGGCCGGAGGCTCCCATTCTCTAATTACCTGCTGCCGGTTCTGTGCTATGGTGCTGTGTGAGCACCTTCGGGCTCCTGCTGCCGGTGTCTATATGGGGCTGTATTTGCGTATGCGCGCGGATCTTCATGCTGCCTTTATGTTAATCAAAGTCGGGCGGGGACTGGTTTGTAGAGTTGCCTGGCAACCTCAGGACCTTTTTATGCCTGGCATATTGTCCCGTTCCTTGCCTGTATTCTTTCCGCTACTTCACTCGTGGGTGGCTATGGAGCTTGGTTCACCAGAATGTCCTGTTCCTGGTTCCTTGGTGGTGGTTTCAGGTTCAGGAGAACTAATTCCTTCTTTGGAAAATGTTACAGCGAATGATTTATTCTGCTGTCTCTGTTGTCTGCTGTGCAGTCCATGTTGTCGGGGCCTTCTCATCCTGTGAGCTTGTAGTTACGGGTTCAGGGCCTGATGTCTGCGTCCTTGTTGCCCCTTACAAGGGCTCGCCTTCACATGTATTCCTTGGTGTCCCGCGTTTTGTTGCTTGGGTCACCTGTTCCATGGTTATGGGTGTTTTGGTCCCCGTGTCCCCGGCGGTTCGGGTGGTCCTGGAGCGGTGGTTGGTTTGGGTCATCTGTCCGGGGGCTGCCCGTTTCTGGTTGTTCCCTCCCGGGTTCTCTCTGCCGGTGCCTGTCTACTGGGGTGAGGTGCTACTCTGGGGGATTCGCCGTCTCTAGGGTTTTGGCCTCGGTCGGTGTTGTTTTCCACCTACATGGTGCTGTAGCCCGTCCTGTTATGTCTGTTGGATTTTTCGGATCTTCTTCGGGGTCGCCTTGTGCGGGTCCGGACAGACGATCAGGTGGTGATGTCTTATGTGATTCTTCACGGGGGGTGCAGGATTCACTCCCTCGGTTGCCTCTACCGTCGGTTTTGTTGTTGGGCGGTGGTGGACCTGGATTCCCTGTCTACCGTTTACCTGCCTGGTGCGGTGAACACTGTGGCGGATTGTCTGCACCGGGTGTTTTGTTCCATGGGGTCTTTGTCCCTCACGCGGTTGATGTTCGGGTGCTTGCGAGAGATGTTTGGCTGTCTGATTGTGGACCTGTTTGCCTCCCGGTACTATGCCAGGCTCCGCTGCTTTTGCACGATTATACCTTGCCGGGATGCCTGGAGGGTGGACGCCCTGTCGTTCCTTTGGCCGAAGGGCCTGTTATATGCCTTTCCTCCCTTTCCCTGATTCCGTTGGTCTTGCAAGGGATCGAGTGGGTGGGGTCGTTTGTCCTTCTGGTTGCTCCGGGGTGGTGCCGTCGTTCTTGATTTCCCCTGTTGCTGGAATTGGCTGTGTCTCAGGGCTGGACGTTACAGTTCATGCCTTCTCCTCTGTTGGATCCACTTCTACCTCTGCCTTTGTTCCAGTCCCTGGGTCTGCGGGCATGGCTCTTGAGTGGGGTTCGCTAATGCGTGCAGGTTGTTCTTTTGCGGTTGCTGGCGTCGTTCGGCAATCTCGTAGGCCTTCTACTCTTGAGTCCTTTGCTAAGCATTGGGATGACTTTGCCTCTTGGTGTATGGGTCACGGGTCTGTCATTGGATTCTTTGGACCCTACTCGACTTCTGGATTTTTTGGATGATGGTTTCCTTTTGGGCTTGACCATTTCCACTCTCGGGCTCGTTGGGCCGCCATTCGGGCATTTCTTGTCCTGCCTTTGGTTTGAATTTATCCTTGTTGGCTCAACTTTTTAAGTCGCTTTTTTTGCGACGTCCCCGTCCTATCTTATGTTCTCCTCCTTGGGACCGTCCTCTGGTGTTGCGTTCCTTGCAGTCGGCTCCTTTCGGGCCTTTGGTGTCGGTGGGCCTGGAGTTCTTGACACTCACAGTGGTGTTTCTTGTGGCTCTTGCCTCTGCCAGGCGTATTGGTGTACTGGGTGCCTTCCTGCGGTCTGCTCCATTTTTGGTCATTTGTCTGATCGTGTGATGTTGCACCCTCATCCTACGTTTGTTCCTGGGGTGGATTCTTATTTCACCGTTTTGCTGCAGTGGTTCTTCCGGTTCTTTGTCCTGATCCTTCCTCTGCTGTGGATTGCCTTCTCCGCCTGTTGGATGTGCATCATGCATTGTTGGTTTCTTTATCACGCACCTCTTACTTTTGTGGGGTTGCCAATTTGTTTGTCAATTTTGGTTTGTCTCGTCAGGGCCTAATGCCCTCCCTGTCCACTGTCAGTCGTTGGATTAGGGAGGCCATGCTGTTGGCTTATGGTTCTGTTTCTGAACTTCCCCCTCTTCGTGTTCGGAGTCGGTCCACCAGATCTGTTTCTGTATCATGGGCCGCTTTTATGGGGGTGTCCATGATGGATGTTTGCCGGGCTACCGCTTGGTCGTCCCCACATACTTTCATGTCCCATTATCGCCTTCGGATTGGGGGTGGGGGTTCGGTTTCCTTTGCCTCTTCTGTACTGTCGGCTGGGTTTCCTTGAGGAGTACGTTTCTGTGGAATTTTTTGTACCTCTTGTGATTCTGATATGTTCCTCTGCATTTTTTATGTGGAGTGTTTTCCTTGCATGAAGCTGATTGCTTTGGTATCAGCTCATGGGTAATTACTGTGGCGAGGAAGACAGGACGAGGAGGTAATGCCCCGGTTACTTACCGGTAATCTTCATTACTCCGAGTTCATGTCTTCCTCGCCACAGTATAGTTTTCCTGTTGGTGGCTTCATGTCTGCGGCTTGGTTCTTCAGGTCATGTTGGTGCTTCTGAGTCCCTTTATGGGATTATGCTGGAGCCACTGGGGGCCATCTTGGAGGAGGGAGAGGGAGACTAGAGCGCTGTTTTTTGCCTGTAGTTCTGTGTGGAGCCGGAGGCTCATGGGTAATTACTGTGGCGAGGAAGACATGGACTCGGAGTAATGAAGAATACCGGTAAGTAACCGGGGCATTAAACTGCATCCAAGCTGTGCCCGCTGAATGAAGGACGGCTGAAGGTCGTTGGTAGCAATTTCCCACATTGTGCGCGCGGCGCCCCTGGCACCTCATTGCGGCGCACCGGGGTGCCGCGGCGCACAGTTTGGGAACCACGGCGCTAAGGGCAGAGTTTGACTCTGGTTCATCACATGACAGATCGCAACCCCCCCTGAGGATTCATTTCACACACGTAGCTCACTAAAACGTACCTTGGCTCTGTAGCTCAGCTGTGGTTGGATTGGTTCTGCCCGCTCACTCTCATTCGGACCGGCGGCCTGAGTTCTTATTTGTGAACACTCTGGGTTCCCTTTGTTGGCATCAAAGTACAGTACGGGCACCATCTGTGGGCCTTTACTGAACAGAAGCAGAGGCAGGGGCGTAACTCAGGCCCCCGCAGCCCCAGCGGTGCGGGGGGGACCACACGCTCCAGGGGCCCTCTCACTCTCAGCGAGCCTCTGCAAGCAAGCCTCTTCAAATATTCTCAAATATTCACAAATACAATGGTGCTCAACTGCGAACGGCCTCCCCAAGTCCCCATAAATTAAAATGTGCGCGCAGGCCAATGTGACAGCCTCTAAGCCTCTCTTCATTAATTATGGTGCCGTGCGCACGCACGCCCTGTCGGCCTCTTAATGAATTAAATGGGGGCCCCGGGGCTTCTTCGGGCATTGGTATGCCCTCTGCTGCTCGCAGGTAGGGTCTTGCGGGGATTGGACAGGAGTGGCAAGGGGCAAGCGACGTAACGTTCCATGCTGCGCACTTTGAGGCGGCAGGGAGGAGAGCGGAGACATTTTGGCGGCTCGTCATGCGTTTATTTGAAGTATTTATAACCCCTTGGCTGCAGGGATGGAGCAGACAGCCTCTTCTGTCAGGGAAGCGCTCTGAATGATTGCCGAGGCGGACTGCGAGGATTTACAAGTGAGGTAGTGTGGCTCACTGGTTAGAGGCGGCAGACCCGAGAGCAGAGGACGGCCCGGGACCAGGGTTCGATTCCCGGCGCGGCAGGTTTCTGGACCAGGGTCAGCGGACTCGATAATTCTCTCGCCTCGGTGCCCACTCTGATCAGCGATCACACTCGGCAACTCTGGGCATTAGCTTGCCTCATCTTCACTAACGGCCCCACCAGACCGCCGGGGATGCCTGGTCTCACCCTGGAGATACCCATTAAGGGACCATCTCTCAGGGAAGCCAGGAAGGGTTTTGCAGCGGTCGAAGCGCCTTGGGACCCTCCGGGTAAGTAGTGCGCTATATAAATGCCTATACATTTACACATTTACATTTACATTACAGGTGTGGGTTGGGCTGGAGGGGGGGCGCCAGGCAGCGAGGGGTGTATCCGCCGCTGTAGTCGCTTGCCTGTCTAGCGAGGACTCACCCGCACCTTCCTCTAAAGACGACTCCCTGTTTAAAAAGTTCTCAAAGAATGAGCAGTCTCCTGCTCCCTCAGTGCTGGGTCCGGCGGTCCTGCCTGTCGAATCCACTCAAAACCCATCACGAGTGAAAGGCAATAAGGTACGCACTCGCCCACTGCCCTGTAGCAGGGTTTCCGTTCTCCCACAGAACTGTGCACAGAGATCTAGAACCTGGGTGAGTTAGGGTGACCCAAAACTCACCTTTGTTTCAGAAATCCCCTTACCAAGCTAGCTACAGTGTCTCATCGGTAGTAATAACTTCCCAATGACTTAGACAATCCAGAACATGAACTTAGGGTACCTCAGGAATCGTGGAACACATGAACACTCTTTCGTTATATAATCATTACAAACCGAAACTGGGAGGCAAAGAACACACGTGCAAGTTTGAAATGTTTATTTTTCAATGCAAAGTTCTCAAACGCAGTATCTTGTATAATATCAACATACATATTATAAAAATCAGAGTTAACAGCATAGTCACTAGTCCATAGTAAGCGAATGGTGATAGCATATTATAATGCAAAATCTATAGAAATCTGTATCACCTATATTTCGCGCACCCTATTTAGAATATTATATCATATCTAAGAAGGTCTCATTAGGGTTCTAGCAGGGCGGGCCCATACCTCTAATTCTCAGTAGGAGGAGATCACATCAACAGCTACCAGCTCTCTGCATGCGAAGCATCAAGTGTGTTGATTCATTCCCTGTAACTCTATCTTAAACCCGAGTAGAGCCCAATGTTGGCAGCGACATTATTTGTGTTATGTCTAATGTGGTGCGAGGATCAGGCGTTCAGCAACCTTGTGTTAGGTTATTCTTAGAGGGTGCAGTTCTCAGTGTGCAGACATTTGTACCAAGTGTACCAAGCACAACTGATATCA
Source organism: Lissotriton vulgaris (assembly GCF_964263255.1). Classification (NCBI taxonomy): domain Eukaryota; kingdom Metazoa; phylum Chordata; class Amphibia; order Caudata; family Salamandridae; genus Lissotriton; species Lissotriton vulgaris. The sequence continues at coordinate 1,016,594,524 of NC_141698.1, forward strand.
GGGCAATAACATATTATTCTCAAATAAATCACATCTTTCGTCTAGGTTGAAAGCTACAATAACAATTAGGTGTCGTGCGCAAACTGAAGCCTGAAGGAAAATATGGTGTTTAAACATTTAATAAACTCATGCTAACTTAACACGATATATAGAAACGCAGTAACCATATGACACCCCCCCAATGATCCGAGGACGGTCACAAAAAAAAGAACAATTAAGCCAATACTACAAGAAAGGCAAAACATGAAAGCAGACTTCAATAATATTGAGCCAAGCTAAATGTATGTAAATGTATATAAAAACCAATAATACAAAATATGTATGAATGCCTATAGTGGCCACACAAAAATAAAAAAACTTGAACTTGAGGCCATTTATATGATCATAGGCCCAGAACATATCAAAGTCCAATGTTCGTAATAAACAAGGCACCATTCAGAATTACTAAAAAGTCACGTGCCATAATAGTGAAAGTCTCCAAAGCCACTCATGGGTGGATAGAATATGCAAAATAGGTAGCCACAGCCTCCAACATGAAATCACTGTCATCATCCGAAAACAGTTCAGCCATCCAATTAAGTAATGGGAAAGAACATACGTGCTCCTCCAGCACTGAATCCTCTAGCAGCATCAGAGGACAACTCAGTGGGTTCTCGAGAACGCTATGTGCCAGAAAGTCATGCGCCGCTGCGAATATGTCCCACTGACCCATTAGTCCATGCATCGCTGCCACTGCCATAACCCTTTCGCCAGAACAAACCAACTCGTGAGCAACTACGGGGCTCATCAGCTGATCAAAATCGACGTCAGGAGAAGTCGGTAAGCAGAGACACAAATCAATGGCCAAGTCGATATCACAGCTGAGGCAATGAAACACAGGCTGGACACATGTGAAAAAGGAAAATCGGAACGATAATCCAAAAGCCGCGCTTAAAGTCGCAAGCGGCAAGGAGCCATAGTAATCAAGCATCCGATTGCGAAACAGCATCAGTAGGTGCTGAGCGTTTTCTTGCGCAGGATGGGCATCCATGTTTAATAAAGCAAAATATCACCAGTACGCCTGCAGCCAAAGCCAGCAAAACAGGAAATCCGCCAAACAAGCTTGCGAATATAGAATGAAAGGATGCAGGGATAATACCAAAAACTTTTTCAAACGTAGTCACGAGACCTACTGCTAACTAATTTAAAAAAATGTGCCAGGCCTTTTGTGGTGGAGGCATTGAAGATCTGATGAACCAGCTCGCAGAAATGAAACGGCAAGTCAGTATTTAAAAGTGCCTGCACCTCTGTGCGTGTGTTAGCTATGTGAAGGACATAAGTTTCGCGGGCAGAGCTCAGTGCTACCTGTTTTTGAGACAATAGTGCTCTTATTCGGCTCAACCCATTGAAGTCCGCTCTCAAGGTTGGAATTCTTGGCCAAATGGAAACATCTGAATTCCCATGCGTGGGTGGGTATAACACGTTTTTGCAACACACCACACGTTCTGATACAGTAACCACATATGTGATACCGACCATTAACCCACAACAAAGTTCGTTGTTCAAAAGTAAATAACTACCGTTAGACAACAAAGTGAATGTGGGAACTATTGCAGGAACCGGCGTGCCCTTTAAAACACAGGCTAAATTTGGTCTGTCCTGATTACAAGAACCATGTAATTGGATGTGTCTGCATATCAGTGAACGGTCAGGCGACTGTGTGCATTCTTCACCATTCAGATTCACTTCATTTCCCTCTTTCAGACATCTGTATGTATATGGTAAAGACCATGTCTCATGCAGGAAAGCACTTCCTAGTGGTTCATATTGCCCTATAGCAATATATATATCATACAATTTGTAAATTTATACAAAGCAAATGGCAAAGTTATAATACCATGGATAAGCCATGTAGCAGCAGCCGCCTCAGCCACAGAGAAAGGCAAAGATTCTAACTTCTCAATGTGTAACATAGAAAATGTCGCATCTCGCATGGAAAGCATGCGCTGCTTGTCAGTCAAATTAAACGGGGCAAACAATGATGAAACGTTCATATAACTCCAAGGCACTCGACCAGACTTGAGAGTCTGTAGTGTCCAGGCAAACTGCATAACAGAACGCAATTGATTTTGACCATGATATAAAACGGACACTTCATCATGTACAATGTCAACAACAGAAGAAACAATATTGTTTAACGTGTAAATTCGGGAAGAAAGCGTGTTAATACTGTTATCGACCACTGCAAGTACCTTTTCCAAATTTGCTTGGTCAATTGCCCTTAGGCGCTTAGCAGCCTCAATTTGAGACACTTTCCAAATTTCATTGTAAACAGCATAAATCCACCGTTTAGACCTACCCTTAACTGGGCCTTTTATAAAATCATTCAAATCCACATTTTCAGTCAACTGAGACAGATGTAGTTTAACTGCAGCTAACGTGGAATGTTGTAACCAATTCTGACACAGTTTCCCTACAGAGTAAGTGGTGACAGTATAATCATTTTCAAAACGGGGATCTGGTCGCACTTGTGTGAACCCTTCAGCCAACCCTAGAAATCGACGTTGGCAAGAATCAGAACTCTTTTGCCATAATAGCCAACCTTTAGGATCCAAGCTGGACACATTAAAGGACAAATTGCATATAAGAGATTGTATCTCATGAATAGTCAATTCGGTAAAATTACCCCAACCTGAATAATCTTTAAAATCGGGGATAGTTGGTGTATTTAATCTTTTAGAAGTAGCCAATCCAAAGCATGTTGTTTGGGAAATGGTCGAATTTAGAAACAACATGTGATTCGGGATGAGACATGCGCGGTGCAAAGCCTCAGTGCCTTGTACCTGCCAATCTTTGGTACCCCAAACCGATTTAAGGTCAATTATTCCCTTCCAGAACTCGTAGCCTTCTACAGCCAACTTGTCTAGAAAGGACTTCGAATACAGCAACTTTGTATCGGTAAGTCTAACTTTGGACATGGATTTTCCTGTCATTCTGAAGTAGAACGACTCTGGATTTGATTGATTGAAATCTGTAAAATAACTGTATTTTTTCAGAAATGTATTGGAGCTTCCTATGAAAGGAGCTGGGCAGTGCTCCCACTGCGTGTAATTCACAGCAACCCTCCTGGAGTTCGTCTTATGGAGAAAATGATTACCATAATGTTGGAAGCAAAACAAATCACCATAATTAATAGAATCTAAATATAAGTCTTCAGCATCAAAAGCCGCATAGTATTTTAAATCAGAAAATAATGCTTCTACGGCCTGAATATTCCAATCATCAGAACGTACATTTTGTTTAATCACATCTCCCATGTTTACTCTAAGCACATTCGGAACATTAATCACTTCAGTAGGCCCATGTATCTGAAATCTAACCGCATCCCACACAATCCCATCAAGGACAGGCCAAGCTGTAATGTTGACTGTATTTAGGTTTCGTTTCAGTCTGTGCGCTGAATGTGAAGAGGAAAGAGGGGCCAATGTTCCATTAAGGTACCGAATTCCTGTTCTTTCTTTAACGTAGTGACCATCGATCAGGCGGAAAAAATAAAACACAAAACCAATTGACATAAAAAGGTAAAATGAAAATAAGATCAACCAAATGTATGTCCAAGGGGGAATTAAAAAATGTTTTTTAAACAACGTGGCATATTTTGCAATAGTTGAGGGTTTCTTTGAAAGTTCCGAAACAGAGTCAAAAGAGAATCTGGACTGGTCGGCCAAACGAGTCTGTAAATCAGGCATCGATAAATCAGCAGGATAGGTGTAGTTTAGCTCATCAATGTTAGTAACAGGAATAGTATTTATTAAAGGACTGGATATGGCAGGCATCTCGAGGGACAACTCCTGTTCTGCACCAGATGTAATAGCCAGCACAGAGTGCCTCACCATGGAAGGACAGGATACAGCCGGTGTCATGCTATGAAGAATCGGCCACCCTGTGTGTCTTGACATTGTCAATAGAAAAAAATCTGTTTTTCTTACGACCTGGAAGTGGTGGTAAAATGACTGTTCCTGTGCCCTTCACTCCAAGAACTCGAACCGGTGTCCGATATGAGGGACCAAACTCTTTCTTGTTATCGATCTTCTCTCGAACCAGTTCTCCAACTAGGGGTAGCCAGCCAACTACCGGGATCTGCAGCGCATCATCCGATGTGGAGGGCAAATGTTCCTTTGCAAGACTGTCTCTGGTCTTTTGTAGATTCTATAAGACATTGCAATGTTCATCTACGTCAAAGGCCATGGCCTGGGACTCGCAGTCTAGCCCATCGAGGTCAGGGACATACATCTTGATACCAAAGAGCATTTCGTACGGGGTCCGCCCACCCAGAGACCTTCTAGGGAGATTATTAAGCGCACGCTGCACGCCCATGAGGTGGGCTAACCAGTTTCTGCCAGTGCCTATACCTCGAGCTGTCAAAGATTGCTTTAAGTCGCGGTTCATTCGTTCAACTACACTATTGCCCTCGGGCCTGTAGGGACTCGAAAACTTGACTTGGACCCCCATCGAATCCATAGCATCCTTATACGCCTTAGAGGCGAAAGCCGGACCCTGATCCGAATGGAAGGTACCACAGGCAAAAATTCCCACAAAGACTCGCAAATCCTTAATGACAGTACGTGAATCAGCGCTCCGATGTGGCCATACCCACACAAAGCGTGTGCATGAATCAACTGCTACTAAGATGTACTTGTATGCAGTATCAGAGGAAAATGGACCGCAGTGATCCAAATAAACGCATCCAAGTGGTTTATTCGAGATGTACAACTGTGTCTGAGGCGGACGCGCAGCAGTTGAAGGTTTAATCTGCTGGCAAATGTCACATTGAAGGACATAATCGCGCGTCTGTTTGTACACTCCCCGCCACCAGAACCTTTGTTGCAGCTGAGTTACAGTGGCTGAGACGCCCGCATGCGCAGAGGCTACACCTTCATGAGCCGCTGTAATCAAAGTAGCCCTGCGATCCGAGTTGGGAACTAGACGTTCGCCAACATCAGGAATTTTCACATAAGGAACCTTATCGGGACTTAAGTGGTATGTGTATTTAGAAGGGAACCCCGCAGGATATTTACTTCCCTTATCGGTTGCAGCAACAGCTGCCAAGATGTCATCATCTATTTTGCTTTTGGACCTCGTGACTGCTGCAACTAAGTATTTTGATACCGCTGACTTCGCTGCTTCGTCAGCAAGCGAGTTACCAACAGCGTGGACCCCCACGCGCTGATGGCCGAGAGTATGAATCACAAACATGAGTAGCAACTTTTCTTTAAGTTCCGCCACTCGGACCCAGATCATCTTATGTTTTATTGTGCTACCTTTGGAATCACGAAATTCATTCTGAATCCAAAAGAACAAGTTCTCATTGTAAGACTGGACACAGTAGTAAGAATCACTTACGATCAAAGTCGTCACACTAGGATCGGCGTACTCCAATGCAAGCATCAGAGCACGAAGCTCTGCTAATTGTGCGGTGCAGTCCCCGAGCGTCTGCGTGTGCACGACACTGGACTTGAACTCATCGTTCACCATGGCACCGACCACAATGGCGCAAGCGGAAACGTAGGCATGTTTAGAGCCATGCGCACACTGCGCCGAACCATCAGTGTAAATAATACAATGGAAATCCTCCAACGGCTGCATAGCTAAAGGAGCAGGATGAATAAATTCATACTGTAAATACTCCTGCGATCGTAACGTGGCGTCAAAAATAAACGTGACATCCTGGGACGTCAAGGATGCAGCCCACTGAATCCACCGAGGGTGCAAAGCTTTGGAATTAGGTACACTGGCTTTCGTGACTGCCTCCAAGGCAGGACACGGGGTAACAACCAACATGCGTTTTCCCTGTGACAAGGCACGTTCTTTAAGAATTGCCATCTGCACAGCCGTTAAAACATTATCCACAGTGGAAAAATGCAGTTCAGCCGAAGTTTACAAGTGTGACTTGTAAGCAATAGGTACTGTATCTCCTTCATTAAAGGTCAGGTACGTGAAACCCACCGCCCCAGGGATAATTCTTATCACCAGGTTGGTCTGGTTATCACGAGTCTGTAAGTATTCAGAAGCGAGCAAATCAGCCTGCAAAGACTGCAGAATGGCTGAATGCTCAGGCAGCCAGCATGATTTGGAAAAAGATGGTTGTATCAAAGCATACAAAGGCTTGATACGCTGGGCATATTCCGGAATGTAAGTCCTTCCGAAATTCAAGAAACCCAGTAGGGATTGTAATTTTTTCAGCGTTGTCGGAGAGCGCAACTGTGCGCACTTCTCCAGGAAATGGGGTGCTAAACCCTTCCCCTCGTTGTTAAGCTCGTAGCCTAGAAACAACACTGTGTACTCTGCAATGTGCGACTTTGCAAAGTTAAACTTGTAACCTATGTCAGCAAAGTTACAAATTATGCTATTTACTCGACACAGATGCTCCCAAAGATCGTCGTCTGTGAGATAAATATCATCCACATACGAACAAGCAACTGGGTCGATGCCCTCCAAAAGAGAGACAATGCGGGCGGAGAATACTCCAGGACTGTTCTTATAGCCCATTGGGAGACGCCGAAACATTTTTTGCACACCGCCGCATGTAAAACTGGTCCATTGGGAACTTAGACCGTCTAATCTATGGGCACAAAAACCATTGGAAATGTCAAGCGTGGTTTTGAACCGTTTACGCTCAAGACTATTCACTAATGCAGAGCCATGAGTATTCTGTACTGCGCAGTTACGGCAATGCGAGTTCAAATGCCTATAATCTAAAACCAAACAATATGAGCCGTCCGGCTTGTTTACAGTAAAAAGGGGGTTATTCATCGGTGACACACACGTTTCAATTACACCTTGATAGTCCAATTGTTCAAGGATAGCTGCGACTGAAGCTTTGGCTTCACGCTGTATGGGATATTGAGGTTGAGGCTGCGGCTGAGACCGTAACGGAATCTCATGGCTTGGAGACAATTTATCCCAGCCACACTGATTGTGGTACACAGCCGGCGCAAGCGCCAGAGCCCACTCTTCTGCAAAATGCAGCGCTTCCACTCTCGGTACAGTGTGCGCGAAACTGGGTAGGATTACCTCCTCCCCTCGCGGAGCTGTGAGAACAAAAGGTGGGGGCCAATCAGCCTCCGAAAGCAAAATGTCATACGTAGACGAAAGATTTTCCCAAAATACCCCTTTTACAGTTCGCTGCATGTCACCTTCTATTAACAGGACAATTTCAAAAAGACGTTCAGGGGGAGCAACATGCGTATCAGCAGTTTCAATTACAACATAAGTGTCAGTCGCTGTCACCTTCAACAGTGGACGGAGGGCCTCTCTCACTATGGTAATCTCTGCCGCGCTGTCCAGCAAGGTCAGAGCCCACGTCAGATTCCAAAGCCGCGTTCTCACTATCTGGGGCATATCGATGCGCTGTCAGGGCGGCGACTTTCTTCGTGGCAAACTGTGGTCTCTTGGGCGTAGTGCCTTCCTGCTGATCTCCACTGTTTCGCGAGCGGGGCTGACCACGTCCTTGCTGGCCACCCCGTCCCCTGCCGCCCCCTCCACCACCGGTTTACGGAGCCGATGAGTCCTGAAAGGAACGAGGAGAGCGTTGGTCAGAAGCCTGAAACCTTTCAGGTGACTTAATCATCGCGCGATCGCGCAAATCATAAACCCGATCTGACTGCGCAGGCAACGGAGACGCAGGAGCAGAAACCTGTGTTTGTTGTTGTTGTTGCTTACCCTGAGCCTGCTTTTTTGGCCAATTTGTTTCTTGGACTTTTGTTGACCACTAGTTTCCGAAGACTGACCCTGGGGCTGCTTTTTCTCTTCATCAGTAAAAGCTTTAAGTCCCTTCGCATTGCGGCCAACCATTTTGTAAGCCGCCACAATTATCCTTGCCAACTGCCGGGGTTTCTCGGCCTCGGGAATTAACACTAAAGCGTTAGCTACCTGAAAGTTCACTGCATCCCCCTTGACATTCGCAAGGATCAGATCGCAAACTACATCAAAGGTTCCACACAGGTGCATACCCAACTCAACCGCAGACTCCAGTCCGTGTTCATCTTGAACACGTTTAAGGACCGCACCCAGATTGGTCACGGACCGGGGGCCATAGCACCTCGAATAGACCGCTGCAAAAGTCTTACCCCAGGTCTCACAGTCAACAAGTTCAGGAGCCAAATCTTTCGGTAAACTAAGCGTAAGAATCCGGTGCTTATCACCGGGATTCGTATTAGGAAACACAGCTTCTAGCTGGCCGAATTTCTCAGCAAGCCAGAACGGAAAATCATCCTTGTCCTGCGGCTTTTTGCCCATCACGGAATTAACCATGACAGGATTAATTTTCAAACCAGCCTGTTCTGCACGAAGCTGTGCGCCCCTAGGGGCTACATCTTGAACATTACGGCTAGTGTAATGCACAAGCGCCCTAATCACTGTCACTGCGACTTCATGAAGTTGCCGCAGCTCAGCTATGCCACAAGTGGCTCGATTAGGGTGAGGAGTGAATCCAGCCAAAGCGGGCCAAGGAGTGCCCGGAATGGACAAAGGACCCAACCTTGGAGCGGTTAAAGCGTGTGGTAGGGCGCCACCAAACCAAACTCCATGCTGCCAAGCGTCAATAGGAACCTCCAGTGCTCTGTACGGAGCATACGCAGCCGGTACAGCCGTAGCAGTGTAGGAATGGAAAACGCCAGAATTAGCGTTCACCGGCGGAAATGTCACCCACGAATAAAATAGTTCGTACGGGTAAGCCATGTTCCGCACTCACCACTAGAACAACAGCCAAGCCCTCAACAGGGACTTCATAAGCCCGCAAATGGTCACACACCGCAATGCGACTATGCTGCGGGATGTCCACGGCTTGTGCCATGTTAGCACAGGAAAGTTAAAAAACAAAGATTACTTTGTAGCACGACTGGGTAGTAATTCAAAGAAACCATTTACAGATAGATTCAAGCTTGAAAAAGACCTATTTCAAAAATAGGTAGGTTTTTCCGACACCTCCGTTTTCCGGAAACAGGAATGAAGGCGTTAAGGTTTGAATGATATACTACTCGAGTGTCATGATTTAAGGCCAACAACGTATGGGCGCCATGTAGCAGGGTTTCCGTTCTCCCACTGAACTGTGCACAGAGATCTAGAACCTGGGTGAGTTAGGGTGACCCAAAACTCACCTTTGTTTCAGAAATCCCCTTACCAAGCTAGCTACAGTGTCTCATCGGTAGTAATAACTTCCCAATGACTTAGACAATCCAGAACATGAACTTAGGGTACCTCAGGTATCGTGGAACACATGAACACTCTTTCGTTATATAATCATTACAAACCGAAACTGGGAGGCAAAGAACACACGTGCAAGTTTGAAATGTTTATTTTTCAATGCAAAGTTCTCAAACGCAGTATCTTGTATAATATCAACATACATATTATAAAAATCAGAGTTAACAGCATAGTCACTAGTCCATAGTAAGCCAATGGTGATAGCATATTATAATGCAAAATCTATAGAAATCTGTATCACCTATATTTCGCGCACCCTATTTAGAATATTATATTATATCTAAGAAGGTCTCATTAGGGTTCTAGCAGGGCGGGCCCATACCTCTAATTCTCAGTAGGAGGAGATCACATCAACAGCTACCAGCTCTCTGCATGTGAAGCATCAAGTGTGTTGATTCATTCCCTGTAACTCTATCTTAAACCCGAGTAGAGCCTAATGTTGGCAGCGACATTATTTGTGTTATGTCTAATGTGGTGCGAGGATCAGGCCTTCAGCAACCTTGTGTTAGGTTATTCTTAGAGGGTGCAGTTCTCAGTGTGCAGACATTTGTACCAAGTGTACCAAGCACGACCGATATCAGGGCAATAACATATTATTCTCAAATAAATCACATCTTTCGTCTAGGTTGAAAGCTACAATAACAATTAGGTGTCGTGCGCAAACTGAAGCCTGAAGGAAAATATGGTGTTTAAACATTTAATAAACTCATGCTAACTTAACACAATATATAGAAACGCAGTAACCATATGACAGCCCACTTTTCATATTAAAAGACGAACAAACTTTAAGAAAGGTCCCATGCTGAAAAGAGTCTGTTTTAGCAAAGCTTCTATTGTAACCAGTCCGCCATCTGGTGACCAGATCGGGGATAGGCCCACATTATTTGCTGAAGTAAATACAGTTGAGAGGGACATTAACATTTTTGGATTGAATAAGGTTGGGAAGAATGTCATTTCACCAACAGTATCAATGGACAGAAGTTTAGCCCCTGTGATATCTCAAGCAAATGGCGATGCTTTTCAGTGTATTACAGTTGACTCATCAAATTCTGATGTTGTGCACACCTTAGCCATGAATAGCTGTTATCTATACTACTATTATAAAGAGAGAACATGCACCTTTGAGCCAGGTAAACTCGGGAACCACAGCGCCAATCCACACACCGATACATTGTAGAAATTGTCAGGGTGTGCAGATGGACAAAGGATATAAAAAAGAAAAATATAACGTACATTTCAAAATATAACTTTAAAAAAAAAGTAGTGCCCTGGAAGTAGCGCCGGCCGCGACGCTGCTCTGGTCACGACGTAGCGCTGGCCGCGATGTGCGTGATGAGGACGTGCGTGATGACGAGGAGGAGAGACATGGAGCTGCGGTGAAGAGAGGAGCGCGGGCGCGTCATGGCGAAGAGGAGCGGCGGGAAGGAGCGGCAGATCAGGTAAAGTAAATGCTCATTAAAATCGCGGCGGGAGGCGGGGGGAGGCGAGAGGGGGCAGGGGCAGCGGGAGGGGGGCGGGAGCGGGTGTGCACAGTGCGCCAGGCGGGAGGAGTGGGGGCGGGAGGGAATCGGGACGGCAGGGGGTCGGGGCGGGAACGGGTGTACTGCCCCCAGCCCCTTTCTGCCCCAGGCAATGCTAGTCTATCTATACTACTATTATAAAGAGAGAGCCCAAACCTTTGAGGCGGGTAATCTCAGGAACAACAGCACCAATCACGAACACACCTAAAAGGCTTTGAGTCAGAAAAGGACAATGGGTGCACAACCAGAAGTGAACACACTGGTAATGGAGAAGCAAAATAGATGGTGCACCTGGGTGAGTGGGGAGCCCTTGGACCACTCGATGTTTGGTAGAGGAACTACCAAATACATGAATTGAAAATATACCCAATGCACTCAAAGGTTATTACGTCATTAAGTAATATTATAGACAGCAAAAAAATAATAATGTACAAGGCGACAGAGAGATGTAGGAATCTCCAGTGGAGGAGTGGTCCGATGGAGTCCTTTATTATGTATAACAGCCAGCCGACACGTGTTTCATCGCTGATTGTGCGAATCCTCAGAGCTAATTGTGGCTGTATTACACCGGGAGGTCGCTTAGCTGGTGATACTTCCGACCCAGCCGGGCCCTTGACCTTCGATAAGTAGAAAACAGTGAAGAGGCTGCAAACCCCTATATGCGGCGCAAATCCGTCGAAAATATATCCTATGCTAATCCAATCAATCGGAACTTGTAAAAACGTTGTATATTCGGGCGTGTACACAAATCAAGTCTTTCAAGTGTTCACGCTGTTGTAGTGCAGACAGAGTCGGGTACGACTCATTTATGTCCGAGAAAGCCCGGTACCTAAGAATATCGTACCGTCGCTGCATATTAGTCCCGATCGTGTGTCTGGTCAGACACACGAAGGTCAAGGGCCCGGCTGGGTCGGAAGTATCAACAGCTAAGCGACCTCCCGGTGTAATACAGCCACAATTAGCCCTGAGGATTCGCAATCAGCGATGAAACACGTGTCGGCTGGCTGTTATACATAATAAAGGACTCCATCGGACCAGTCCTCCACTGGAGATTTCTACATCTCTCTGTCGCCTTGTACATTATTATTTTTTTGCTGTCTATAATATTACTTATTGACGTAATACCCTTTGAGTGCATTGGGTATATTTTCAATTCACAGCACCAATCACAACACCCAATACAGCGTTGGAAAGGCCAGTTACAGCAGAAGGACATAGGCTATGCAGACGCCCACCATATACATTTAAAAGGTAAAAGAACTGTGCCAGCAAAGTAGTCCCTTGTGGGCGTGTCCGCGTTGAGCTGTGGGCGTGACAAACGCTGGGGGCGTGTGGTACGTTCCGCCTTTCATGCCATGTCTCATATTGTGTGCTAATCCCACCCTGCTCCCTTTAAATACCTCTGCACCCCATAATCATAACCCACCCTTACTCCTTAAAATACCCCAACATCCTTAAACACTAACCCATCTTAACCCTATAAATATACCCTGTACATCAAACGCCAAACCTATCCCTAAACCCTAAAAATACCCCTGTACCCAAAAACCCAAACCAAGCCCTGAACCCTATAAATGCCCCTGTACCTCAAAACCCAAACCTACCCCTGAGCCCTAAAAATACCCCTGTACCCCAAAACCCAAACCTAGCCCTGAACCCTAAAAATATCACTGTACCCCAAAACCACCTGTGAACCCTAAAATATCCCTGTACCTCAAAACCCAAACCTAGCCCTGAACCCTTAAAATACCCCTGTACCCTAAAACCCAAACCTACCCCTGAACCCTAAAAATACCCCTGTACCCCAAAACACAAACCTAGCTCTGAAACCTAAAAATAACCATGTACCCCAAAACCCAAACCTACCCCTGAACCCTAAAATACCCCTGTACCCCAAAACCCAAACCTAGCCCTGAACCCTAAAAATATCCCTGTACCCCAAAACCCAAACCTAGCCCTGAACCCTTAAAATACCCCTGTACCCCAAAACCCAAACCTACCCCATAACCCTAAATACCCCTATACCCCAAAACCCAAACCTAACCCTGAACCCTAAAAATACCCCTGTACCCTAAAACCCATACCTATCCCTAAACCCTAAAACTACCCCTGTACCCCATAACCCAAAACTATATCTGAACCCTTAAAATACCCAAACACCCCAAAACATATACCTCAGTATCCCAAAACATATACCCCTATACCCATACTTACCATATCCAAACATTAAAAAAAACATGCTTTTATCATTCATGCATTTACAACATATTTCGTTGTAAATGTATGAGTGGTAAAACCATATAAAATGTAATGCCATGCGTTATAATGGCATTGCGGAGTCATGGTACTTTCGTAATGAAAGTACGCGGAGTGATGGTATGAGGAAAGAAAGTTGCAGATTAATGGGTGTTTACCCTCCCCCGGTAAGTACATTGGTGGCACGGCGACCCACATCTCCAGCAACATACTCATATTTTTTCACCACCCATTTGAAAAATGCACAGGTCTCTCTCATTGATGGACAGCACCGACATACACTTTTAGACACACCTCCCTCCACAAGTTCTAGAATTGCTAACTTTAGAGCTGGAGAGCTACGTTCGAATCTCGGCATCAGCTCAACATCCTGTGATTCCAGGCAAATCGCTTTGTCTCCCCGTGCCTACCACCAATGAATGTGTTCTTCTGTAATGTAAATTGTGCTCATGCCATGTTGTCGAGTTCGCGCTATATAATATTGCAAGGAAAAATAAAGTAGGGAAACTCGAGTTCACACACTACTGAACGCGCACTCTTGAGTGCATCAGCAGTGCACTGTGAATCGGAGCGTTTCACAGGGCTGTCACAGATAAGAAATGCTATCAAAACGAAATCCTACAAAACAATATACTACTGGCCTGCAGCAATTCATACCTGGACAACGTCGGGACGGGCTGCTAGTACTACTATTATAAAGTAAGAACTGGGAACCTTTGAGGCGTGTAAACTTGGGAACCACAGCGCCAATCCAAACACCCAATACATCATTGGAATTGGCAGGGTCTGCAGAGTGACATAGGCTACATAACCCCCAAAAATATATGTTCTTTAAAAAATATACCTTACTAAAAAATAGTCCCTTGGAAGTAGCGCCGGCCGTGTGCACGTACGTGCTGACATCATCAGGAGCGCGAGGAGTACAGCCGTGGGGAGGAAAAGTAAAGACGGCTTTCGGCGGGAGGAGCACCGAAGAGAGGTAAGGGACTTCCTGGAGCGCGGAAAGGAGCAGACAATTTGTGACGGGTGTCAGTATTGCAGGGGGCCCTGAAGCAGCCTTTACGTCGGGGCGGCCGGGGGCCCAGACGCAGCCTTTTGCTCCCGGACAACGTCGGGACGGGCTACAAATAAATGAATAAACAGGCAAAAAGAAGGCCCCTCGACAACTCAGAAAATAAATAAAACAGGCCCGTGGTTACTCGGAATCGGTAAAAATGTGCAGGAATACAGGGACTGAGGCCCGGATTAACCCTCCTCCCCCCGGAGCTACGGAGACTCACAAGAGGCAGAGATATTTGATAAAAACACCTGATAACAGAACATGGACGTGGCAGGCGGGGGATGGAGGGCGGGAGGGAGAGAGAATCAGTGGTTTGTGATATTCATCGGGTCAAGTCATTTCATATTTGTTGCTGTTTCCACTTTAACACCACTCACAGTAAATGGCTCTCCTGTTATAACATCACATTTATAAAAAATGGAATTCTACATCGCAAACAATTTGGGTGCTGAGGTTTTATCAGGTCTCTGCCAAAGCGCTGCTTTACAGTGATCAATGAGGCGTTTAATTAGTGCGTGAAGACACCAGCATCACTGCAACAAGAGGCCCCAGTTTACGGGAATTGTGGCATTAGAAATTGTCTGCACATGTTAAGGTTTGTCAGCATTACAGTGAGATTGCAACAGGCGTTTTTACACACCCCCTGGCGAGGGTTGCAGACACCACTGTGACCAGAAGCCCAAGTTTATGAGACTGTGGCGCTATAAATTGTGTGCACTTTTTAGTTTATTCCACAGTGATCAATGAGGCGTTTAATCAGTGCGTGAAGACACCAGCATCACTGCGACCAGAGGCCCCAGTGTACGGGAATTGTGGCATTAAAAAATTGCAACAAAATAGCAAATTTTCAACTGCAAAATCTGGCATTTTGTGTCCGGCGAGGAAGAAATACTGCCAGGCACAAAAAAGGGCAGTAAGAGCGCACCACCCAGGCATCAAACGTCCTGCAACTACAGAAGCAAGAAGACAGGGGAATTTTGGGTGAAATTTCACACGCCACTTGACAACAAGAAACTGGAACATTTCAACAGAGTTGTAAATTGGAGGGAATTTGATGGTGGTATTGGAGATGAGGAGCAGCCTAGCGGCCATGGCATGATTGGTAGTTTTGATAAGAAACGGGTGGTAGGTAGTTTTCCACAGGAGGGGGACAATGAGTCATTGGAGGAGGGGGAGCTGTCAGAACCTGAGGACATAGATGGTGCTTTACCTCAATTTTCAGGGCTACCGGGGGGGGGGCACACTAAAGAATTGTCCAGCTTATATTTTTTGCAAAACAAAGGAACTGAACCTGGCACTCGCGGAGTGGGTATGAAGAAACAGAGCAAAGGGGTGAAGCATGGCGGATTGGCTGAACTCTACGCACAGCTTAAGCCAGGTGAGATTTCAGTGTGGTCTTCAAAATGTGCAAGAGTGGATTAAAGCGCGGGTACTGATGGGACGCATATGACATTAGATACTAAACTAGATTCTGTTGTGGACAGTAAAGAGGGTGGAACAGTGTCTACTCCAGGTCAGGCATCAGTGGTAGAAGAGAGTTCAAACAAAACAGATCTTGAACAAAGACAGTTGACATGTTTAAACGTTTGCCTTATATGGGCGTTTCTATGCCTCTGGGGGCTCATTTAAGCAAGTTCAGGAAGGATAAGATATGGAAAGGGGAATTTATTGACGTTTTTAAACTTCTTCACAGGGACATTCAAGTGAGGTTCTTTAACTTTGCCTCCCTCTTACATTTGTCATCAATTTGTGTTGCCTTTACACAGACTGCTCTATTCATGAAGTGTTTCTGCCCTTTGGACTGCAACGTGTAGAAAACCCCCCTCTGTCCTTGCTTTGAAGCAATCTCAGACACTAGCTGGCCTAACTGCATACAGACATGTTCTGCCATTACTGATTGACCTATAAGTGCTGTAATTGATTGACTTATGGGTAGGGTAGAAACACGACGTAAGGGGGACATTCTGGTTACATGATGTTTTTCTATTGGCTAATATTTTGCAGATCTTGTATGTCCATATTAGGTATTTTGTATGCTTGCAGAAGCTAGGACTGCCCCTTTCTTTGATGCTGAGTTTGTAACTCTAAGCATATAAAAGGCCTCTGTGTTTTGTACTCTTTAGACTGCCTCATTCGGTTGCTGCAGCTTCTGTGTGACGTGGCCTCACTAATTAAGTTTAATAAAGATGTCTTTTCATATTTCAGCTTCCGTGCCAAGTTCTTTTGTATTAGTGAGACCCCTGTGAATGAAGATTTCAGTTCTTCAGATGGCGCGGCCAACGCGGGCTTCATCAGAGAAGTGGCATTCTGTGGGAGTGATCTTGTCAGGAGACAGAAATCTACTGAGGAGGACAAGACAGGATTCTACTAAGAAGGTGCTCTGTGCACAGGGATTCTGGAGATTCTTCGTCTCTGCAGCCCGGTGTTTTTCTGCTCTTCCTGATTTTGATCTTCCACATGATATCACTCCTGACTGAGAACCTTTTTGGCGTGAGTTTTAAAAAAAATCCAAAGAGACCGTTAGGTCATTTAGAACTTGGCAGTTAGAATTTGGATAACCTTTTTGATTGGTAAGAGTAAGGTAGTTTAGTAACCCTTACTGTAGCTTTGGAAGAATAAGGTAGTTTAGTAACGCTTACTGTAGCTTTGGAACTTTGGAATTTGTGTTGGCCAACTTTTGGATTTGTGTAGGTTTTTATATGCGAATTGCAATTTGTGTAGACAGGTAATGAGGAGAATTTTCTCTATTTGGTTTAGTTGAACGGTGCACGTACGAGAAGTACATTAATCACTATTTTGATTATAATATTGTATATTTTGCAATATTTTTGGCATGCCTGTTTCAAAGCTCACACAGAGGAATGTGTTGCTTTATTTGGAAGGTACCATAGTGTGATGTGAAGTAAATTAGCCGGCTTCCCTAGAGGGAATATCTAAATAGGTTTAGATTTACAAACATATTTCTTCCTTGGTGATTTTGTATCCCCAGGGAATTAAAATATGGACATAATACATACAAGGATCCTTTGTTCTGCACAATTTTATGAATGAAGATATTCAGAGCGATTTTTGGTGTTCTGCTAGTCAAAGCTAGTGAATTGAGTGTATTTTCGCTTCTTGGACATACATCAGTCTGTTGGGCTGTTTTTGCAGTCTTTTGGAACACAATTGAGAAGCGTTTCTTGTAAATATGACTTACAACTAGTATTTACAAATGGTTTGGTATAAGTACAGTCTGCAGGTTGTCCTTTATTTCTGTCCTGAGTATTGATATGTGGGTTAAATGTGTGTTTAAAAGTCTATGTGGTTTTCCCATTAGTGCAATTTATGTAAGTGAATGGCGATGGCGCTATTCACGAAATGCATGGCATAAGCACGCCGTATTGTGTGTCCTGAGTGTTTGACCCCTTTTCTGTTTATGTCTGAAATGAGCTCAAATGTGTGTTTGTGTTTTTTCTTGATGTTTTCAGTCTATTAAGCAAGATGTCTAAATGTTTAAAAACTAAAATGTAAATTCACATACACTAGGAATAAAAAGCCCCCAAAAACGAAAATGGGTGTTTTGGAAAAAATAAATAAACTTATAGTATTTTTTACTTACATACATTGTGTTAGATATTAACAGGCAAACAGATCAGCTGAAGTAAATTCCTGCTGAACTCAAAATATTATAGAACACGCATTAATATGTTTTAGTTTGAAAAAGACTGCCAGCTGCCCATGTTACAAACATTTAGAGACAAGCTACATAAACAGTAATATTTTTTTAACCAGGATTTTGCCCTCAGTTGCACGGGTGAAATTTTGCATTTCAGAATGTTGTTTTAAAAAGGCTCTAAATCTAAGGTTCATTATTTTGTATAATAGGAAGACATTTCAATTAAGGGTTTTCCTCTCTTTAAGCATTTCTGTAAGTATATTCTTGGCTCAGTTGCTAAATAATAATTAACCCATGTAATGAAGAAACATTTAAAAAGAAAGAAACAGTAACAGATGCTGAAACAAGATAAGGCAAGTGCAAGGAAACTAAAAAGTTAATGATGTCTTAAACATTGATTGGCAATCTCAGATAAAGATCAATCAGGGAAATTGGCTTTGCGAGGTCAGTTTCGGGTGAAGAGGTTAGTTTCTTACAGTTTAATCTGGTTAATGTATACATGACCTGGGGAGGCAAGACCACCTTGTTCGTCAGGCTATCTTTGCAGGCCTACATGGCACAGAGAAAATAAAAAAAAAGAAAATGAAGTCAGATTCGAGGAATTACAGAGCCTTAATATGTGGAATTAAAAAAATGATTGGGTTATAAAAATAAGTGCTACAAAATTCGTTTTTTACTATTCATGAAGCTTAATACCTATACTGTGACCTACTAGCATTATAATTTAATTTAAGGTATGGTACACTGCATAATGAAGACATTAGCATATAGAATTTCACTTGACGCAGGCATGAAAAACTCATTTTTTTCAGGATTTGCAGGAGATATGTCTAACGTCCAATCTCTGCAATTTGTAGAGAACATTCTGAGGATGATTAATAAGTAATGCAATTGTAGGATCTTTATTTTTAAGTGCCCCAAATATCAAAGTCGAATTTGGGTAAAATTTTGCCATTTTTGCCATTTACAATAGCTTTAAAGTGCTTTAGGATTCAGTAAATGCATACATTTAGGTATAATACAAAATTGCAGGTTGTTCCCATTTGGGTTTCCTTAAATAGGTCAGTGAGCCAATGTGCCTGGTGCAGAGGTTTGAGTTTAATATCAGGGTGGAAGGTTTTAACTTTTGCTGGACCTAACTGAGACCTTCATCCTTTTAAGGTTGATGAAATGAGCACCATTGCAAACAAGCATTTGTTCTAAAAACTGGTATGTGTGTTATTATGTTCTGCGAATTATTCACAGTAAATGTTTTAATAATCTAAGTATAGAAATAAATTGTAGCCCCTAACAGGAGTAATATCTATATCATGTGTTTTTAAATAGGGTTGGTTATTGCAGGTTAGAAATAGTTGGGATGTTTTTTTTTTCCTTTTTCAGCCTTAGAGTGAAGAAGAGATAGAGGGCTGAGGAGCCTGCAAGGCAGATTTTGACCTTAAGGTCAGTGAGGAAGGATAGGAGTAAGTGTAAAGAGATGGAGAAATTATTGCTTAGAAAAGCAGGGCCTCAAAGGGTGTTGGCGCATGGGACACGCAGAGTGTCTGTGAAAACGTTTTTGGAAAGTTAAAAAGGTTTAGCATGTTTTCAAAAGATGGTTGTTACAGTTGATATTTTGTGTGTTATGTGCAGAAATGTTCGTGCGTTTTACATAATTTTGCATTTTGTCCTTTTGTGGATTGTTCCTGCTGGTCCTGTGTGTCAGAAGCGACACAGTTAGTTGTGTTTGACAGCCAAATGTCCACTAACTGGTGATCTGCTGTCAAAAGGAGGGTGAGGATTTTAAGCCTGACAAATTAAGCAGGCCTGAATATTCTGTTTTGGGCTGCAGGTTCACAGTGCATAAAAGTGCATGCAATAGTGTTGTGTGTCACCGCTTATTTACATATGCTATTGTTTTGTCTATGCTTTTTGTGCTTGATATATAGCGCGTATATCTGATGGCTTGGCATATGTGTGTTTTTTGGGTTTTTTTGCGCTGATACTAAATTTCACAGATAAGATTTTTCATGCTGTGAACAAAACAAGACAACACTTCACCAGTGTATGTCAAATTTGGCTTTAATGGTATTTGAAGGAAAATAAAAAAGAGATATACAGAATCAAAGTGTGTCATCTGCAATTAGTCACGATACTGTCCTCTTCCCTTAAAGGAACAGGCAGCCCTAAATTTATGTATCCTGATTGGACGTAAGGATAAATGATAGATTTGCTACTCTTGTACATGGTGACCTAATTTCTATATTACATTAGTCAGTTTTGTTCTGCTTCCTAAGTAGTGTATGGCTTTGTACCATAAAGGAAACAAGGCTTCATTTTTACCTAGTCCCATTTCCCTTTTCCAAATTCCTTTCACCAGTTGGTGTATTGCTCAGGTTCACGCTTCCAGACTGCAGTAATGTACCAGAGACCCCATATTATGTATAATTCCCTTTTGTATGACCAGTCTGGTTTTCAAAAATTTTCTTTAGGCCTACTCTGATGTTTTCGAGTCTGACTGTTAGGGTAGTGATGGACTGATTAACTGACTCAATACTATAGTAAGATAAGTTTTCCACCTCAATAGGAGAACACCTTACGTTTTTTTGAATATGACAAATGCAATGCCTATTCTAATTTGGTTTTTAGTTCCTTTTTTCTGCTGCTTTAATTTTTGATGGACCAGATGTATTTTAAATAATGGAAATACCAGGACTCTCTAGTTCTTGTCTTTTGTTTCCACATTTTGATCATTAGCTTTTGTATTGCATAGTCCACCTGATGCACAATTATTAAAGGGAGGTATCTACATGTCCCTGATAATATGTATTATGTGATCTCTCTTTTGAGGTGTTCTAGATAAGGAATTTAGGAACACCTATATGTAATCATTGAAAAAAAAATGTGTTTGCCCATTAGACAATGCCACCATATGTGAGGACATCCATTCAGATAGAATTCCCATGTAGCTATCTACCCTTAGGTGGTAGAGGATATGCTCTCACATGGAAACCCAATTAAAGAGGCTAGAGGCACTGTTTTGCCTACTGCCTTTGTTTTTGTATTGTCTTTGAGAATGACAGTGTGTTTTAGACCAGAAATGTCCCATGACGTATGGCCACTCCTTTAAAGATTGCAGGCCACTTGCTTGCAGTCCCCTTGTTATACAATGAACTGTTTTTGTACTTAATTGAAGGAAACAACTGTGTCACATTTCCTACGTCACTAGGTTCTGCGGGATTAAGTAATGATAACCTGCGGAACTCACCCACAATCCCATCAGTGACAGCTAACAGATGAAAAGTCCCAGCACCCAGAGAAGTAGCAAGATTGGACAGCGATCGCCAGCGTGCCATCAGTGGTATCTCCAACGTATTGTAGTTGCTTCATCAGAAGGCGTTGAACATCAGAAAAGAAGGAGGATTTGGTTTTGCCACAGAACCAGAATTTCAGTGCAAAAGAGCGAAAGAGAAGGATTCCTATTTTTGAGGCTTCAGTTTTCCACCTGTCATGTACTGGTTAACCTCTGATAGTATGCAGTCCCTTGAGCCACTTGGCCTGAGTTTTTGGCCACACACCCCCTTTTCCTTTGCTCCAACGGAAGTGCAGTGCCCTGGAGGATTTGAGATTGGCAAAAGGCACTACATTATGGTGCCCATGAAAGAGCATCCCGAGCATCCTCTGACACTGAATAGAGAGTGTTGGAGCCTGAAAGTGTTGCTGAGAGTGACAGTCTGTTGCTCTTTCCCGATTAATAGTACTTGGGTCTGCATGAGATGATCTGTGCCCTTGATCAATGAAGAGCACACTATCTGTAGTGCCTGCAGCACAGGAAATATTGGTGCACTGCATTGAGACATTGAGACTTTCAAGTGAGCTGTGAGTGTTTGCCAGGAAGGCACTCCAACTGATACTGAGTAACATAATTTTCATGAAAGGCCTGAATGAAGAGGCCCATGCGGAAGAAAACAACAGAAACAGGATTTGATGGACAATAGAAGCCTGCCAGAGAGGCTTCGACGAACTCTGGGTATTTTTCGTGCACTTGCATAGAATGGGTGTTTGGAGACTGATTCTTATTGTTTTATTGGCATTGTCAATAGTCACTGAAATACATAATGTTTGCAAAATAATTTTAGGATTTGCCTGTGTAATGGCAAAAGCAGGGTCTGAGGTTCTTTAATTTTGAGTCCATCTTACATTTGTCATCAATTTGTGTTGACTTTACACAGACTGCTCTATTCATGAAGTGTTTCTGCCCTTTGGACTGCAACGTGTAGAAACCCCCCCTCTGTTCTGGCTTTGAAAGCAATTTCAGACACCAGCTGGCCTAACTGCAAACAGACATGTTCTGCCATTACTGATTGACCTATAAGTGCTGTAATTGATTGACTTATGGGTAGGGCAGAAACACGACGTAAGGGGGACATTCTGGTTACATGATGTTTTTCTATTGGCTAATATTTTGCAGGTCTTGTATGTCCATATTTTGTATTTTGTATGCTTGCAGAAGCTAGGACTGCCCCTTTCTTTGATGCTGAGTTTGTAACTCTAAGCATATAAAAGGCCTCTGTGTTTTGTACTCTTTAGACTGCCTCATTCGGTTGCTGCGGCTTCTGTGTGACGTGGCCTCACTTATTAAGTTTAATAAAGATGTATTTTCATATTTCAGCTTCTGTGCCAAGTTCTTTTGTATTAGTGAGACCCCTGAGAGTGAAGATTTCAGTTCTTCACAAGCAAAAGAGGGCTCCAAAGAAGAGGCTTGGGAACTTTTCAAATGGCCAAGGGTTCCAACAAACATAGACTCCTGAACTTCTGCCTTCCTCATTTTTGCCAGTGTATATTGTGAAAAATTTGCAGACAGATCGGTATCCCTTTTTAAATACCTAGATCTATCCTACTAATATAAAGTAAGAACTGGGAACCTTTGAGGCGGGTAAACTTGGGAACCACAGCGCCAATCCAAACACCCAATACATCATTGGAATTGGCAGGGTCTGCAGAATGACATAGGCTATATAACCCCCAAAAATATACGTTCTTTAAAAAATATACCTTACTAAAAATATAGTCCCTTGGAATTAGCGCCGGCTGTGTGCACGAACGTGCTGACATCATCAGGAGCACGAGGAGTACAGCCGTGGGGAGGAAAAGTAAAGACGGCGTTCGGCGGGAGGAGCACCGAAGAGAGGTAAGGGACTTCCTTGAGTGCGGAAAGGAGCAGACAATTTGTGACGTGTGTCAGTATTGCAGGGGGCCCTGAAGCAGCCTTTACGTCGGGGCGGCCGGGGGCCCAGAAGCAGCCTTTTGCTCCTGGACCACGTCGGGACGGGCTACAAATAAATGAATAAACAGGCAAAAAGAAGGCCCCTCGACAACTCAGAAAAATAAATAAAACAGGCCTGTGGTTACTCGGAATCGGTAAAAGTGTGCAGGAATACAGGGACTGAGGCCCGGATTAACCCTCCTCCCCCCGGAGCTACGGAGACTCACAAGAGGCAGAGATATTTGAAAAAAACACCTGATAACAGAACATGGATGTGGCAGGCGGGGGAGGGAGGGTGGGAGGGAGAGAGAATCAGTGGTTTGTGATATTCATCAGGTCAAAACATTTCATATTTGTTGCTGGTTCCACTTTAAAACAACTCACAGTAAATGTCTCTCCTGTTATAACATCACATGTATAAAAAATGGAATTCTACATCGCAAACAATTTGGGTGCTGAGGTTTTATCAGGTCTCTGCCAAAGCGCTGCTTTACAGTGATCAATGAGGCATTTAATCAGTGCGTGAAGACACCAGCATCACTGCGACCAGAGGCCCTAGTTTACGAGAATTGTGGCATTAGAAATTGTCTGCACATGTTAAGGTTTGTCAGCATTACAGTGAGATTGTAACAGGTGTTTTTACACACACCCCCTGGCGAGGGTTGCAGACACCACTGCGACCAGAAGCCCAAGTTTATGAGTCTGTGGCGCTATAAATTGTCTGCACTTTTTAGTTTATTCCACAGTGATCATGAGGCGTTTAATCAGTGCGTGAAGACACCAGCATCACTGCGACCAGAGGCCCCAGTTTACGGGAATTGTGGCATTATAAATTGTCTGCACATGTTAAGGTTTGTCAGCATTACAGTGAGATTGCAACAGGTGTTTTTACACACCCCCTGGCGAGGGTTGCAGACACCACTGCGACCAGAAGCCCAAGTTTATGAGACTGTGGCGCTATAAATTGTCTGCACTTTTTAGTTTATTCCACAGTGATCAATGAGGCGTTTAATCAGTGCGTGAAGACACCAGCATCACTGCAACCAGAGGCCCCAGTTTACGGGAATTGTGGCATTATAAATTGTCTGCACATGTTAAGGTTTGTCAGCATTACAGTGAGATTGCAACAGGTGTTTTACACACCCCTGGCGAGGGTTGCAGACACCACTGCGACCAGAAGCCCAAGTTTATGAGACTGTGGCGCTATAAATTGTCTGCACTTTTTAGTTTATTCCACAGTGATCAATGAGGCGTTTAATCAGTGCGTAAAGATAACAGCATCACTGCGACCAGAGCCCCCAGTTTACGGGAATTGTGACATTATAAAATTGTCTGCACATGTTAAGGTTTGTCAGCATTACAGTGAGATTGCAACAGGCGTTTTTACGCACCCCCTGGCGAGGGTTGCAGACACCACTGCGACCAGAAGCCCAAGTTTATGAGACTGTGGCGCTATAAATTGTCTGCACTTTTTAGTTTATTCCTGCATAATGCTTGTATTGTGCTTGTGAAATCAATTGTATCTATCCATCTATACTACTATTATAAAGAGAGAGCCCAAAACTTTGAGGCGGGTAATCTCAGGAACCACAGCACCAATCACAACACCCAATACAGCGTTGAAAAGGGCAGTTACAGCAGAAGGACATAGGCTATGCAGATGCCCACCATATACATTTAAAAGGTAAAAGAACCGTGCCAGCAAAGTAGTCCCTTGTGGGCATGTCCGCGTTGAGCTGTGGGCATGACAAACACTGGGGGCGTGTGGTACGTTCCGCCTTTCATGCCATGTCTCATATTGTGTGCTAATCCCACCCTGCTCCCTTTAAATACCCCTGCACCCCATAATCATAACCCACCCTTACTCCTTAAAATACCACAACACCCTTAAACACTAACCCATCTTAACCCTATAAATATACCCTGTACCCCAAACCCCAAACCTATCCCTAAACCCTAAAAATACCCCTGTACCCAAAAACCCAAACCTAGCCCTGAACACTATAAATGGCCCTGTACCTCAAAACCCAAACCTACCCCTGAACCCTAAAAATACCCCTGTACCCCAAAACCCAAACCTAGCCCTGAACCCTAAAAATATCACTGTACCCCAAAACCACCCGTGAATCCTAAAATATCCCTGTACCTCAAAACCCAAACCTAGCCCTGAACCCTTAAAATACCCCTGTACCCTAAAACCCAAACCTACCCCTGAACCTTAAAAATACCCCTGTTCCCCAAAACCCAAACCTAGCCCTGAAACCTAAAAAAAACCCTGTACCCCAAAACCCAAACCTACCCCTGAACCCTAAAATACCCAGTACCCCAAAACCCAAACCTAGCCCTGAACCCTAAAAATACCCCTGTACCCCAAAACCCAAACCTAGCCCTGAACCCTTAAAATACCCCTGTACCCCAAAACCCAAACCTACCCCTGAACCCTAAAAATACCCCTATACCCCAAAACCCAAACCTAACCCTGAACCCTAAAAATACCCCTGTACCCTAAAACCCATACCTACCCCTAAACCCTAAAACTACCCCTGTACCCCATAACCCAAAACTTTATCTGTACCCTTAAAATACCCAAATACCCCAAAACATATACCTCATTATCCCAAAACATATACCCCTATACCCATACTTACCTTATCCAAACATTTAAAAAAACATGCTTTTATCATTCATGCATTTACAACAAATTTCGTTGTAAATGTATGCGTGGTAAAAGCATATAAAATGTAATGCCATGCGTTATAATGGCATTGCGAAGTCATGGTACTTTCGTAATGAAAGTATGAGGAGTGATGGTATGAGGAAAGAAAGTTGCAGATTAATGGGTGTTTACCCTCCCCCGGTAAGTACATTGGTGGCACGGCGGCCCACATCTCCAGCAACATACTCATATTTTTTCACCACCCATTTGAAAAATGCACAGGTCTCTCTCATTGATGGACAGCACCGACATACACTTTTAGACACACCTCCCGCCACAAGTTCTAGAATTGCTAACTTTAGAGCTGGAGAGCTACGTTCGAATCTCTGCATCAGCTCAACATCCTGTGATTCCAGGCAAATCGCTTTGTCTCCCCGTGCCTACCACAAATGAATGTGTTCTTCTGTAATGTAAATTGTGCTCATGCCATGTTGTCGAGTTCGCGCTATATAATATTGCAAGGAAAAATAAAGTAGGGAAACTCGAGTTCACACACTACTGAACGCACACTCTTAAGTGCATCAGCAGTGCACTGTGAATCGGAGGGTTTCACAGGCCTGTCACAGATAAGAAATGCTATCAAAACGAAATCCTACAGAACAATATACTACTGGCCGGAAGCAATTCATACCCGGACAACGTCGGGACGGGCTGCTAGTACTACTATTATAAAGTAAGAACTGGGAACCTTTGAGGCGGGTAAACTTGGGAACCACAGCGCCAATCACAACACCCAATACAGCGTTGGAAAGGGCAGATGCAGCAGAAGGACATAGGCTATGCAGACGCCCACCATATACATTTAAAAGGTAAAAGAACCGTGCCAGCAAAGTAGTCAAAAGGTAAAAGAACCGTGCCAGCAAAGTAGTCCCTTGTGGGCATGTCTGCGTTGTGCTGTGGGGATGTGCTGGGGGCGTGACAAACGCTGGGGGCGTGTGGTACGTTCCGCCCTTCATACCATGTCTCATATCGTGTACTGTGGGTGTGTGCTGGGGGCGTGTGCGGGGCGCGGGATTGCGGAAAAAAAAGTGAGCGTTGTGCCCTATATTTCATTGTTTTTTCTTCCCAGGTTCTGTACATTCCAGCTCTGGGCGTCCACCCTGCTCCCTTAGAATACCCCTGCACCCCATAATCATAACCCACCCTTCCTCCTTAAAACACCCCAACACCCTTAAACACTAACCCATCTTAACCCTATAAAAATACGCTGTACCACAAAATGCAAACCTATCCCTAAACACTAAAAATACCCCTGTACCCCAAAACTCAAACCTAGCCCTGAACCCTATAAATACCCCTGTACCTCAAAACCCAAACCTACCCCTGAACCCTAAAAATACCCCTGTACCCCAAATCTAGCCCTCAATCCTAAAAATACCACTGTACCCCAAAACCAAAACCTACCCCTGAACCCTAAAATACCCTTGTACCCCAAACCCCATACCTAGCCCATAACCCTTAAAATACCCCTGTACCCCAAAACCCAAACCTACCCCTGAACCCTAAAAATACCCCTGTACCCCAAAACTAGCCCTGAACCCTAAAAATAACCCTGTACCCCAAAACCCAAAACTACCCCTGAACCCCAAAATACCCCTGTACCCCAAAACCCAAACCTAGCCCTGAACCCTAAAAATACCCCTGTACCCCAAAAACTAAACCTAGCCCTGAACCCTTAAAATACCCCTGTACCCCAAAACCCAAACCTACCCCTGAACCCTAAAAATACCCCTATACCCCAAAACCCAACCTAGCCCTGAACCCTAAAAATAACCCCCCTGAACCCTAAAAATACCCCTGTACCCAAAACCCATACCTATCCCTAAACCCTAAAACTACCCCTGTACCCCATAACCCCAAACTATATCTGAACCCTTAAAATACCCAAACAGCCCAAAACATATACCTCAGTACCCCAAAACATATACCCCTATACCCATACTTACCTTATCCAAACATTAAAAAAAACATGCTTTTACCATTCATGCATTTACAACGAATTTTGTTGTAAATGTATGCATGGTAAAAGCATATAAAATTTAGTGCCATGCGTTATAAAGGCATTGCGGAGTCATGGTACTTTTGTAATGAAAGTATGCGGAGTGATGGTATGCGGAAAGAAAGTTGCGGAATAATGGGTGTTTACCATCCCCGGTAAGTACATTGGTGTCACGGCGGCCCACATCTCCAGCAACATACGCATATTTTTTCACCATCCATTTGAAAAATGCACAGGTCTCTCTCATTGATAGCCAGCACCAACATACACTTTTAGACACACCTCCCGCCACAAGTTCTACAATTGCGAACTTTAGAGCTGGGGAGCTACGTTCGAATCTCGGCAACAGCTCAACATCCTGTGATTCCAGGCAAATCGCTTTGTCTCCCCGTGCCTACCACAAATGAATGTGTTCTTCTGTAATGTAAATTGTGCTCATGCCATGTTGTCGAGTTCGCGCTATATAATATTGCAAGGAAAAATAAAGTAGGGAATCTCGAGTTCACACACTACTGAACGCACACTCTTAAGTGCATCAGCAGTGCACTGTGAATCGGAGGGTTTCACAGGCCTGTCACAGATAAGAAATGCTATCAAAACGAAATCCTACAGAACAATATACTACTGGCCGGAAGCAATTCATACCCGGACAACGTCGGGACGGGCTGCTAGTACTACTATTATAAAGTAAGAACTGGGAACCTTTGAGGCGGGTAAACTTGGGAACCACAGCGCCAATCACAACACCCAATACAGCGTTGGAAAGGGCAGATGCAGCAGAAGGACATAGGCTATGCAGACGCCCACCATATACATTTAAAAGGTAAAAGAACCGTGCCAGCAAAGTAGTCAAAAGGTAAAAGAACCGTGCCAGCAAAGTAGTCCCTTGTGGGCATGTCTGCGTTGTGCTGTGGGGATGTGCTGGGGGCGTGACAAACGCTGGGGGCGTGTGGTACGTTCCGCCCTTCATACCATGTCTCATATCGTGTACTGTGGGTGTGTGCTGGGGGCGTGTGCGGGGCGCGGGATTGCGGAAAAAAAAGCGAGCGTTGTGCCCTATATTTCATTGTTTTTTCTTCCCAGGTTCTGTACAATCCAGCTCTGGGCGTCCACCCTGCTCCCTTAGAATACCCCTGCACCCCATAATCATAACCCACCCTTACTCCTTAAAACACCCCAACACCCTTAAACACTTACCCATCTTAACCCTATAAAAATACGCTGTACCACAAAATGCAAACCTATCCCTAAACACTAAAAATACCCCTGTACCCCAAAACTCAAACCTAGCCCTGAACCCTATAAATACCCCTGTACCTCAAAACCCAAACCTACCCCTGAACCCTAAAAATACCCCTGTACCCCAAATCTAGCCCTCAATCCTAAAAATACCACTGTAACCCAAAACCAAAACCTACCCCTGAACCCTAAAATACCCTTGTACCCCAAACCCCATACCTAGCCCATAACCCTTAAAATACCCCTGTACCCCAAAACCCAAACCTACCCCTGAACCCTAAAAATACCCCTGTACCCCAAAACTAGCCCTGAACCCTAAAAATAACCCTGTACCCCAAAACCCAAAACTACCCCTGAACCCCAAAATACCCCTGTACCCCAAAACCCAAACCTAGCCCTGAACCCTAAAAATACCCCTGTACCCCAAAAACTAAACCTAGCCCTGAACCCTTAAAATACCCCTGTACCCCAAAACCCAAACCTACCCCTGAACCCTAAAAATACCCCTATACCCCGAAACCCAACCTAGCCCTGAACCCTAAAAATAACCCCCCTGAACCCTAAAAATACCCCTGTACCCAAAACCCATACCTATCCCTAAACCCTAAAACTACCCCTGTACCCCATAACCCCAAACTATATCTGAACCCTTAAAATACCCAAACAGCCCAAAACATATACCTCAGTACCCCAAAACATATACCCCTATACCCATACTTACCTTATCCAAACATTAAAAAAAAACATGCTTTTACCATTCATGCATTTACAACGAATTTTGTTGTAAATGTATGCATGGTAAAAGCATATAAAATTTAGTGCCATGCGTTATAAAGACATTGCGGAGTCATGGTACTTTTGTAATGAAAGTATGCGGAGTGATGGTATGCGGAAAGAAAGTTGCGGAATAATGGGTGTTTACCATCCCCGGTAAGTACATTGGTGTCACGGCAGCCCACATCTCCAGCAACATACTCATATTTTTTCACCATCCATTTGAAAAATGCACAGGTCTCTCTCATTGATAGCCAGCACCAACATACACTTTTAGACACACCTCCCGCCACAAGTTCTACAATTGCGAACTTTAGAGCTGGGGAGCTACGTTCGAATCTCGGCAACAGCTCAACATCCTGTGATTCCAGGTTGTCTCCCCATGCCTACCACAAATGAATGTGTTCTTCTGTAATGTAAATTGTGCTCATGCAATGTTGTCGAGTTTGCGCTATATAATATTGCAAGGAAAAATAAAGTAGGGAAACTCGTGTTCACACACTACTGAACGTGCACTCTTAAGTGCATCAGCAGTGCACTGTGAATCGGAGCGTTTCACAGGCCTGTCACAGATAAGAAATGCTATCAAAACTAAATCCTACGAAACAATATACTACTGGCCGGCAGCAACTCCTACCCGGACAACGTCGGGACGGGCTGCTAGTATTATTAGAAAGGCAGCATCTGAATTTGGGGGATATGCGTGGCTTCATTATGATGAAGAGTTTAGGGCGCAGTTAGCATTATTACCGGCCAATACAAGGGGGGAGGTAGACAATGAGCTTTGGATACAGTGGATGTACCCCCAAAGGCCTCCCCCATCTATGCAACCAGCCAGTGGTTTGGCGGTACCTTATCGGCCCTTTCAGGTTAGACCCACCCCGGGGGTGGGGGGTGGAGTAGAGCTACAAGCATGGTCTCAGGGGTATGCTGGAATTTCAACAAAGGATATTGTTTGCGCAACCCATGCAAATACAAACACAAGTGCTCCAGATGCAGGGGGCAAACACGCTGTCATCTAATGTTTCGGGGAGCAGAATCAAGAGGGAACCGGTTTTCCTGACAGGGGCAGAGGGTTTACACCACAGTTTTGCAACAAGTGCTTTTACTCCCATCAGGGTGGACATTTTATGTAAATGGTTGCTGTGCTACCCTAACACGCAGGAGGCCGACATCTTAAGACGGGGTTTTCAAGAAGGTTTAAAGTTGGGTTATCAGGGTCCTAGAAGCCCCAGATTTGCACAAAATTTGAAGTCTGCTAACCAATTTCCACACATAGTTAGACAAAAATTGTTGTTGGAGGTTCAGGAAGGCCGGATGGCAGGTCCTTTTGATCATTGTCCTTTAGCAAATTTGATTGTGTCTCCGCTAGGGGTCATGCCCAAGAAAGCTGAGGGCGACCTCAGGATGATTCAACACTTATTATGGCCACCAGGTTCTTCAGTTAATGATTTCATTGCTAAAGAAGACTCCATGGTTCACTTTGAATCGGTGGATTCGGCTTTCACTATCATCAGGGACACAGGAGAGAGGGCACAGTTAGAAAAATGTGACATTAAATCAGCTTTTCGGTTGTTGCCAGTGCACCCATCGGATTTTTCATTATTAGGCAAATTTTTTAAAGGGCCATATTTTGTTGACCAGACCCTACCTATGGGATGTGCTATTTCTTGTAAACTATTTGAGGCATTTAGTTCTTTTCTGCAGTGGTGTTTTATTTACCAGACGGGGCATTCAGGCATTACACACTTCCTGGATGATTTCCTTTTTGTAGGTGCAGCTAATTCCCCCCAATGCAAAGATGCTTTGCGGGATTTCAAGTGTATTGCAGATACATTGGGAGTACCATTAGCAGAGGACAAAACGGAAGGCCCTTGTTGTTGCCTTACCTATCTTGGCATTGAGATAGACACTATCAAAATGCAGGCTAGGCTTCCTAAAAAGAAAGTTTTTGAAATTACAGGGTTTTTGGACAGGGCACACGGTGCACACAAATTGACTTTATTAGAAGCATAATGTCTGCTGGGTCATTTAAATTTTGCATGCAAGGTCATCCGTGCTGACAGGTCTTTTTGCAGGCGATTGGGATTCTCTATGTCAGGTATGAGACTCCCTCACCACAGAATCAGGGTTTCAGCACATATGAGAGCAGATTTTGAGGTTTGGTCAATTTTCCTATCGGATTTCAATGGTATCACACTTTGGTTCATGGATGACGAATTTTTCTGGCAACTGCAACTTTTTTCTGATGCTTCTGGTGCCCATGGATTTGGCTTATTTTGGGATGGTAAGTGGTGTGCTGAGAAATGGCCGGAACACTGGTTAGCCAAAAAGAAGAGCATTGCCTTTTGGAATTTTTTCCACTTATAGTGGCTCTTAAAATATGGGGTCACAAAATAGCTAATAAGACAGTGTTATTCAATGTTGACAACAAGACAGTGGTAGATTTAGTCAATGAGCAGAAGGCGAAAGATAGGCAGATGTTGAAGTTACTACAGATATTTATGCTTGGGTGTTTACAGCTTAACATTGTTTTCAAGGTAAAACATATTGCAGGCATAATAATAATAATAATAATAATAAAACATTCATAGAGCGCCTGGCTGCACAGAACTGTGTGTCCCCGCGCTAACTGCTAATACATTACAGAAATCCAGAGGAGCTGTGGAAATGGAAGCTCAGGGGAGGATTACATGTTGGGGAACAAATGAGTTTTCAGTTTTGTCCGAAATCTCAGTTCAGATGGCTCCATCCTCTGGTGGAGCGGGAGTGCATTCCAGTATTTAGAGGCTAAATACCTAAAGGATCTTCCTCCCATTTTGGCCCTGATGATTCGGGGGAGTTTGAATAGCATCATGCCAGATGATCTTAGGTTCCGGGTCGGACGGTGTATAGTGAGGAGATTTTTTAAGTAATCAGGACCTTTGTCCTGAGCTATGCGGTGGGCATAGCAAAGGGTCTTAAACTTAATTCTCTCCTTAACTGGCAGCCAGTGGAGTTTGGTCAGGACCGCTTTAGCAGAAGTTCTTCTTGGGAGTCCGAACACCAGGCGTGCGGCAGCGTTCTGCACGCATTGCAGTGGATGTAGGCCCTTCTGACTGAGCCCAATCAGGAGGGCATTCCCATAGTCCAAATGGGGTGTCACCAGTGCATGGACTATGGTTTTTCTGGCTTCGGTAGGAAGAAGATCCAACACCTTTTGAAGAACTTTTAGTATGCTAAAGCACCTTCCTGTTACCCTGCTGACTTGGGTCTTGCCAGAGAGGTCTGAGTCCAGCATAACGCCTAGGTTTCTAACCGCCTCTACAGGAGTAGGCAGGTTACCCATCTCGCTAGGCCACCATGAATGAGACTATACAGAAGTTGCTCTCCCGACCACCAATAGTTCGGTCTTGTCTCCATTCAGACGGAGACAGTTGTTGTTCATCCAAGCCGCTACTGCAGACATGCAGTCCGAAAAATTGGTGGCATACTCTCCTCGGTCAGGAGTTAGCTTAAACACCAGCTGGGTGTCGTCAGCGTAGCTGACAATGCCCACCCCGAAGTCCTCTACAATGTGTGCCAGGGGTTCCATATAGATGTTAAATAACGTGGGGCTTAGGCTTGAGCCCTGTGGAACCCCATGGCTCACCTTCCGAGGAGATGATCTGAAGGGTGGGCATTGTAGCTGGAAACTTCTGTCGGCCAAAAAGGAGCGCAGCCAAGCAAGTGCTGGGCCCATTATTCCCATATCTGAGAGACGAGACAGCAGCGTTGAGTGCAGCACGGTGTCAAATGCTGCACTCAGGTCCAGCAGGACCAACGCCGCTGTCTCGCCTTCGTCCACTATCCGCCGGAGATACTCAGTCGAGTATAGGACTGCCGACTCAGTCGAGTAGCCTGATCTAAATCCCGACTGAGAGGGGTGAAGGATAGCTTCTCTCTCCAAGTACTCCATGAGTTGTTTGTTAGCAATTTTTTCTATGATTTTAGCACAGAATGGGAGAAGGGAGATTGGGCGGAGATTTTGGAGCTGGGAGATATGAATGTTGGGCTTTTTCTTTAATGGCTTAACTTGGGCAGTTTTCCATGCCTCCGGAACATAACATTCCTGGAAAGATAGAGTGATCATGTGACTGATGTGGCCAATCAAAGTACTTTCCATAACTCCCTTACACCGGACTGGAGGGCAGGCGTCAGTGGGGGAGCCGGATTGTATGCCATTAATGATACCCACCAATTCATGTTTGTCAGGGGTTTTAAAACTAGTTAGTGGGGATTTGTTGTTAGGGTGGAGCTGGTATCCGCGTTGGTGTTTAAGAGAGCTTTATTATTTACAAAGGTGGCATCAATTTCATCCACCTTTTCTACAAAGAAGTCAGCAATCAGATCACATGTCTCAGCAGAGTATGTGTCTTGAGTGTCAAGTCTTGAGGGGATTGTGAGTTCTTTGTAGATACTGAACAGTTCTCTCGTGGGATTGTCTGCTTGCTCAATTCTGTTTTTAAAATGGATGCTTTTCTCCGATCTAACCAGCTTCTGATACTTTTTTAGTTCAGTTTTATAACTCGATTTAAGTTCAGGTGCGTAGTTCTTTCTCCATCTCCGTTCTATGGTTTTACATTGAGCTTTAGCTATTCTGAGTTTCTCTGAAAACCATGGGGCAGTTCTGGATTGTCTTACTGGAGGTTTGGATGTCCAGGGGGCGATCTTGTCTAGTGCTTTCGACATCCATAATTCATAGTTGTCCCAAACCTCCTGTAAGGTGCTACCTGTTGTCGGGGGATGCTCTGCTAAAATGCTATTAAAGAGTTCAGGAGTGAATTTTTTCCAATTGCGACGTTTCTGAGGGGGATGCTTTGTGGGTATGGTTCCTGTGGGTTCTATTTGTATCTCAAATGGCACAATGCTGTGGTCTGACCAGATCAATGGGATCGGGGGTAGGATCTTAATGCCTTCCCAGTTCGCAAAGATGGGGTCCAGAAGATGTCCCTGCTGATGTGTGGGGGCTGTAGAGAGAATTTTTATATCCACAGAGTTTAGTGCGGCAGCTACCATATGTGCCTCTCTGGAGTTAATGTCTTCAAAATGAAGATTTAGGTCGCCTAAAATAATTAGTTTTTTATATCTAATTGCTAGCTGGGTAGCCGACTCAATGAGTTGGCTACAAAAAGGTCCCGCAGCTCCAGGGGGGGGATATATCAGTAAACCAGTGACCGCATTTGTCGGATCAATTTTTATGGTAAATATGCCACATTCACTATTGGGTATGGTGGATTTCATTAGAGTGCAATCTAGCTCTGATTTGTAGATTAATGCTAGCCCTCCTCCACGTTGTTTTTGTCTGTCAATTCTCAATAGGCTATAGCTGGGGGGTATTGCGTCCAGGATGTCAGGAGAGGACGTTTCTTCTAGCCATGTCTCGGTAAGAAACATGGCATCCAGATCTTTATTTACCAGTAGGTCGTAGATCTCCGTTTTGTGTTTAGTCAAAGACCTACAGTTCAACAGTATCATCTTACGGTTGGCTACCTCTCTTGGTATTTTGCTTATCGTGGGAAGTTCTTGGTTACATATTTTACAGAGGGAAGGCATATGTTCAGGTCCTAAGGTATGTAAGCAGCTATGAGTCGGCATTTTACCAATTGTCAGAAGATCAGCTTTGGAATAATGTATTCGGGGTCTACTGCTGCTTAGGGCATCCGTTGGAATAGTGGGGCCATGGGGTCCTGCCCCGCGCCCCGATCGATCGCGAACGCATAGACAATAATATCGCGGATGCCCTGTCTCGTTTTCAGTGGGAGAGATTCCGTTGTTTGGTGCCCGGAGCGGACTCGCAGAGGACTCCCATTCCCAGCGAGATTTGGACTCTGGGGATGTGAATGCTTGTCAGCTCATCGAGAACTCTCTTGCAAAAAGCACCAAATTGGCTTACAGAAGAGCTTGACTGGAATTTTTAGATTCAGGTGCCATGTTTAGATCTTGCACTGGATTGGGTGTGCGACAGCTTAGGGAGGATGTAGTATGCTTTATTATGTTTAATATCAAGAAATATGTTTCTTCCACCACTATAGCTGGCAAATTAGCAGGTATTTCCTTTTATGGAAATTTTTCTGGGGTTACGAGCCCTCAGCAGGTGAGATGGGTAAGAGAATGCTTCAAGGTTGGGCTAAGCAACGGAAGCGGGGTTCCTATCAGAAAGACCCTATATCATTAAAATTATTATCCAAGATCCTATCAGTTTTCCCCAAGATTTGTTTTTCTGATTTTGAGTTCCATTTATCAAAATTGTGCATGGTATGGCTCTTTTTTGGGGCTATCAGGGTGTCAGAGCTCCTGGGTACTGCCGTTAATGATGATTTGAAGACCACACACGTATCACGATTTCAGTCACATATTGAAATTTAGCTAGAGCATTCCAAAACTGATCAGGCAGGTAGGGGTTCCACGGTAACGTTGTAGGCCATAGGTGGACTTCTCTGCCCTATACAAGCTTGGTCCGATTTTTTAAACATAGGAGGTGCATTTTCCATATTACTTTTTCGTCATCAAGATGGCTCGCAATTTAAAGCATCACAATTGTTAGCCATACTAAGAAAGTCCATGGGAATTATTGGTGAGGATCCCAAAAGATTTGGTACACATTCTTTTCGCATTGGCGCAGCCTCAGAAGCGGCCAGGTGGGGTTTCTCCGTTGAGAACAAAAAAAAATTAGGGCGATGGTCTTCCGATTGCTTTTTACGTTACATTAGACAGCTCTACTGCCCAGGAGAGTATGGAAAGGGGCGGACAGTTACACGGCTGTGGAACGGGCACGGAGAAAAGTAAATCGGGATTTGCAACGTTTTTGTTTTATAAATCATATTTATTGGTTGGAGCATGATGATATTAACAGAGCTGATTTCAGTTTTTTAGGCATGATGGGGTGCACCTCTCTTTCATTGGAAATGAGATCTATCTGCTAAGCATAAGGGAAATGATTGCTGGAATTTTAAGCATAAATCCTTGGTGTTGAAATGATGCTGTTTTAGCGACAGTATATTGGTATACATGTTAGTTCTTTCAGCAAGCTGTTTTTTGCAATTCACCTTTTCTGCATCTCCATTCCTATCCCGTTTCCGCCCTTTTCTACCCTTGTTTTTTCTCCCACCTTTCCCCCTTTTTTATTTTCAATTTTAGAGATGTTCCTTATTATTTTATGCATTAGTAGCTAAGTATGTTTCTAGTTCAGATTTTATTGGGGTGATAGTTTTTCTATATATCCTTATTAGTTTAGAGCTGTTTACAGTTATGGCGACAGTACAGGATCAAAATGTTTTCGTGCTTATGCATTGTTAATGCTGGAATAAAGATTTATCCTGTTTGGTTACAGAGGGTTTTTCACACACAGTTTTTTCTATTCTAGCCATTGATTAACGGGGGGGGGGGGGGCAACAGGAAAAACGCCTGTGATAGGGTTTTTCCTGGTGGCAGATTTGGACGAAATCAAGGCAGGCAGGAAGGGTTGGGGGCATTAGAAATAGGTTCGGACAGAGGGAAGCAGGGCAGAGAAGTTGGAGTCAAGAGGTAGGCAGGAGAGGGACATAGGTTTGGGGAGGTTTAGGCCGAACAAGTTGGGGAAATAGTTGACAGGGGGATATGCATCAGGGGATTGGGGTGTTAGATCGGGAAATGTTGATACTATGATATGTTATGTAATTATATTGTGTAATGCCTACCTGTCCAATAAAGCGCCTTTTACCCCGAACTAGTGTGGGGCGTGGTTATTGCCCGAAGTATAGTTGGTGCGCAGTACACCCAGGATGGCTCTTCAATATTAAAGGGTGCGTGGGCGTGGCGGTGCGCAGTTGTCTATGCTTCTGCGCGGTGCTGCGGTCTTCAGGGTGCGGCTGGGGCTGGTGAGTAATGCCTGCCGTTGTCATGTGCATTGAAATTAAAAGTGCGCGTTACTTGTACTACTGAGAAGGGTGCGGACCGTACTAGGATGATTTTATTATACTAACTAGAGTAGTAGCTCCTGCTGCCTTGCCCTGCCTTCTGCTGCCCAGACCTCAGGTGAGTGAGACAGTGAGTATGTCTGAGGCACGGAGGCACGGAGGCATGGAGGCATGGAGGCAGGTCAGGCGTAGTGGCCCGACTCAGAAACGGCGAGCCCCTACCCTGGTGCTGCTCATCCGAGGTCGAGTGGAGTCTCAGGGAGGTGGGTGGTGGGCACTGGAAATAGATTGATTGCACAGGGAGTATTGGACGGGCTGGGGCTGAGTAGAGTAACTTATGCCAGGCCAGGTCAGGCCTCCGCGGTGATTAACCACTGCCGCAGCAGCTCGCGGCCCCCCTAGAATGCGGAGTCAGAGGCAGCAGACGTGTGTTAATAATTTGCATTTCACTGCAAACTGCAGCGCGCGCTGTGCGATGAGCTCACATTCTGTAAACACAGCTGGTCTCCACCCTCCACAACCCGGGCACCTGATAATACACGATAAATGAGTGCCCAGGAAGGAAAGACCACGGAAGGAAGCGATGTGCTCTCCTGCTCCCCTGCTGCCTTTTCAGCCTCTGCAGCCCCCACACGGCCTGTGGAGGAAACACACTGCCATGTGTCAGCGTCGCTGCTTCCATCCATGCTGGCGTCTGTTCACCCAACACGATGACCCTCTCGTGCCAGCCTTCCCCACAGTGGGGGGCACGGAGTGAGTGTATGACATGGGCAGTGACACACTTCATACACCATCAGAAATACCATTGAAGGTATACAGGATTTAGAGTTCTGAAAGCATTAAAGAGAGACGGGGCACATGCAAGGGACCTAAAATGAGTGTATTCAATGAGATCGAACAGGTGTTTTTTCAGATTTCTCTTAAACGATGCACAGTAGGTTCTCGCAGAGCCTGAAGTTTTCTAAACAGTTTGAGCTAATTGCTGCAAGCCAGGGTGTTGTAGTGAGTAAGAAGGGGGTTCTGCTGTGACAAGGCCGATTTTACTCTGAGGATAAAAGCAATGACCAACTCCAAGTGCAAGGGGTTCAGGAAAGGGCCCTTAATTGAGAAGCAGGTGTAGCTGAACTTACAGGATTTTTCGGTGGAGGCTTAAGGGAATCGAACTGACCTGCTTTCCGCCCGAGGCCGGGCTTGGCTCCGTCTTCCCCCGTATCTCTGCCCTCCTATCCTCCCGGGCTTGCCTGCTCTTCCTGGAAGCTGACCAGCCGGGCTTAGCTCCGCCGGTCAGTCTGACAACTACAGGCCCCAGCAGCCTTCGGGGCACGTGACACTACATCGGAGCTCGCCAGGAGGCGCATAAAGCCGCGACCGGTCCCTCGTTCCGCAAGGACGCGCGCGGGACATGCCGGGAGAAGCCCGGGACAAGGGCGGGACCGGTTACGGCCGTTCATGGCCGTAAGAGGCCGGGCTGGGCCACCTCCCTTCGATGTGTGGACTTCTATTGGTCCCCTATTGCCCAAGTACACGATCTTAGGGCCAGATGTAGGTAATCTCAATTTACCTATTCTTAAATACCGAATCATACCGATTCGGTATTTAAGAATAGGTAAATGGGATGTTGGTAATTTTTCGTTAAAAATTACCGAATCAGTAAGTTTCGGTAATTACCGAATCGGTATTTACCGATTCGGTAATTGCCATTCATTCCTATGGGCCTGGAGGCCCATAGGAATGAATGGCAATTACCGAATCGGTAAATACCGATTCGGTAAATGGGGAAAAACATTGAAGGGTGGTAGGGTGTCACTTTGACACCCTGTTGCACCCCTCAATTGTGTATGGGTGCACATGTGGCACACATACATGCCCTGTATGTCTGCCACATCGCACTGTTGGAAAAGCAAAAAAAATGCTTTTTCAAAGGTTTTCATTATTTACCACCAACTTGTAGTTGGTGGTAAATAACGAATCCTTAACTGAGGAATGCACCAACTTGAGTGCTCCCTACATCCTGGATTCGGTAATTTACCGAATCGGT
Source organism: Lissotriton vulgaris (assembly GCF_964263255.1). Classification (NCBI taxonomy): domain Eukaryota; kingdom Metazoa; phylum Chordata; class Amphibia; order Caudata; family Salamandridae; genus Lissotriton; species Lissotriton vulgaris. Next base: position 1,016,634,185 of record NC_141698.1, read on the forward strand.
ATGTTAAGAATTCGGTATTTTACTGAATCCTTAAATTACCGATTAGGTAAAATACCGAATCCTAAAAAAAATGCCACCTACATCTAAAAAGCCCAATCCTGGTCGGTAACAGCCGAAATTCGGTAATTTCGGCCGTTACCGACCGGTATTGGGCGACCTACATCTGGCCCCTAGTGTGTTAAGTAGATATTTTCAATTTGATTTTAACTTATCAATGTGTACAAGTAGAAAGTTTTTCTTTTATGTGTTCAGTAAGGTTTTATTCATGTCACTGGTCTTTCAGTGATAGGGGACATTAGCATATTGTATTATACAACCTTGTTCTGTTAAATTTCCTGATCATGGGGAAGAATACCCCCTTTGAAATCTGTCCAGACCACAAAATCTATAGTTGCCTCAAAATCTCCCTTACCTAGCCTGACTGCTATTGATCGCATGCTGCAAAAAACTATAGGGGTTGTGACCTCTGCGATCGAAAGCACAGAAAGGCGGCTTTCGCTCCCAGCAGGTTTTTTACCTCCTTTGCCTACCTTAAATGCCTCATTGATTACAATGTAAATGTAAATGTACATGTATTTATATAGTGCAAATCGCCCACATCGCAGGCATCTATGCGCTTGCTTAGGGAACCCGTCCTGGTATTCCCCTGTGAGATAGCCCGGCAGGGTATCCACAAGGTGAAAGCCAGGCATCCCGCCGCGAGGGGCCGTTGTGGAGATTAAGCAAGCTATTGCCCAGAGTCGCAGAGTGTGAACCCGTGAGTCGAGAAGGCACCGGAGCGAGAATTATCGAGTCCGTGGAATTATTGAGCCCAAGACCCGCCGAGGCGGGGAATTGAACCCTGGTCCAGGACCGATCTCAGCTTCCGGGTCTGCCGCCTCTAACCCCTGAGCCACACTTCTCATTCCCAGAATTCAATATTGGCTTCATCTTTTGTAGCTCTTCAGAGGGGTCCGTCTATCTTACCAAATGATAATTTTGCCATTACAATGCCGGATGTTCCCTCTGAAGGCACACGACCAGACACAAGGTTATCACTTACTCCCACCATATTTCCATTGGATGTGGGGCCTGACCCTCCACTTCTGACTGAAGTTCTTCCAGAAGTAGAGGGGTGTTCTATGCCACCTAGCCCATTCCCCGCATCATTCGTACTGCCAAATATGGATAGTGATACACCGCGCGTCATGACTAGGGGGCAGAGGGCCAAATGTAAAACTAAAACTAAACCTTGTAACAAGGTTGGCCCTTCTGCAGAAGAGCCTAATCAGATTATTGGTGGTAATAAAGGAAAAAAGATTGACGATAAATCCAATGAAGTGAATTGGTACAAAGACAAAAATAAAAATAATCCAGGGAAAGTACCTCCCCCTGTTAATGTCGGAGTTTTAGTAGCGGGGGATTGTTTCTGGGAACAAATGGAAATTCTTTTACAAACATTGTTGGAGCCGATCAGCTTAAAGGTTACTAATATGGAAACTAGGATGATTAGTTTAGAGGAAAAATTTACTAGTAATCAACATTTCACCCCAGATATAATTCCGGATAAAACCACCCCAGTAATAACACAATCTCATTCTGCTGGTCCTAGTGGTACGTCGAATGATGTTAGACAAGTCACAGCAACTAAAATGCAACTAGATAAATCTGTGGTTAAGGGACGAATGCCACCTAGCAATCAAGGGGGGAAATCTGGAGCTAACATATTAAATTCTGCTGGTCCTAGTGGTACGTCGAATGACGCTAGACAAGCCACAGCAAGTAAAGTACAACCAGATAGATGTGTGGCTAAGGGACGAACGTTATCTAGCATTCAAGGGGGGAAATCTGGAGCTAACATATGTGGCTTGTCAACACCCTCTGTTTAAGCTGACAAAGATACACCTCTTAACTTAAGAGTTGAGGATTCAAGGGAGACTAATATCATTTTAACTCCATCTGTTATAAATCTGCCTCCCGAAGAAACACCCTATACGGTAGTTCTAGCCAATGTCCCTCCATTACCCCCAATACCTACGAACACTGGTCGACCCTGAGAAATAAGTCCCTACATTTTTTATCAAATAAATTTGGGCTCACCAACTCACTTTTTTCAGAGTTTAAGATGGCCAGGAGAGTGAGTTTGTTGGGTGCATCCAATAAATCTCTAAGAGGGGACTATGTAATCCTTACCTTTCGGTCCCCAACTTTGGTTTCTAACCTAATGGAGATGGGTCGTATTGGGCCAATTAACCCCAATTGTGTCAACATCCTTCCTCTTGGCTACTTTTACTGCCCTCCACCAGCATTCAGGTGTCCAGTCCCAATCTATCCTTTACCAAACCACCCACTATTATATCAGGAGGGGCAGTGGGCGGGAAGCTATGGTATACAAACTTCCAATTGTTATGATATTCTTAGCGGGTTGGATAACAACCACTGACTGCTATTAGTACACAGTAAATTAGGCTCTATAGATGCAACATTCCATCCCATTGTCACCTTTAGTGAAGAGGAAAGTGTAGAGGTCGGAAATGATCTGGGTCTTGCAGAGGTAGATCATCTTAATGTTGCTGTAGTTGGGGAACGATGTGGTGAGGATGTTACTAATTGTCACTCTGGGCAAGACCAGCTTGATTGTGTTAATATAAGGGGAATATCAATCGCTAGTTGGAACATAGCAGGATGGGCCTCTAAGAACAGAATGCTGGGGTGGCATGATTTTATTAGATCACATGATATCCTGTGTTTCCAAGAAACCTGGTGCTCTATAAAACCCAGCTATGATGGTTTGTTTGTTACCATTCAGACGCGTCTAGTTCGCTGCATGGTAGAGCCAAAGGTGGCCTGCTTATTTTATTATCTGTAAACCTACCGCTGACCGTGATTAGATACCTAACCGTTGGAATACATTCCCAAATCTTATGGATTCATGAGACGGAAGGCCGTGAGGTGCTTCTAGTTAACTTTTACAATAACATATTCCATAATACCCAGTATAAAGTTCTAGCCGAACTAGAATGTGCCATAGCGAAATTGATAGCTGAGGCGAAAACCACCTTTGATTTCATCTGGGCAGGTGATTTTAATACCCCGGTCTGCCCAATGTCATCCTCACGGGCATGTGGGATACATAATAATAGGGGTGAAAACTCTGCGCATTTTCCGCACAATGTATATGGTGAGGCAATAAATAACATTATGTCAAACTATGACCTGGAGCTTTTACAGCCTGCCAAAAATGCTCTCGGTCAATTGATCCCCACCTATACAGGCAGGAACACCAATTCCCATATTGACCATGTTATGTTCTCAGCAAGCATTGTGTCATACTGTACAACCCTGGTAATCGAGGAATCTACTCTGAGTGATCATAATCGCATCCTACTGAGAACCGAGATTTGGGAGCATAGTACACCAAGGTCCTCTAGAACTATAGTTTACATCGAACCACATCGGCCAAAGGGGACAAGACTAAGTTGGAAAGGAAAAAAATCTGAGATGGTAATGAGTGAAATATTATCTAAATCTAGGGTAGATATAGATTGTATTTTGAAATTAGGGAATACCCCGGTCCCCATTTTAGAGAATTTTATCAATATTAACAAGAGGATAGACACCATATTCACTGGGACTTTGAAAGTGAAAACCTCCCATAATAAGGGATGGTTTAATCAAGAATGTACTGCCCTTCTTTCGCAATTAAAATTTACCTTAGCTGCCAGGCCTAGGGACAAGAATAAGGTAACTCTTTTGAGGCATGATCATAATTTGGCTCTTTCCAAGAGGAAGATGGAGCTGCAGCAGGAAGCCTAGGATAATCTAGCACAGGCAGCAGATACCTCCAACTGCAGCCTGTTTTGGGCAACAGTAAACTCCCCCTTTTTCAGGGATGATAATGCCCATCATCTTGCATCCCATGTTAGTAGTGAGGCCTGGGTCTCCCACTTTTCCACAATCTTTCAAAGTATTGAATATAATGACATGGAACTAAGCATATGACCTATAGCCCCACTAGATATCACCTTAGCCGAGGTGGATCGCAGTATTAAGGCTAGCAAGGGGGGTAATGCGCAGGGTCCTGATGGGGTCCCTATCGATGTTTATAGGGCTCTCCCATTGTTATGGGGCCCCATACTTACCATAGTCCTTAAAATTGCAGTGACTACCAAGATTCCACCAACTTGGGGGGACTCCATTATTGTCCCAATCTATAAAAAGGGGGACAAGTCTGCAGCAAGTAACTACCGTCCAATCAGTTTACTCGACTCATCGGTTAAAATCATGAGCAGAGTGTTGCTGTTCAGGTTGGAAGAGTGGGCCGATGGGAAGGGGATTCTGGCTAGCTCAAAGTATGGATTCAGGAAGGGGCGTGGTACGCTAGATCAATGCTTAAATCTAGACTTTATTGGCAAATACACCAAGGCTAAGTGTGGCATTTTATATCTTAACTTCGCTGAATTGAGCAGCGCGTTTGATCTGGTTGACCACTCCATTTTATGGCCAACTCTGTTAGAACTTGGAGCACCTGAGGAAATTATTTTCTTTCTTGCCCGACTGTATGAAAAAATGCAAGCTTGCGTGCGTTATGGGGTTAGTGGGGAGTGTACCCCAAATTTCAATATAAGGCGTGGGAAACGACAAGGTTGTGTCCTCGCCCCCTGCTTTTTACCCTGTTCATAAATGCTGTGGATTCAATTCTAAAAACAGTTAGAGCTGATGCACCTCAGGTCAAAGGTTCAGAAGTCCCAGTACTGCTTTACGCAGACAACACTGTGGTATTGTCCAGAACCCCTATTGATCTCCAGCGTCTGATGGATCGTTTCTCTGTTTTTATAAGGGACAGAAAATTATTAATCAATAAAAGTAAAACACACACGATGATCTGTGGGGCTAGGGCCAAAAACCATGTATTTTTTATTGAAGGGGTGAAAGTGCAGCAAGTTGAAAAATGTTGTTATTTGGGTGTCATTTTTTCAAAGGACGGTAGTTGGTCCCAGGAACTTGTTAATGTACGGTCAAAGATGGCAAAAAGCGCCCACAGCATATTTAGATTCGCGTCTAAAATCGGCGATAGACGAATCAAAGATATGATGCAGATCTACCAGGCCAGGAGTGTTTCGATTGCTTTATATGGGGCCATGCTGTGGGGCTATTCCAATGCAAGTTGTTTGCAAATGGAAGAAAACATTTTTCTTAAAAAACTCCTCTGCCTACCCACTTCTGCCCCAACTGATTTAATACACAGGAAAGTGGGGGCCGCTTACTTATCTGATCTTATATCATTACGGCCTCTAATGATCTGGCGCTCTATTTGGCTTAACCCCTTCCATGCTCATGACGAGCTCAGCTCGTCATTCAGCACAGTGCTCGTTTTAATTGTGGTCCAGCACAGGAGGGGAATCCTGCACGCAGCGATGTGGTTAAGGAGGGTACAGTCTTTAACCAACACATCATTAAGGACTGCCTTGATTTGGTTAACCATATCAAGATTCCATGGCTAATGTATATTGTAGAAAATTTTCGGGGAATTTATGGCCTAAATATTATTGAGGACCCGAGTGCTGCAGGAGATTTCTCCAAGCAGGAGATGAAAAACAAATTCATGATGTATAGTGCTCAAAAGTGCTTGTCCACTAATGGCCACTTGACTACTCTTAACCTCTATAGTAAGTACACCGAATGTGAAGGTTTACAATTATACTTGAGCCAGGTAACTAGACCAGTCCACAGGTTTGTCCTTACGAGACTTAGGTTTGGGTTGGCTCACCATCTGGTGGCTTTTCCGCATAAAAAAAAAATACCCTGTTGGCCCCTGTCCATGTGATGGACAATCTAAACAAAGCACGTTGCACTTTATGTTGATCTGTACTTTGTACAAGAACTTTAGGGTGGCCTATTTGAAACCTATGTTTATTAAATATGGTATTTATAATGTTGAAGAGGCCATGAAGCTGATTTTTAATGTAAATTATTCTCACATATGTTTTTTTACTGCAACCTTTTTATGTAAATCTATTCATCTCAGGAAAAGTATGATATTTTAAATTTTGTAAGTGGTTTTAATCTGCATATTGTTAATCTAATACATGTTAACTGTGTGCTTTTATGGTCATTATATTATATGAACCGAATAAAGCATCATGAAATGAAATGAGAAGCATTTTCAAGAATGCGTGCAAGAAGCCCTTGATATCCAGGGAGGTTGTATGAATGCAGGGTGGGATAAAAGAGGTGAGAAGAGAGGCGAGTGCAGCTGTGAGCGTGGGTGAAAGGTCATCTAGGATTTAGTTGGCGCCGGAGATACACTGAAGCTGGGTGTGGGGTGGTTCAGTGCTCCCTCTGAGAGGTTACTCTGTCCCTGAAACTGCCCACAAGCTTTGCATCTGGAATAAATCTGCTTGTGTGTAACTTCCAACAGAGGTCCATTAGACAGGTCGAGTCTATAGGAGGGGGATAGAAGAGAGGTAGCCCCATCATCAGAAGTCTGTTCTTTCATCTCCTGAAAAAGACATCTTAGATCACAAAGTGTCTGGTAGGTCAGACCTTCACATACCTGAAGCCATCGGGATGTAATTGGCCTCGGCTGTACCTTCCCAAACTTCGGATGAGGCACTTGGAGAGCAAAGCTCAATGGGGCACACTTCTGTGATGATCACAAACACACCCAATGCAGGAATGGCACAGACTAGACTCCTATGACACAGTGCAACACTCACTAGCACTTACATTCAGCCCCTCCAGGACGTGGCACTCTTTTTCTGCCCTACCCTTTTCCAGACTTGGATATAGCCCAATACAATACAGAGATTTTGGGCGGATTGGGGGCGCCCCATTTTCTTAACGGACAGTTGTCCTTTTTTACAAATGACGATGTACGGCACCTTAAGCTTTTAAGTCAGTAGTCTTCATAGTCCCTTATATCAGAGAAAACACAAATTTTGCCATCACCTCTATCAGATGCTGTACTATTCCTGTTGTGTTCGCACTGTATGTAGTCTCACTGCTAGGGCGATTGACGTTGGACATGGGGAATGTGGTATGAGTCTAGGCAACGATGCACAACATCCTGTGATTCTGGGCAAATCACTTAACCCAATTTCTTGGGTCTAGTTCGCGCTATGTAAAATGTAAAAAAAAATGTGGGTGAAAAATACGTGTTCATCTGTGTTATTACAATTTGCACAGTAGTAGCCTGTTATTTAAAAATGGTAATAAAATTATTTTAAAAATAAAAATTTCTGGATTTCTGTTCCCTGTCTTTATTAGGTTCAGCCTGGTACACAGGGACCTCTGAGCAAACGCTAGGTTTCCCTTCTCATTTCTGTCCAGTAGAACTACATTTTTCAAATCAATTTTGCTGTGTTCAACTCAGTTCACTTATAAATTTGGAAAATCCATCCTAATTATGTGACCTGCAACTTACTGAGCATATGTTTGTACTTTCTCTTCCATTTTGACCAGTTAATGATTATATTCAGTCACATCCTTCACTGTTCCTCCTGGTGTCACCTATTGGCCATCATGAGGAACAGGGCATCCCAGCAAACTATGTCCGCATCAATTCCCCTGTGACCCAGCAACAGACGTCACTGCTATACCTCACCTTGGACCACATCCCAGATCTGCCCCTTAGAGATTCCAAACTCTGGCTTAATGTTTATCCAATCATGCTGTGATTACTTCTCTGGTACCAATATTGTAACCTAGTTCCAAACCGTGTTACATTCCTTTGCACCTCCTACCGTTTGAATGGTTTCAAATTTGGGGCTGTATTTCCTTTAAAGAGGTGAAATCTTAAGCAACCTTTCCAAGTCCTACAACCCTAGTAAAGATTTATTATATATTTTGTGAATGAGCAGAAGTTGTATAAAGGTTTGTGCAGCAAACATTGTTCCAAAATAAGATGTGTGCCTGGTCAATCGTGCTCAGTATTGTTCTACATAAGAGCTTCAGATAGAACACATCTTGGCATCCAGCTGCATCTTCCATCTGCGGTTGGTGGATTCGGCAATTCCACTCCTCCCCAGACAGCCCACTCTGCATTCAACATGGAGTGAAAGGTCTGGACACCTGAAGGGGTTGAGCAGGGGTCAAAGAAAGAAAGGTGGTAGCAGATCTAATCTAAAAAGTGTATAATGTGGGCACAGTACAAGTGATGCCTTTTTTCAAAGCCTGATCACAGACTGCAGAGGAGACGTTCATGAAACTGGGACATAGGGAGAGACGGGGGCCACATCTTCAGACAAACTTTCAACCGAGAGATCTCACAACCCAAGAAGGCTCAACTCTGCCTCTCTCAGTAGACACACACGTGGACGTCAGTGCTGAAGGTACAGACGTTACATCCGAAGGCACCTCTCGCACTACCTAGCCTTTCCCTCAACTGCACATGTAGCAGAGGCAATAACACTGATGGAAGAGCGAGTTTACTGCAGTACCTAGTTCAGGTGCAAGCCTAGAGTCTGCTGGAATCCCTTGTCCTCCCCATGACCCCGTACACCTCTGAGCTCCGTGCCTGCTTCATAGCTGTCTTGAAGACTTTTCTTGTCTGCTTGTTAAATAAACAAGCAGATAAGAAAAGTCTTCACGACAGTCGTGAAGCAGGCAATCCAGTCCGGACAGGCCGGACCAAAAAGCCAAAGGGAGGCAACCCAGATAGCTCATTTCCAATGGCAGGCCACCGTTTAGCAAAAACGGTGATGCCAGCCAATGGAAATGAGGGGCGGGGCATAAAGCCACTTTCTTAAACTACTCCTTAACAATAAATCTCGCAAGGGAAGCAGCACATGCGCTGCAATGCGAATTTGTGCCTGAATAGCCTATAGCTCATATGAGCTACATATAAAAATAGCGAATATGCATTAATCTCCCCTGGGCTGCAGGGCATGGATGCAGGCTCGAGGCTGCCGGTGGTGGGCTGCAGCCTGCAACCAGTGTGTGCCTCACAATGACAGAGCCTGACTGTGGCTGCCTTACCCAAAATTATGGCTGGGATTGCGTGCTGCTGCTGCAGTTTGACCCCGTTAGTTTTCACTTAGTTCAACAGGGTGTGCTGTGAGCAGTTGAGCAGCACGTGTGTAGCAGATGTCGCCAATCTATGAACACTTAAGGGCACGCTGGATGACAACAGCAGTCGCTGAGACAATATGTACCTTTATAATTGGAGGAAGTAAAGTACAGGAAGTCGCTTTGGGAGACTTTAGTAAACAATCCATTGGTAAGGACGGCATTTAATGTGGTGAGATCATGGCTCCTCTAAATGCAGACATTCAGGCCAGCGAGCAATCCAGAGTAAGATGGGTTAACACAGGCAAGGTGATACCATGATAGGAGGAGCAGAGAGAGAGAGGGGTGGCGAGAGAGAGAGAGGAGGGAGAGAGAGAGGGAGGGGGAGAAAGAGAGCTCAGGAGAGATGGAGAAAGAATATACTTGTTGATTTCTGGGACATATGTAAGGTAATGTAGGGGACGAACATGAAAGATACAGTATCTGTACAACCAGGGTAGCCCCAACGAGTGCAGGTAGGTGGGAATAGGAAAGCATGGGCAAGGCATGACTAGATAACGCAAGCAGCACAAACCATGGTCCTGAGGCAGCATGACACCCGAAAGCCTAGGCATGCTGTGACCAAAAAAGAGGGCCCCGTCCACTCTGCCTATTCCTTACATTTGAAATGTACATTTACAGCTGTAGAAGTGAGAGAATGCATTTCATGAAAAGGAATATAAAGTAGGGTTGCCAAAGAAAAATGCCAGCCATTTGTTGTTTAAAGACACTGAAAGACCTCGTCTTGAAACTAAACAGGGTTATAGATAAAAATGTATGTATTCATTTTTGTAATGTGACTTTTCTGTCTTTGTTCCCTTTAATTAGCAGTCATGGATCATTCAGGCAGCCCTAGAACACAAGTAACAGTGTTTCCTATTTCTATTTGCTGTTCAAAGTATGCACAGATAAGTGCTGAAAATACAGCTTTAGGAGACTGCTTATTTTTGTCCTGTTTGGGACATCAAAATAATGAGCTGGCAACCCTAATCACAAGACTGGAAGTTTGTTGCAGGATCAGCACATTGTTTCCTACACCTTCAATCCCTATTAGTGCCAGAATAACAATAGTTTAACTTATACTCGAAACCTTATGCTGCCATCAATAACATGCTTAGTTACTTCAAGTGTCCAGGAATGCACCCTGCATTCAGACAACTCACTCCCCAATCTCACCCTTCACTTTCAGGCTCACCCTGCACTCACAGCGATCACAATGCACTCCAACTGGTCACCATGAACTCACACCATTCACCCTGCACTCACAGTCATTACTCTGCACTCGCATTGCACTTGCGCTGTTCACCCTGACCTCACCCTGCAGTCACACAAGGACACTACTCTCCCTGCACTCATGTCACACTTCACTCACCTGTCCCCCTCACTGCTCAATGTGCAATCTCACTTAAACAAGCCCATCACTAACCATGCATTCATTCGTCCAACTCTGCACTTACATATGGTCACCTCACTCACCCTGCAGTAACTCCTCTTACCCTACTCTCACACTGTTGCATCACTCACTGTGTGCTCTTTAATGTATGTCTACTCAGGACCATTAACTTTAAACACTAGCCATAGTATTTTCAGAATGGACGACTCCGTGCAGTAATCACCAAGGTGGGATTATGAACAAAATAAATACCATAAAGGGACGTGCAGAGATGAAAAACAAAATAGTGTGCATTTCTCTCACCTCTTAAGTCACTGCTAAGTGCTGCATCCTATTGCACAATAAGCTGCATGCACCCCAGTCAGTGGTCCTCATGCACAACATTGAATGGGAACACTTCTAACATAGTATCAAATTCAAAACAAAAACAACGCTCTGCCAACCACACACCCTACGCATATTGCAGCCGCGGTGCGTCCATTGGGGCGTATGCCCACTAAGCCACATGGACGCACCGTCGACAAGAGCACAGCAGCACACCAAAAATAATATTTGCATACATTGGATTGGAAATTATAACCGCAGCGCAGCGCTTCCCGCAAGGAATCCGGGACACACCCGATGAATCCGGAGTGTGCAGGGGGGGTGGGGCTGGCTGGTCTGCTGCAGCTTGAGTGACAGTCCACACTCAGCTGCAGCAGGCAAGCAGCAGTACTGCGCATGTGGAATTTTGGGCTGTAACTTGCCCGAGCATGCGCGTTATTAGGCTCACTAAAGTTCCCCTTAGAGAGGGACCGCAGCTGGGGTGCTGATTCTTACAGCAGCCGGACGCAGCCCCCGCGGTTACAAAGGGCGAGTAGTCAGGTTGCCCCCTGGCCAATCAGGATTGGCTGGTCCACCGCAGAAAGGGCAGGCAATCCATTATTGGATGCCGCGCGTGGGTGGTGGCACACTGCCTCAGCCTATGTCCAATCACTGTGTGACTTCATGTGAAGGCATGCAGTGATTGGCCTCAGGAGGACGCGCGCGCTGCTGGTGTGACGTTCCTTCTTAATCTAGGCTTGCCTCGTCATGCGCAGCAGCAGTCAGCAGACCTCCTGCCTCAGTCACATCACGAGTTGTTGTCACGGCCCACGGGACCTCCTGGTCAGGCCTGCTCCTCGTGTGATTAAATTCCCTGCTAAAAAAGACAAAAAGTAAGATCTAGCGCTAGTAGCGGATCCATGAAGTAGCCAAACTTCAGGAATGTGTGTTAGGAGACGGAGTTCTTTAGGCAGTTGATCTTCTTGGGTTGTAACTGTAAGATTAAGCAAATGCGGCTCCAGGAAATTCCATGGTCAGCCAAGCATCTCAGCTGTGTGGGGTGTGCATGTGGTCTGGTGGTGAGCAGGGAAATATTTGCTGCAGGTTTGATTGACGTTGTCTGGTCGAGTGTGTCAAAGATGAGTCTGCTCACGTATGTTGCAAAATAAATTGCCTGCAGAGCTCAATTCCCGCCATAGCAGACAACCCGCTAAGCACAGGCTGAAAGAACCATTTACAGTCAGTTAGCATGCCGAGATAGTCTAACAAACCTCTGCTGACTTTCGTCCGTATTTTGAAGGTAAAGAGCCTCCTCTGAACAAAGGGCTGCAGGGGTTTGTGTTACGTCTCTGCAAAGCAGCAGGTAATCATTTTATGTAGCTAGAAAAATGCATGGATAATAAGTGTTGTCGTGTTCATGCTGGGCACAGGAACGTATATCACACACAGGACGCAGGTTAGTTTAACTTTTCTTTATTCATGCATCATGTAGCTGCTCGTCCCCACGTCCGTCCACGTCCCTGTCCTGGTCATCCTCCGTCCCCTTCCTGTCCCGTCACCGGATCTGGTGTCCGGTGACCTGGTCACTCTGCCTGAGGACCCACAGGGTCCTACTGCCCTACTGTCAGTCGTCCACACTGTCGGATCCCAACCTCTCCGTCACGACAATAAGCATCGCAATTTTTTGTAGCTGGTATATTTCAGAATTTTTTTGTAATAAAAAAAACATTCTTTTTGGTTTTCATGTTGGTGCTGTGTATGAAGTCTTGCAGGAGTGTTACTGTCTTCGCCATCCTAAATTGGAAATTCGACGATTCGCTTGCCTCTTCTTTAGTTGTATTTATATACGTCTTATTTTTGCTTGGATAATGTTTTTTTAAATAATTTCATTGAACCGCTTCTATAAGATGTTATCCCGTGGGTCACTTATTATGCTCTACTTTCCTTCTGCATAAGCCGGTTTGCTTGGATTCCCACCATGTCCGTCATTTAACACTAGATCAGATCATGGAGCCATTACCTGGCCTGTCATGCGAGAACTCGAAGCACCTGAGGCATAATCCCAAAGAGGTGCTACTACCCCTGTTTAAAGTGGCACAAAACTCGGAAGATATTGGTGCGCTTTACACCAGCACCAGTTCCTTACATTGCTGACGAATGCAGGCCATGGCAGGCAGCATTAAGTCGCGGGCCGCTATGCTGGATTACATAGGATGCGGTGGCGGTTTGCTCCATGGTTTGTTCTGGCGCCCACTACTATCATTTGGACTGGTGCCTGCCAGCTGGAAGGAAAGGGAATTGGAAAATAAACGCCTTTGCATAAGGTATCTACTGAACTTCCCCAGAGGGATTTGTTGTCTGCTTGGTGCCAGTACATTTGAGGAAGATGTGGGGCTATTCATGAGCATATATGCCAGGCAGTTCAGAGACACACTTATATATTTGAGGTGTGAAATGTAGTGACCTTTCAAGCATTGATTTTGGGTATATATTGTAGTGTCTTTCTGTAACATGGAGGCTGTAATCGAGAAAACTGGAAGGCATGACACTCATGTCAAGGTGATTCAAGGGTGTGTCTGACCTTCAAACTTGGTGTCAAGAGTTGTCAAATTTACGGAAAGCGGAAACTGTTTCATCACTTCTAGTGATATTTATAAACCACATCAAATTCAGGGAAATGTGGACACCATTATCATGAAACCTCTAAACATTTGCCCTTTCCTTGTAGTGAAAAGTATTAGCGAGGGAAGGATTGATTGATTTTAATTTCTCAGTCAAAGCCGAAGGGAGCCTGTTTTATCACCCTCACGCTTTTACTTTATCCAGATGTGGGCTTATGTAGTTCTTACCATTGTGCCGCGATGTGCATGAGGCACTGCAGAATTTAAAGGGCCAGCGGGAGAACAGTGGGGCATATTATCAAGGGGGTTTATCTCCGCTTTTTTGGCTTTAAAAGCCAAGAAAGCGGAGATAAAATTATCTCCCTATTACCTAGCTGCCGCTAACACCAGTTAGCGACAGCTAGTAGGAGATAACGACCATCTTGGGCCCCACTTTGCATGTCAGTGATATTTATCACTAATGAGATGCAAAATGGGCGTGCCAAGATGTTAGCAACTGAAAACAGTCGCTAACATCGCTATCTCCTATTACCAACTTTTGGAGATATTCGCGCTAAGCGGGAATATCTCCAAAAGCTAACACCTGCCCTGAGCAGTTCTTAGCCATGTTATCCAATGGGAGGTGGATAACATGGCTAAGAGCATTAGCTCGCTAATGCATGAATATCGCTGACTTTTCAGCGATATTCATGCTTTGCGGCGATTTTTACCGCATTTGCGTTAAACCTTGGTAATACCAAGGTTTATTTGCGGTAAAAATCGCTGCAGCGCTGCGGTAAATTTTTGTCTCTAACCAAGCAATAGCGATAATTATCGCTATTGCTTGGTAATATGCCCCAGTGTTCTTGTTTCTAAGAGATTGCAGACCAGCACTGACTATTAACCAGAACCAGCCTCCCACACAGGCAGGGCATCACTCAGGGTCACAAGAACCACAAATTCTGTGTTGTGGTGTTATGCTGCGATCCTGCTCTCTCTCCCTTTCTGGGTACAGTACCTCCCTCCTTAAATCCAACTCCTCTTACTCTGTGTAGCATCCTGCTACAATAAACACAGACGCTTATTGTTGTCTAAGCTGGAGCTTTATTAAGTACATCATGCTCATTCCCTGTCCCTACTCTAACTGCCCTCTTCCTGTGTCCGCTCCTCCTCTTCCTCTGGCCCCCTAGCTCCACCCACTCCCAACTACTAGTATGCTAACATCATAACATCTCCCCCCTTTGTGACAAAACAAACAAAACATACTGACTTCTCAGTCCGTCTCTACGATCAGTCTCTTGAGTGGATGTATGTCACGATGAGGTCGTGGCGACCTGGCTCTCGGACTATTATTACTTAGTGTCTCAATGATCGGAGCAGTGCTCTCACGATCATCTGAATGCAGTTCATCCGAACTGGGCGTGTCCATTTCACTCATCAGGATTCTGGAGGTATCCTGTGACAGCTTCTTAAAGTGCGAGATGTTTCTCGTGACTCGCCACTGCTCGGACTCCGCCGTCAACATAGTTTCTTTCCTCTTCGTGATTGCCAATGGTTCGTCTTTGAATAGACAAGCTCCGTTGCTGATGTCTGGAGAGATGGAGCCTTCTGTGTCTGAGGTGCCTATGGCAAGCTCAGTTTGATATCGGCAGTCTGTCCTCCTTTGTGGCTCTTGCTCACGTGACGCTCGGCCTCTTTTCCAAAGGGATGTTATCCTAGTTCCCTGGCGAGTGTCTCCATGTATTTTTACTTCCTTTTGCTTTGTCAGGTCAAGAACAACACTGTCTTCCTGTTTCGAGTCTGGGATGCCAGCCGGTGGGGTATGAACGGTGGAGGTCATCTTGGCATGACTTGGAGATTGATTTGCTGTCTCGGGTTGTCTCTCCCACGCCTGCTCGCGCCTAGAACAGGCAGACCCTGGAACCGGCTGAATATTTGCGTGTCTTGTTCTCATCCGATGATGACTTGGCTCTCCTGACATGTCTGGCTTCCTTTGCAGATCGAATGGTTGGTCCATTTTTATTTGGGTGCTAATGGCCACAATGTCTGATTCCATTTTATGGGACCAGGACCAGGACCTTCGAGTCAACCTTGCTGCCCCTACCTGGGGTGACGGTGTAGTATTTGTGTTGCGATGCACCTGTGCTCGATGTGACAGGTTGTCTGGTGGAGTGATCGAGTGTGCATTGACATTGGTGTGAGACATGTCGCTCTTGACGGGAAGAGTGTCCCTTGGTTCGCTGATGTGTTCAGGTGCTTGGCGCCATGGCCGTTATCGGGACCACGACTCTGTCGACTCAAAGGATCGGACCGAAATGCTATCTGAATCAGAGGGGTTCTCCCTCACTTCCCTCTGAGAATGTTTCTTTAAGAATGTTGCGCGTGGTCGTTGTCGGGACCACGACTCTGCCGACTCAAAGGATCGGACCGACGTGCTTTCTGAATCAGAGGGGTGCTCCGTCAGTTCCCTCTGTGAGTGTTCCTTTGGGAATGTCTTACCAGGTGGTCTTCGGAACCGGGTAGTCCGTGACGAGCTGCTTTCCGTCTCGGAATTGTCTTTGAAAAGCTTGTCCGTGTGTCTTTGTGTCAGGCGTGCCACCTCAAGAGTCCAGATTCTTTCCGTCTTGGAGATGACTAATCCCAGTACCTCCAGGAACCAACAAATGTGACAAGGAACAGAAACACTGGTCACAGGTGCTGACCCCTAAAGGGACAGGGAAAAGGGGACGGAAAGGGTAGTGGAATGGGGGACGGAAAGTGAGAGAGAGAAACAAACACAGGATCTCTTCTTGAGATGACTGTCTCTCTCTTCGAAGTACTCTGGGCTTCTGTTGTTCTAATCAGGTGAATCTTGTCTGATGCTGAACTGCGTTTGAAAGACCCTTATTAATTAACTGCAAACCTTCCAACACAATATTCCTGTAATTGAACAATTATTCATTTACATACCAACTATTCATTAAGCCCATTCCTGTACTTCTTGCACAAGGTCTAATCAGATTTGCTTCCTTGAGTTCTTTTAACACCTTTTAAGGAATGCGAAATAATATCAGAAACTGTTCACAGGAAAATGTCATACTAACATAATCTGAACTGGTAACTTGTTAGTTAAACTGAAATCACACTAGCATGCAGTAACCTCCTCTTACCTTGTACTTAATGTTGTACAACCTTGAAGGGGGTTCTGTAAATAAACAAGAAAGAAACAACAACAAGCCCCAAAGATTCTACATCTGAATCTTGAATCATAAATTATTGCAGTTAAATGCACTACAATGAATGATGGCAACTAGTTACATTCACAACTCTAACTAGGCCAAAAAGTCTTACACAATATTCTACCAGGTCCGTTTTTTAGATTTGCCAAGGTTTGTTTGCTTTCAATGATACTGAATACCAAGTTCAACAATGTTCGATCTTGAAACTGCCAAGGCTTGTTTCGACACTCATTACAACAGAAAAGTCTTACTGTCACCTCCCATGAACCGGAAGGTAAAGGTCTGAAGCCGGGTGAGGAAACAGGAAGTCCGATTTCCAAGGAACTTCGATGCCGGAAGCTGTAGTCCGTGTCCTCGGTTCTGCCGGCAACTGGAAACTGAAGAGAAGTCCGGAGAATGCTGCTCTCCACTGAGATCAGGTAGGTGCAGTCTCCACGCCAGGACCAAGGGCGGGGTTGGGGGGCTGGAATCAGGAACCTGGAAGCTCTCGAAGTGACGCGTACGCTGAGAAGCGAAGCGCCTTCCAGAGAGCCGGTGAGCCTTTTATAGGCTGTAGTTCACGTGCGCAGCAGCGCCGGTTAGGCGCACCTGTCCAACGTGAGCCCTTCATGAATATTCATGTCTCTAGGAAAAACTAACAAGCATTGGGCCAAACAATATCACGTTCATGCAAGGGATGAATTCTAACGTTGGTAGACGTTACAAACAAGCATATGCAACTCCAAGCCTTTCTGACGATGACCCAAAAGGACTATGGTTAGATTTTCGTAACAGTTCCCCCCCCCAAAGGTCTTCTTAATGGCCTAGGTTTGCTTGGATTCAATGCATGAAAAGAGCGAATTAAACGAGGGGCGTGGACATTACTCTCTGGTTCCCAAGATCGCTCGGAAACATCATAACCCTTCCAATCGATCAAGTAATATAAACGCCCCCTCAACCTTTTTGAATCCAGTATCTTCCGGACCTCATATTCCATATGGTCTCCTACAACAACAGGCGGGGGAGGGGAGTCATGACGGGTGTCAGGATTTACAGGTTTAATTAAGGACACGTGGAATACTGGATGGATCTTGTAATCGGGGGGAAGGAGCAATCTTACTGAAACTGGATTTACAATCTTTTCAATGGGAAACGGACCTATGTACCTTGGTTTCAACTTCTTAGGTCCCTCAATTTGTATGTTTTTGGTTGACAACCAAACCTGGTCTCCTGTCGCATAAACCGGCGCTGGTTTTCTATGCCGATCTGCGTACAGTTTCATTCTTCCTTTTTGCTTGATTAAACTCTTTTTAACACTTTCTTGGAATTTCTGTAAACTGTCTATTCTGTCTGAAACTGCTGGCATTACCGTTCCTTTCTCAGGGAATATGATTGGCAAAGTTCTGGGGTGTTGACCTGTAAGGAAATAGAATGGCGAACAGCCCAGGGCAGAATGTACTGTGTTGTTGTAAGTAAACTCGGCTAAGGGTAAGGCATCTAACCATTCAGTGGACAGTGTGGTGGTTAAACAACGCAGACTTTGTTCCAAATATTGATTGACTTTTTCTGTTTGGCCATCAGTCTGGGGATGGAACGCTGACGATAGTCCTAAATCAATTCCTAATTGCGTGCTCAATTGTTTCCAAAATTTTGATAAAAACTGAGGGCCTCTGTCCGAGATGATTTTTTGCGGCAATCCATGCAACTTAACTATATTGGCCAAAAACACATTACTGAACTCTATGGCCGAGGGAAGTTTGGGTAATGGGATGAAATGTCCCATTTTGGATAGCAAGTCTACAACCACCAGAATAGTGGTCATTCCTGAAGATCTGGGCAAGTCTGTTACGAAATCTAGACTAATAGTATGCCAAGGTGTTGGAGGAACTTCCATAGGTTGTAACAACCCTACTGGAAATGAATGTGAAGATTTTTGTCGAGCACAGACCGGGCAGGTCTGAACATATTGCTGTACGTCAGACTTCATACCTTTCCACCAGAAATACCTTTCACATAACTCAACCGTTTTCTTGATTCCAGGATGGGCTACTAGAGCTAGATCGTGATTCCATTTCATGACCAGTTCTCTTAACTCCTCTTTTGGAACAAATATCTTGCCCTTTGAGTAAAAAATTCCATCAGATATCGAATTTTGTCCCTGTGAAAGCCAGTCTTCCTTGCTAAGATCCTTGGTCTGATCTCTGAGGATAGATAAGAAATCTACTTGAGTGATTTCGGCACAAATTTTTTCAACTGGTATTATACTCTGTTGTTCTTCAATTTCCTTAGTTTTATCACAAACCAAACGTGAGAGGGTATCAGACAGCAATTGTTTGGTTCCTGGTCTATAGGTAATGATAAAATCAAACTCGCTAAAGAATTGTAGCCATCTCATCTGTCGTGGTGTAAAGGCTTTTACTGTGGAGTAATATTGTAAGTTCTTATGGTCTGAAAATATGGTTATGGTGTGCTTAGCTCCTAAGAGATGGTGTCTCCATTCCTGGAAGACCGCCTTGATAGCCAGTAATTCGCGCTCAGCAATCGTATAGTTCTGCTCGGCAGGCAGTAGTTTCCGAGAGTAAAAGGCAATGGGGTGGAAACTTCCAGAGCTAACATCCTTTTGTAAAAGAACTCCTCCAATTGCTGTTTGCGAAGCATCAGCTTCAACGAAAAAAGGTCTGTCAAGATCTGGGTGCGTTAAAATGGGAGCTGAAATAAAGGCCCTTTTTAGTATGCCAAAAGCTTCTTCAGCATCTGCATTCCATTGAAATTTCTTCCCTTTCTGCAAAAGACTTGTAATTGGTACGACTATTTCAGAGAATTTTGAGATGAACCTTCGGTAGAAGTTTGCGAACCCTAGGATTCTTTGAACTTCTTTTACAGAGGTTGGCGTTGGCCAATCAAGAATTGCTTTTACCTTCTTGGGGTCCATGACTACGCCTTCTGGTGACAACCAGTAGCCTAGAAACTCAACTTTGGATGAATTGAAAACACATTTTTCAAGCTTGACAAATAATGAATTGTCTCGTAATTTTTGGAGGACTGATCTCACGTGAAGCACATGATCTTCTGGGGTCTTAGAAAAAATCAGGATGTCATCAATATATACGATGACGCAGACGTCCAAAAGCTCATGCAAAACCTCATTAATGAAATATTGGAAGGCTGCTGGAGCATTGCAGAGACCGAAGGGCATCACAGTATACTCAAACAACCCAAATTTAGTGCGGAAGGCAGTCTTCCATTCGTCCCCTTCTTTTACTCGGATCAAATGGTAAGCCCCACGGAGATCCAGCTTGGTGTAAATGGTGGAGCCCTTTACTTGATTCAAAAGCACAGGGATAAATGGCAATGGATATCGGTTTTTAATTGTGGCCTTATTAACTGCTCGATAGTCTATGCAGGCCCTCAAATCACCTGTCTTTTTTGCTACAAAAAATAACGGAGATGAGACTGGAGAGGTGGAGTGCCGGATAAAACCCAGTTCCAGTAACTCATCTAGATAGGTTCTAAGATACTGATTTTCAGGTTCTGTAAGCGCATAGATCCGACTGCAGGGTAACACTGCTCCCGGAATTAGATCTATTCTACAGTCATAGACCCTGTGAGGTGGTAGCTTAGTGGCTTTCACGGGGTCAAAAACATCTGAGAAGTCTTGGAATTCAATTGGTAACACAACAGGCTCAGGTTGTGTAGCAGCACAGACAAGAGGTAGGTTAGGATCTCGGTACTCCTGATAACAATGATCTTTGCAATATGTGGAATCTAACGTTACTGTTCGTTGAACCCAATCTATCTTTGGATTATGAAGTTCTAGCCAAGGAATACCTAAGATTACCCCAAAAGCCGGGGTATCAATAAGATCAAACGCTGTCAATTCAGTATGTCCATTGTCAGATAAAAGAAGCAATGGGGGGGTGTGAAACCTAATCAAACCAGATGAAAGTGCTGAACCATCTACTGCTCGCACTGGTTCTGGTTCCTTTTTGAGAATTTTTTCCAGATTTAATTTCTTAGCAAATCCTAGATCAAAGAAGTTTCCGGTAGCCCCCGAGTCTATGAGCACAGGAATACTGTGTCTTTGTTGATTAGTTAGGATTAAAACCATTCTGATGGTGAAATGGCGGGGTACATGATTTTCTACACTAGTCACATAACGCGAGATCTCTAGCGTGTCTCCTCCCGAGAGATCGATCTCTGCTTCTCTCGAGATCATTAGTTTTCCGACTCCTGGTCTTGCATTGTGGCCATTAACCTCTTTTTAACAGGCCGGACTGGACATTCTTTGGCAAAGTGACCTGCCTTACCACAATAAAGACACAAATTGGCTTTCCTCCTTCTATCTTTTTCATCTTGGGAAAGGGGTCCCTTAATTCCCCCAATCTGCATGGGCTCTACCTGGGCGTTTCTGTCTTCTATAACCTTTTTCTCAGTTTTAAAATGTAAGTTCCTGAAATCTGTCTTTGGTCTTTCAGTTCTTCTTTCACCTAACCTATGATCTAACTTGATTACTAGGTCCTGAAACTCAATAAAATCGTCTGGTAAATTTACTATGTGCGCCAATGAATCTTTTAGTTCCTCTCTCAACCCTCGGTAGAACAGGGATATTCTTTTTTCATCAGGCCAGTGGGTTTCGGCTAATAAACGATTAAACGTGGTGACATAAGTAAGTAGATCCCGAGAACCCTGGCGCAGATTTAGTAGTTCATTATCAGAGGCTTGGAGGAATACGTGTTTTGCAAATAAACCCAACATTGCTGCCTTAAAATGAGTTAAGTTATGCAACAATGGATCATTCTTGTCCACCAGGGGCATTGCCCAATTAGCCGCTACTCCTCCCAAATAAGAGATTATGAAGGCTACCTTTGATGTGTCAGTAGTGAATGTGTGCGGCTTACATAGGAAGTGTAACTGACATTGGCTCATAAACGTAGCGAAATGAGCACAATCTCCTAAAAAACGTTCTGGATTGGCCAAAGGAACAGGTTGTGGAGAAAGTACTGTAATTTGGGCCGACTGACCTAAACCTGAGGACTGAGTCTGATTCTGAAACTGAGCTCCAAACTTAGGTGGTGTTAGAATTGGTTTCTTAAACTCTCCTTTGTCCCTCCAAGAGGTGAAACCTTCTCTTGTGGTTTCTAACTCGTCCCTAGAGTGATCTAGTTCTTGCCTAAGGGCTTGGTTCTCTAAGCGCAAGTCCTGTATTTCGTTGTTCATCTTACGCACCAACTCAACTAACTGGGTGACATCCATGTCCTCCATGAGATTAGTCAGATCCAAGAGGAATTAAAGACTTTTTTGTGGCTTCGCTTTCTGTCAGGCGTGCCACCTCAAGAGTCCAGATTCTTTCCGTCTTGGAGATGACTAATCCCAGTACCTCCAGGAACCAACAAATGTGACAAGGAACAGAAACACTGGTCACAGGTGCTGACCCCTAAAGGGACAGGGAAAAGGGGACGGAAAGGGTAGTGGAATGGGGGACGGAAAGTGAGAGAGAGAAACAAACACAGGATCTCTTCTTGAGATGACTGTCTCTCTCTTCGAAGTATTCTGGGCTTCTGTTGTTCTAATCAGGTGAATCTTGTCTGATGCTGAACTGCGTTTGAAAGACCCTTATTAATTAACTGCAAACCTTCCAACACAATATTCCTGTAATTGAACAATTATTCATTTACATACCAACTATTCATTAAGCCCATTCCTGTACTTCTTGCACAAGGTCTAATCAGATTTGCTTCCTTGAGTTCTTTTAACACCTTTTAAGGAATGCGAAATAATATCAGAAACTGTTCACAGGAAAATGTCATACTAACATAATCTGAACTGGTAACTTGTTAGTTAAACTGAAATCACACTAGCATGCAGTAACCTCCTCTTACCTTGTACTTAATGTTGTACAACCTTGAAGGGGGTTCTGTAAATAAACAAGAAAGAAACAACAACAAGCCCCAAAGATTCTACATCTGAATCTTGAATCATAAATTATTGCAGTTAAATGCACTACAATGAATGATGGCAACTAGTTACATTCACAACTCTAACTAGGCCAAAAAGTCTTACACAATATTCTACCAGGTCCGTTTTTTAGATTTGCCAAGGTTTGTTTGCTTTCAATGATACTGAATACCAAGTTCAACAATGTTCGATCTTGAAACTGCCAAGGCTTGTTTCGACACTCATTACAACAGAAAAGTCTTACTGTCACCTCCCATGAACCGGAAGGTAAAGGTCTGAAGCCGGGTGAGGAAACAGGAAGTCCGATTTCCAAGGAACTTCGATGCCGGAAGCTGTAGTCCGTGTCCTCGGTTCTGCCGGCAGCTGGAAACTGAAGAGAAGTCCGGAGAATGCTGCTCTCCACTGAGATCAGGTAGGTGCAGTCTCCACGCTAGGACCAAGGGCGGGGTTGGGGGGCTGGAATCAGGAACCTGGAAGCTCTCGAAGTGACGCGTACGCTGAGAAGCGAAGCGCCTTCCAGAGAGCCGGTGAGCCTTTTATAGGCTGTAGTTCACGTGCGCAGCAGCGCCGGTTAGGCGCACCTGTCCAACGTGAGCCCTTCATGAATATTCATGTCTCTAGGAAAAACTAACAAGCATTGGGCCAAACAATATCACGTTCATGCAAGGGATGAATTCTAACGTTGGTAGACGTTACAAACAAGCATATGCAACTCCAAGCCTTTCTGACGATGACCCAAAGGGACTATGGTTAGATTTTCGTAACACTTTGTTGGAACTTCTTCAATGTTGTCTCATTTGGGAGATTGTTTGAAGATTCCGTGCTTGTTCCTTGTGCTTGATCCCAAGCTTTTGCCTCTTCGTCCTTCTCGCCTGATGTTACCCATCTACGCTCTGTTTCTTCGTTGTCGCGGGGCCCATGGATGCTTTGAGGCCCATGAATGCATGGATCTTTTCCTGCTTGTTGTTGTTGTGCGGGACCAGTCCGTCTTGTGTGATCTGGTTCTCCTTTCCAATTGTTTGGTGCTCTAGTATCTCTGATCTGTTGGTGGTGTGTTCTCCTGCCAGCTGTTTCCTCTGACTCATCTTCACTCCTTGGCGATTGATGTTCCGGCGTCGATTTCCTGTGTTGACCACTGCAGCCCCTTCTTCTATGGTTTGTCTTTCTCCCCCACTGGTTGTGCAGAATGCCATTTTGTCCAGGAGTGCAATCTGTCCCACTGGACGCTCCCTCTTTATCAGAGTAGCGTGTGTTATGCTTTGACTGACTTTTTGAGGGACTCCTGGGGGATGAATAATTCTGGGGAGTTGTTCTTTGGATGGTTGACTCTGAGTAATCTTTGGTTGTTTCTGAGTGGTCGGACGCTGAGTAATCTGACTCTGAGTATTCCTTGTCACTTTCCTTGTCACCGTGTCTCCCCCGCTGTCTTTTCTGTCTTTTCGCTGGTCTGCCTTCTCTCTCTCTCCTTTTGTGTTTGTTGGATTTCTGGGTTCTCTCTTCCCAGGTATCTCGACGTTTTGTACTCAGATGCACATCCCTCAATTTGTCTCTTGTTTGGACTTGCATTCCAATTTCGGCTTTCTTGATAATTTCCTTTAGCGACCAATGCCCTCTCATTATTTTGTGCCTTGTTTCGGGGTTTTCACAACCTTCAATTATTCGGAGCCGAACAGCATCCTCATTTGTGAACGTGTTGAAATGGCAGCCTTGTACCAGACTTTGCAACCGAGTGATGAAATGCGGCAATGGTTCGCCTGGTTCCTGCCGTGCTGTGTTGAAGACCATGCGATTATGATCCACCTCTGCCTGTGCATTGAGATGGGCACAGAGCTCCTCTTGGAGTCTATCATAGATGTCTGCTTCTTCTTTGGAAAATGTTCTAATTGGGCAACGGCCCCCGGGACCCACCAGATGGAGGAGTAGCACTAGACATTTCCTTTCTCTTTGCTCACCGTTGGCTTTCAAGAAATTGTCCAATGCTTCCAGCCACCAGTGCCGTTTGAGGCCCTGGATCCAATCGTCAATCCTTGCCGCTGGGGGCGATACTTCAAGGTGTGGATTGAAACATTGAGCTACGTCTCCTCCCGCCATGAGAGAAGAAGGTTCTGATCGGTCGTAGGCGCGGGGCATTGTGCTGTACCCTTTTCTTCGGGTTTCAGTTGCTTCTGCTTGAGTTCTAGCTTGAGCTTGATTATTAGTTTTTTCTTCAGTGTACTCATGTTTGGTCAACATTGCACTCTTGAGTTTATCCATGGTTAGTGACAATGTTGGGTCTCACTTGCTTGTTGTGTGTGTTCATCGGCTACTCCACACTTGCATTGGCTTGTGCTCGTTCCGTTGTAATTATGTATGCGTTGTCTTTGTTTATGTTTGCTTGTCGCTTCTGTTGTTGTATGGACACGCGTTACTTCGTTACATTCGCCGCTGCGCATTCGCTTGCGTTTCTCACTGTTTGCGTTTCCACCCGTGCTGACTTTTGTTTTGTCAATGCTTGTTTGTTAAGTCACTCCTGTGGTTGCTCTTGCTTGGTAGTTGATCCACTCTCGTGTTAGCATGTGCTTATTCTGTTTGGTCACCAAGACTTGTTCATTATCCACGCTTGTTTATTTTCCTTACCAACGCTTACTTCTTTGCATTTATCAGTGCTTGTTTATTTGCACATACCAAGGCTCGTTGACTGGCATGTACCAATGTTTGTTTATTTCCATGCACCAATGTTTGTTTGTTTGCATGCACCACTGCTTGCTCGCTTGTCTTTGCCAATGTTTGTTTGGTCTTTGTCACTGCTTGTTTATTTGCATATACCAATATTTGTTTATTTGCTCCTATCGATACTCGTTGGTTCTTCGCCAGTGCTTGGTTGGCCTTCGCCAACACTTGTTCAGCCTTCGTCACTGCTTGTTTGGTTTTCGCCAGTGTTTGTTTGGCCGTCACCAATGCCTTGGCCACCATTTGCCCAATGCTTGTTGATCTGCATGTATCAGTGCTTGTGTCTCTTTGCATGGACCATTGCTTGTCTCTTTGCATGTACCAATGCTTGTTTACTCTTCGCCAATACTTGTCTTTGCATGTACCAATGCTTGTTTACTCTTCGCCAATACATGTCTTTGCATGTACCACTGCTTATTTGTTTGCATGTATCAATGTTTGTCTATTTGCATGTACCAATGCTCGTTCCTTTGCATGTGCCAATGCTTGTATGCTCTTTGCCAGTGCTTGTTTATTCACTTTTGCCAGTGCTTGTTTATCTCCGTTTGCCAATGCTTGTTTATCTTTTCTTGCCTGACTTCAAAATGGCCGCTCATTGAAAGCTAAAGGGTCTGTCCTGACGAGCGCCTGACTTAAAGATGGCCGCCGTCACTGCCGTCACACACGAGGCTGGCTCTCCAGTCTCATTCACTTGGGGGCACTCAGGACTCACCGGCGGTCGGCTTCTGGGGCAGTCCACGCCAGGATTCACTCCTCCTCCGCCACCACGGACAACAGGTGAGATCGGGGTGGGCTCCCGGCTCGCCTCCGCAGTTCCCGCTTTTTCTTCGCCGATGACCTCCCAAACCTCACGCATCAGGCGTGAGGTTTTTCGACGCCCGATGTCGCCCGGGCTCGGATTTCAGCGCTCTCAGCAGCGCTTGCTGGCGGCACGCTGTGGACGCCGTCCACACTTCTGGGGCACTTTTTCTACCTCTCTGGGCACTCCACAGGGTCGGAGTGGGCTCCCGATTCCTGCACACCGGCTCTGCACCTCGGACACACGCTTCCAGCGTGAGGCGCTTTTTCCAGCGCGACGAACTGCTTTGCTCTCGAGCAGTTCAGCGCTTGTTCCTTCTGCCCCTCTGCTCCCTCACAGACTTTGGGGGGTCACTTTTAACAGCTGCTGGCCTCGACCTCCAGGCGGCAGCGTGGTTCTATCCAGCAGCGTTTTCACAGCTGCTTGGGACAGGGCTTCTTCGTGGGGCTCTGCACACAGTGGGGCTTGCTGCATCCCACCCTCGTCGCCAGTTGTAGCATCCTGCTACAATAAACACAGACGCTTATTGTTGTCTAAGCTGGAGCTTTATTAAGTACATCATGCTCATTCCCTGTCCCTACTCTAACTGCCCTCTTCCTGTGTCCGCTCCTCCTCTTCCTCTGGCCCCCTAGCTCCACCCACTCCCAACTACTAGTATGCTAACATCATAACACTCTGTCTGTCTGTCTTTCTGTCTGTCTGTCTCTGACTGCAGCACCAGCCCACTCGCCCTGTAATTTGCACAAACCACTCGGCCTTATATGTTTGAGACCATCAGAGGGGCGAGTTCTGCAGGCCTAGTATTCAACACTGTGTGCAGTGCTTTATGTCCCAGGGATGTGTGTTTGTGTGTGGATGTGAGCTTGTGGGGGGGGGGTGTCTGTGTGAGTGTGTGTGTGGATTGATGTGTGGGTGGTGTGTGTGTGAGTCTGTAAGTGTGTGCGTGTGTTTTTGTAGCTCTGACAAACTTTCTCTATGTTTCTCCTTCTTTCCCCTATATGACAATGACGTCAACTAATCCTAGTCCCTGTTGAGATTATACTACATATTTGGCCCTGAGATGGAGATACCGTGAGCGGAAAGTGCTCAGTACCAGGCCTGTGAAATACAAATATTTTAGTTCAACATGGTTGATGAAATAATGTACATTTTGTGTTACATTTAATGCATGATTTAAGCAATACTACGTTTATTGCATGATTTAAACAAGGTGTATCTTTAACCAATAAATGCCTTAGGTGTCTGGAATGTGGCTTTTCTGAAATAAAGTCAATTTTGAACACAAATTAAGAATTTGAAGGAGCAATTTAAAATGAGCGTGTTTTGGGATTGTACTCTAAATCTCTAATTAAAGGCAGAATTTATGGTATACTATCCACATAGCGTTTGAGGGAGGGAATCCAGGTAGGTATTTTGTTTCCTCATTTTTGTACCTCGTTCAATCACTGAAAGAAAGACGTACTGATTTCATTTACAAAAAGTGAATGCTGCTACTTGTTTGTTAAATAAAAAAAATACTGAGTGAGATACTCAGAAATGCATTGTTATCTCTGTTTTTAAAAAATTTCTAGTGTTTGTTCTACTTGGGAACTAAACAGATTTTACTGACCAAATGTCATATTAAGTACATTCTGTTTCACCTAAACACTATAAACTGTGTGGAAAGACATGAGTGATGAAGTCACATGCATTCTAATGGAAACGTGGTAAAGGTAATGCGTGGTTACCAATGCTTTGTGAAGGCTGTTTCCCAACTGCTGTGCAACTTCTTCTACTCTTAGAGCTGAGATTTTCATAAAAGTCTTATAGTCTGAATTCAGCAGCGTAATAGGACGGAATGTATGAAGCTCTGTGGTTATACTGAATAAGCAGATACCTATGTTATGGCACCTATTAATGTAATAACTGCACTTTCACAATTGCTCTAATAACCTTCCTGCTTTCTCAAATTTGCTTGAAAATGCACGATTTTCCTTCTCTTTTTTCAAAGATGGTGGTTCCGCCTCGCTCGCTGCGCTCGCTCGCTACGGTGCACTATGCAAATCAGTTTACGCCTCACTACTTTCAAATGTCACCAGCCGCCCCTGGCATGTTGTACCTTGCTACTCATGTAGGCAAGCGCTTCAGTGCTCCACATAGGGGTAGTGGGCCCTCTATCAATATAGCAATACAATACATTCAAGACCACTCCATCCCCTGTCTTCTTGGCTCTGTCCTTTAGCTCCGGCCTCCTTGCAGCCTTCCATTCAGTTTATGCCGTCTTGCATCTGCCTTCAACTCCTGCATTCTTCACTCTCACAATCCTCATCCAACTGTTGAGTGATTACCTTCTCAATCCCATCCCTTCTTGGTTTTTTTTGTGTTTTTTTACGGAGTTTCAAATAGCACGAACTTGACCCGAAAGTATCGCGAAACATAGCACCAGTTGCGTTACACAAGGACACATTCATTTTTGTTAGGTACAGGGAGATTAAGGGATTTTCCCAGAATCAAAGGATGTTCAGCGTCATTGCAGAGACTCGAACCCGGTTCCCCAGATTTGCTGGTATGAACACCATAATCCAATGCTTTCATTTCATGATGCCTTCAGAAATCCTCAGAGCTAGTGAGGGGGAGTTGTTTGAAGCAGCCAAGACCCTGGCAGCTCAATACGAAAAAGACAGTGTTGAAAGAACAAATACAACTTATCTCAGGTGGCACAATAAAGGATCTAGCTGACCTTTTATTTTTGAGAAACCATGCAATTCTGCCCAGTGTTTTGGATGTTGCAACAGCACTGAAACTTTTTCTAACAATTCCAATTACTGTAGCCATTGCAGAAAGGTCATTTTAAAAGTTGAAATTATCTCCAAAGCACAATAATGCAGGAAAGGCTGTCTGGGCTTGTAACTTTAAGCATTGAGAGTGATCAAGCAAATAAAATACATGTGAAAGGTTTAACAGAAGAGTTTGCACGAGAAAGGCAAAGAGGCAAACATTCTTTCATTCAAGTACATCTCTCCTATTCAGTGAACCAAGCAGTAGTAGCCTTTAGCCACCAGTCTAATTTGCCAGTCACTCTTCCTGGTGTAAGCAGTCTTCAGCCTTGTGTTCACTCTTTCAGGATTGTTTTCTGCTGAACCAGCCTTCAAATTCTGCAATATGTTATGTTATGGTCATTTATTACACGCACAGCTGCTCCAGCAAAGGAGCGTCCCGGCGCCCGACAAGGTACAACACAACACAACTTGAAGGAGGGTACAGAGCAGAGAGCAAAATTAGGGAAACAAGAAGGTCTTGACAGCTCTGCGAAAATCGTACAGATCACCAAGGGTACGTATCTCCAAAGGAAGGGAGTTCCACTAGGCTACGGCGCGAACTCGGAATGAGAGGCCGCCAGCACGACTACGCTTGAACCGAGGGACTACTGCCAGTCCGAGGTCCGATGACCGTAGAGAACGGACCGGGGCATAAGGAGACAGAAGATTCAGAAGGATCTGGGCGGGAGAACCCTTGAGGATCTTGTGGGCCACACAGAGTACTTTGAATTGGATCCGCTGCTTAATCGGCAGCCAGTGAAGAGAGCGCAGGGAGTTGGCAGCAGAGCAAAACCTGGGTAGCCCAACAACTGCTCTGGCGGCCGCATTTTGTACGCGCTGGAGCCGGGTGATTTCGGCCTGATTCAACCCTACCAAAAGGGAGCTGGCATAGTCAAGCCGAGAGATCACAGTCGCCTGAACCACAAGCTGCCTGGTTGATGCATCAAAGAATTTTAATACAGGTCTTAAGCCGCGCAAGATACCAAAGCAGCATACCCCACCGCTTGACGACCTCAGCCAGCGGTCGCACGTAAAGATTGAATAACGTGGGGCTCAGCGAGGATCCCTGAGGGACCCCAACATCCAGAGAATAGAATTTGGACTGATGGGGTGGAACGGCCACGCAAAAAGATCGGTCGGCAAGAAAGGAGCGGAACCACTGGAGCGCAGGACCGACGACGCCGGCTTCCTCCAGGCGCTGTAGAAGGATTTTGTGAGAAACGGTGTCAAAGGCAATACATTTCATCAGGCTCCTGCAAATACTGTTCCTACTTCAAGTCTGATTTTCTAAATATATTTGTCATTTGAATCCCATGAGAAAGAAGTAAGTAATATGGTATTCTGTCAGTATATCATACTTTAAATATTGTTCGCTTATATATAGGCTACCTCAATATTCTGAACATACGTTTATAGAGGCAAGACGAAATGTATTCAGTTTGACCTGACATTTATGCACCCCCTTGATACTTTCTTTTGCGCAGACAGAAGGGGCATCATTTCAGTAAACAGCTTTGTTTATTTTGCTGCTGAGCTTGTTAATGTTTTGCCGGTCACTTAAATATTTGCGCCTTTATACACAAACTAAAGGGGCATACTTTGTCGAAACTGGTTTAATGTTCATGCTCCTACACTTATCGTTTGCAACTTTATGCACAAATAAAAGGGTCATTGTTTGACTGGACGGGTTTGATGTTTATGCTGCTACATTGTTATTACTTTACCAGGCACTTTGAAAAATGTATGCCTTCATGCACAAACAAAAGGAGAATTAGTCTGACTAAATAGGTTTGATATATGCATGCTGCTGCCTGCTGTACTTGTTACTGTTTTGCTAGTCACTTTGAAATATTTGAGCATTCAAAAAGGGAATTGTTAGTTTAAACTGGTTTGATTATTGTATGGTGCTGTAGTTGTTTATCAGTTGCTTTGAAATATATGTGCCTTTGTGCACACACCGAACGGGGAATTGTTTAACTAGCCTGGGTTAATTTTTGCATACTGCTCGACTTGTTTTTACCATGCACTTTGAAAGAATTTTTTCACCTTAATGCAAGAAGAAAGTTGGATTGTTTTACAAAACATGCTTGATTTTTGTATATTTCTGGACTGGTGATTGCTTTATTTTGCACTTTGAAAGTATTTGCACTTTTTGTTTTGCTTTACCAACTAAGGTTTGTTTAGATCGTCTTTATGGTACTTCCTGAAATGGTTTATTTTTATTCTACATGCAGTATTATTTATGGTGTTGCTTGCACTTGTCTGTAATACGTGTACCTTAAATCATGTATTTAGCATTGTTTACACTGCAGAAATGATAAATTAAAATAGACAAACATCTGCATCAATGTTCTGAAGCATCCAAACCGTTTTCTTCCTCAGCCTTGTTTGCCTGCCTGTTTTGCAATACTTACTGATAAAGGCATTATGATTGAAATTGCTTCCCCAGTTCACGTTATTATCATGCACAACCCTTGACAGTCTCTAGTGTGTGGCATGCAGATAATTCACCAGTCTATTTATCTTGACTTTCGCAGGATACTAAGTTATAGCTTGTGTACTTCTCATGTATATTGTCAGTCGAGTTTTTATGGAATTGCAGGTTTGGGTATTGACAATTCTATTTCAGACCCTTCATAGTTGTTCTTTGTTCTTCAGCCATAGGCAGTTCCTGAGACAATAGGATCACTCCTTGGCATTATTCTGATTGATACCTCAGTTAAATAACCTGCTTATGATTTTATTGTTATAAATGGCATAACTTGCATGTTAAGAGCGTTTCCCACTTTCTCATCATTAGAACTTAGAGAAAGACAATGTAGAAGAATTTCATTTAAACGTTGGAGGTTTCAAATCAAAATATACTTGATTTCTGGTTGGTAGGGCAAAGTGGTAGGTGGTGGGCCGAGCCCCCGGGGGGGCCCTCCATCTGCTTTGCAAGAGGGCCCCCCTCAAGTTTCGTTACGCCACTAATCTCCACATTGAATGCAAGCTCGATCCTGGCTCGTGCTGTCGGTTGCTTTGCCCCTGTAATGACAGCATAGAATTAATATGCCAACACATCTGACTCACTCCTTCTGCCCCTATGTTCGTAACACATCCTCCTCTCACCTTATGAGATGTCTCGGTGAAACCGCTGTCTCCCACACGATGCCGTATGTAACTCATTGGTCATACGAACGCCTCTTAAACTTAGACGACGGGCACAACCGAGCCAGAAAATGATGAAAATCAACAACCGCCCGTAATAAGGACCGATCCATAGCTGGATGCCATCTTTCAATCTGTCTGAAACAGCTCACAAGCTGCCTTCTAACAAGAACTCACAATGCGCTGTGAATTACCAAACTACAGGCAAAACATCAACTCCTGTACTACCATGTCCTCCGACCGATGTGTAACGATGTCGACAGAAAATACCCATCTTAAATAAACGTCCTCCCTCACACTCAAAGTCACTGGAAATACGTAAAACGAAACAAAGTGAGAAAGGAAAGAGGGGGAGAAAAAAATAACATAAAAAGAATATGTGCAACCCTGCTAATTGACTGTATAGGTGGAGAGCAGCAAACAATACATTACAATACATTTTTCAATCCTCTTCTTCTCGGACGTAGAAATGAGTCGATCACTATTGACAAAACTTTGAATCATAGAAAAACAACTGTGATCTATTTTTTCAATGATAATCTGAAAAAGATTGTCAAATGGAGAGCAGTATACAATACGTATGATATCCAACACTATTCAAACATTAGTCATTCCTCTTGTACTCGGACATGAAAATTGCTCAATCATTATCGACATGAACTGTAAATTATAGAAAACAGCCATAATCTATTTTTTTCTTTGAGACCTTTTGGATCCTGAGAATCAAGTCTCCTAATCCAAAAGATCTCCCTCTGCAACAGGGTTCTGGTGATATCTTTCCCTAGAGTGGGTGCTACAATTTTTATCACATGAAATTTTACCTGCGCAATCGTGTGTTTGGTTTCTAACCAATGTGATGCTAAGGTACTAGTTCTCTTCTTTGTTTATCGTGCTGTTAATAGAGTTTACCAGTACACTACAGTTGTAGGTGGCAACAGTGCACAGTGGTCAAATAGCTATACTTGATTGCAGATGGTTCTTGACAGGCATGTTTCAGGCAGCATGCACACCACTGCAGCACGGTAAACAAATAGTTAATTTTGGGTTAAAGTCTAATAGTAGGTGTGCTTCCCTCTTCGCCCGAGCGTCATCGAAATAGTTACTATCCAGGCCATCCTGTGAGGCCGTGGCATGCTGCTCTCTATCCTGCCTGCCAGCTCCCCGACCCCGTCCATGAGAACCTCTTCCTCTAGGGGCCGTGACTTTCTGCATCAACACTGGACATTTGCTACGCCAATGTCCCTCCTCCCTGCAATACACACACTGATTTAGCCCCACTGGCATAGTATTCTCACTAGTACACGAAAGCTGCCAGTCCGAACCACCACTCTGCCGTTCCCCTGAGAAACCTGCTGTAACAACACCTTTATCTTCAAATCCTTGTGCTTTTTCACCATCTTCTCCCTGTCCTAGGATCAGTGACTGAGTCTTAAGAGACAGAACTTCACTCCTTTACCATGGAGTATAAACCCACTGTTCTTAGAAACGGGCCTCCACCCTTGGTCTAGTAACTACATCATGCTGATCCCGTAGCTCTGACATTTCAAGGTGATATGTGGGGTGGACCTCCCTCAGAAAAAACTGAGCTACTGTCTTCCAGCTCTTCTCAAGCAACCTACTCAAATAAGCAACTAACGTCGCAACATTACCAAAAACTTGAATAGGCGCCACATCAGCAACGTACACATGATCCTTAATTTCATAGATAATCTGCGGTGCTGCATCTTGAAAACAATGCTCCCAAAGTCCAATCATAGTAGCCGACATGTGCTTAAGGGCATGCTGATGTCCAAAAGGCTCATATTCCTTCATCACACTCTACACATCTTCCACATTGTAAATGGGGTTACAAACCCACTGGGCAGCCTGATTGGCTACGACCTTTTTCTCTTTATCCCCCCATCAGATTGTATCAGTGTCTGTCCCAGATGCTCCCTGACTATTTCCCAATCTCTGTCCCCCAGTCGACGCACTGGTCTCCCGCGACTCAGGGATGTTGTGGGATTAAAGAACTAGGTGGGAGTAGCAACAGAAGTAACAGTCACCAATGTTGCAGCTGGCTGGGACCTCAGGCGTATGTGCTGGGGAGGGGGATGCTGAAACAATAGGTGTAACTAAATGGAGTGTAGTCCTGGGACGGGGGGGCAGCTGGACCAAATAATGCAATAGACTAAGGGAAGTTGCTGACCCCACACTTTGACTTTTTATCTCCAAAGTTAAGAGAAAACTAACAAAGACTAATCTTCTGTTTGTTGGGTATATTTATTTTTACCCTTATAAATTTGTCAATTCTGTTTCCAAATTTTCATGAGTGTGAAAAACACTGTACAATAAATACACATTTACACATATATACACAACTACTTCACATTATACATACATACATTTTGTAAACAATCTTCTTCTGTAATACAATGATTTTTATCCACAAATAATTACTCTTTGCAAGATAAATATCAGATAAGATAACCACAAAAAGAATAAGCAAAAAATTGCTAAGAGAAAGATCAAAATCAAACTTTGAAAAATGAATCAAAGTAGCAATCAATGAAATCCTGTTGTCTTTCTTTTATGCCTGCCGACGCGTTTCAAATCCGGTGTTTACAAGTGCCAAATTCTCACCAGGGCTCTTTCGTTGTGGGTAGTCTAAACAAGAAGTGTAGAAGAAGGAAATTAAATAACTAGGGTTCTCTAGTTTCACATAGCCCTTAAGTCACTGGGTGTCACATCAAAACTGTTAGTACCTACATTCATGGACGGGCGGTCCCGCGGGTCCACTTCTTCTAATATTACCGAAACAGTCCTCAACCTAATGTGCAAGTGAAAGAGGGGGAGTATTTACTAGTCTAGATTAAGGACAACTCAGTCAGAGTAGTACCAGGTTCAGGGGCCTCAAAATCCTACCTTATTTCTTTAGGCAAAACGTGTGTGCGAAGACCTCGATTCTTCGTGTGTCACAATCAACGCGATCTAAAACAGTAAACGGACATGGTGCTTAGTGCCCGGTTCCAGTAAAGCCTTAGTTTAAACCTGCGTCCCTGCCGAGCAACATACCTGACTTGCTCGTTCCGGTCGCGGGGTTTTAGTTGCTTGGCACTTTTTCTTCACCGCGCTGCTTTCACCAGCGTTACTTGATCGCGCGGATTACCTATGCGAAGCGCAAACTTACTATTGTAATAGAACGCGGTGCACGCGTTTGTGTGTGTGCTGCAAGAGAGCTCTCTCACCTGTGGATAACTGCTCCAGGACGGAGATGCGAACATTCTCTCAACGTGGCGGCCATGTTTGGTTCCTCCAATATAGGCAAACATCGCAATGCATTCTGGACAATGTAGTTGTTGGCCAGTTCAGAGTTGCCATCAGAGATTGATTCAGAGTCTAGATACTTCAGAAAGTGAGTTCAGCCCCGTCTGCGTGCTGTTAAATTTTGAATTAAGTAGGCCTCCTTTTTCAATAAAACCTGATCTGTATTTGTCGCCAGTTTTGACTGATTCATACTAAACAAAACAGTCCACTTGAAGTCGTGTTCTCCATGTTTCTTTGAGCAAATAATGCTGTCATCCATTAATAAACTGGAAAATAAGAAAAAATGTGTTCAGTAGAACATTAGCAAGGGCCAGCGTGCCGCACTTAAAAGCCTCAAAGAAGACTCTACAGTGGTAATGAAACAGGCCGACAAAGGCGGTGCTGTAGTTATATGGCCTAGAGAGAAGTATTTAGCCGAAGGCTCCTCCCAGGTTAACAACCAGGAGTGGTACAGGAAGCTACAAGAAGATCCTTTACAACAGATACAGGCATTAATATCAGACATTGTCCAAACTGGCAGGGATAGTGGGTTTTTGGGCCCAAAAGAGGGTGAGTTTCTAGTGAAGAAGTTTCCAAGAACCCCAGTGGCATATTTTCTGCCTAAGATCCATAAAGATTTGAATAATCCGCCGGGACGACCTATCGTCTCGGGTTGTGAATCATGCCTTGAACCTCTTTCCAAATATGTGGACTTTTTCCTAAAGCCTTTTGTTAATAAAGTCAAAGCATATTTGAGAGATACTACTGACTTTTTGACGAAAGTAGACGGTACCCTGTTCGACCAAACAACACAACTCATGGTTACAATGGATGTTACATCCCTCTACACGCAGATCCCACAGGACGAAGCGTTGGAGGTGATGGAACTCTACTTGGACTCCAGAGAAAGACCACATAGGGTCCCTACATCCTTCATTCTCAAATTAGCGGAAATCACGCTGAAAAAGAATTATTTCCGCTTTAATGATGAGTTTTTTATGCAGATTAAGGGCACCACTCCAGAAATGGCCGTACTCTCATGGCCGAATACGAAAAGAAATACGTGGAAGAAAACAATCCATTTAAACATCACATTGTACAATGGTTCAGATATATCGACGACGTGTGGCTCCTGTGGCAGGGGAGCCACAATGAGTTGTCTGAGTTCCGTGAATGGCTAAATTTGAAACACCAGGACATAAAATTCTCCATAGACTCTAGTTACGTGAAAATGACGTTTCTGGATGCCGAAATATCAAACGCTTAAGGCAAATTAAATTCTTCCTTGTATAAGAAAAGAACTGACAAAAACACCATCCTCCACTACAAGAGTTCCCATCCAAGGAACTTGAGGGCCAACCTGCCATATGGGCAACTTCTTCGTATTCGAAGAAATTGTTCTGAGGTAGGCCAGTACGACCAACATGGACATAATTTCTGTGAGGAGATGATCCAAAGGGGCTACCCGAGGAAGTTACTTAAACATTCCTACAAGAGGGCACGTTACACTCCAAGAGAGTGCCTCCTTGAAATCAAAGAAAAACGTGAGCTTGAAAACATGGTATCTGTCACCACATTTTGTCCAGACACCCACAAAATAAGACAAATGGTCCTTAAAAATTGGCACCTTTTAGAAGAACTGGAAGTGCCATTCCCTCGTCCTATATTTGCATATAGAAAGAATCAAAACATTGGCCAGCAGATTGTCCGAGCTGATATAAGGTTACCAAAACCCAAAAATGAACTTCTATCACAATGGGAAATGAAACCTGTAGAAGGACACCACAGATGTGGGAACTGCGTGGCGTGCGACACTAC
The DNA here is from genome assembly GCF_964263255.1 of Lissotriton vulgaris. NCBI lineage: Eukaryota > Metazoa > Chordata > Amphibia > Caudata > Salamandridae > Lissotriton > Lissotriton vulgaris. The sequence goes on from NC_141698.1 coordinate 1,016,671,219, forward strand.
TATCGAGGGCAAAACATTTCAACATGCAAATGTTACTTGGAAGCATGAGTGCTTCTCCAATTGTAGGACTAAGTGCGTGGTTTACGCGATTGTGTGCCCATGTCCCAAAATCTATGTTGGCAAGACGAATCAACAAGTTAACGCCCGAATGACCCAACACAGATCACGCCTTAAAAATAAGGTCCTCACTGCGCCCCTGGTACAGCATTTTTTAGAAAATAAACATGGAGAACATGACTTCAAGTGGACTGTTTTGTTGAGTATGAATCAGTCAAAACTGGCGACAAATACAGAACAGGTTTTATTGAAAAAGGAGGCCTACTTAATTCAAAATTTAACAGCACGCAGACGGGGCTGAACTCACTTTCTGAAGTACGTAGACTCTGAATCAATCTCCAATGGCAACTCTGAACTGGCCAACAACTACACTGTCCAGAATGCATTGCGATGTTTGCCTATATTGGAGGAACCAAACATGGCCGCCAAGTTGAGAGAATGTTCGCATCTCCGTCCTGGAGCAATTATCGACAGGTGAGAGAGCTCTCTTGCAGCACACACACAAAGCATGCACTGCGTTCTATTACAATTATAAGTTTGCGCTTTGCCTAGGTAATCCGCGCGATCAAGTAACGCTGGTGAAAGCAGCGCGGTGAAGAAAAAGTGCCAAGCAACTAAAACCCCGCGACCGGAACGAGCAAGTCAGGTACGTTGCTCGGCAGGGACGCACGTTTAAACTAAGGCTTTACTGGAACCGGGCACTGAGCACCATGTCCGTTTACTGTTTTAGATCGCGTTGATTGCGACACACGAAGAATCGAGGTCTTCGCACACACGTTTTGCCTAAAGAAATAAGGTAGGATTTTGAGGCCCCTGAACCTGGTACTACTCTGACTGAGTTGTCCTTAATCTAGACTAGTAAATACTCCCCCTTTTTCACTTGCACATTAGGTGATCCGTCCCCATACAAGGTTGAGGACTGTTTTGGTAATATTAGAAGAGGTGGACCCGCGGGACCGCCCGTCCATGAATGAAGGTACTAACAGTTTTGATGTGACACCCAGTGACTTAAGGGCTATGTGACAACTACAGAACCCTAGTTATTTAATTTCCTTCTTCTACACTTCTTCTTTAGACTACCCACAACGAAAGAGCCCTGATGAGACTCTGACAATTGTAAACACCGGATTCGAAACGCGTCGGCAGGCATAAAAGAAAGACAACAGGATTTCATTGATTGCTACTTTGATTCATTTTTCAAAGTTTGATTTTGATCTTTCTCTTAGCAATTTTTTGCTTAATCTTTTTGTGGTCATCTTATCTAATATTTATCTTGCAAAGAGTAATTATTTGTGGATAAAAATCATTGTATTACAGAAGAAGATAGTTTACAAAATGTATATATGTTAAATGTGAAGTAGTTGTGTATATATGTGTAAATGTGTATTTATTGAACAGTGTTTTTCTCACTCATGAAAATTTGGAAACAGAATTGATAAATTTATAAGGGTAAAAATAAATATACCCAACTAACAGAAGATTAGTCTTTGTTTATTTTCTCCTAACTTTGGAAATAAAAAGTCAAAGTGTGGGGTCAGCAACTTCCCTTAGTCTATTGAAACAATTGGTGTAGCAGGGAGACTGGTAGCCATTGTAGCCGCAGACGGAAAGGAAAGAGAGAGGACAGGAGGCTCTGTGGCCAAAACAGCTGGATCAATAGCAGAAGAAGCGAAAACAGCAGAGACAGAAGAAGCGGGTGGCTGAGGCTGTGATAGGGCAGGGTATATTCTCTGCGGGTCATATGGAGGTGGGAGTCGGCGTATCTAACAATTCCTATACAAAAGTGTAATTCTCTTCTCGAGCTACATAAGACTTTTCATATTGTAATCAAAATCTCCTATCTGCATACTTTATTCCTTCTTCTATCTTCTCTCTATCATGTGCTACAGCCTATTGAGTCACTGTTTGCATTCTCCCCTTTTGGGCCTCTTTTTCTGCTTTCATCCGCCTCTGTTTGACTACTTTCTGCCATGTCCAGAGAGTATCAAATATAGACTGCCTACTTCTCCTTGCAAACAGTTTTTCCTGTAAGAATCCCATTCTCTGCTTATCAAAAGTACATGTCAGTGGCCACTGCAACTCGGTATTGTCCCTCGTATTTTTGTGCCATAGTGTACTAAACATAATAGGGCCAATGCCTTGTTTAACATACCTATCAAAATTCGGAGTGCATTCTGGAGGAGCTGGCTGGCTTTCTTCCAATCGAGCATCAGCAGAACAGCAACGGCAGCCCAAACAAAACATTTTGCTGAAACAAGGCATTCGAAAAAAACCAAGTTCACTACTTATGTTTAACAAAGTATTTGCAAATACCTTTACCATAGTCGATCCTTAGACTGCATCAAATACAAATCAAAGTGGTGCCATGTTCATAAAGAACTCAAACAAATTCAAGTGCTTGTCCAAAGAGGGTCCTCAGACAATGTCAAATACAAACCAAAATGGCGCCATCTCCACAAAGAACCAAAGCAAACTCACTTGGTGCTCATGGGTCAAACAAATTTATTCTCCACTGCCGACCCTTCAGACCAAACGGTCAAATCGAAGGGTTTTGCCGTTCTGGACCTCATTTGGGATGACCTCTGGGCGAGACACCGCCCGGTTAGACAGACAGGGCTGCTGTGAGTTCAAGACTTTCTCGTGTAGGGATCCCTGGTCCGTCCACGGGCGAGGTTGGGTTACCCAATGGGGTCCCTGTTCTGGAGCCAACTGAAGAAAGTGGCCCATTTAGGGTCACTCGCGACGACCACTCAGCCTTCCATACAAATGAAGAGTTGGTCAGACAGTAGAGATTAGGTGACAATCTCTACTGTATATTTATTAGTTACACTTGACCGGAGCCCTGTCTGCCCAGTCTCTCGGGGTGCTGTAGAGAACTGACTTCAGCAAGCATGGCGATACATAGTAGACAATTCAAAACCTATAAAGACACGCCCCAACTGGGAATTTCCAGTTGGTAACTGTTGAACAAAGGATATACATAAGGATGGACTTTGATCCTGAGACTGGGTACATGCTATCTCAGCGCCAAGATCAGTCTGCCTGTTGAGGAAATAGAAATTTTTAGGTAGCCAATGTGTCCCCCACTTGCACCCTACCCATGCACCCATGTTCCATGTATGTTGTGTAATTCCTTTCCTGTGCCTGCCATGAAGACGCATATGCATTTGCGTCCAACGTTACCATATCAGTTATTCAGTTCACTAAGAAAACCACGTTAAAATGACTTTTAGGCCTATGGTGCCAACGTCTTTACATGGTGCACTTTTGAATATCGCACTCGTTTTCCATGTTTTTTCTGGCTCAGCCGAGCCAGGCCCTTAAATTAAGGCTCCAAGTCTTTTCTGTCTCTGAAAGCTGCAGTTTTGGTATGCATCCCTGACCTCTACCTTACATCCTGCCCAGGCGAGCGGTGCCCAGCTCGGCCTGGCCTGCCTGCCAAGACGGTATTTTGTCTACCAGTTATCTGCTCAGCCTCCGCAAAAACACATTCCAGTCTAGTGGAATAGGTAAACATATTTCAGCCTGCAGAGCAAAGGGCCCAGCTTTCCTGTCTCCTTGCACGTAATTTACTGCACCCGTTACCATGGTAGGCCCATGGCCCCCGCGCTTTGCATGAAGAACTATATGCACCCACTAGCATTCAGTATTGAACGGCCTCTGCCCGAGAGACCTTTTACTTCAGACAACACATCCTCTAAACACAAGATACCAGATATGCTATAGGTACAGGTCGTTCTGACATCTCAGACATCAGTCTCCTCTACTAGTGCTAAAGTCAAGCCCCCAGTTCTCCCCAGTTACACGTCATGCTCAGTTGCGCGCGCATCTGTATCAAAGGTTTCTGCTGACCCTGCAAACTTTCTCTAAGCATCCACCCACTTGTGACGTTTCTCTGACTCGTCAAGTACACGCCTATGTGTACGCCCTTTTACACGCCTCATGTTACGCACATGTGTTCTTATCTCTCTTTTTTCACCTGTTACGCCTACTGTATTCATTTCAATTATACAGTTTTACTATATATAATGTGTGATGTTAATAAAATGTTGAATATCCCTTCCTGAACCTTAGTGGTGATGGAACTCGATGTCCAGTATCCTGGGATACTTAATTAAAGCCCATATGACTCCGATACCACGGACTCTGCCTCTCATTTTTGAGCTATCTTTATTGTCATGCAATGTATAGAAAAATAGTACGGTAAATTTATTTACCACATAATCTGGTGCCCGAACAGGAACCCCTCCCCTTCCCCACGCACTGGCGATGTAGCGCAGCCCCTGACCCCTTCTACAGCCGTGACGGATTCCTGTGCACACCTGCGGGTTTTCCTGCTATCTCCCTCAGGCCCACGGAGGAGACGGAGACTGCGGTCCGGCATCCAGATGAGGCGGTGAGGAATGCGGAGAGTCCCGACCAGAGCCCAAGCCGAGAGAGCAAGGTCCGAGGTATCTGGAAGCCCACCTGTTCCGAAGCGCATGCGTAGTAGCAGCCAGACGCTGTAGCAGTCCAGTCCAGTCCAGTGTCGAGTTTCCGAGGCCTTCAGTTCTGTTTCCCGGTGAGTACCGTTGCTGGGGAGCATCTAGACGGGTTCATTAAATTGTGCCCGGTCAAGACGGGTCTGGGTACACAGATCCGGTCAAGACGTGTTCACTTAGGTGAATACGGTATGACGTGTCTCTTTATGGGACCGGTATGTCTGTACTGTTTTAGCAGTCCATCTAGTGATCTAGTATTCTAGTAATCCAGTTTTCTAGTATTGTTTCTCGAGATTTTCAGAATTTATGTTTTTCTATGTACCAGGTAGTATTCAGTCTGAAAATGTTTTAATGTGTTAAATGTCGTGGTATGAGTGATTGTTTGCTTTTCATTACTGTGTTTATTGTGTTCACGTTCAAGTAAGGTTCAATTATGCCACTGTTTTCGAAATTACGTCAGATAGGAACCAGGAAAGGGTTACTCGAAGAAGCAGTTCCCGTCCCGCCTAGGGACACTCCCGGACATTTTATGTACCATAAGCATGGCTTAGATGCCATACTGTATTTAGACTTATGGGTTGATTACACGAAAGATCTGGAAGAGAAGGATAGATGGCCTGTCTCAGGGACATGGGATGCTGAATGCATCATGAGAGTAGAAGAAGCACTATGGAAAAGGAAAGCCAGACAATCCCAGAAAGATGCCATAGAGTTATGGCGTAAAGAATCGCATAGAAGAGTAGAGAAAGAACTTAGAAAAGCAGAGAAAAGTAGAGAGGAATCCGAAAAAGCCCGAGAAAAAGAATTACTAGAAGAAGGTGAACGAGTTAGAGCAGAACAATTAGACCGACAAAGAAATGCCCTCATTACAGGTCTGTATCCTGTTCTCGCCGAGGGCCTACCCAAGGCGACCCCGGAAGTACCTAGTAACTTGCCGCCACCATTGGTCCCGACCAAACTCCGTCATAGACAAACTGCAGCGGACATTTTCCTTTCTTCCTATTTAGATGACGTTGCTCCAGAGTATACTAATGCACGTGTACCACCTACCATTAATAATCCTCCCAACCCTGTCCATGACACGATTCCCCCCACTGTTCCCGCTGCCACTGGTCCTGGCAATCCCTTTACGCCAGCAACCCAGGGCCAACCTACATTACCTACACCTATTACTACTACACCTACATTACCAGCTCCATTACTACCACCGACAGCACAACCAGTGTTAGTTGACGATCACACCCCAGGAGGAGCAGTAGGAGGTCTCCCTATCACCCCGCCTCAAGTAAAACGAACTACACTCAGAGAAGCAGCATTACAACGCACACCAAAAGTAACTACGTACGCAGCCCTTAAACAGTATCTTACTGATTGTAGATATGATGCAGTACCTGGCGAAGACCAGATGATCCTATATTCAATACGTTTACGACGGGTTACAAACTATTTGACCTTTTTTCCAGATATGCAAGAACATCTAGATAACATATACCATTTTATCAGAACGGGGGAGAGACCAGACAGTATTCAAGAGGCCATGGCACACAGGAAGGTGGAGACTCAAAATATGATCTTACAGTTTTTGATAAATTGTTTGATAAGGGAACGAGACCAGCCCGGTTATGATAAAGAAGAGATGAGAGTTCTGACAAAATGAAGTGACAACATAGCCGATGGCAAACATAGTAGACAGGCTTGTATAGAAGCCATGTACAGAAAGATTCGTAAGGTAATTATAGACATACACGAAAGGGAAAGAGTAGAAAGAGAAGCCGATAAAGAGGATGATGAAGTTTCAGGAGACGATGATATACAAATTGAACTCTCTGATAACCCAGATAGAATAGCGTACGTAGGTAGAGCAATACCTTTTGACAAACCCATACGCCTAGAAAGCAAGAAACGTTTTCTTTCTCCCATACCAGAACAATGTTCTCTTGAACATTTATTTCAAGCCACTGATAAAGTACTAAAACAACGAATAGGTTATAGTGAGCTTAGCTCCATGCATGAACAGGAACTAGCCCGGTCAGCAGAACAATGGGCTGGCAATACTAACGTATATAAAGATGATTCAGTAGCGCAAACATTTTTGAATCTTTCCCCAGACGAGCAGCGATTAGCCGGTATGTACATGATTCAACATCTCATTACGTTGTATGAAAGTCAGCATTCTGATCCAGGTCCCCTATATAATATATTGGACGAGTTACTCCTAGGTAGATGGAGAGGCCTAGGTACTGATTTAATTAATGTTATTCTAGAACAGTGACACAAGTACAGAACTTTTCTGACTCCACATTTTGTTCCCGTTCCACCCCCAGTAAGGAAAACATTTTACATAGACAGACAGAACCCCTTACGAGAAGTTCATCCAGTCCGAAGGGCAGATGATACGCTTGAACGAGTATTCGTATACACACCCTTGACAAAAATGGAATTATTGGAAATGAAAAAATTAGTACCCTGTCATGATAAAGACCCAGCAGGGTTCCACCGTGAATTAAAAGACATGCTCCTCATGGGGGAGTATACGTATCCCGATATTCTTAAAATGTTAAAGGTACTGTTGCCTGCCGGCATTTACGAGAAACTTAAAGAAAAAGAATGGGAGGTGGGAGAGAAAAAGATTGATTGGACAGTATTAGAAAACTAAGAGAATACACGAGTCCCTGGTACTGGTCTCGGGGAAAAAGCCAAAGCATTACCCGAGTTATTAATACAGGTTTTGCCAAGATTACTAGCTACTAAAAAGGAAGACTGGGATGCAATCTCAGCCTGCAAACAGAAACAAGACGAAGATACTAGTGATTTTTATTCCAGATTCGAGAAATGTTTTATTATTAATAGCGGCCTGAAAACAAGTAGTGAATCATATCCGCATCTTTTCGTGACTAAATTAGTGGAGAATTCCTTACCACAAGTTAAAAATAGAGTACTCCAAGTCGAAAGTACATGGCAAGCTAATACCCCTTCCCAAATGTTACAAATGTTACAGTACCACCAGAACCGAATTAGAGAAGAACACGATCATGAACAGAGACGTATTAAAGACACGAAAATGAAGGTACTAGTTGCTCAGTCTGTCCCAACTGACAGTCAGAAGAAGGGTACGGCACCGCCAGGTCACTCTGCAGTTCCTGTTAAAGGGAATTGCAATTACTGTAAACAGCCAGGTCACTATATAAACGAATGTGCCGTTCTAAAATACAATATCGCTACAGGCAAACCGAAAGAAAGACCGCGTCCACCTAGACAAGAACATGTTCCACAACATATTGCGCAGAACACGCAACCTCCACAGAATCCACAACAGACAGTAGCTGTACCCCAGCCCCAACCTATTGCTGCCACACAACATGTCACGCAACAAATGTACCAGTATGCACAGTCAGATTACCCCGATTATCAGCAGTACTCATGAAATAGCCTAGAGAGGGAGGTTGGCTTGCCCCTTATCGAAGTTCCTGTAGATCAAGAGGGTCCCTATGTACATAGTCAGGTATTAGGGAAAGACAGAAATTTTTGATTGACACAGGGGCGAGCAGAACTACCATCAGTCATGACGAGGTTCCAGGGGCACCCCTCTCAGGCTCACAGAATGTTTCCCTGGGATTTTCAGGAAAGCCTATTGTTAATGAAGTGTCAAAACCAGTTCCCCTAGAAATTGGTCCGTTATCCCGTACTACAGACTTGTTGCTTACGAAATCATGTCCTGAAAATTTGCTTGGTATTAAAACATTGAAAGCACTAGGAGCAGTAATATGTTGTTCTCCGGAAGGAGTGAGATTGTTTTTACGTGATTTTAAAGGTCATTATGTGTTGAGAGATTTTGATCCAAGACTTCAGAATGTACCACAGCATTTATGGGCACAAGGTCCGACTGACGTAGGTTGTATGCACATTACACCTTACCGTGTTACTCTCAAACAAGGAGTTGTACTACCCCGAATCCGACAATACAAGTTACCACCTGATGCTGTAGCAGCTTTACTGAAAATTGTTGATGAGCTCATTGCACAAGGAGTGGTTGTAGAAACTGATTCCAATGTATGTAATTCTCCTATCATTCCGATTCTTAAACGAACTGACCCGAATGCACCTCCGGTCTACAGACTGGTGATAGACCTTCGATAATTAAATAAATGCATCATACCGCAGTACCCTGTGGTCCCAGACATTTCTTCGTTATTGACTGCAATTGATTCTGAAGCGGTGTTCTTCACTGTAATCGATCTCAAGAACGCCTTCTTTAGTGTCCCCATCCACCCGGAAAGCCAATATCTTTTCGGATTCTGTTTGAATGGCCGAAGCTTCAAATTTGCCCGTGCTCCTCAAGGATTCACAGAAAGCCCTAGTATCTACAGCCAAGCACTGAAACGACAACTAGACAGTATTCACATGCCTACTGACACTGCCCTGCTCCAATATGTTGATGATCTGTTAATTACAGCACAGACCGAACGTGATTGCGAACGCGCATCACTGACTGTCTTGTATTTCTTGGCCGAAAAGGGGCATAAAGTGTCCCCTTCGAAGCTACAATTCTGTGCCCAGCAAGTGGTATACCTTGGACACTTGCTGTCCAAGAGGGGTAGACAGCTAACACCTGACCGTATCCAGTTAATTGCACATCTTCCACAACCCAAGACACAAAAGGAAGTACGGGCCTTCATTGGCCTCACTTCTTACTGCAGACAATGGATTCCCCAGTACGCATATCTAGCAAAGCCACTCATACAGTTGACAACACAGGAGGCAGCGACTTCGACTGTCCTCCCTTGGACTCAGGAACATACACAAGCTTTTGATGAACTGAAGAAAGCCTTATGTCAAGCACCTGTTTTAGCGACACCATGTTACAGCAAACCTTTTACACTTTTTGTTACTGAATGCGATGGCACAGCATTATCTGTTCTGACACAAGATCAAGCAGGAAAACACAAGCCTTGTGCTTATTTTTCTAGTACATTGGATCCAGTAGCCCAGGCTCTGCCTGCGTGCCTAAAATCAGTTGCAGCAACAGCTCTAGCAATCAGACAAAGCGACTCAATAGTGTTAGGACATCCCCTGACAGTACAAGTTCCACACTCCGTGGAAGTTCTCCTGAACCGAACCCAGACACAGCACTTGACCATAGATCGATTGACAGGATATGAATTGACACTGTTTCAGCCACATATAGAGATCAGACGTTGCAACACTTTAAACCCTGCTACACTGTTACCCTCGAGCACAACAGACCCTACACCACACAACTGTGTGGAAGTCATTAATACTGTAACCAAGCCCAGACAAGATCTGACAGACATTGCATTACCCGACCCGGACCTGACACTTTATGTGGATGGTTCATGTATGAGAACAAGCACAGGAGAGTTAGTGGCCGCATATGCAGTGACCACTGAAACTGAAGTCATAGAAACACATCGTATTGACACACTGTCTGCTCAAGCAGCAGAGCTCATTGCTCTGACCCAAGCCTGTATACTAGCCAAGAACCTGAAAGTAAACATATATACATATTCACAGTATGCATTCGGAGTCGTTCACGACTTCGGTATCCTCTGGCAAGAAAGAGGTTTTTTGACTTCTCATGGCGCCAAGATCCAGCATGGTCCCCTCATTCAAGCTTTGTTAGAAGCAATACACTTACCTGCATCCATTGCTATCATGAAGTGCAAAGCACATACGAAAGTAACAGACACTATTTCCCAGGGTAACGACCTGGCAGATCGAACAGCCAAACTCACAGCTCCGACTCAAACAGACATAACAACTGACATGACACAGACTGACGTAACTCCACAAACACCTTGTATGACAGTCAGGGATCCCACACAAGATGTGCTCGACATACAGACACATGCCACTCCAGATGAAATCAAGAAATGGACTGAACAAGGAGGGATCCAGACAGATCAGGGATGGTTAACGAAGGGAAAAGCCACATGGTTTCTCCCCGACTCTATGGTTCAAGTTATCATTAATACAGCACATAGTCCAGCACACTTAGGAGAAAAAGCCATGTTAGACAGTATACAGAATCTCTGGTTCAACAAGCATTTACGTGCAGCAGCAAAACAGAAAGTGCGTACCTGCATGATCTGTTGTCAGTTCAATCCAGGCAAAGGCATTCCCGTGGAACAAGGTGGATTTCATCCTCCTGACCATCCTTTTGAAGTCCTCCAGATGGATTATATCCAGATGGACAGATGCCGAGGATTCAAGTATGTCCTCGTAGTTGTATGTGCCCTTTCCCGATGGACAGAAGCTTACCCAGTCCCAGATTACACTGCTGTAACCACTGCCAAGCAGTTGGTTCGTGAATTTTTCCCGCGATACGGCTTGCCCCGTGTCGTATACTCAGATAATGGACAGCCATTCTCGTCCGAACTTATGAAACAGGTATCACTCCTGTTAGGTTACCAGTGGAAATTTCATTGTGTACGACACCCCGAAGCAGCAGGTCTCGTTGAGAGACATAATCAGACCCTGAAAACACGATTAGCGAAGGTCTGTGCAGAAAAAGGTGTAGATTGGATGGTAGCCTTGCCGGTTGCCCTCTTTTACATGCGTATGGTAGCTCATTCCAGAACCGGACTATCTCCTTATGAGGTAGTCTTCGGCCGACCTCCAAACATGCCTATGCCTCGTAAAATTACCGATGTCGACAGTAACATGCTGACAGATTACCTAGCTTCCTTGATGTCTGCACTACACTCTTGTCGTTCACAGGTCGCGGCTGCCTTCCCGGACAACACCCAAGTGAAACCGCATGAAATCGTTCCAGGAGAATTGGTCTACATACGTAATTTTGATCGCACAAGCCCTCTGGAGCCCAGGTGGAAGCAACCGAAACTGGTGTTGATGACCACGAGGACCGCGGTGAAGGTGGAGGGAAGAAAAGGGTGGCTTCATTCCAGCCACATAAAACGTTTTCATGGATTGTGTCCAGACAGCGTTTCCAAGGACTGCCCCGTTTCAGATACTGACTCTAAACTCCCCCTGTTAGAGAAAACTCCGCAACAGGAGTATAAATTAAAGTTGAGGTCTAGTAAGTCAGACAGCGTTTAATTGTTTAAGTCCCCCCCTGGGTGAAGCGGTTAGACAGGTTTCTGACATGTATAAGATAGACCCAAGTAGTCAGAGAGATAGACGAATCGAAAAGAGAGACAAATATTGCAAAAACCTGCACAGCAGATGCGTTATTACGTTAATTGTTATGTTTATTCTGAGTATCTCGATTATATGCATACGCTTGATGCTACATGTTTTCTTTCCTCCTCTTGACTCACATGTACATACTTTTCCTAATGACACCGTAGAGCACACTTTCAGTGACCTGCCCCCTCACGAGCTGTCCTATCGATTAGCAATGCGCAACAACACTTTCGTTCGTATGTTACACCATACTCACCAGACCAGCAATGCCACGAATTGCTGGGTATGTGGCCGACTCCCACCTTATCAGAAATACAAGGGAGTTCTGCCTCTCTTTCCCTACCCGTTTACACATAATGGTTCATGCGGTGCATGGTTTACATTAATGTCATCTTTAGACAGTGAGTCTCAAGTTTCCCAAGGCGATTGGATATGGGGAAACCTGAACACAGTTATGAATCAAGCATGTTTCCCAGACAAGGACGGTCTTCCCAAAAGGACAGGGACCGATCTAGAAAATGAAGTGTATGGATTAGGAAATTTTACCCTCAATCTCATGATTCTGAACGTCCTGTCCGAGACTAATTCGGACTTGCCGTTTATAACAGTTTTACCAGTGAAAGGCGAATTATGCGTTAAAAAGAATGGTTCAGTACATCTAGGACACAGTGATTGTAATACTGTGGTCAAATTCAGTGATAAAGGAAAGTCTACTTTCAAAGCTTCCCGCCATTCCTATTTTATTTGTGGTCAGACAGCCTATGTATACCTGCCCTTGGATTGGGATGGAACGTGTTATATTGCGTTCCTATTATCACCTGTTTTTCTAGCCCCACCGGATTATCATCGAAATACACATCTTGTGCATATAAGACATAGAAGGGAGATCAAGTCCCCAATTGTCGATCAGACTGAAACAAAGTGGGAACAATATACAGATTTCAATAAAGGATTCTTTTTCTTTGTAGGTCCTGTCCAAAACAGTAAACTGATACGCAAATTGACCAGAACTCTTGAAGCAGTAGTGAATGAGACTACTTCTGCTTTAGGTAACCTGACCGAAGAGCAGTCTGCTATGAGACTTGTTGTTCTTCAAAACCGCCTTGTCCTTGACGTCATCCTGGCCGATAGGGGCAGGGCTTGTAGAGTGATCGGATCCAGTTGTTGTATTTTCATTCCTAATAATGCACCATCAGTATATAAAGCAATTACGAGGCTTCATGAGATAGCTCATCAGATGCACCAGAATCCAGGCACCTGGACATGGTCCGGTTGGCTCTGGAGTGTGATATCCGCCTGGGGATGGAAAGTATTGTCATTCCTAGGAATAATACTGCTCATAGTATTCAGTTGTTGTCTCTGTCTGCAATGTGGGCCAGCGATTAGCGGCTTGTGCGCCACAGCTTGTATTCCCCGTCCAAGCCCACGTTCCCGTTCCCGAATGAAGAAAGATGAGCAAATGATGTTATATGAACAGATAGATGGTCTCATGAAAATAGATATATCCTGAAGGGTGAAGTAGGGGCCAAGGAGGGAATGAGGAAATAGAAATTTTTAGGTAGCCAATGTGTCCCCCACTCGCACCCTACCCATGCACCCATGTTCCATGTATGTTGTGTAATTCCTTTCCTGTGCCTGCCATGAAGACGCATATGCATTTGCGTCCAACGTTAACATGTCAGTTATTCAGTTCACTAAGAAAACCACGTTAAAATGACTTTTAGGCCTATGGTGCCAACGTCTTTACATGGTGCACTTTTGAATATCGCACACGTTTTCCATGTTTTTTCTGGCTCAGCCAAGCCAGGCCCTTAAATTAAGGCTCCGAGTCTTTTCTGTCTCTGAAAGCTGCAGTTTAGGTATGCATCCCTGACCTCTACCTTACATCCTGCCCAGGCGAGCGGTGCCCGGCTCGGCCTGGCCTGCCTGCCAAGACGGTATTTTGCCTACCAGTTATCTGCTCAGCCTCCGCAAAAACACATTCCAGTCTAGTGGAATAGGTAAACATATTCCAGCCTGCAGAGCAAAGGGCCCAGCTTTCCTGTCTCCTTGCACGTAATTTACTGCACCCGTTACCATGGTAGGCCCATGGCCCCCGCGCTTTGCATGAAGAACTATATGCACCCACTAGCATTCAGTATTGAACGGCCTCTGCCCGAGAGACCTTTTACTTCAGACAACACATCCTCTAAACACAAGATACCAGATATGCTATAGGTACAGGTCGTTCTGACATCTCAGACATCAGTCTCCTCTACTAGTGCTAAAGTCAAGCCCCCAGTTCTCCCCAGTTACACGTCATGCTCAGTTGCGCGCGCATTTGTATCAAAGGTTTCTGCTGACCCTGCAAACTTTCTCTAAGCATCCACCCACTTGTGACGTTTCTCTGACTCGTCAAGTACACGCCTATGTGTACGCCCTTTTACACGCCTCCTGTTACGCACATGTGCTCTTATCTCTCTTTTTTCACCTGTTACGCCTACTGTATTAATTTCAATTATACAGTTTTACTATATATAATGTGTGATGTTAATAAAATGTTGAATATCCCTTCCTGAACCTTAGTGGTGATGGAACTCGATGTCCAGTATCCTGGGATACTTAATTAAAGCCCGTATGACTCCGATACCACGGACTCTGCCTCTCATTTTTGAGCTATCTTTATTGTCATGCAATGTATAGAAAAATAGTACGGTAAATGTATTTACCACACTGTGCCCCCTGCTCTAAGGGTGGGAGCAGGCTTATCTAATGGGAAAGGTATGTACTCACAATTCTTTTTTATTTATTAGCACAGTGAAGCTCAACCTTGGAGAAACAAAAAATATAGCAGCTGCTTTCAGATGGCGTAGAGAGGAGAGTGAGACAGAAGGCAATTTCGATCATGGCTCAAAATGGAGGCTGAAAATAAAATGGTGCCGCGAATTCTAACTTAAGATATACGATGCATGAAAAAATCAGCAAAACATTTTTATTCCAACAACCTTAACCTAGCCCTGTAGTGAAAAATAAAATGATAATAACTAGGTTATTATCATTTTATATTTCCTTTCTCCTGCTCTAAGAGCAGTGTGGTGACGCTCCACCGCCTTAGCGGAGGAGCCACCCCTGTTGTGTGGAGCAAAGCTGTTCTGCAAAAAAAACAGATTTAATCTGTACTCAATTGCATTCAAATTTGCTCTGTGGGTGACGGTGAAACATGCAGTACTCCCAGCCAAAATTAGATCTAAAAAGAACCCCAAGACCTGCCCAAACAACTAACAAACCGGGGATTTCTTGTGAGCTATGGAGTCCTCACTGGGCCTCATTTCCCAAATGAGAGACCCACAAACCGCCCTACCTCGAGCCATGTTTTGATGAAGCCAAACCAAAGTTAGCATTTACTGAAAGATTATAATGTACTTAATGCATCTGTATGGACAATTAATTCTTTGGAGTAGTTAGGACTTTGCAGAATTGGTGCAGTGCACATGGACTGCTTCTGGTCATCAAATGCCTTTTGACAGCTGACTGTCCATTGAAATTTCTTCGGCATTCTTTTAGGAGTTAAGTCATTCAGGGGTGTCACTATGGAACCATACCCCTTGACAAATCTCCTATAGTACCCAGTCAGGCCCAAGAAAGCTCTGACCTGAGTCTGGGTGGTTGGAGCAACCCAGTCCATTATGGTTGGTCTGGATTTTGCTCTGCAGTGGTTGAACCTGGCCTCCACCTACAAGGTGGCCCAGGTACACAACATGACTCTGCCCTATCTGGCACTTAGTAGCCTTGATAGTTAGGCCTACCTTCGGCAGGGCCTCCAAAACATTTTTCAGGTGGATCAGGTGATCTTCCCAGGTGGAGCTAAAGACAGCAATATCATCAAGATAAGCTGAGCTATTGTACTCCAGGCCTGTTAAGACTTTATTCACAAACCTTTTAAATGTGGCAGGTGCATTTTCTGACGAAAGGGCATCACCACAAATTGATAATGTCCATTAGGGGTTGAAAATGCTGTTTTTGGCTTTGCATCATCAGCAATTCTGATCTGCCAGTAGCCAGCTGTTGGATCAAATGTGCTCAGAAGGTTGGCAGATGCCAACATATCTATGAGCTCATCTGCTTTAGGAATTGGATAGGCATCAGTCCTAGTGACTGCATTGAGATCTCTGTAGTCTAAACAAAACCTCATCTCTCTTTTACCACCATGGGTGTGAGGTTTGGGTACTAGGACAAGCGCTATCTGAAGGTTCAATTACTCCCAAATCCAACATTTTCTGGACTTCTGTCCCGATACAGTCCCTGACATGATCAGGTTGCCTATAAAATCTTATTTTTAACAGGCAGACTGTCCCCAGCATCCACTACATGAGTGCACCAGGTAGTCTGACTTGGAGTCAGTGAAAACCTAGGTCTGTACTGTTGTAGAACTTGTCTGCAATCCGTTTGCTGCTGATCAGTGAGGCTGCCTGCCAAGGCTACTCCATCAACTGATCCATCATCAGGGTTCTGAGAGACCAGGTCTAGGAGAGGGTCACTCTCTTCCTCCTGTCCTTCATCAGTAGCCATGAGCAATCCCATGTCTGCCCTGTCAACATTTGGTTTCAGCCTGCTGGCATGAAGCACCGTATGGGGGCTCCTGGGAGTTCCAAGATCTACCAAGTAAGTAACCTCTCCTTTCTGTTCAATAATGGTGTGAGGTCCACTCCACTAGTCCTGGAGAGCTGCTGGGGCCACAGGCTCCAACACCCACACTTTCTGTCATGGCTGGTAAACAGTCAGTACAGCTTTTTGGTCATGCCAGGCTTTCTGTAATTCCTGGCTAGCCTCAAGGTTTTTAGTTGCCTTTTTCATGTACTCAGCCTTCCTGGAGCGGAGACCAAGTACATAGTCCACAATATCCTGTTTAGGGGTTTAAGAGGTAACTCCCATCCCTCCTTCACCAGACAAAGTGGTCCTCTGACAGGGTACCCAAACAGATGTTCAAAGGGGCTGTAGCCAACCCCCTACTGTGGAAACTCTCTGTATGCAAACAAAAGGCAGGGTAGCAGGCTATCCCATCTCCACCTGAGCTTTTCTGGGAGACCCTTAATCATACCCTTTAAGGTCTTGTTAAATCTTTCAACTAGACCAGTGCACTGTGGATGATAGGGTATGGTGAACTTGTAATTCATTCCACACTCCTTCCTCATTGCAGTCAAGTAGCTGGACATAATGTTTGTATCTCTGTCAGATGCTACCTCCTTAGGGAAACCCACTCTTGAGAAAACTCCCAAGAGGGCTCTTGCCACAACAGGTGCTGCAGTGGTCTTAAGGGGAATTGCCTCTGGGTACCAGGTGGCATGATCCACTACCACTAGGATAAACCTGTGCCCAGATGCAGTTTGGGGATCCATTGGTCCAACAATGTCAATCCCTACACGTTCAAAGGGAACCCCCACCACGGGTAGTGGTATACGGGGGGCCTTTGTAGTGCCACCTGCTTTGCCACTGGCTTGGCAGGTTATACAGGAGTGACAAAACTCCTTGGTGTCTTCAGACATGTGGGGCCAGTGAACGTGAGGGACAATTCTGTTCCGAGTCTTGTTCTGGCCCAGGTATCTGCTAAGGGAATATCATGGGCTAGTGTCAATAGGAAGCCCCTGAATGCCAAAGGTATGACCAACCACCAGGAAGCACCAAGCTTGGGGTCTCTACTCTCTCAATACAGGAGTCCATCATCCCAATAGAAGTTATGGGTATCACTAGGATTCCCAGCAGCCTCAGCAGCAGCTTGCTGTCTGAGGGGTTAAAGAGAAGGGCAGCTCAACTGTGCCTGACTCAGATCTGCCCTTGAAGTGCCCCCTGTATTTGAATTTGAATTTGAATTTAAAAGTTTTTGTACAGCGCTCGCATACCCAGCGGTTTCATGGCGCTAGTGGTGATCAGTGAGTGGCAGCAGCAGAAGGATTAGGGGTAGGCTTGCGTGAACAGAAAAGTTTTAAGGTTTTTTCGGAACAGGGGGTAAGAAGGTGAGGTGCGCAGAGCAATCGGAAGGGAGTTCCAAAAAGTTGGAGCCAGGACAGCGAATCTCGCTCCGCCCGCCCTCTGTTTTTTAAAGCGAGGGATGGTGAGGAGGGCCAAATGGGCCGAGCGAAGTTCTCTGCCTGGGCAGTAAGGTTTGATGAGGGCACAGATGAACTCAGGGGCGGTGCCCGCTCTGGCTTGGTAAGTGAGACAGCCGAGTTTAAACAGGGCACGTTCCCTTATGGGGAGCCAATGCAGAGTTTTAAGCAAAGGGGTGACCCGATGATATCTGGGAAGGCCATGGATCAGGCGGGCCGCCTGATTCTGCACCAGTTGTAATCGGTGGATCATATAGGCAGGGGCTCCGTTATAGACTATGTTGCCGTAGTCTATACGGGACAATACCATGGCTAGCATGATGATTTTTAAAGCTGGGGGGGAAAAGAAACGGGAAACTTTTCTAATTACTCTGAGAGAGAAAAAAGATGAGGAAACGACAGAATTGACTTGTGGGAGAACAGTAAGCTGGGGATTAAGAAAGATTCCCAGGGTTTTCACTTTAGGGACCGGGAGTGGAGGAGCACCGAGGGAGGGGGGCCAGAAAGAAGAAGACAAGGGACTGCAGCCACCTCCGGTCAGGACCAGCTCGGTCTTGTCCGGGTTGAGTTTGAGGTGGCTGCAGTTCATCCAATCTTGAATGAGGGTCATGACGGTTTGAACATTCAGGGCAGATGAAGGTGAGTGGGACAAATTAAAGATAAGCTGGAGGTCATCCGCGTAATTGAACACGGTGGCCTCCAGTTGCTGTAACATAAAAATAAGGGGGAAGATGTAGAGGTTAAACAGGAGGGGGGAAAGTGATGAACCCTGGGGGACCCCGCATTCTACCTTGCGAGAGGCCGCCGCAAAACCAGCCAAATGGACACCCTGTGTTCTCCCCGCAAGGAAGGACTCCAGCCAAGAAAAGGCTAGGCCCTCTATACCCGCCGCCTTGACACGGTTGAGGAGGATGGTATGATCCACCGTGTCAAAAGCGGCGGATAAGTCAAGGAGAATCAGGGCTTGCGGAAGGTTGATGTCAATGCCTTCACGCAGCTTGTCCATGACTGAGATGACCACTTTTTCGGTAGAATGCAGGGGGCGGAAACCAGCTTGGCAAGGGGAGAGGCAATGATTTGCCTCAATGTGAGTGCTCAGTGTGGAGGTGATGTGGGTTTCGAGGACCTTTGCCAGGTAGGGAAGGAGTGAAATGGGGCGGTAATTAGAAGCAGAGGAGGGATCGGCGTCTAGTTTTTTTTAAAATAGGGATGACAATCGCCGATTTGTGTGAAATAGGAACATGACCATGGTTAAGGGAATCGTTGAGGAGAGTCAGAGGGGGAATGGGGCAGGCTAAGTAGATTTCCCTGAGTATGCGGGCAGGGGCAAAGTCCTGAGGAGAGCCAGATTTGACCCGTTGGAGCAGAGGGCGAAGGGAGTCAATAGTTAGGAGTGGGAAATTGGTCAGTTTAGCAGTGGAGGGGGGAGGGGAGGGGTCCACAAAGGTGGAAGAGGGGGGGGGGATGTTATGTTTAATTTTTACAACCTTGTCTATAAAGAACTCGTTGAGCGAGTCACAGAGGGATTGGGACGGAGGAATGGTAGGTGTGGCTCTGGTGGATGAGGCGAGCTCATGGACGGTGGAGAAGATTTCTTTCGATTGTGACTCCGCAACCAATATCCTGTGTGTGTAATATTCAGCCTTAGCTTCCAGGATGCTCTTTTTGTAGGTTTGCAGAGTAGCCAGATAGATTGTTTTTAAGGCAGGATCGTAAGTTCTTCGCCAGGCTCTTTCAGCCCTTCTTGCAGCAAGTTTTTTCTCTTTGAGGTCGGGGGTAAACCAACGATTAGCTGCATGGGCCCGTTTTACTGAGAGGCGCTTGAGGGGGGCGAATTCGTCGCCAACCCTTATGAGCCAGTTGTTAATTGCGGCCAGTTGGGGGGCAGCTGTCAAACCAGTAAGATCCGGGCAGGTCGTGGCCAAGGCCGAGCATAGGGAGGGCATGTTTACCTTACCCCATTTCCGAACCCAGGTGTTTTTGGGAAGGGGGGGTTTAACCGGGGGAGCTAGGGCAAGGGAAAACGTGATGGTGGAGTGATCTGACCATGGGCAAGGGGAAATCAAGGGAGGAGTGGAGGAAACATTCAGTGTCCAGATTTGGTCCAGCATGTGGCCATGACGGTGGGTTGGACTGTGTATGAGCGGTACGAAATTCAAATTTTCCATGAGACAGGTGAATTCCTTAGATTGGGGGCTCTCAGCCGGGTCATTGGGCCAGAAATTAAGGTCCCCTAAAACTAATACAGAAGAATGATTGACTGCCAGAGTAGCCAAAAGGGTTTGGATATCGGGGAGGAACGAAGGAGTCGGCTGGGGAGGACGGTAAATAAGTACAAAGGTGAAAGGGGCTAGATGGGAGGTAGAGCGGGCTACGAGGAGGTCAACATCAGTGATGGGCGGGGAAGGAAGGATTAGAAAGTTGAAATCAGTACGAGCTATTAAAGCCACTCCACCACCCCGCTTGCCATCAGGGCGATCCGCACGAATGGCGGAATAAGTAGATAGTAAGGCGGCAAGCATATTGGGCAGGGAGTCGGACTTGAACCAGGTCTCAGTTAAGAACAGGAGATCTGGTTCGTTGGTGTCGAGGTAGTCGAATAGCTCGTATTGGTGATTTACGGCAGACCTTGTGTTTAGAAGGGTAGCCGAGGTAGAAAAAGATTGGGCAGAAGGGGCCGGGGGTGACGGGGGAATAGGGGAGGATGAGGAGGTAGGAGAAGCAAGAAGTGATACTAAACCGGGGGGGGAGGATTGAGGAGGACTATACAGACCGAGGAGTTGTAAGCCAGTAGTGGTAGAGGGGTTAATACTGCCGGGGGACCACATGAGGCATAACTGAGACGGAGTGTAGGTGATGTAACCAGCAGCGTCCCGTGCCCCTAGCCCCGGCCAGCCGCGGACGGGCGCAGACGGGCTTAACTCAGGCGCAACTCCGGCGCGCCTCCGTCGCGCCCGCTGTGCTGCCTCATGATGCCTGTCTAAGTAGGGGCGGAGCGGCGGGGGAGGGGCAGGGCTGTGGTGGAAAGCGAAGCCCAAGCCAAGATGGCGCCCGCTGCCGCTGGGAGCCCGCGATAAACACGATCAGCCCCAGCCGGCAGCTCACCCCTAGGAGCCCAAAGAAGTCAATACCTGTCCCTAAGAACTCAACCTGATCAGGCTCAAGCTCCTCTGGGACAGTTCCTTCTTCAGGCTCACAATCAGCTTCCTCAGAAGGCTGATCCTCACTCTGAGTCAGGGGGGAAGGCACTGCCTTAATCCTACTGCTCCTTTTCTTGGTAGGCAACTGGACCATTATTCCAGAATCCAGTGCCTGCCCAGTGTTAGACTTTTTGACCTGTGACCTAGTCACTGCAAGGACATTTGTGGAGATACCTAACATTTCTGCATGGGTCCTATACTCCACTTCAGATCAGACTGAAGCTCTAGGTCATTGCCAATCAGGCATTCAACAGGGAGATCTGCACTGATCACAACCTTCTTAAGGCCAGTTACCCCTCCCCAGGAGAAATTAACAACTGCCATACTATGGGTGGTACTGACGTTGCTAGCACTGATCACATGGTAAGTCTCACCAAGTATGACTTGTCCAGGGTCCACCAAGTCTGGTGTCACCATTGTGACACTTGCCCCTCTGTCCATGTAGGCGTCAACCTTTTTGTCATTAATTAAAGATGTTTGTCTATGCTTGCCCAGGTTACTGGGACTCACAGGGGAGGTCATATCCATGCCTCCACCACAGACCAAAATGGATCACTGACACAATATCGAGGTCAAGAATATCGAGTTACAAAAATATTGAGGTAAAAATATAGAATACCAAAATATCGACCTCCTATCTCCAAACAGGTAAGTACAAAAATATCTAATCAAAAATATCGATGTAAAAAATAGTTAGTCAAAATATCGAATTTTTAAAAATGCTTTAAATTAATTAAAAATTAATGAAATAATAAATATAATTAACTTAAACAAACTTAAACAACTTAAATAACCTTAAAAAAAAATATACAAATTAATTTGTTAATACATTTATATAGGCCTGGGCGGAGAACTACGCTCCGTTCGCAGAGTTTGCGAAGTTTCGGCAACTTCGCTCTTCGCGGAGGGCGCGAAGCTGTCGCCTACTTCGCAATCTACAGTGTAGCGTAGTAGTTTTTCATCCTCGCGCGCTCAATAGCATTCCCGCGTGCGCGGTAATGACTTACCGTGGTTCTGCGTTCGCTTTCTCACTTTTCTCTCCCGGTCGCGTTCGCTACGATGTTTGGAATCCGGCCGCACAATCCAACCCGACTGTGAGAACGCGATAACGTCATTCGGACGCGCGAACAAGTGAACAAGTAGTTGTGTTCCCGAACAAGACGTGCACCGCACGAACGCGTTATCTGCGACCCGAAAGAGGAAGTAGGGGGCGCGGGCGGGCGGGACAATTGCAAAAACAAGATGGCCGCGCCCATAGCCCACCACATGGGTACGGTCGCACGCTACAATCCCCCGAACAAGCAGACAGCACCCCGAACACGCACTGCGCGCTCCCGAGCAAGAAAAACGGCTCGCGAACGGGACCAGCAAGCTACTACGCAAGCTCGCGAAGCTACGCGAAGCTACGCGAAGCTCGCGTAGTGCGAGAACGGCTTCGCGTAGCTTCACGGAGTGCGGCTACGCGAACTACGCCCACCCTTACATTTATATATATATATATATAACTGAAAAAATAAAGAATTTCAGCGGCTGCTGAAACTGAAAAGAGTCCGTCTCTCTTGTTTTTTGTGGACGCCGTATAGATGCTGGCATTGAGAGTGGAATCAGGATATATATATATATATACATATATAAACGCAATATTAATAAAATAATTACAATATTTTTACCGTAGGAATGCGGAAAGTGTAAAATTTACTATAACCACTCCAGTGAGTGCAACAGTAGGGAAAGCGTTGGATAGCGTAGGGGTAAAAATTACTATTCCAACTCCACTGAGTGCAACAGTAGGGAAAGCGTTGGATAGCGTAGGGGTAAAACTGACTATTCCCACTCCAGAGAGTGCAACAGTAGGGAAAGCGTTGGATAGCGTAGGGGTAAAAATTACTATTCCCACTCCAAAGAGTGCAACAGTAGGGAAAGCATGGTCCTTCTCGACCGTGCCAGAGCAGCGGGCATCCGGGGCGCTGCCTTTTCCTGGCTTGCGTCCTTTCTTCAGGGCAGGTCTCAAGCGGTTCACCTCTCAGGCTTCTCCGCTTCTCCTCGCTTGGTTACCTGTGGGGTCCCCCAAGGTTCTTCCCTTTCCCCTCTTCTTTTTAATCTTTATATCTACCCTCTTATTATTTCTCTTCTCGAGCTGGGGGTCTCTGTGTATAACTACGCGGATGACCTCCAGCTCGTCTTTGATCTTCCCCTTCTGATTCTCTTCCTAAATTTTGCTCCACCTTAGTCTTTATATCCGAATGGATGAGCATCAATCACTTGAAGCTTAATCCGGACAAGACGGAGCGGGTGGTCCCTCAAACCCTTGGTCCGCGGTTCACTGGCCCCCTTTGTTTGGTTCCCCCCCTTCACCGGTTTCCTCTGTTCGGACCCTAGGCATCAAGGTCAGCCATGACCTGTCTATGCATGCCCAAGTCATCTCCGTAGTATCCTCTTGCTTTCTGTCCCTCCGCCTCATTCGGAAGATTTCTCGGTATTTCTATGCGGACGCCCTCAAAACCATAGTCATGGCTCTCATCACTTCCCGCCTTGACTATGGGAATGGCTTGTACGTGGGCATACCCGCATATGAAACCCGCCGTCTTCAGGCCATTCAAAACCAGGCTGCCCGCCTCATTCTTCGTATTCCCAAATCTTACCACATCACCCCTGCACTCAAGTCCCTTCATTGGCTTCCTGTGCACCTTAGATCTTTTTTTAAATTGGCCTGTCTGGCCTTTCGGGCTCACACCCACTCAGCTCCCCTCTTTATCGGATCTCTCATCACTCCTCATGCCCCCAGCCTCACTCTCTCTGCTCCTCCTCTCTTTCTCTTCTGCACGTCACCCGCTTCCGTAAATCCAGAATGGGAGGCACCCGCTTTTCGGTGCTGGCCCCCCGGTTCTGGAACAGTCTTCCTCTTTCCATCCGTTCCATCCCCATCTATACTCATTTCCGTAAAGCTCTCAAAACTTTCCTGTTCTCCCAGGCATTTTCCTGCTAATCTCCCC
The DNA here is from genome assembly GCF_964263255.1 of Lissotriton vulgaris. Lineage (NCBI taxonomy): Eukaryota > Metazoa > Chordata > Amphibia > Caudata > Salamandridae > Lissotriton > Lissotriton vulgaris. The sequence continues at coordinate 1,016,695,197 of NC_141698.1, forward strand.
GAGTCCCCTCTGTGAGTCTGGTCAAAGCCCTAGCGCCAGGAAGCCGCTTGGCCGCAGTGCGCTTAATCAAGTTCTTTTTTCATTTCATTTCATTGGATAGCGTGGGTGTAAAAAATTACTCTTCCCACTCCAGAAAGTGCAACAGTAGGGAAAACATTGGATAGCAGGAGGGTTAAAATTGCTATTCCCACTCCAGAGAGTGCAACAGTAGTGAAAGCGTTGGATATCGTAGGGGTAAAAATTACGATTCCCACTCCAGAGAGTGCAACATTATAGAAAGCTTTGGATAGCGTAGGGGTAAAAATTACTATTCCCACTCCAGAGAGTACAACAGTAGGGAAAACGTTGGATAGCATAGGGGTAAAAATTACTATTCCCACTCCACAAAGTGCAACAGTAGGGAAAGCGTTGGATAGCGTAGAGGTAAATATTACTATTCCAACTTCAAAGAGTGCAACAGTAGGGAAAGCATTGGATAGCGTAGGGGAAAAATTACTATTCCAACTCCACAGAGGGCAACAGTAGGGAAACATTGGATAGCGTGGGGGTAAATATTACTATTCCCACTCCAGTGAGTGCAACAGTAGGGAAATCAATGGATAGCGTAGGGGTAAAAATTACTATTCCCACTCCAGAGAGTGCAACAGTAGGGAAAGCGTTGGATAGCGTAGGGGTGAAAATTACTATTCCCACTCCAGAAAGTGCAACAGTAGGGAAAGCATTGGATAGCGGGAGGGTTAAAATTACTATTCCCACTCCAGGGAGTGCAACAGTAGGAAAAGCATTGGATAGTGTAGGGGTAAAAATTACTATTCCCACTCCAGTGAGTGCAACAGTAGGGAAATCATTGGATCGCGTAGGGGTAAATATTACTATTCCCACTCCAGAGAGTGCAACAGTAGGGAAAGCGTTGGATAGCTTAGGGGTAAAAATTACTATTCCCACTCCACAGAGTGCAACAGTAGGGAAAGCGTTGGATAGCTTAGGGGTAAAAATTACTATTCCAACTCCAGGGAGTGCAACAGTAGGGAAAGCGTTGGATAGCGTAGGGGTAAAAATTACTATTCCCACTCCAGAGAGTACAACAGTAGGGAAACCGTTGGATAGCAAAGGGGTAAAAAATACTATTCCTACTCCACAGAGTGCAACAGTAGGGAAAGCGTTGGGTAGCATAGAGGTAAAAATAACTATTCCCACTCCAAAGAGTGCAGCAGTAGGGAAAGCATTGGATAGCGTGGGGGTAAAAATTACTATTCCCACTTCAGAAAGTGCAACAGTAGGGAAAGCATTAGATAGCATTGGATAGCTATTCATAATCCAGAGAGTGCAACAGTAGGGAAAGCGGTGGATAGCGTAGGGGTAAAAATTACTATTCCCACTCCAGAGAGTGCAACAGTATAGAAAGCGTTGGATAGCGTAGGGGTAAAAATCACTATTTCCACTCCAGAGAGTGCAACAGTAGGGAAAGCATTGGATAGCGGGAGGGTTAGAATTACTATTCCCACTCTAGAGAGTGCAACAGTAGTGAAAGCGTTGGATAGCGTAGGGGTAAAAATTACTATTTCCACTCCAGAGAGTGCAACAGTATAGAAAGCGTTGGATAGCGTAGGGGCAAAAATTACTATTCCCACTCCAGAGAGTGCAACAGTAGGGAAAGCGTTGGATAGCGGGAGGGTTAAAATTACTATTCCCACTCTAGGGAGTGCAACAGTAGGGAAAGTGTTGGATAGCGTAGGGGCAAAAATTACTATTCCCACTCCAGTGACAGCAACAGTAGGGAAAGCGTTGGATACCGTAGGGTAAAAATTACTATTCCCACTCCAGAGAGTGCAACAGTAGGGAAAGCGTTGGATAGCGTAGAGGTAAAAATTACTATTCCCTCTCCACAGAGGGCAACAGTAGGGAAAAGGTTGGATAGCGTGGGGGTAAATATTACTATTCCCACTCCAAAGAGTGCAACAGTAGGGAAAGCATTGGATAGCGTAGGGGTGAAAATTACTATTCCCACTCCAGAAAGTGCAACAGTAGGGAAAGCATTGTATAGCGGGAGGGTTAAAATTACTATTCCCACTCCAGGGAGTACAACAGTAGGGAAAGCGTTGGATAGCGTAGGGGTAAAAATTACTATTCCCACTCCAGTGAGTGTAACAGTAGGGAAAGCGTTGGATAGCGTAGGGGTAAAAATTAGTATTCCCACTCCAGAGAGTGCAACAGTAGGGAAAGCGTTGCATAGCTTAGGGGTAAACATTACTATTCCCACTCCAGAGAGTGCAACAGTAGGGAAAGCGTTGGATAGCTTAGGGGTAATAATTACTATTCCAACTCCAGGGAGTGCAACAGTAGGGAAAGCGTTGGATAGCGCAGGGGTAAAAATTACTATTCCCTCTCCAGAGAGTGCAACCGTAGGGAAACCGTTCGATAGCGTAGGGGTAAAAATTACTATTCCCACTCCACAGAGTGCAACAGTAGGGAAAGCGTTGGAGAGCGTAGGGGTAAAAATTACTATTCCCACTCCAAAGAGTGCAGCAGTAGGGAAAGCATTGGATAGCGTGGGGGTAAAAATTACTATTCCCACTCCAGAAAGTGCAACAGTAGGGAAAGCATTGGATAGAGGGAGGGTTAAAATTACTATTCCTACTCTAGAGAGTGCAACAGTAGGGAAAGCATTGGATAGCATAGGGGTAAAAATTACTTTTCCCACTCCAGAGAGTGCAACAGTATAGAAAGCATTGGATAGCGTATGGGTAAAAATCACTATTTCCACTCCAGAGAGTGCAACAATAGGGAAAGCATTGGATAGCGTAGGGGTAACAATTACTATTTCCATTCCAGTCAGTGCAACAGTAGGGAAAGCGTTGGATAGGGTAGGGGTAAATATTACTATTCCCACTCCAAAGAGTGCAACAGTAGGGAAAGCATTGGATAGCGTAGGGGTAAACATTACTATTGCCACTCCAGAAAGTGCAACAGTAGGGAAAGCGTTGGATAGCGGGAACGTTAAAATTACTATTCCCACTCCAGAGAGTGCAACAGTAGGGAAAGCGTTGGATAGTGTAGGGGTAAAAATTTCTATTCCCACTCTAGTGAGTGCAACAGTAGGGAAATTGTTGGATAGCGTAGGGGTAAAAATTACTATTCCCACTCCATAGAGTGCAACAGTAGGGAAAGCGTTGGATAGCGTGGGGTTAAAAATTACTATTCCACCTCCACAGAGTGCAACAGTAGGGAAAGCATTGGATAGCGTAGGGGTAAAAATTACTATTCCCACTCCAGAAAGTGCAACAGTAGGGAAAGCTTTAGATTGCGGGAGGGTTAAAATTACTATTCCCACTCCATGGAGTGCAACAGTAGGGAAAGCGTTGGATAGCGTAGGGGTAAAAATGTGAGTGCAACAGTAGGGAAAGCGTTGGATAGGGTAGGGGTCAAAACTACTATTCCCACTCCAGAGAGTGCAACAGTAGGGAAAGGTTTGGATAGCGTAGGGGTAAAAATTACTATTCCCACTCCAGAAAGTGCAACAGTAGGGAAAGCGTTGGATAGTGGGAGGGTTAAAATTACTATTCCCACTCCAGAGAGTGCAACAGTAGGGAAAGTGTTGGATAGCGTAGGGGTAAAAATTACTATTCCCACTCCAGTGAGTGCAACAGTAGGGAAAGTGTTGGATAGCGTAGGGGTAAAAATTACTAGTCCCACTCCAAAGAGTGCAACAGTAGGGAAAGCGTTGGATAGCGTAGGGGTAAAAATTACTATTCCCACTCCAAAGAGTGCAACAGTAGGGAAAGCGTTGGATAGCATAGGGGTAAAAATTACTATTCCCACTCCACAGAGTGCAACAGTAGGGAAAGTGTTGGATAGCGTATGGGTAAAAATTACTATTCCCACTCCACAGAGTGCAACAGTAGGCAAAGCGTTGGATAGCGGGAGAGTTAAAATTACTATTCCCACTCCAAAGAGTGCAACAGTAGGGAAAGCGTTGACCAGCGTAGGGGTAAAAATTACTATTCACACTCCAGAGAGTGCAACTGTAGAGAAAGTAAATACTTCATATATGAATAAAAATAAATTAAATATTAATACCAAATTCTAATTATTTAAAAGTAATTAACAATTTTATATAGTATAATAACTAATCAATTAAAAATATAAAAAAATTATTACAAATAATAACCTATTAATACAAATTATTTACCAATTAACAAATAATTAACAATAAAAAATTATTAAAACTTACAACAAAACAAAACCAATAAATAAATAAAAATATTTATTTATAATAAATTACTTCCCACCCTATTCCTCTATAAACCCACAACCCGGTACAGAAAATACATTAATACAATTTACATAATTATCAATTAATTAATAAAATTAATTACCAATTATATTTTAATTAATTAACAAATAAAAAATTTAAATATCAATTAATTCAAAATAAATACCAATAAATACATTTTAACATTTAAATAATTATATTTAAATTACTTCCCCCCCTATTCCCTTATAAACCCACAACCCGCTACAGAAAATACATTAATAAAATTACCATATTTATCAAATAATCAATTAATTATAATAATAAACAATTATATTTTAATTAATTACCAATTAATTATTAATTAACAATAATTTAAAATAAATACCAATAAAGAAATTAACATATTTAATTAATTATAATTAAATTACTTCCCACCCTATTCCCCTATAAACCCACAACCCGCTACAGAATCATATTACGCAACAATTAAATACCATAAAATTAAATAATTAAAATAAATTATTAAATAAATATACACTTTTCACACATATACTAACATAAAAAATACTTTCAAAAATTAATATAAACTTACCTCAAATTCTATATTTTGTTGTCTATATTCTGTCATGCTATATTTGTATTGTCTATATTCTGTCCCTTCGATATTTTGTCCATTCTATATTTTTTGATTTGATATTTATGCTATTCTATTCAATATTTTTGTAGTCTATATTTTGTCCATTCGATATTTTGTCCATTCTATTTTTTTAACTCGATATTAATGTAACTCGATATTAAAAACTCGATATTTTGACTGTATACCGACCAAAATAGCTTGAGTTGACACCCTGACTAGGCCAGAGCCCATCTCAGATACCAGGGTTAACCCTACTACACCCTTCTGCTGGGAACCACCACTTGTAGCTGTACTAGGGGGGAAAGTTGCCTTAGGGGCAATGGTGGCTGGAGCTGTCCCATTTTTGGGGCATTCACTAGTCCAGTGAGTGTTATTCTTACAAACTTTGCACCATGGTTTTCTTGGGCCTTCTTTATTTTTAGATTGGGTACCCCCACCATTAGAAGCTTTTTGGGGACCTTGTAAAGACTTCTGGTCTTTACCTTTCTCCCCACCCTTTTGGTCTTGCTTCTTTTGGTCACCACCTTGGTTCTGTACCTTCTGCTTCACCCTGGTTCTGACCCATTTGTCTGCCTTCTTTCCCAATTCTTGGGGATAGGTCAGATCAGAGTCAACCAAGTGCTGATGCAACAGCTGGTACTGACAGTTATTAAGAATGTGTTTTCTCATGATCAGATTATATGATCCTGTTTAGTCACATGCTTTACTGTACAGTAGCCAGCCCTCCAGAGCCTTAGTAGAACAATATGCAAAGTCAACCCAGTCCTGAGTCTGTGACTTGTGGGTGTCTTTGAACTGCAACATATACTGTTCAGTGGTTAAGCCAAACCCATCTATCAGAGCACTCTTCAGGAACTTCTAATCATCAGCCTCCTCTTCTCTTACAGTGAGGTGCTTGCCTCTACCTTTGTCTGCAAAGGAGAGCCACAAGATTGCTGCCCACTGCTCCTGGGGTACCTTCTGTACTTTGCAGGCCCTCTCCATTGCAGTAATCCACTTGTGGATGTCATCCCCATTCTGATAAGGAGGGGCAATCTTGTTTAGGATTCTATGGTCATAAGACCTATCCCTACTTCTAGGCATATTGCTGCCACCGTGAGGCTCTAACCCCAACTTTTCACTCTCTCTTTCAAGAGGTAGGTCCTCCTTTTCTAAGGCTACTTTTTGTCTCCTCATCCTAAGCGTGGCTTCTCTCATTCTAGCTTCATGTTCCCTCTTCTCAAGTGAGGTACCCCTCCTACGAGAAGAGGCAGAAGACCCTATAGATGTACCAGAATGAGTACATTCCACTGAAGGTGATCTATTCCTTCTTGGCACACCACCAACTCTGCTTGGGAGGACAAGGGGAGGCACATTTTGGCCTTCCTCATCTCCAGGCAGAACTGGATTCTCTAGGACTAGGTCATTGTCACCTACCTGGTCTTCATCATCTTCAGAGTCCTGGTGAGGTAACTCAGCAGTGTTCTCTTCTTCTGATGTACCCACCCCATTGCCTACCCTCTCAGGGTCAGATACTTTCTTAAAGTCATCCAGCATTAACACCTCTATAAGGCGTTGAGTATTAGGATTTTGTCCTGGCCTCAATTTTCTCATTGCACACAAAGTCCTTCACTCTTGGAAAGGAAATACTTAGATGTCTGTTCGGCACTGACATCTGGGACAGACCCACTGGGTCCCTCCTTTGAGGACATGACTCTAGTGAGGTGTGGTGTGTGCACCTACCTACACTATTTGGTTTCCTACTAAACCTCTCTAGTAGTTATGGTCAGGGTGTGCTTAAGCCCTTAACACCCACAACTTCTAAGTTCAGTAGAACGTACTGTATTTCTAAGCTTGATTTATATGTACCTATAGTACCTTTAGTGATTTTTCAAATGATATTCTCAAGATTATTTGGTAAAACAATGCAAGCTGGAATCCCACATGCTGCCCACCAATGTGAGAAGTTGGCCTGCCATATGATGTCCACTATTTTAGTGGGCACCTTGCTCCAGTCCAAACGACCCTTATTGATGGTAGGTTTAGACAACTTTTATAGAAAGCTATCCTAGTGGTAGCTGTGGAGAGCGGCCTTCAGGCTAAGTCGTGAAGGAATGTAAAGCAGCTTGTTTTACCAGTCTATAATCTCTCGAATAAGCAAATGAAAATACTCCGCACAAGGTATATATATAAAATATTTGTATTTATTGTAAACATAACCCCCTTAGTCTCTTTATGAGGCCAGAGGCCAAAGTACAATACAAGAACTTAATTAGCACACAGTAAATTAGCACAGTATATGTTTTGCCCTAAGGGTCTCACAAACTATATACTAAGAAAGTGGTATAAGAACCCCGTGAGGGATAAAAGTGAGGCCTAGGGCCTGTAGAACCACTGGGGAAACCAGGAACCACCCAAGGTAGGGACGTTGGAGACACACGGGGGACACGTGCAGTGTCTAAACACAGCCGGGAATCACCATTGACTTCTATGGAGGAAAAGCAAGTTACAATTTTAAAGATTAAGGACACTTAAGAGTGAACTACGATGGAACCCCTTTTGACTAAGACTCTTCGAGAGTCAAGACCCACGGGAGCACCGGAGAACTCGCGTTACTGAAAGCAGAGGGGACAGAGTCTGGGTCACTAGCCAGTGTCCAGGATGGCCACAGGAAGATGCCTGCCGATGTCGGGTGCTTTAAGGTGAAGTAGGTGAAGCTTGACGCTTCAGCCATGAGGACCAGGAGCTGGATTCCAGCTTTCCCACAAAGGATGTCAAGTGCTGCAGCTTCAGAATCCGGATTGGACCCAAAAAGCCTTGGCAACAGCAACCCATGTAAGATGACAAGATTGGCTTCAGTGCAGACCAGCAAGGTCTGAGGGACTCACCCTTTGGAGGAGAGTCAGAGCACGTCTGGAGCAACCAGGAAAGCGATATTTCCACGTGCTCGCAGAGATTTTTTACATTTTTGCGATGGTTTGCGAAAGTGAATTTCGCAAATTCCGCCCACCCCTAGTAAAGACGGACCGGGTAATTTTGAGCATTTTGACTGGTGGGAGCTTGGACGGCTGAGATAACTCAGTGCACCTTTATTACCTTTGCAGATAGAATTCTCGTAGCGGCTGAAAGTTAGTAATGGTGCAAGATATGTGTTATGAACGCTGGGAAGGTATGTTTGGCTACACGCAGACTCTGGTAGAAAAAATTAAGGGATATCTATGTCTAAAAACTCCTCAACTCTGTTTTTGGTTTCTTTAGAGTGTAATTGAGTCAAGCTACATTGATCTCCATGTGAGTAGCAATTAGAATGTCTTTCTTTTTTATGTGAGTTGTTCATGAAGTGGTGTAGGGTTCAGGAAGGAGTCAGTGATGATTTTCACGTGCACCTTTTTGGTTTTTTGGTTCTATCACTTCTTTTTAACTTTTTGTTTTAAACCATATTGGCAATAGTGTACATTTGTTAAGGATGGGTTAAAATGAAACATGCTTTCATATCTATTTTCATATGTATCCTCTTGCACTAACCCGATGCAGTCATGTCTTTGTTAAATGTAGTTCATGTTTATTAAGCAAGTTGTTTGTGTAAAATTTCATGAAGTTCTAAAACAGATTTATGTTACATGTATTTTGTAGGTCCAAGGCCCCTGAAGAAGGGCCCATTCGGCCCAAAATGCATTGGGCACACAAGGAAAAGTTGGAATAATTTTCGGACTGTCGCACAAACCATTTGCATATTTATATATTGTTTTAGTGGTGAATTATTCATGTAAACAAAAGTAAAGAGCTGGAGTAGAAGCTTTTAAATGTGTTGAGTTTACATTTTTTGAGTGTATTACAATAGTCATGTGAAATTATTCAGTTCAAAACTGTTAATTAATATTGTGCAAATTGTGTTGGTAACCAACCTTAGCAACAGTACGTAGTGGTCGAGCCGGAATGACTCGAGGTCGGGTGGTCTGATTTGAGGCACGGTTCAGACAAACGTGCCACCACTGCAGCACGCTTGCCTAATACGCTTGTTTAATAGGTTAGACTTCAGTTTAAAAATCAAAGAAAAATAGGAGTGCTTCTCTGCCTGATTGATTGTTCAACCCTACAAACCGCCCAAATCTTCTTGAACTGGTTAGCTGTCAGTTCTTGGGATGATTTTCTATCCACTTTACAAAGCTGTCAAGGTTTCAGATTGCTATGAGTGACAGTTGCATAATTTCAGTGAAAATATGAGTGACATTTCAGGGACTATGGGCCTCATTTATGAGGCCGTGCGTCACTTTTACGCCGCCGGTGCGTCACTTTATGTGACGCACCAGCAGCGTAAAAAATGCGCCTTGTTGCGCCATATTTACAAAGTGACGCATCTAGGTAGATGCGTCACTTTGTAAACCCCTGCACCACATTATACCTGCGCCAGGTATAATCTATGCAAGGGAGGCGTATTTACGCAAGGAAGGGTCATAGAAGTGACGCAGTGAAATCTATGAGGTTTCACTGCGTCACTTTTTGGATGCCGTTGCATCAAAATCTTGCGCCTGCCTCACAGCAGGTGTTAGACTGACGCAGGCACTTTCACATGGGGCTTGCCCCATGTGAAAGGACGCAATGCTGGAGTTGCGTCACTTTTGTGACACACTCCAGCAATGCATCACTTTTGCACTTACAGATACGTCAGAAAAACTGACGTATCTGTAACTCCTTGCGACATGATGCATCATACATTAAATATGACGCATCAGGAATGTCGCAAGGAGTGCGCACTGAGAAGTGACGCATCGCTGCTTTCACGCAGCGATGCGTCATTTCTCATAAATAAGGCCCTATGAGTGACACTTTCTCGCAAGCAACATAAAGATGAGGGAAGCACATAAACACCAGAAAATACACTAATTTCAGCATGGAGAAACTCTAAGAAGATCTTAAGCGTACTGCAGGGGACCAGAAATTGAAGGGCACTAATCTAGTACTCTGACAGAGACTCGAGTGGGGGTGGCAAGTGGTAACTACTTTAATTACTTAACTCGGTTCTTGGTAATCCGATCTTCATCCAGGAAGCTGCAGCACTGTGTGTCTGGCCTCGGCGATTGATTCTGGAGCAGGTTAAAGGCTGCCTCGTGCCATTCGCCCCCCTCCCAGACAATCATTTTCGGTTTGCCGCCGGTGCTCGGAGAATTCAGGCAGCCAGTCCGAGTCCTCTCCTGACAGCTGCTGCAAACGAACCAGACGTGTGACGGTCGGTCAGAGGTCATCACTCCGACCACACTCTACAATGCACTATCCCGATCGGCCTCCCCAATACCGAGCTGCCTACGGTGGTCCGGCCTGTGATAGCACTACACTCTGCTCTGCCACACTCCTCGTCCCCCCGCTTGGTTGCAGTTTAGTTTGCGCCACCGCCCCCGATCCCCAATGCCTCTCTTCTTGCGCAACAGGCAGCCATGAGTCAATACTTAAGTGTCTGTGTGTCCTGTCACTGTCGTGTCGCCGTGCCGCCGCCGGTGAAATTTACTCAGGGTCATCAATTTACATCATCTGCATTTGACGCAGCCTATGCTGAACAAAATGAATATTAGATGTGTATGCCAGGCTCACCTGGGATAACATCTTGAAAATCCGAAACTGACAGTGTTTCTCATGCCCTGCTGCTGGCCGTCCAGTAACACCCAGAATCCTGGTGGCCACTCCTACCCGGGTGGGTCGCTCAATCCTCGAGTCGGGCACTCTCAGGTCTGGCATTGTTGAATTTAGCTGGTTAAGTAAAATGACTGAGTGATAGCGCATGGCAGCGCCAGTGCGGAGCTGCTTGCAGCAGACAGCGCAACGCTGCAAGCTCCATATTTGAATAAATTTGCGGAGCCGCGCAGAACCCTAGGCAGATGGCACTTTCGTGTACAAACTTCCCGTACCGGCTATGGCAGCAGGATGTGACGTCCCTCCCGCGCTGTCCTTAAGCACACAACCTGATTGGCCGGCTGCTCCGCGGGGATTCAAGAAGGTGACACATTGTATCAGTTTGAGTCACCCTGCGAGCAGCCGTAATTTAGCTCAATTTAAGCCAGTAAGAGCAGTGGGGACACGGCTCTGTTGTATTTACTTATCTTGGTTGCCTAGCAATGTACATCACGCGCACTCTATCAACTGCACGCGCGTCCTGCCAATGACCATTGTGACGTCAGGGGTACGATGAGGTCACTGGTAGGAGAACAGTTGGTTGTGACAGTTGCTGCGAGAGGCTCTGAGGAGGGGACGTGCCTTGATGTCAGTATTTGATGTTAGCTTCAATAAAGCAGTGTTTACCTACATTATCGAGTATGTCATTTTTACAAGTGGCGACGATTCGGGACTGCTGACATCGTTTTGAACCCACCAGAAGCCATCTGTCACGAGTTCAAGGAACGTCTCTGACCTCTTAAGGACATCCTCTCATCTCCCTTCCGCAAGCCGGCGTTGGAGCCTGTTGGTTTCGTCAGCGTCAGCCCTTCACGGAGTCTTCAGGAAAAAAATCTGTACGGCGATGACAGAAAAGAGAGTGAAGTCGGCTCTCCTTGAGGTCCGGATCTAAAGACTTAAGATCAGGTACCTTCTAAAGAGTCTGTACATTCCTGAAGGCAGCTTAATCGGACAACGTCCTGTCCAACGAGTGCATAGTTGAGTCTTTAATGTTTACTGGATGACTGTTTATATCCTGCGCGCTGCAAGGGTCCAGTTAACGAATGCATCGTTAAGTCTATAAGGTTTCCTGGATGACTGTTTATATCCTGCGCTTTGCCCGGGTCCAGTGTTGTTGTATGCCCCCCCCTGTGATAAATACAGAGTTTCAAGGGAGGAAACAAAGAGAAAAAAATAAAAACGGCATAGTTAAAAGCTGGGGGAAGGCACCGTGCGTTACTCGGTGTGAAGGAATGTAAATTGGTTGTTTCCACTAAATAAACGGTGAAGTCTTGGACATTTTGGAAACATTCTACTTTTCGGAGGTTTCCCTTTCTTAGCGGCTTTGGTGACTGTTGGAGGAAGTGACCGATTCACCTTTTGACCTCATTCCTGACGGATTTGCTTTCCTGTCAGCATTCCAAGACGCGCATCTGACAAGAAGTTTCCTGTGAGGAACTTGCATGACGTCAGTGGAACGCATCGCATTCCGACGTCGGGCGGCCATTTTGGAAGGAGGAAATTCTTTGGATTTAGCGCGTGTTGATAAGCGTGGCTCAAATCCACCCAAGTGACTTACCGCACTCACCTATAGTAACTCTGTAGGAAGTCAGCCGGACAGTGGAGAAGAATAAACAATAGTCTTTTTATTAGGCCAAACACACTCATATGAGAGGGCCCTGTCCGACCTCACTCCTAGGAGTGCGAACGAGAGGACTGACTCACATCATCACAGCAATACATTATAATGCAGTACAGTACATTAGGGTACGCCCCTTCTGGAAAATTACTGAAACCCAGACAGAGGAACAATGTCCTCACACTGTAGGCATCTGCACCTGCAAAAGATACATCACTATCTTTGCTCAAGGCCGCGGAGCTGAGTCTCAGCGTCTCTGGGGCATGAGAACATTACTGATAAGAGACTTGTTAGTTTCGGCCACAGTTAGCTGAGAAACGAAAACTGCTGTCTTAGTGAAATTCTCTATTCCTACGGGAGGGGCAGATGAGCGAGTGCGACTCGCAGGCTCAGGGAGATATACAAAATGGAGGCACACGGGCTAAGCTAAGGAACTAATATCATCACACATATAATTGAATAATAATGTAACAAGCAAGAGTAATGCGAACATGTGTATATATACGCATTTTATCAGTTAGTCACATGATGCTAACTTCACATACGGAAATAGGAATGGGTGAGGCATCGAAAAAGTGAATTCTATCAGACCCTCCTTTTAGCATCATTGGATAACTGCAGCCAAGCATTTATTTGCCAAAAGGTAGCGCCTTCACAACCATTCTAAGGGCAGGGCATCTCTTATTCAAAAACATCATCTGCAATGAACATCATCCAATGTGTATCAGGAAATTCAGTAACAACGGAGGCAGCATATTGACCAGACACCTTCTTTTGTGGTCGCAAATTTGTAGCACACATTGAGCAACATGGGGGAAGGCGATATACACATAGGCAACACGTCAGTAGTATGCTTACCACACCAACTAAACCCATCAATATTTTCCAACCCCAGGAAGAGAAAACACCCCAGAGCCACCCTTGTAATGACCATGTCCCATTATCCTGGTGATGTTCAGTCGCTAATCTATGGAGCTTTTGTACTGCTAAGTTAACTGTCGGAGCTGAGTCTGGAATATACACGCAACAAGACGTTCCGATGACGCGACAGGCCCCGCCCCTATCAGCCAGGATGACGTCAAGCACCATCCTATTCTGAATCGTAAATAATCTTATAGCCTGAATCTCAACAGACATGTTAGTTGCTATGTCAGCTTCAGTAAGTACTACCTTTTCCATGACCCTGGACAGTCGTCGAATGGCCCTACTGTTAAATATCGGACCCCAGAAAGGCAAAAGACCCTTAGAAAAATCAGTCCATTGCTGTAGGGAAGTGTCAGTCTGGTCTACGTCATCGACCTGGAGCTCCCTCCTTTTATGCTGTTCTGGTGAACTGGGAAACCTACGATGAGTCTTGTGATAGTCAGAAGGTGCCACATACACCGGTGGAATCATATAGGCTAGGTAGCATATTCCACCCCACCCTTCAGGTACCCATTATCCCCGCACACAAAATAAATGCTGGGGGGAGTAAATAAAGATGGACTGAGGGGTAGACGTATTGATGCTGTTATATTACAAGAACTATTACCAACCTTAATGGGGCCCCTACCCTCTATACAAAAAAACGGTGACGGACCCACTACAGCCAAGGGTATTAAAGACTTAACACTACCATTTCCCTTTGGTGGATGTCTGTAGGACAGGGAGGAATTCAGCTGTAAAAAACTGTCTCTAACTTTGTCAGTATCGTTGGGAATCAAAAACCGTCCCACCTTTTTCTCACATGTCTCTATAAATGTCTGATCAAAACGTCCATCAGTATACAACCGTCCAAGGGAAGAGGGGGGCATAGGGCGAACTCGCATTGTCATTGTCGAACCTCTATCTTGCATTCGTGGAGTCAGAAAATCTGGCTGTTGAAAATATTTAACGAGACCTATGAGTGTATACCATCCCACACAACTATTCACAGGTGTCAATGGAAGAGCTAGAAATCTATCCTTTTTGTAGGCAGCAGAAGGCAAAAGCCCACAGACCCAACAATCTGTAATGTTCATTGTTGCATGAGCATGGTGCAAAGTCTTTATAAAAACATTTTCTTTGTAACCTCGTCTAAGCATTCGTTCACCATAATCCACAGTAATAATGTTATGTTCAGGAACAGCAGTAGGTGTGGGTGCAAACACATGTACGGGATAGGCTTTATCCAGGAAAAACAATATACCAAGAGCCACTAGGAAAGCAATGAGCACTGTAATAAGGAGTACTATTCTTCCCTTCCGGGAAAGGGCCAACCAGGGGGAAGCAGGCAAGGGTCTTTGAGGAGCCGCAAAGGGCTGCTCCTCATCAGGAATGGGGCGGCCAAAAGGGTGCATGTTAAAAAATCGCAAAAGTGTATATAAAAAAATGGAAAAGATGCTCTAAAAAAATAGTCCCAGACAGTCCTCCTAAAACCGGCCAGAGGGGTTCTTCAACCCTAAAAAGGGATCTTCTCCCTGTGTCCTTCAAAGCCTCACAGGCAGGCTTTTACCGTCCATACCTTAATCCCACGTCGCTTGACACACAGCAATTGGAACAGAGGAGCACTTAATCTGGGCCCCACACCACTCTATAGTCTCATAGAACAGAATCTTCGGCTAAACACCAGGGCTCTTACAAGTCCATCCCTACCACTAAATCTTCTTTTATATCAGAATCTCCGCTAAGCCCTTCTTCCAGTGTTTAGTCCAGCACACTTTCACCTTTTTCGGGGCTGCAGATTATAGCGAGTGCTCCCTCGCACTTCAGGGTCAGTGAACAAAACAGGTGCATCCGCAGCATGAACTGGACTCTCTAATTCACCTTCACTAGTAGCAACGGGAGTAACTGAGCCTTTTGAAGCACTTTGTTCTGCATGTGTGTTAGAAATTAAGCAGGAAGCAATTGTAGAAGCAGGTAGGTTTAATGTCCAGCACAGCATCAGCAAGTACACAGATCAAAATCCAAGGTACAACTGCTTCATTACACTTAAACCTTCTAGAATACAGTAGGGATTGGAATCATAACAAGACATGCAGGGAAAACATCAGTGGAACAGAGTGATGTCATACAAGCATAAATAAATAATTAATAATGAGAGGCAAGACAGGATGTAACACATCCCCCTTTTCCACAACAAAGATACACTACACATAGTCTCTATATTTCAAAGGTCTATTGGTAACCCGCACCTCACGTTTGATCCTCGAGGCGATGGTGTCTTGATTACCCTGCCCTGAAATATCAGAACACAGTAAATTCTTAGCACAGGCACCCTGAGCATCATGGTTACATTTTGCAATTCTTTTGGTGTTCCATAACTTACCATCCTGAGTAATAACAGAATTAGAGAACACTTTTTTAACTTGTATAGGTCTACTAAACTTAGAGGAACCTTTAGTCATTAAACCAGGTTTCTTAATTCGCACCCAATCCCCTACAACAAAATCATGCATTTTGACATTCCATTTTTTGTTGTACCAGCACATGGTCTTATTCTGTTTCTCTTCGACTCTTTTAGCCGTATCATGTACACATTCCCTAGTTGATAATTTGTCTTGACATTTATCCATGAGCCACCATGGACAGATTTTGGAGGCTGGATCTCTACCCTTCAATAATTTGAAAGGACTAATTCCAGTAGTGGAATGGGGTGTTATCCGATAAACCCACAACCTCTCTCTCAACTCACTCAACCATTCTCCACGTGTATTAATGACATCAGCGACATAAGACTTCAACACCCTGTTGAACCTTTCTACTTGACCATTTTCATGTGGTTCATACAAAGATGTACATTTGTGCACAATACCATGTCCCTTCAGAAAGTTTTCCATCTCTAATGATTTCAACTGGACACCATTGTCCGTTACAAGAACAGAAGGACAGCCTTCTCGGGCAAAAATCTCCTTAAAAAACAAAATAACAGCATTGGTGGTGGCAGAGGGAACAAACTTCACCTCTGGCCACTTGGAATGGAAATCAATTAACACCAAAGCAAAACGTGAATTCTCTGGTAAGTTCTTGAAAGGTCCCGCAATGTCAAAAGCTAATTTTTTCCAAGGCACTTCTGGTCATTTTGTCACCTTTAAAGGTGGAACATTAGTTCTAAGCATCTTTTCACTAGATGTACACTCAGTACATTCCCTTACAGTTCTGTCAATGAACGCATCCATTCCAGGCCACCAAAAAAAAGTCCTTATCAATCTCTTCATGGACGATATACCTGGGTGTGTCTTGTGAGCCAATTTGAGAATCATGTCATGTATACCCTGCGGTGGAACACATTTGCCAGCTTTAAACAAAAAATCATTCTCCATTTCCAACTCATCTGCAACTTTAGCAAAAGGCAACAACTCCTCCATAATCATATTTTTCCTGGGCCAACCCTCCATCACAAATTTTTTGAGGGTGCTCCACTTATCGTCTTCACTAATGCACTTATTCCACATCTCCTCAGTAATCTCTTGAAACTGATCACCCAATACGTCAGTAATAGAAACAGAAAAATCAAACTCTCTAATAACATCAACACCATTTTGTTTACATGGAAGACGAGAAAGAAAATCCGCTGTGACATTTTTTTTACCTGGGACATATTCCATACTGAAATTATACTCCTGTAACTTGGATGACAATCTTGCAATTCTGGCAGTCGAATTCCATCCACCACCAGTAGATAGAATATTAACTAACGGCTTATGATCCGTTCGCAGAATAAATCTACAGCCCCAGACATACAAACGAAAATGTTCAACAGCCCACACACATGCAAGAAGCTCCCTCTCGATCACTGCATACCTCCTTTCACAGTCATTTAGTGTGCGAGAAGCAAAGGCTACGTTCCACTCCTCCTTTCCTTCTCTCTGTGACAGAACACCCCCTAGTCCATATAGACTCGCATCCACAGTTATAACACATTCTTTCTTCATCCTGAAAGGTTTCAATGTGGGGGCATTGACAATATCCCTTTTTATTGACTCAAAAGCCTCCTGTTGTTCCTTAGACCAAACATACATCACATTCTGTCTCAACAAACATCGCAGCGGTTCCATTTTGGTAGCAAAACCTTGTACAAATTTGCTATAGTATTCACACATTCCTGTGAAAGACAGTAATTGGTCCCTATTAACAGGTGATGGTGCTTTGAGTATGGCATCAACATTATTTTTCTTGGGAATGATTCCATCCCCAGATAAGGTATGTCCTAGATACTCAACAGAACGTTGGAACAGTTTACATTTGTGGGCTTTTAAGGTAAGACCATGATCTTCCAACCTTTTGCAAACTTCATAGAGATGTCCTACATGGTCATTTTCATTCCTTGAAAAAATCAGGATATCGTCCTAAAAGCACTTAACATATTCATCTAAATCTCTGAAAATCATAAACATGACTCTTTGGAAAACTGACGCAGCTGACGCCAGCCCAAAAGGCATTCTAGTGTATTGATATAAACCAAATGGTGTAATGAATGCTGTCAGTTTCTTAGATTCCTCTTTAAGTTCAATCTGATGGTACGCTGAACGCAAATCTAGCGTTGAAAATATTTTTGCACCTTCAAACATTGATACCACTTCGTTGATATTGGGTAAAGGGTGACAGTCTATGACAATATTGGCATTTAGAGCCCTGAGGTCTACACACACTCTTAATTTTTGATCCGGTTTGCGGACTAAAACTATGGGGGAAACCCATTCCGCTGACTCAATGGTTTCAATTATTCCTTCATCTGACAATTCTTTTAACATGTCTTTTAGTTCTTGTCTCACACTAATGGGTACACCCCTTATTTTTTGTTTCACCGGTATGGCATTGTCTTTTAAGACAATCTTGTGTGAGAAACTCTTTAACTTCCCCAATTTGTCACAAAAAACATTTTTAAAAGAGTTAACAAGTTTTTGTTCTTCACCATCAGTCTTAAAATTATCTTCCACTGTGGCTACTTCGTTATAAAGTGCATCATCACATAACATAACTGGTTCCTTAGCTCTTGGATTAAGTATAATACCCAGCTTATATTGGTCACGCCAACCCAGGACATTGACACCTTTTTTTGCAATGTAAAGCTTAATGTCAGCAGATCTGTGCTTAAAATGTATGGACACTACAAAATACCCTTCAACTTCGATATGGTGTCCTTCAAAACTAACAGCCATAATGTCTGGTTGTTCCAACTTACTGATACTAAGATGGTCACTTAACTTTTCAAACAAATACTGTTCTGTCATAATGGTCCATGGTGATCCTGAGTCTACCATTAAGGATAACTTAACTTGACATATAATGAAATCAGCATTGGGTGATTTTTTAATGTGCGCAGGAACAATATCAATTATTGAGACAACAAAACCTTTATCTATCATGTCTGTTACCTGAAATGAATCTTGTGAATTGCTATTGTGAGTGGTGTCATTACAAGTGAGAACAGATACTGCTCCCTTAGAGGGTGTGGAATATCGTTTGACGTCTTTGCAAACACTGGTGAAATGTCCCATTCTACCACAATTTCTACATTCCTTATTGAGAGCAGGACATCCAGGAAAAGACGCCAAATGTGATCTATTTCCACATCTATAACACACAGACGTACTACCAAAAGTTCCTTGAAAATTTCTATTGAAACCTCCCCTGTAATTTTGTTGAAAACGTGAAGGTTGAGGACGTTGATAGGTTTGTTGCATATGATTATCATTCCTGAGTTTAACATTGCATATTTCCTCTTCTGTAGTTTTTTTACTAGCATTATCTTTAACAACCTCCATCCACTTCTCAGATTGTTCTAAAGCTTTAGCTTCTGAAATGGCCTCAGCTAACGTGGGATTACCCAACACCCACAATCTCTCCTGTATTTTTTTATTTTTAACATGCACTATAATTTGGTCTCTGATCATTTCATCTGTTAACATCCCAAAATTACAATGTATTGATAGTGATCTCAAACCTGTAAGGAAATCATCAAAGTTTTCATCAGACTTTTGTTCTCTTGTATAAAATTTAAATCTATTAAGGGCAATACTGGTGACAGGTTTAAATCTTTTCTCTATGCGTAGTAAAGCTTCATTATACACATTTAAATTGTCACCACTACCATCGTTTTGCACTGTAACTTGGGGTAAGGATCTAAAAATAACCTGACCTTCTGATCCTAGACAATGAAGGAAAATACTTTTCTTCCTTTCTGCTCCCATGCGTTCCCCATCAATTGCCTTCATATATGTAATAAACTCCTCTTTCCATCTTACCCATGGCATAGGAGGGTCACCTTTAGTTTGAAGGAATTTTGCTGGAGGGTCAAACTGCATAATGAATATAGATATATAAGTAATACAATACTGTATAAACGAATATTGTTGTAAATGTAATTCAATTAGTTAATATAAAAGAAATTGAGGAAATGTAAATAACTGTAAAAATGATAGATGCAAATATTTGTTCTTAAATAAGTCAGTTAACATGTGAATAAATGATCTTGCCGTGTAAAAACACGATCGATGCCCAAAACGATCGAAATTTCACTTCGTTGACTGAGGTCCGTGTAAAGTTGCTTTCGGTTGTCTTGGCAACTCAAAATGGCCGCCGACGTAATGACGCTGCAGCACGTGATGAGGCGCTGCGTGAAGACGGCGAAAGGCAACTCGCGTAGGAAGTTGTGCGTCTTGACTACCAACCGGATGCTTGGCAACACAACAACAATGACGTAGCGTAACTTTGGAAACAGTTAGCCACGGCGCTCGCGATGACGCATGAGATGGCAGCGGATGGCAGCAGATGCTCGAGCACTGATTAAAAAATGCAGATGACGGTGACTGTTTCAAATCGGAGAAAAGGTACAAAAATGGACAGTTTAAAGTGGGAAAGTCACAGGAACATAGCGCTTGAAAGGGTATTAGTCTAAAAAGGAGATATGTTGAATAAAACGTTGTTTTCCTTCAGGAGGTGAAAAATAAGCGTAGAAAATTGAGAAAAGGTGTAATCCAAGGTAATCCACAGTAACAAATAAAGAATACAGCCGCAGGTGCTATCAAAACACATATAATTGAATTTAGAAATCAGAAAACTGCCGCTGGTGCAATCAGAGCACATATATAATAAGAATATTTTTAAAGTTTTTAGACATTCCGTACCTGTGCTGGTGAGATGACAGGCGTGTAAGATGGTTTTTTCCCTCGTCGCCAAAATTTGTTAGAAATTAAGCAGGAAGCAATTGTAGAAGCAGGTAGGTTTAATGTCCAGCACAGCATCAGCAAGTACACAGATCAAAATCCAAGGTACAACTGCTTCATTACACTTAAACCTTCTAGAATACAGTAGGGATTGGAATCATAACAAGACATGCAGGGAAAACATCAGTGGAACAGAGTGATGTCATACAAGCATAAATAAATAATTAATAATGAGAGGCAAGACAGGATGTAACAATGTGACTTTGATTTTGTCTTGTCACCTTGCTCCTCTCCCCTCAGTGAAGCATCCGAGAAGGGAACATATCTGGGTAATTGCTCATGTTCCTCATCAGCAATGCCTTCTCTTACCCACTTATATTTACAACAAGGGGTGGTGAGGGACAGAGTCTCTGAATTAAGCAGAAAGCTCTCACCCAGTCAAGAGATCAGGGCTAGATCCAACACCGTTTTTTAGCTCACTGCACCATCCCAGTTTCAGAACCTGGCTGTATGCAAATTAGTCTGTTCCTGTCCCAGTGCATGATGGGAACAGGGCAAACCAAACTACAAAAGCCAATTCTTACACTGGGAAGGAAACAAGCTCCCGGGGACCGGTTTCTGGCATTACAGCCGTCTTCGGCCCGGTTTGCTTGAATCCTGATGGTGCAATGAGCAAGGGTCTCACATCTGAGAATACCCTTCCACGCTTAGGGTGGACAAAAATATTTACAACAAGGGGTGGTGAGGGACAGAGTCTCTGAATTAAGCAGAAAGCTCTCACTCAGTCAAGAGATCAGGGCTAGATCCAACACCGTTTTTTAGCTCACTGCACCATCCCAGTTTCAGAACCTGGCTGTATGCAAATTAGTCTGTTCCTGTCCCAGTGCATGATGGGAACAGGGCAAACCAAACTACAAAAGCCAATTCTTACACTGGGAAGGAAACAAGCTCCCGGGGACCGGTTTCTGGCATTACAGCCGTCTTCGGCCCGGTTTGCTTGAATCCTGATGGTGCAATGAGCAAGGGTCTCACATCTGAGAATACCCTTCCACGCTTAGGGTGGACAAAAATATTTACAACAAGGAGTGGTGAGGGACAGAGTCTCTGAATTAAGCAGAAAGCTCTCACCCAGTCAAGAGATCAGGGCTAGATCCAACACCGTTTTTTAGCTCACTGCACCATCCCAGTTTCAGAACCTGGCTGTATGCAAATTAGTCTGTTCCTGTCCCAGTGCATGATGGGAACAGGGCAAACCAAACTACAAAAGCCAATTCTTACACTGGGAAGGAAACAAGCTCCCGGGGACCGGTTTCTGGCATTACAGCCGTCTTCTGCCCGGTTTGCTTGAATCCTGATGGTGCAATGAGCAAGGGTCTCACATCTGAGAATACCCTTCCACGCTTAGGGTGGACAAAAATATTTACAACAAGGGGTGGTGAGGGACAGAGTCTCTGAATTAAGCAGAAAGCTCTCACCCAGTCAAGAGATCAGGGCTAGATCCAACACCGTTTTTTAGCTCACTGCACCATCCCAGTTTCAGTACCTGGCTGTATGCAAATTAGTCTGTTCCTGTCCCAGTGCATGATGGGAACAGGGCAAACCAAACTACAAAAGCCAATTCTTACACTGGGAAGGAAACAAGCTCCCGGGGACCGGTTTCTGGCATTACAGCCGTCTTTGGCCCGGTTTGCTTGAATCCTGATGGTGCAATGAGCAAGGGTCTCACATCTGAGAATACCCTTCCACGCTTAGGGTGGACAAAAATATTTACAACAAGGGGTGGTGAGGGACAGAGTCTCTGAATTAAGCAGAAAGCTCTCACCCAGTCAAGAGATCAGGGCTAGATCCAACACCATTTTTTAGCTCACTGCACCATCCCAGTTTCAGAACCTGGCTGTATGCAAATTAGTCTGTTCCTGTCCCAGTGCATGATGGGAACAGGGCAAACCAAACTACAAAAGCCACTTCTTACACTGGGAAGGAAACAAGCTCCCGGGGACCGGTTTCTGGCATTACAGCCGTCTTTGGCCCGGTTTGCTTGAATCCTGATGGTGCAATGAGCAAGGGTCTCACATCTGAGAATACCCTTCCACGCTTAGGGTGGACAAAAATATTTACAACAAGGGGTGGTGAGGGACAGAGTCTCTGAATTAAGCAGAAAGCTCTTACCCAGTCAAGAGATCAGGGCTAGATCCAACACCGTTTTTTAGCTCACTGCACCATCCCAGTTTCAGAACCTGGCTGTATGCAAATTAGTCTGTTCCTGTCCCAGTGCATGATGGGAACAGGGCAAACCAAACTACAAAAGCCAATTCTTACACTGGGAAGGAAACAAGCTCCCGGGGACCGGTTTCTGGCATTACAGCCGTCTTCGGCCCTGTTTGCTTGAATCCTGATGGTGCAATGAGCAAGGGTCTCACATCTGAGAATACCCTTCCACGCTTAGGGTGGACACAAATATTTACAACAAGGGGTGGTGAGGGACAGAGTCTCTGAATTAGGCAGAAAGCTCTCACCCAGTCAAGAGATCAGGGCTAGATCCAACACCGTTTTTTAGCTGTGTCAGATTTAGATGGCCATCCAGGGGTGGCATAATACATGCTTCAGCCCCTGGTAGGCCCTGGGTACACCTATGCCCTGAGTTACAGGGTCTGATAAGGTGGCCCAGTACCAATTGGATAATGCACCTAAGGTACACATGTCAATTTAGTGAGAGAACAGCTAGGCTGTGGGTCTGATTGGCAGGCCCACAGCCAGAGAAAGTCGTAAACCAGTGTAACCAGTGAAACAAAAGCAAAAAATCTGGGTGATCATAGGATTGCAGACCCTACTCTCCTACAGCCAGGTTCTGAGCTGGGATGGTGCAGTGAGATAAATAACGGTGATGGATCAAGCCCTGATCTTTGGACTGGGCCAGGGACAGACTGATTTGCATATAGCCAGGTTCTGAGCTGGGATGGTGCAGTGAGATAAATAACGGTGATGGATCAAGCCCTGATCTTTGGACTGGGTAAGAGTGGTCTGCTTAATTCAGACACTCTGTTCATCTCCACCCCCTCTTCTGAATCGTTTTTGGCCACTATAGGTGTGGCAGGGTATACTCAGACATGAGTCCTTTTCTCACTGCACCATCAGGATTCAAGCAAGCCGGGCCGAAGAAGGCTGAAATGCCAGAAACTGGTCCCCGGTAGCTTGTCTCCTTTCTGGTGAAGAATTGGCTTGGTAGTTTAGTCTGCCCTGTTCCCATGATGCACTGGGCCAGGGACAGACTGATTTGCATATAGCCAGGTTCTGAGCCGGGGTGGGGCAGTGAGATAAATAACGGTGATGGATCAAGCCCTGATCTTTGGACTGGGTAAGAGTGGTCTGCTCAATTCAGACACTCTGTTCATCACCACCCCCTTTTCTAAATCGTTTTTGGCCACTATAGGTGTGGCAGGGTATACTCAGACATGAGTCCCTTTCTCACTGCTCCATCAGGATTCAAGCAAGCCGGGCCGAAGACGGCTGAAATGCCAGAAACCGGTCCCCGGTAGCTTGTCTCCTTTCTGGTGAAGAATTGGCTTGGTAGTTTAGTCTGCCCTGTTCCCATGATGCACTGGGCCAGGGACAGACTGATTTGCATATAGCCAGGTTCTGAGCCGGGGTGGGGCAGTGAGATAAATAACGGTGATGGATCAAGCCCTGATCTTTGGACTGGGTAAGAGTGGTCTGCTCAATTCAGACACTCTGTTCATCACCACCCCCTTTTCTAAATCGTTTTTGGCCACTATAGGTGTGGCAGGGTATACTCAGACATGAGTCCCTTTCTCACTGCTCCATCAGGATTCAAGCAAGCCGGGCCGAAGACGGCTGAAATGCCAGAAACCGGTCCCCGGTAGCTTGTCTCCTTTCTGGTGAAGAATTGGCTTGGTAGTTTAGTCTGCCCTGTTCCCATGATGCACTGGGCCAGGGACAGACTGATTTGCATATAGCCAGGTTCTGAGCCGGGGTGGGGCAGTGAGATAAATAACGGTGATGGATCAAGCCCTGATCTTTGGACTGGGTAAGAGTGGTCTGCTCAATTCAGACACTCTGTTCATCACCACCCCCTTTTCTAAATCGTTTTTGGCCACTATAGGTGTGGCAGGGTATACTCAGACATGAGTCCCTTTCTCACTGCTCCATCAGGATTCAAGCAAGCCGGGCCGAAGACGGCTGAAATGCCAGAAACCGGTCCCCGGTAGCTTGTCTCCTTTCTGGTGAAGAATTGGCTTGGTAGTTTAGTCTGCCCTGTTCCCATGATGCACTGGGCCAGGGACAGACTGATTTGCATATAGCCAGGTTCTGAGCCGGGGTGGGGCAGTGAGATAAATAACGGTGATGGATCAAGCCCTGATCTTTGGACTGGGTAAGAGTGGTCTGCTCAATTCAGACACTCTGTTCATCACCACCCCCTTTTCTAAATCGTTTTTGGCCACTATAGGTGTGGCAGGGTATACTCAGACATGAGTCCCTTTCTCACTGCTCCATCAGGATTCAAGCAAGCCGGGCCGAAGACGGCTGAAATGCCAGAAACCGGTCCCCGGTAGCTTGTCTCCTTTCTGGTGAAGAATTGGCTTGGTAGTTTAGTCTGCCCTGTTCCCATGATGCACTGGGCCAGGGACAGACTGATTTGCATATAGCCAGGTTCTGAGCCGGGGTGGGGCAGTGAGATAAATAACGGTGATGGATCAAGCCCTGATCTTTGGACTGGGTAAGAGTGGTCTGCTCAATTCAGACACTCTGTTCATCACCACCCCCTTTTCTAAATCGTTCTCTTACCCACTTGTAGTAGGGTAGCGGTAGCGGGACTTTCTTGACATGCGAGGCGTGCGTCCACGCCTTTCTGCCCTCCACTCGAAGTGCGGTGCGCGTCGTTAACAGGACAAGACGAGGTTCCGACCACCGAGGCTCCAGACAAGTCTTCCGCTGATATCGTTTGACGAGGACGTAGTCACCAGGTTGGATGTCGTGGCCCGGCCCCTCCGGCAACGGCTTCAGGGTGTCTGCTACCTGCTGATGAATAGAACGAAGATCTTTAGTCAAAGCATACAAGTAATCTATCAACAATGGGTGTTCAACTTCTGTAAAGCATTTTGGCCGCGGTACCCCCCACACGTTGGCCGGGCGGCCGAAAACAACTTCATGCGGCGAAAGTTTCATTTTCAAATTAACAGTGACTCTGGTGGAAAGCAAAGCCAAAGGAAGGGCGTCTGGCCAGCGGAGTCCTGTACTCTCTTGTATTTTGGCCATCTTAAGCTTAAGAGTACCATTAAAACGCTCCACCAGACCCGCGGCTTGAGGGTGTAAAGCCGCGTGGAACTTTTGGGATATCTGTAACCCCTTACATATGTTTTTGATAAGTTCAGCATTGAAGGATGTGCCGTTATCACTCCAGATCACCCTAGGTAATCCGAAGCGCGAGAAATACTCTTTTATCAGCATTTTGGCAGTGGAAATGGCTGTGCAGTCCTTAGTAGCATACGCTTCCACCCATCTACTAAAAGCGCATACAACCACGAGGACATATTTCAAGTTATTCACACGTTCCATTTCTATGTAATCCATCTGAATCACTTCAAAAGGGAAAGAGGGGGGTGCAAAATTTCCTACTGGGACAGGCGTTCCCTTTCCTGGATTGTGCCTCAAACATACCATACACTGCTGGACCAAGTGAGTCGCCACTTTAGAGATATTTTT
The DNA here is from genome assembly GCF_964263255.1 of Lissotriton vulgaris. Lineage (NCBI taxonomy): Eukaryota > Metazoa > Chordata > Amphibia > Caudata > Salamandridae > Lissotriton > Lissotriton vulgaris. The sequence continues at coordinate 1,016,721,197 of NC_141698.1, forward strand.
ATTGCTCCACACTGGGTCCAACAGCTTACATATACCTTTGGCACTAATATGTGCCGGCCCATGAGCCATCGTCACCACAGGGAGGACATACGCGTTCGGAAGTAACCATCGTCTCTTATCGGTCACATCTGTCCAACATTCATCAGCATCCAATCGTCCCCCACCATCTTTCCATGTCCTCAATTCATCCTCAGTCGCTTTTTCTTGTATATTCTTTACACTCTGTACAGTGTCTGCAAACATGTTAACGTCTGGTACCCATCTAGCTGGGCCTGCCACAAACATCTGTGGTAGTTTTGTCCGAGCAGTCTCTTTTGCCGTTTGATCTGCAAAGGCATTGCCTCGTCCCACATCATCCACTATTGTCTTGTGCGCGCTGCATTTTATCACAGCCAGTCGCTTGGGTAACGTAAATGCTGTTAACAATCGTAATATCAGCGGACCATGCTGTATGCGTTGTCCGTGTGAAGTCAAAAATCCCCGTTCTGCCCTCAGTCGCCCATAGTTATGAGCCACGCCAAAGGCGTATTGGCTGTCAGTATAAATGTTCACGTCCAGTCCCTCACTCAGTTCACATGCTCTCAGTAAGGCTATAATTTCTGCAGCCTGGGCCGAATTGTAAGGTATTCTAGATGTCTCCACTACTGTCTGTAATGTCGCTATCGCATATGCTGCTGTCGATGTGCCATCTGCAAGTTTAAAACAAGACCCGTCTACATACAATTCCCCATCCGAGTCATCTAAGGGCTTGTCCGTCAGATCCACCCTCCCTTTTGTCTCTTCCTCTGTCCGAAACAAACAGTCATGCATGTCATCGTCCTTTGCATCTATTGGGATAGGTAGCAACGTGGCAGGGTTCAGTGTAGCACACCTTTTTATCGTCACATGGGGTGCAAAAAGGGTCATCTCATAGCCGGTAAGACGAGCACTAGTTAAATGCTGCGTCTGTGTTCTGTTTAGCAAAATGTCCACAGCATGCGGTACCATTACTGTGAGGTCTGAACCCAATACGAGCCCTGCCAATTGTCTTATAGAGACAGCAGCAGCCGCCGTGGCTCTCAGACAACTCGGCAGCGCCCTTGCCACATTGTCGAGCATCGCAGAAAAATAAGCACAGGGTCTCTGCTTCCCTCCGAAACATTGTGTTAAGACAGACAACGCGCAACCTTCCGCCTCGTGTACATAAAGCACAAAAGGCTTCTGGTAATCAGGTGTTCCCAGAACGGGTGCAGAACATAAAGCAGTTTTTAGTGACTCGAACGCTTCCTGGCATGCAGGGGTCCAGGGTAGGGGTTCGCGCACTTCTTTGGTAGTCAGATACAATTGGGGTTTTGTTAGTAATGCATAGTTAGGTATCCACTGGCGACAATACGATGTTATGCCCAAGAATGCGCGCATCTCTCGCTGCGTGTTAGGTACCTTCATGTTAGTTATCGCTTTTATGCGCTCTGGCGTCAATCTCCTCCCCACTTTCGAAAGGAGGTGGCCTAGGTAGGTAACCTCTGTTCGACAATATTGGAATTTTGGAAGGGACACCTTATGCCCCCTCTTGGCCAAATGATGCAGTAATTTTATCGTAGCATCCCGACAACCTTCCTCTTCATCCGATGCTATCATGATATCATCCACGTACTGCAACATAACGTTGCCAGGTGGAAGTTCCAATTCGTCCAAATGTGCCTTCAGTGCTTGACTATATATGCTTGGACTTTCTGTGTAACCTTGGGGAATTCTCTTAAACCTAAAGCTTCGGCCAGCCAATGAGAATCCGAAGAGATAACGGCTTTCTTCATGAACTGGGATACTGAAGAAAGCATTCTTCAAATCCAAAACAGAAAAATACTTAGCCGATGGGGGAATCATCGTCAATATCTTAGTGATGTCCGACACCACCGGATATTGTGGCTCCACTACTTTATTCACATGGCGCAAATCAATCACAAACCTATAGACATCAGGGGTATTATCTGCAGCATCAGGTGACCGTCTTTTAAGGATCGGCAGTATGGGGCTGTTACATATATTCGAGCCTGTCTCCTCCACTACTCCTGACTGAATCAAATCTTGTATTATTTGTAACAGGGCTTTCTCTCCATCCCTTGGTATTCTATACTGTGGCACCCTAGGTAATTTCGCTCTCACCTTAACCTTTATTGTTACTGTGGCAATATCCATCTTACCCACATCTGTATCATTGGTGGCCCACAAACTGTCGGGTATTCCTTTGAATTCGGGTGGTAGCGGATCATCTTTAGAGAAACATTGCAATGGGCGAGCAACAGTCGGGCCTAGCGTGAGGTACACGCCGTCCGGAGAACAATAAATGGTGGCGTGCACCCTCTTCAATAAATCGAAACCCAGTAAATTCTCTCCACAATTAGATGTCAATAAAAATGGTGAATCAACAGTGAAAGGGCCAATCGTAAGTGTAAGGGGTTTGGAAATGGGGCTAATCACCGGGGTACCTGAAAAACCCACAGAGATATTGTTCTTGCCAGACAGAGCCACCCCGGGGACCCGAGAATGAGCCACTGAACTTTTCATTGCACCCGTATCCACTAGAAATTTCTGCTGAGACCCCAATAAGTCCGCTTCGACATAGGGTCCCCTCTGATCAACTTCCACAGGCACTGGTCCCTCGCTCTGTCCTACGCTGTCCTAGTTATGGGACAATCCTGTCAAATCGTCCACAGAGTAGTCATCATTGTAATACTGACCACCGCTCCTTTGTAGCTGTTGCCTGTCCGCACCATTGTCAAAGTAATTTCCTCCTGGCCTTCCGCCCCCATCTGACCGTACATTCTGTCTCCCAGAGTCACCACTACCTCTTCCTCTTCCTCGCCCTGAACCGGCACTCGACTGAAACAGAGGACAATCCCTCCACCAATGCCCCTCCTGCTTACATTTTGCAAACTGATTCGGTCCCAGTCTCTCTCTACTGTCGCCTCTACCATAGCCGCTGCCTCCTCGTCCTGGAGCAGCACCTCTCCCTCGTCCCCTAGACACCTGCTGTAACAAAACCCTCGTCTTCAAATCCTTAGCCTTCTTTTCCTGTTTGTCCTTACTTTCATTCTCTCTGTGTTCGTAATACTGAGCCATACTAAGAATACCGGAGGGAGAGGACGTCGTCCACGTACTCTTCGACGCTTGCAACCTTGCCGAAATCTCTGGTAATAAGTTCATTACAAACCTATTAACAAAGAGTCGCAACCCACCATCCTGTGACACTTCCTGCCCACTAAAGTCCATAAACGTCTCTTCAAACCTCGTAAAGAAGTCCGAGACTGCCTCATCCTTCTTCTGCTTACAAGCTGTTAACTTGTCCCAGTCTACCTTCTTCAGGGGAATGAGAGAGTGCATGTACTTTATTATTCGCCCCGGTAACGCCAGAATCTCAGCTTTTGGCTTTTCCCCTGGCTTACGTTCCTTGTCCCAATCCTGCAACTCTTGCCACGTACCACCCAATTCCTCCGAATGATCCGTGCCCTTCACCTGCCGCCACACATCGACTGGGACCAGAAGCCCCAAAAAAAGTTCAACATCAGCTAAAGTCATTACTGTGGAAGACGCGGCTTCCGTCAACTCTTTATAGTATGCAGTCGGGTTCTTTCTAGAATCTGGCAACTGGGCCTTTAAGGCCAGTACCTCACTTCTCTTCCATGGCGTATACACCCATTGCTCCTGGAAATGTGCATCTACCCTATTCCTGGTGACAGCCCTTGTGACCGGATCTACCACCTCGGGTATCTCGGGATGAAAGATGGGGTGCACCTCACGCATTGGATGTATACCTGGAAAATGGGGCGCACCTGCAGAGGGCAATTCATTTCTATACTGTAATAAAGCGCGTAGACTGCGCATCACCTCCTTCACCCCAGTATTCGTTCTGTAGGCTCCACTCTGTATATCTCGTAAAGTCGCCAGAGCCACACCTCCATACCCCTGCTCCCATAGCGATATCAGTACATTTGACATGTGCCATAAAGCGTGTTGTTGCATCAAAGGCTCAAAATCTTTGATTGTGGACCAAATGTCCTCAAACGAATAAATGTTATTCCTAGTCCACTGGCACGCCTGGTTGGCTACTATACTTTTCTCATCCAAACCAACTGTAGAACGCGTAAGCAACTTCCGTACCTGTGAGAGCAGTCCGCTACCTGCGCCTCGACTCGGCGTTGACATTTCCTGGCTAGGGGTGGTGCTAGCTGAAACAGTAGGGAGTGCCAGAGAAAATGGGGAGGGGGCAGGTGAACTAGCCGAGAGTAAAGAAACGAGGGGCGTCGCTGAGGAGGGTGGGGAGGCAGAAATCGCTGCGCCAAGTTGGTGCGGGGCACTTGCCAGTGGACCCGGAACCCCACTAGTGGAGGCGGGAGCTGGCAGAGTGGGATACAATGACTGTGGGGCATAAGGAGGAGGGGGTCGAGTACTCAAAATGTCTTCCATCTCATCCTGTTCATCCTCTCGTACTACGTAACTTTTATTTTCTTTCAACCTGCAAAGCCTATCGGCGCGCTCCAAACGTTGCTCATTCTCATTCTTTGTGTGTTCCCTAGCTTTCTGCGCCATTGTCTGCGCTGACTTTTTAAGAGCCGCTTTCTCTTCTCTCAACTTACGTTCCCTGACTTCCTTCTGCCATACTCTTAAAGAATCGAACATGCTTTGACGGCTACGCTTAGCAAACAATTTATCTTGCAAATAATCCAATTTGGCTGCCTCGAATGAACCTGTCAAGGGCCATTGCAAATCCACATTATCAGCGGTATATCGGTGCCATAGAGTGCCAAACAAGATCGGGGGCAATCCATACTTGACACGGTGACACGCACACCATTCTTCGGAAATAATAGAGTTAGTTCATGTTCTGGAGCGTATTACAACAATGACACGCACATTTTGACATTTAAAGAATTAAGCGTGTCAAACACAGCGGTGGCACGCACACCTTTCAAAAGATTGGGAAATAAAGTACTGGTTAGGCATGCATTTGGGATGATATACTGTTTTAGATCTTTTGGAAACGGTTTAAGGAGTCAAAAGAAACAATTTTTGTGAATACATACTTAAGGAAAAAAGTGAGACTAGAGACAAAAAACCAGTTTAATAATACAATGTATTCACATGTATGCAAAATTATAAAACCAGGGTCTGTATAGGAAGTTGTCTTTTAAAGAAACATAAATTCAAGATTTAGATAGATTAGTCATAAAAGTAGAAATAGTACTACTAGTCGGTCATGGCTTCAGGAAATGTATGGAATTTATCGCCCCCATTACCTTTCATACCCTCAACTGGAGATAGTGCACTTAAATGGGAAGAGTGGCAGGAATATTTTGAGAATTATATATCCACTTTTGAAGGCGAAGAAGAATTGACCCCTGAGAAGAAAAAGAAAATTCTTCTTCATTGTTTAGGTGCTAAAGCCATGAAAATTTACAACCAAATTAACAAGAAACCTAGGACAGGTGATGTATACACAGGTGCATTAGAAGATTTGACAATGTATTTCAAACCCACTATTTCTATTTCTGTAAACAGGTTTAAGTTTTTTCAATGCAGACAAGCACAAGAGGAATCTGTGGAAGATTTTGTTGCTGCGTTGAAAAATTTGGCGCTTACTTGCAGGTTTGGGGCATTACATGACGAGTTAATTTGTGACCAAGTTGTCATGAGGTCCTCTAATAAGCACGTTCAGGAGAAATTATGGGCAACGGGTGAATTGCCATTAGAAGAAGTGGTGAAAATAGTTAACTGTACACAATTAACGGGTAGATGTGCCAAAGCTGTGTTGCAGGAAGAGAAAACCTCTACAGAGGAAAAATCCATGGTGGCAAAAGTAATAGGTTCAAAGAAAATAAATAGCAAACCCAGTAGTACTAGTTATGTACAGAGAAGAGATTCCACTTATAAAGTGAAACTTTCAGATGACAGAAAATGTTTTAGATGTGGTAGTAGATACCATTTAGCAAATGACAAATTGTGTCCAGCTGTGAGACAAAAGTGTTCTAATTGTGGTATGGTTGGACATTTTAGTGCCATGTGTTCTAAGAAACAGAAAGGGGGAAGAAATGTGAAAGCAGTAATTCAAGATGAACAAGCAGATTTTATATCTTCAGACGAGGATGATTTGAATTTATTTGTTTTGAATGTTGATGATGGAGGTAGCAAAAAGAAGAAACCTATATGTGACATGAACATTGGTGGGGTAGATATTTCAATAGTCGCTGACTCCGGCTCACCCTAAACCATTGTTAACGAAGCAGTATGGTTGGAAAAATGTGTTCCCGTCATTGGCAAGAAGTTACAGAACCCTGACATTTTTCCTAAATCATTTAATTATGATCCCATCGAAATGTTGGGTTTCAGAGAATTACAGTTTGAGTTTAAGTCTCGCCAAACTGTAGGCAAACTGTATGTCTCTAAGGTGGGTCCATCGGTGTTAGGGTGGATCGACCAAGGAGAATTAGGAATAATTCTGGATCCAAACAGCCCGGATCCAGTTCTGATCCTACAAACTGAAGATGAGTGCAATAATTTCTTTTTAAAAAGGTTTCCTAAAGTGTTTACTGAAGACATAGGGAAATTAAAAGGATTTGTTCATGAAATAAAACTTAAACAGGATGCTGTTCCATGTGTACACAAATCTAGGAACATACCATTTTCCATCATAAGTGAAGTGGAAGAGGAATTGAAGAGATTACAAAAAGAGGGTATTATTGAGCCAGTAGAATCAGCAGAATGGGTTTCGCCTTTGGTTATCGCAAAGAAACCTAATGGGAAGCTCCGTCTGTGTATTGATCTACGCGACCTCAATAAGAACATTCTAGTTGATCAATTTCCTTTACCAAAGATCAGTGAAATGTTGTCATATACCAACGGGGCTAAATAGTTTCTCTACAATTTATCTAAGCTCAGCCTATCACCAAGTGGCTTTACATCCCAGAAGTAGGAGCCTCACCACCTTTGTTACGCCCCTGGGATGTTTTAGATTCAAGAGGGTACCATTTGGTTTGGCTTCTGCTACAGCCATGTTTCAGAGGCTGATGAGTGAGCTATTTAAGGGGGAAAAGAATCTCCTAATTTTTCAGGATGACATCATGGTGACAGGCGCAACCAGAGGTGAACATGATGCGAAACTTAACAGAGTCCTAGGAATACTTGAGCATCATGGACTTACAGCTGATTTGCAGCTAACAAAGTCACTTATTTGGGTCACGAAATCGATGGTAGTGGCATAAAACCAAAAGAAGAACTGTTATCAGCCATTAGGGATGCCCCTTCACCCAAGAGCAAAGAAGAGGTCAGAGCATTCCTAGGCCTGTCAGAATTTTATGCAAAGTTTGTGAGGAATTTCTCTTCTAAAACATTACATTTGAGAGAACTTATCAAACAAACGAGCAAATTTGAGTGGAATGCGAACTGTGAAGAAACTTTTATGAGGATAAAAGAGGATATTTGAAAGGCCCCATCCCACCAAGGGTTCAACCCCTCTCTCCACAGTATCGTAACCACTGATGCAAGCAATAAGGGGTTAGGAGCTGTACTCTCTCAGATTACGAAGGAAGGTAAAGAAGTAACGGTAGCATTTGCCCCACGTTCGATCACACCACACAGAAGAAAGGTATTCTGTGATTGAGAGAGAAGCTCTAGCGTGTGCATGGGGTTTAAATCATTTTAGACAATACATTTGGGGATATAAAATCACCCTTAGAAGTGATCACAAACCCTTAGTGAAGGTACTTTCTACTAAAGGTCTTCAGGTTGCTTCCCCCGGTTGTCACGAATATCAATGAAGTTGTTGGAGTTTAAGTATGAGGATGAGTATCTTCCTGGTATCAAAAACAAGGTTGCGGGCTGCTTAAGTCGATTACCTTTACCAAACGTAGATGAGAAAATCACAGACATTGACACTTTTTGCATAGCAAATTTAGTGGAAGAGTTACCATGTATTTCTGGTGCTGAGTGGTCAACTGCAATGGAGGAGGATGTAACACTTCTTGAGGTGAAGAAGCACATAAGAGTGGGTTGGCCAGAAAAGAGAAAAAATCCAGAACACATAAGACCATTTTGGGAACTCAGGGATGTTCCTCCAAAGGGCTTACGGATGAGACTCCTTGAGATCTGCCACGAGGGTCACCTTGGTATAGGAAAAACCAAGAGTAGAGTAAGGAATTCATACTGGTAGCCTGGTTATGACATAGAAATTGAAAGATGTGTGAGAAATTGTGTAGCCTGTGAGAATTCAGACAAATCCAAACACACACTGAGTATGTCATTTTTACAGGCGGGCAGCCACACTAAACAGTTGTAACAGCCAGCTAGCACTACCAGTTTCCGCTGTGAGACACATGCATTATGTGTGACAACGCATTTCAGTGCGGTGATGCGGAACACCACACTGAAATGCGTTAGCATCACATGATGTGTGATACTTGGCAGGCCTGACTTTATGCACATTTTAAGATTTTTTTATTTCCTACTGCATGCTAAAAACAAAAGTTTCGACCAGCACTAATTATAGGTAGGACTCAACATGAATTTTGTTTTTTTGCCAAGAAGGAGAAATCAGCTCTGTGAATAAGGTGCCCTTCAGATCAATGTTTTTGTAAACAAGTTCAGTTTAATTTGAGGCACCTAAGGCTAAAGAAAGTCAAGAAGATGTGAAAAGTATTGGAAACACAATAGAACGTTTAGAAAAAGTCAATGGCCTGAGGAATTTAATTATGATATTTGAAAAAATCGCATGTGTGAGCCCTGAGGAACCTGCATTTAGGAGTGCTGAAACGTCTCAGCTACAGATGATATAAAATGAAGCGCGGTTGACAAGAATCTGAAATAAAACATAGATCTCCCAAGTGGAAGAAGCAACAAATTGAAAAGTGGAGTAATTTTTTTCTTTGAACACATTTGCTATAGGTACGTCCCTCCTCCATTTATACGGGACATCCAAGAACTTGCTCACAAGTAGGAACATGACTTCATGTCTACTCACTGAAGAAGGTGAGCGAGCGCGCTATGCGTTCTTGGGAGCATAGACTTACCAAAGCTCCATAGAGTGTAAAACCACCTGGAACCTGTCTGATGATAATGCAGCCTCACTATAAATCAGTGTCATGGAGAAAGGTATGTGATCTGCATAATGAATTATACATGTTCCAGAGGCAGTGGGTATCTGAAAGTAAATGTAGTGACTTTCCTGCAGCCAGAGAGGTGAACTGGGCCATACCACCTCTGAAGTAGGGGTACAGGTGTAACAAATACTTGATTATGGTACATGTCAAACTTGTGGGGTTCCTCAAGTCCAGGCTGGGGCCAGGTGGGCTGTGGAAAGAAGTGCAGGCAGAATGGGCTGGGGTCAGGGGTATGTTTTTCTACCAGTGGTCCCATGGGACCCTCATAAAGAGCACCTTCACACACCCCAAAGGAATCATTTTGGTTGGCGGCTGAGAGAGTTGGATTACCAGATTGTGTTGTCACTGACGGAGGGAGCGGAAAGAGAAGCAGGGGACAGGTTTCAGAAATCTATGAGCTCCATTTCCATCTGATGGCATCTAATTGCTTAAAGCTCAATTCAGCAAAAACGTAGGTGATAAAGTTTGGCAACAATCCCCGGGTATGGACACCGGACTGGTGGTTTGAAGGGTTGGGATCCTGCCCTATACCCACTAGGAAAGCCAAGAATCTGGGAGTCCTATTGGACAACAAACTCACCAGGGGGGACCAGGTGAACCAGGTAACTTCTGCCTGCTTTATGGTCCTCAGGATAATCAAAAAAATCAAGCTCTTCCTCTCAGCCAGCAACCTTAGGATGGTTGTTACGGCTCTGATTTTGTCCCGCCTGGACTATTGCAACAGCCTCTAACTTAATTTACAGAAACAACACATACACAAGTTGCAACTGGTCCAGAATGCGGCAGTCAATTCAATTCAATTCAATTCAATTCAATAATAACTTTATTCGGTAGTTTAAAAAGAAACACCATAAAAGTTCACAATGAGCAAGTTACAGAATTTACAAAGATTAAAAACCAATATAAAAATACGTTTGTTAAAAAAGCATTTAAAAAGAACAACATCTCAGTTTATGTAATTTTCGACCTTGTCATAACATACAGCTTTCCTATTGTCTGACATTCTTTCATTTATGCGGAGGTAATATGTGGCTCATACTCAGAGATTCGTGCGATGACGTATACAACATTTGAGAAAGCATACAATCGCTTTAGCATAGTTTTCATTTTTGAGATACTGAAGTGCCAGATATGTAGGGCGGCACTGTCGAAGTCCCCAGATTTTCAGAATGGGCAATATCCAGCGTTTACGGGGTTCAGTAAAAAACTTACAGAATAACATTGTATGTATCGTTGTTTGTGGAGACACTAGGTCACATGGACACATAGGAAATGTGGATGTCCAGACGTCTTGCTTTGGAAATACAACCAGTAAATGGAACAAATCAAATCTAAAACGGGTGAGCAACATTTTTTCATACTGTGTTAGGGTAAAGTTCAAGTAGGGTTCAGTGGTAAACACAGTCTGCGCTAATAAAGAGTGTTGAACAGATGGTTTATGAATCTCGGATAGTAATCGTAACTGACGCAGGTGTACAAGACACTCTCTTTTTAGATCCTTTTTTGAGATTTCATTTATCAGTAACTGGTGATCAAAAAACTTTCTGTAACCTAAATCTGTTAATAGCGCTTTAACATATGATAACCATTTAATTTTCTTGCAGTGATCGAGTGTTAAAATATCTTGAATAATCGCCCTAGTTAGTTGGCATTGCTCAGTCACCCATATTCGACGCCACAGCATTATTGGTTGCATTTTTATAATGTCTGTAATATAGTCAATGCCCAACTCTGTGTGGCAGGCATAGGTGGAGCAGCTTTTAGGTACCGCTAGCAAATAACTCAAAAAGGAATTCTCGACTTTTTGTATTGAATCCACATTTGCAAAGCCCCATATCCCCGCCCCATATGTTGCCGTGCTTACACATTTTGCGTTGTATATTTGTAACAGTTCTTTTGATGGTTGCTGCCCCAGTCTTTGTGAAAACATTTTTAACAAAGTTGTTTCTCGCAAAAATGAGAGCTCCCTTGCGTTAATAGCTGGGTTCCATTTAAATTTTTCATCAATGACAATCCCTAAATAGGGATACGTTGTAGACCTGTCCAATTGGTCACCCTGTACATATAATCTCCGGTTTTTTGCATTTCTTTTCCCACCCGCGTGCATTATATATGTTTTCTTTGCGTTTAATTTCAAATTTAGACTTGCCATAAAGGCACAATATCTGTTCAAGGCCAGCTGTAATTCATTTGGTGTTCTTGCTAAGATAACAGCATCGTCGGCATATAGGAGCGCTGGTATCTGCCGACGAGCTATTAAGGGAAGATCTTTGCTGCCTTGAAGCATGGCAACCTCCAAGCCGTTGGTATAAAGGGTGAATAGAAAGGGGGCCAGTACACAGCCCTGTCTGACCCCCTTTTCCACCCTAAAAGTACCCGTGAGCTCACCTCTCACCCCGAATCTTACCCTGCCTGTAGTACCTGTATACAACTCTCGGAGAAAGTCCACAATTGGAGGGTGAACTCCCATTTTCAAGATAATACTCCACAGCGTTGAGTGTGCCACGCAATCAAACGCTGCGGAGAGATCGACGTATACCATATGGAGAGAGGACCCTTTAGCTTCCACATATTTGCCCGCCATAAGGGACAAATTTAAGGCCTGGTCAACTGTTCCCAGCCCCTCTCGAAAACCATATTGTAGATCTGAAATTATGTTATGATCAGTAGCCCACTCCTGGAGTCGCTCGAGAAGTATTCGCCCTGCCATTTCCCGAGCGAGTCCAGGAGGGAGATCGGCCTATAGCATGTTGGACTGTTTCGATCCCCTTTTTTAAATATGGGTACCAACGTCGATGTTCTCCAAGAGTCTAGTAAACCCACTTAAGTAGTGGCATTCAGGACGTTGGTCAAAAGGGGAGTCCATAGATCCGGGAGGTGTTTAAAAATGTCAACAGGAACACCGTCCGGGCCAGGAGCTTTGGCTGTTTTTGAGGATTTTAAGGCTTTTTGGACCTCTTCGTGAGAAAGCAGAAGTTTTATTGGATAAATGACCTGTGTCAAGGGGTCAGGATGATCTATGTCTACTATAGCATCTTTGGAAAAAACTTTTGAAAAGTGCCTCACCCATTCCTGTTCACTTATGGCTACATCAATTGAGGGAGAGTTATCTTTATCTGTTAGAAATGGGGAGCGGACTACCTGCCAGAACATAGTGCTGTCTTTCAATTCCGAACTTTGGCTAAGACGTGCCCATAGTTCGGCTTTCATTTCTTTTTTCCTGTTATTTAGGGCAGCCGTATACTCCTTTCTAAGTCTGCTAACTTCAGCTCTGTACCTGTGATCTCTATTTAGAGCTTCCTTTAAACATGTCGATGCCTTTGTGCATGCTGAGTTAAACCAACCTTTCTTTGTATGGGGCTTTTGTTTATGCGTCCTGGTTAGTTCTTTACGTATGTTTGTTGTAATCGCCAGGAAGCTCTTTATGACTTCCTTCGGTTGTGTTATAGGGTCCAGACAGTTTATAATGTCAGCTTGATTACATGTGACTATTTTTCTAGTTGTTGTTTCCTTGTCGATGCTGCCCCACTTCAGTGTATAACCGTTGGAGGAGCCTAATGCTAGCTCACGTTGGTTTAAGACGGTCATAATATCATATGGTTTGTTTGTTTTTATTTCGGCAAGACCCATAGTAAGTGGAAAGTGGTCACTCAGAGGATTGTTGGCAACCTCAAATTCTTCTATGGTAAAACCCATGGGTATTGAGATTAATATGTAGTCTATTGTACTTGTTAAACCTCTACCGTTGAAGGTGGGCTGAAAAGGGACTGTTGGATTCTTTAATTCATTAACAAAGCTCAACTCTAATTCAGTCATGACTTCGGTCATTTTTTCTCCCACATTGGAGTGTGTAAAGTGCGTCAGATTTTTGTCAGCCTCATAGCTGATACCAAACTTGTCATTATTGCTGTTACTGCATAGGTGAAGGTTAAAATCTCCCCCCCCCCAGATTATCGTACATGACATTTTAATATATTTTTCACGTTGATCTTGTAATATTGCAGAAATCTCTGGAAGAAGAGTAATCAAGTCAGCCTGAGAGAGATTATTATAGAAATTTACTATTAGGTAGAGTCTTTGTTTGGTAATCTTTAGAACTATAATCTGGAAGTTCTCCTCCAATCTTAGAGGATGTACGTCGTCCAAAGGAAGAGTGTTTGTAATGTAGGTAGCTAAGCCACCGCTGTTTCTACCAGAGATTGATTTCTTTGCAGGTGACCAGAAAGTTTTAAAGCCCGCTATATGTATTGGCCTAATAGCCCAAGTCTCCTGAAGACAGATACAACCGCTCAAGTTGATCTGATTCAGGAAACCGGGGTTTGTCTTTTTTGCAGAAAGGCCTGCGATGTTCCAGAATGTAAAATATATATGCAAGGTGAGTGCAGTAGAATCAACAGAGATACTTATATCAGGTATCGGATCTAGAGCTTCCGGAGTGGTTGGAGCCAATATTACAGTCGCCAAAACATCTGTCTTATGGTGTTTTATTATTGAACGTTTAATTGTACCAAAAGTAGGGATGAACTGGGTTGCCTTTCTTTCAGAAACAGTAGTTATAGTAGATTTGAATTTAATTTGAATTTAAAATTATTTATAAAGCGCACGTGCGCCAGCGGCTTCATGGCGCTACAACTTACAGAAAACAAGGCAGAGGGGCAAATGTAAATTAAAAAAGTTCAAGCTACAGGAGGACAGTTAATTGAAGGCTTTGGAAAACAAATAAGTCTTGAGTTGTTTCCTGAACTGGGGATATAGAGTCAAGGCTCTGAGCTCAGGAGGCAGGGAGTTCCAGAGGAGTGGAGCAAGGGTTGCAAATTTCGAGCCTCCCCATTTCTTCCTCCGGAATCGCGGAACAGTGAGGAGGGATTGGGTAGATGAACGAAGTTCTCTGGTAGGGACGTAAGGAATAATCTCAGAAGAGATAAAAGCCGGTGCCGTGCCCAGTCTCGCTTGAAAGGTGATAGAGGCCAGCTTGAACTGGACACGTTCGCGAACTGGGAGCCAATGCAAAGATTTAAGAAGCGGGGGTGACATGGTGGGATTTTGGTAATTTGAACACCAGGCGCGCCGCCTGGTTCTGAATCTGTTGCAACCGCCTAAGGCTATATGCGGGTATACTAGCATATAGGGCGTTGCCGTAATCCAGGCGGGAGATGACCATTGCCAAGGTGATCAATTTCAAAGCGTGAAAAGAAAAAAAACGGGACACCTTGCGTATAGTACGCAGTGAAAGAAAGGAAGAGGACACCACAGAACTAACCTGGGAGTGAAGAGTGAGTTGGGGGTTGAGCATGATACCTAGAGTTTTTACTGAGGAAGAGGGGACAGGTGGGGAACCAAGGGAAGGGGGTCAGAACAGAGGAGACCAGGGGCTGGATGAACCACCCGTCAACACCAGCTCGGTCTTGTCTGGGTTGAGTTTTAAATGGTTGTGGTTCATCCAGTCTCGGATGTGGGTCATAGTGGATTGGAAGTTGGAGATAGAAGACTGGGAAGAGGACAGGTTGAAAACAAGTTGGAGGTCGTCAGCATAGTTGTATACTGTGACCTCCATCTGCTGTAGAGAAAAAATAAGAGGGGCGATGTAAAGGTTTAACAAAAGGGGTGAAAGAGAGGAACCTTGGGGGATCCCACACTGAACTTTCCGGAAATCCGCAGTAAAGTCACCCAGGCGAACTGCCTGGGTGCGGTCCCTCAGGAAGGAGGATAACCATACCAGTGCGGTACCTCCGATCCCCGCCGCCTTGACACGGGAGAGTAAGATAGTATGATCAACCGTGTCAAAGGCGGCTGAGAGATCAAGAAGGACCAGGGCCTGGGTCTTGTTGGTATCCATTCCCTCCCTGAGGTTGTCAAGGACTGAGAGTACTACGGACTCCGTGGAGTGTGCAGGGCGGAAACCGGCCTGGCGGGGGGCTAAGACCCCATGCATCTCCACAAAAGTGCTCAAAGTGCGGGTGATGTGGCGCTCGAGCACTTTTGCTAAAAATGGCAAGAGGGAGATGGGGCGGTAGTTGGCGGGGACCGAGGGGTCCGTGCCAGGTTTCTTGAGAATGGGGACGATGATTGCTGTTTTCAGTGGGGCGGGAACCACGCCCTGAGAAAGTGAGCTGTTAAGAAGGTGAAGGGGGGGATCGGAACAGGAAGAAAAAATGTGACGGAGAATGTGGGAGGGACAAGGGTCTAGAGGGGAACCAGATTTGACTAAGGGAATTATCGAGGTAAGGATTTCCTTAGTCAGGAGAGTGAGGGCATCAAATTGTCCCTGGGGGGGGGGGGGGGGCACTGAGGGTCCACAAACGTAGGAGAAGGGGGAGGGATATTGGCCTTGATGGCGGCAATTTTTTGGATGAAGAAATTATTAAGGGAGTGGCAGAGTTCTGGAGAGAGAGTGGGTTTCAAGGTGGATCTATCAGAGAATGCCAAGTTGTGCACAATCGAAAAAATTTCCCTCGATTGGTTCTCTGCGGCAAGGATTTTGGAGGAGAAGTAAGATGATGAAGTCGTCGCTGTTTTAGAGGGTTGAGGAAGTTCCCAGTTAGACTGGGAACTGGGAACTGGGAAGTCAATCGTTAAGATCTAGCCCAGAGAGGGCGTTGAATCTATTATATGTCGGAATATTGTAGGGAGTAGGTAATGGCAAGGCCATTTGTCTCCATCGATTATCACCATTCTCTTGGAAAGCGGTTCCAGAAAGATAAGGATGAATAGGAGGAGGTATAAGTGTTTGACTCTGATGCCACTGTACCGAGCCTGTTGGGTAAAGAAACTTGGGATTATGATAAGAAGTGGAAGGATAAGAGTCAGAAGGGAAAGAGTTTTCTGAAAATGGGTTCATAGTGATAGGTGGGATATTATTATTTGTATTTAGCAAATGCCTGTAAAAATATCCTAATGGGAGGAGGGTTGTATTGAATTCCCAAGTGGAAGGTGGAGGGGCCTTAGCTAGTGTCTTTTCGGCCCACTGAGGGTTCCTGAAAGTAATCGCTACACAATCCCCCTCAATTTTTTTTCGTAAGGGGCCTATCCAACCTACTCTTTGAGTGTGGGAAATTTCCCTGGCACATTCTATTGGAAAGTTACAGTTCAAACTTAACCAATGTAGTATCTTATTTTTCAGGGAAGAAGTAGTTTCACTCTGCTCTTGTTTGAGGGTCGGTACGTTTACCAATACAAGTACATAGGCTCCACATTCAGGGGTGAGGGTGATGCGTGTAGGGATCTGTATTGACCTGTATGGTTGTTCGTACGGTATTTTCGACTGCTGGGTCCTTGCAGCCATATAATTAGATTGGATGGGAGCCTGTGATCCTTGTTGGTGTGCTACGTGGGAGTTCCCTGTCTGACTAGTGACTGATTGAATGTTCGTATTGAAGGTAAGAGGTGAACTGTTAGACGATAAAGGTTTATTTACAGCGGTTGGATTATTGCTCGGAGTCTTCTGTTTTTGCATAGTTGCTGGTGTAGGAATAGGTTTTGGTTGAGGAATAATTGTTTTGCTAGTATTTGATTTAGGGTTTCGAACTGCAGAGATATTTTGAGGGGCAGTAGGTGCTGTTTTTATGTTTAGGGATATTAATTCTTCAATTTGTTTTTCCAGTCGGGCAAGTCTAGTTTCGAGTGGTGACAGATATATACTTAAGAGATTCCCAATTCGCTCAATCAACTGATCGCTGCCTATAGTATTTTCATGCTTGTCGCTATGTTCTTCCCTTATGTTTGTGTCTGAAGTCCCAAAGGGTTGGAGTATTTCATTAGATGTCTTTTTACTCTTCTGCTGCCTCACACGTTGGCGCTTCGTTGAGGCCCGAGGGACCGCTAATGTCAGTTGCTTAGTTAGTTTAGGAATTGCGCCCCCTTGTATATGAGTGGCTTCATTCTCTTGAGTGTCATCCACAACTTCAGGTGATAAGGCCACTTTGAGGGCTGGGGATCTTTCTAAATCAGTACTTAAGTCACAATTGGTGGAAGAATCTGATACTGATAGATCGACCTCATTTGTTAGTATGCAAGGGTCGTTTTGGGTGTCATGAGTGATAGCTGAGTGGGTTGTGCTGGAATTACCTGGGGTAGTAGCAAATGTAATACTTCCTAAAGAAAAGCGTTTGGCAATGCTCAAGTCATGTGATACTCTTTGCTGCAGTAATGAAATGCTAAGATCGATAGCGTCACTTGTTCTAGTTATAAAGCTGTCTATCGGCCCTAAAATTGAAGCTGCTCCCGCAGCAGTCTTACTTCTGCTGCCTCTCGTAGTCATAATGCAGTTTGTACTGTTTCAGCAATTGGACAATGTTACTTATAAATCAGTATGCACCACTATAAATGTCTATAAGTACTCCCAGGGTACACAGTAGTACATAATAGGTAGTAAGCAATATCCTACTTGTTTGGCTGGCTAAGATGTTAGGGCAGTGGACCCAACCCGACCTCTTCGGCCTCGGACGGCCACAGACGGCCCCGCCCTTGTCCCGGGCTTCTCCCGGTCGCTCCCGCGCTGCGGGGCTCAGCTGTTAATTTTATATGGCCGAAAGAGGAAGGAGAGGGAGGAGCCTGCAGGGAGAGCTGCCCAGGTGGCTTCAATGTGGGCGGGCAGGCGCTCCTGGGACAGGTAGTCCTGCGCCTCCGCCTACTCGCAGCCCTGCAGGTTTCAATAGCAAAGTTTCCAGTCCGCTTTTGAAATAGTTACAAAACAGCTTCCCAGGTGACGCGACGCTAGGTGCTGGCTCAAACAGAGGGAGAAAAGGTAAATTCCGCCGCCTCGGACAAGGTGCTGCCAGGAAAACACTGAACAAAGTATCCCACTAGTAGCCCAGTACTGCTGCCTTAAGAACGGACCAGTGAGGGAGGAGCCTGCAGGGAGAGCTGCCCAGGTGGCTTCAATGTGGGCGGGCGGGCGGGCGCTCCTGGGACAGGTAGTCCTGCGCCTCCGCCTACTCGCAGCCCTGCAGGTTTCAATAGCAAAGTTTCCAGTCCGCTTTTGAAATAGTTACAAAACAGCTTCCCAGGCGACGCGACGCTAGGTGCTGGCTCAAACAGAGGGAGAAAAGGTAAATTCCGCCGCCTCGGACAAGGTGCTGCCAGGAAAACACTGAACAAAGTATCCCACTAGTAGCCCAGTACTGCTGCCTTAAGAACGGACCAGTGAGGGAGGAGCCTGCAGGGAGAGCTGCCCAGGTGGCTTCAATGTGGGCGGGCGGGCGGGCGCTCCTGGGACAGGTAGTCCTGCGCCTCCGCCTACTCGCAGCCCTGCAGGTTTCAATAGCAAAGTTTCCAGTCCGCTTTTGAAATAGTTACAAAACAGCTTCCCAGGCGACGCGACGCTAGGTGCTGGCTCTAACAGAGGGAGAAAAGGTCAATTCCGCCGCCTCGGACAAGGTGCTGCCAGGAAAACACTGAACAAAGTATCCCACTAGTAGCCCAGTACTGCTGCCTTAAGAACGGACCAGTGAGGGAGGAGACTGCAGGGAGAGCTGCCCAGGTGGCTTCAATGTGGGCGGGCGCTCCTGGGACATGTAGTCCTGCGCCTCCGCCTACTCGCAGCCCTGCAGGTTTCAATAGCAAAGTTTCCAGTCCGCTTTTGAAATAGTTACAAAACAGCTTCCCAGGCGACGCGACGCTAGGTGCTGGCTCAAACAGAGGGAGAAAAGGTCAATTCCACCGCCTCGGACAAGGTGCTGCCAGGAAAACACTGAACAAACTTCTGTCGGACACTGCTAGGTTTGCCTTGGTTAGAGGAGAGCTGAGGAAATTACATTGGCTTCCAATCCCATTTAGATCACGGTTTAAGGCCCTTTGTGTGGTCTTTAAGGCAGTGAATGAGATTGACCCGGAGTTTCTTAAACATAGGCTCAATTGGCATGTCCCCAACAGAACCCTGCGTTCTTCCGGGTCTAAACTTGTTCGAACTCCTATGTTTAAGAAAACTAACTGGGGAGGCCGAAGTTTCTTTCACTGCGCCTCCAAAGCATGGAACAAGCTTCCGTTCCACCTCAGAAATGCCCCAGATCTTAGCTCCTTTCGGAAGGGTTTCAAAACCTGTTTTTTCTCTGAATAATCAGCTCAGTTTTCCCCAGGTAACGAGGACCCAGCGCCAGGACACCCTAGGGCAGCTGCGCGCTTTACAAGTTCTATTAACATAACATAACACCTTTCTCACAATAGAGGGCCTCAATTACAATTCCCTGTGTCACTGGAATGTCACTTTTATTGACTCTCTGGGGGGGCACATTGCAGTGCCATACCTACAAGGCCATGTAAAGCCATCCTGCGTGGATTTTCAAGGCCTAGTAGATGTGGTGTGAGGCAACGCAGCACAAGGGAGAGGATGTGGCCTAGCGGCCAGGGTGGTCGACCTCGAAGACGGAGAACCGTGCTCGAGTCTCGACAGGGACACTCAACATCCTGTGATTCTGGGCAAATCATGTAATCTCCCCCTGCCTAAAAAAATGAATGTGTCCATTTGTAACGCAACTGGGGCTCATGTAAAGCACTCTGATACCTTTGGGTCTAGTTTGAGCTACATAAAATTCAACAAAATAAGAAAAGTTGCAGCGTTGCCTCACACTGTGATCGAGAGGCGTGGCATGGGCATTACGTTGCCATATAACACCCATGCCATATGGCACATTCCCAGATTTATAATGTTCTGTAAACCTGGGAAAGCGCCAAAATGCTACGTAGGGGAGGCACAACGAAGAGAAATAAGTAACTTTATGTCTCCTTGTTTTTTTCCTCTTTCTATGTGTGCTGCTTTCAGCAGAACACGTAGAAGCAGGAAATTGCCTCCATTGATTGTTTTAGTGCAGGAAGGTGTTCGTTCCTGCACAAAAACAATCATTACCACAACGAAGAGGATGTGGCCTAATGGCCAGATCTGCTAACTAGGTTGGAGTCTCGTCATCGGCTCAGCATCCCGTGATTCGGGGCAAATCACTGATTCTCCCCGAGCCTGCAAAAAAAATGAATATGTCCTTGTGTAATGCAACTGGTGCTCATGTAAGCACTCCAATACCTTCGGGTCGGGATCATGCTATATATTTAATATATTTCTTTATCCTGCGCGTGGACATGAATGCAGAAGGTCGGACTGCCTTGCCAAACATGGTATATTGATTTAAATGCCTCCCATTTTTTGTGTTTCTAAATGCTTCATGTATGACCCTCTGGTAGCTGGACATTTAAGTTCGGCAATGTCTATGCAGTCTTACATATGTGATTACCTTAGGTGGGGCAGTGACTGAGTTCCCTAGCTGCCAATACTTTTTCAAAAAAATAAACTGCAAAACGCAGACACCCTTGCACCATGTTTGGTGCAAGAGTGCCTGTGACCATGTTTGGTGCAAGTGTGCCTGTGACCATGGTTGATGCAAGGGTGCCTGTGACCATGGTTGGTGCAAGGGTGCCTGTGACCATGGTTGGTGCAAGGGCGCCTGTGACCATGGTTGGTGCAAGGGTGCCTGTGACCATGGTTGGTGCAAGGATGCCTGTGACCATGGTTGGTGCAAGGGTGCCTGTGACCATGGTTGGTGCAAGGGTGCCTGTGACCATGGTTGGTGCAAGGGTGCCTGTGACCATGGTTGGTGCAAGGGTGCCTGTGACCATGGTTGGTGCAAGGGCGCCTGTGACCATGGTTGGTGCAAGGGCGCCTGTGACCATGGTTGGTGCAAGGGCGCCTGTGACCATGGTTGGTGCAAGGGCGCCTGTGTCCATGGTTGGTGCAAGGGCGCCTGTGACCATGGTTGGTGCAAGGGCGCCTGTGACCATGGTTGGTGCAAGGATCCCTGTGACCATGGTTGGTGCAGGGGCGCCTGTGACCATGGTTGGTGCAAGGGTGCCTGTGACCATGGTTGGTGCAAGGGCGCCTGCGACCTTGGTTGGGGCAAGGGTGCCTGTGACCTTGGTTGGTGCAAGGGCGCCTGTGACCATGGTTGGTGCAAGGGCGCCTGTGACCATGGTTGGTGCAAGGATGCCTGTGACCATGGTTGGTGCAAGGGCGCCTGTGACCATGGTTGGTGCAAGGGTGCCTGTGACCATGGTTGGTGCAAGGGCGCCTTTGACCATGTTTGGTGCAAGGGCGCCTGTGACCATGGTTGGTGCAAGGGCGCCTGTGACCATGGTTGGTGCAAGGGCGCCTGTGACCATGGTTGGTGCAAGGGTGCCTGTGACCATGGTTGGTGCAAGGGCGCCTGTGACCATGGTTGGTGCAAGGGTGCTTGTGAAGATGGTTGGTGCAAGGGCGCCTGTGACCATGGTTGGTGCAAGGGCACCTGTGACCATGTTTGGTGCAAGGATGCCTGTGACCATGGTTGGTGCAAGGGCGCCTGTGACCATGGTTGGTGCAAGGGTGCCTGTGACCATGGTAGGTGCAAGGGCGCCTTTGACCATGGTTGGTGCAAGGGCGCCTGTGACCATGGTTGGTGCAAGGGCGCCTGTGACCATGGTTGGTGCAAGGGCGCCTGTGACCATGGTTGGTGCAAGGGTGCCTGTGACCATGGTTGGTGCAAGGGCGCCTGTGGCCATGGTTGGTGCAAGGGTGCTTGTGAAGATGGTTGGTGCAAGGGCGTCTGTGACCATGGTTGGTGCAAGGGCACCTGTGACCATGTTTGGTGCAAGGGTGCCTGTGACCATGGTTGGTGCAAGGGTGCCTGTGACCATGGTTGGTGCAAAGGCGCCTGTGACCATGGTTGGTGCAAGGGTGCCTGTGATCATGGTTGGTGCAAGGGCGCCTGTGACCATGGTTGGTGCAAGGGTGCCTTTGACCATGTTTGGTGCAAGGGTGCCTGTGACCATGTTTGGTGCAAGGGTGCCTGTGACCATGGTTGGTGCAAGGACGCCTGTGACCATGGTTGGTGCAAGGGCGCCTGTGACCATGGTTGGTGCAAGGGCGCCTGTGACCATGGTTGGTGCAGGGGTGCCTGTGACCATGTTTGGTGCAAGGGTGCCTGTGACCATGGTTGGTGCAAGGGCGCCTGTGACCATGGTTGATGCAAGGGCGCCTGTGACCATGGTTGGTGCAAGGGTGCCTGTGACCATGGTTGGTGCAAGGGTGCCTGTGACCATGGTTGGTGCAAGGGTGCCTGTGACCATGGTTGGTGCAAGGGCGCATGTGACCATGGTTGGTGCAAGGGTGCCTGTGACCATGGTTGGTGCAAGGGTGCCTGTGACCATGGTTGGTGCAAGGGCGCCTGTGACCATGGTTGGTGCAAGGGTGCCTGTGACCATGGTTGGTGCAAGGGTGCCTGTGACCATGGTTGGTGCAAGGGTGCTTGTGACCATGGTTGGTGCAAGGGCGCCTGTGACCATGGTTGGTGCAAGGGCGCCTGTGACCATGGTTGGTGCAAGGGTGCCTGTGACCATGGTTGGTGCAAGGGTGCCTGTGTTGGCTCGTGGCAGCCAATTAAGCTCAAGCATAGGGAAAGAGGACAGGAATGCACCGTAGCTGATGGACAGGGTGCATTCCTGCCCTTTTCTTTTGCCTTAGGGCAGTGCAGCAGGAAGGCTTGCAGCGCTGCCCTACAGCAAAATATTGTAAATGAGGCCCAGAATGCCTTGGTTGGACATTTACAGTCTCCGCGTGAGACTTCTGGATACAGGTTTCAGAGACACTGAGAATGACGTCAGGGCTTTGAAGATGGACAGGACTCATAGGTGAAAAACTGCAAATTTAGTTTTTTCCTCTTTCTGCAAACATGTGACAGTACATACGCTCTGACTCAGCAAATGGTGAGGGGCCCAAGTCGTTTTTAGAAGAAAGCGCAGATCTAAGACATTAGCTATGTATTCACTGTGACCACCGCAGCCCTGGCTCTGATTGTGGCAATGACAAACTAACTACACACATGTCATGTATACAGGACACGCATGACACACGGCTCAGCACTGCAGTCTGTGTAAAAAGTGAAACACTTTCCACCTGTAACCCATGTTAGAGTTTGATTTGTGTAATACTGGTCTGCTCCTGAAGTACTGAGAAGATGTGGCCTAACACCGCCCCAGCTGTCGACTTTGAGAATGGTGAACTAGGTTTGGATCCCAGCGTCTATTCACCACCCTGTGATTCTAGGCAAACCACTTGATCTTCCCGGTCCTAGAAACACTAAAGGGCAAAACGAAACTGACCTTACCAGATATGTAAGCGCACTGACGTCAGCAGTGACGTGTCCGCGCTTTTCAAATAATTAAATGAAGAGGTGTTATGCTAATGGACGGCGTCTTTTCTGTCCCGAAACAAAGGCCTTGAGTAGAGGTCCCCTGCGGGGCCGAGATGTCAGTCCCGGGCTACTTCAACACCCCTCCGCCATCAGAAGAGATGGAACTTCCCAACCGGAGCTGAAAGTTATGGGGAATTCCCAGAGAGACCCCCCTCTTCCCGTCTGCGCCCCTCTGCTTCGGAGATCTCACCTCACAGGAACCCGAAGAAAGGGGTGACATTTTTTACTGTAAAAATGAATGCATATTTGTGATAAAATCAGGAGCTCAGAATTGAAAGGAGAAACACCCACAGTGATCTTATTTGAGTGAGCTGCGTGTGAAAGACATACCTGGGCATCACTTCCCCCACTCGTGAGGTCACCACAGTGAGCTTCTTGTGAAAGACATACCTGGGCACCACTTCCCACACTCGTGAGGTCACTACATGAGCCTCTTGTGAAAGACATACCTGGGCATCACTTCCCCCACTCGTGAGGTCACCACAGTGAGTTTCTTGTGAAAGACATACCTGAGTAGTAAGAAGGGATACCTTCCATCAAAAAATCCTGGTCGCAAAAGTGACAGCGCTGGTCGCAAACTGCTGGTCGCAATTTTGACAGCTTTTGACATGTCTGGTTTTAAACTTCTGGCCTTATTTTTGACAGTTTAAAACCAGGACTGTTTAAGACCAGGGTTTGATCAGCCCCTGACCTTAAGCAGTCTGGTCTTAAACTTCTAGTCTTAAATTTGACAGCTTTGCTCTGCTGCAAAACATGAGGTAATTGTGTATATGTTAAAAGTGCATAGAAAAAAACTACATGGTTGTAGGCTGGAAATGTCTGTGCATTTTTTTAGAACTGGGGTTTGCAGCCAGCTGATGTTTGAACAGCTGGTGGGGGCAGTCCTGCATTCCCAGCCCAGGGCCTGGGAAGAAGAATGCCCCATCAGCTGTTTGAACAGCTGATGGGGCAGTCCTGAGTTCCCCAGCCCAGGGCCTGGGAAGAAGAATGTGTCATGTAGGTGTCAAAGTGGCAAAGGGGCCTCAGAAACCTACCAATAGTAATTCTCTCTAAAAAATAAGTTACTACAAACCCCTTATAAAATAATAAACCCCAGCCAGCCCTGAGATTTGAGATAAGAAAAAAAGAGAGATGGCCTGTAGAGCAAAGCTTCCCATTGTCTAACCCCACTCTTCCCAGGATAGGCTCACACATCACAAAGCCACTGGTCCCAAATTTGACAGGTTAGTTCCAACTTGACATGGCTGGCAGGAAATTCATGTGAGTCCCAAGGTAGATCCTGTTCCCGGGCTCCCTACTTCCCAGGAGAATGTGTCACGTAGGTGTGAAGAGTTTTGCGCCGGCCCCCATTGTCGAACCCCACTCTTCCCAGGATAGGCCCACACATCACAAAGCCCCTGGTCCCAAATTTGACAGGTTAGTTCCAACTTGACATGGCTGGCAGGAAATTTAATATGTGAGTCCCAAGGTAGATCCTGTTCCCAGGCTCCCTACTTCCCAGGAGAATGTGTCACGTAGGTGTGAAGAGTTTTGCGCCGGCCCCCATTGTCTAACCCCACTCTTCCCAGGATAGGCCTTGAGTTTGAGTAACAAGGATAGAAAAAAAGGATCCCAACCAAAGGCCATCAGGGCATTGTTCTAACCCCCTAAAGTCATAAAGGGTGTGGGGGGGGCTTCTAATTAGCATGCTTGGACAGGTATAAAAGGCCCCTCAAGGAACACTGCCAAACACCCATTCAAAAACCCCCCCTTTGAGGAGTGACTGGCGTGGATTGTTCTGCTGTACCTGGAGGACTCCTGCACCAGCAACCAAGTCAAAAACCTTTGTGGATTTCTACACCATCAAGCCCTACAAAACCTTGGGGAGTGACTGGCCTGGATTGTTTTGAAGGCACAGAGCCAACCCTTGGATCCTAAGGCGAGAATGGACCAGAGCAACTTCTCCCAGATTGACGCAGCCTGCCAACATGTAAAGAAGGTAAATAATGGATGGTGCAATGTTGTATTAGGGTGTACATGTAGTTTAAAAAAAATAAAAAAGTTGTACTTTTAAAAAAATAGTACTATGTAGTGTGGCTTGTAAACTGTTACTCTTTAAGTCTATGTGCTGTGTTTAATGTGAATAATGGTGACAAAGAAGTTTTTTTTTTACAAGATGTGAATTGTAATGTAAATGTGCTTAAAGTGAATAAAGGCTTTGCTGATGCATTGAGTTTAAAGCTGTGTGTGTGTGTGTGTGTGTGTGTGTGTGTGTGTGTGTGTGTGTGTGTATTTAATGTTAATAAGGGTGGTGGCATAAGTTAGAGTTTGCAGGGTTTGTATTTAAGGGGTCATAATGTTATAGGCCTTAGGAGGGTACATGTAGAGGGGAAGCGTATATTTTACAGAGAATAGAAACATTTTTACCAGGCTGCTGTACATTTAATATCAATAAAATGTTAGAGGCTACTACTGTTTCAGGGGTGCCAGAGGTTCTTTAAATAAAATACATGGTATACATATAAAAATAAATAAAATGCATTATTGTACTCACCAAGTTGCTGTTTTGGGGGCTTTTCGAGGATCAGAAGTGTGGGGCTGTATCTGTGTAGGAGAGCCTGTAAGGGGTGAGCTGGAGGGGTCCAGGATGTTCAGGGTCCTGGAGTGCATCGTTTTAAAAAATCCTCTGGAGATGCACTGGGGTTCTGGGTGGGGAGGTCTCTGGGCGTCCCTGGGGGGGGGGGGGGGGGGGGGGCTCCGGTGCCCTTGTGCCGCTTTTTAAAATAAAAATAAGCCCCCATGAGCCCTCTTGAGGCTGATGCTGCTCGGGGGGTGCCACGGGAGGTCTGTGAGGGGTCTTCAGGGCTCTGGGGCCCCGCTTGCCGCTTTTTTTTTGTTTAAAAATCGCCCCGAGTCCGCTTCTCCGGGGCGCTGTCGAGGGTTAGGGTCAGGGTGTCCCTGGGGGCTCAGTGCCCCGATTGCCGCTTTTTTTTTGTGTTTAAAATTAATCCCCCTGAGCCCGCTTGAGGCTGGCGCTGCTCGGGGGGCTCTGAGGGCGGGCTCCGGGTGTCTCTGCAGGGGCGCCGGAGCCCGAGTGCCGAGTTGTCCCGCTTTTTTTTTGTAAATGCCCCCGAATGCTGCCTCGATCCATCGTTTTTTAAAATTAACCCCCCTGAGCCCGCTTGAGGCTGGCGCTGCTCGGGGGGCTCTGAGGGCGGGCTCCGGGTGTCTCTCCAGGGGCGCCGGAGCCCGAGTGCCGAGTTGTCCCGCTTTTTTTTTTTGTAAATGCCCCCGAATGCTGCCTCGATCCATCGTTTTTAAAATTAATCCCCCTGAGCCCGCTTGAGGCTGGCGCTGCTCGGGGGGCTCTGAGGGCGGGCTCCGGGTGTCTCTCCAGGGGCGCCGGAGCCCGAGTGCCGAGTTGTCCCGCTTTTTTTTTTTTGTAAATGCCCCCGAATGCTGCCTCGATCCATCGTTTTTAAAATTAATCCCCCTGAGCCCGCTTGAGGCTGGCGCTGCTCGGGGGGCTCTGAGGGCGGGCTCCGGGTGTCTCTCCAGGGGCGCCGGAGCCCGAGTGCCGAGTTGTCCCGCTTTTTTTGTAAATGCCCCTCGAGTCCGCTTTCACAAGGAGCGGCTCGAGGGTGCGGGGGTGTAGGGCTCCGATGTCCTTGGGTGGCTGTGAGGGTCCTGGGAGGGCATTTTCCCACGGTCCCCACGTGGATCCAACAGAGCAGCTGTAGCAGGGAGGGCGGACGCTTCACCGGGCCTGCAGGGGCATGGTCCGCCCCTTCAGTGATGTCAGCAGTGCATCACTGTAGGGGCGGTTCAAGCCCCTGCAGGCCCAGTGTGTGTGGTTTTTTTTTTTTTTTTTTTTTTAAACATTTTATTGAGAGAAAGCGCGAACACGATAGTGTTACAGCGCTGTACATAAGAACCAGTTGCAAAACATAGGGATTTAGGATTACAGGTATTACATAAAAGATGCCAAAACAGAAAAAAATGTAAATGTAGCGCGAATTTCACCCTTAAGTGTCAGAGCGCTTTACATAAGCACCAGTTGCAAAAGATAAGGACTAAGAATTACAGGTGTTACATAAAAGATGCCAAACAAAAAAAACTGCCAATATAGCGCAAATTACAAGAGCAGGCTTTAAGTTACATGGCCAAAAAATTTCAATTGTGTGCAAACAAAATACATGTGTTAGCAAGTGGGGTATTACAGGAGGAAAAAAGTGACATGTATGACGGTTACAAAAGCAAGCGTTAAGCTACATGAGTAATAAATAAAGTGACAAGTGTGTAGGTTACAAGAGAAAACAAAGTACAATTAGAGGTATAATCCTGCAATATAGGGTAGACACTCAAGCACAAGAATAAGCGTTATGTAGGCAATTGTGGCACTGGCACAACTATCAAAAGCACACAAAAAAGTGAGAGGGCGCAACCACAGTGTTACAAGAGAAAAGGGGCATGTACATGTTACCAAAGAGTACCATGAACCTAGGGGCAGTTTTTGTAGGTCAGAAGGACTATGTGTACCTAAAGTGATTTACCCCATAAGCAAAGGATATGGCGCAGGTTGTTTTTAACATATGTTTTAGCGCAGCACATACAACGCTTTTTTAAAAAAAAATGTCTGTTGTTGCACCCCTCTTAATAGTTTTTTAAAATGTATACATGAATTGATTGAAGTTGTGATACTTTTATTTATGAAAGGTGCTTTAAATCCTGGTCTTTTATTTAATATTTAATACAGATGCAAGACCCTGCAAATGCAACCGTCACCAATGTACCCCCTGCGGTGGACACAGCTGTAATAACTAGCAGCGATGGTCACTTGTCAGCCCCGCAGCCAGGTATATATATTTAGAGTTGTGTAGTTCTACGTAGTTTTGTACACCATCAACGCACAAGTTCTCTTTTTTTCTTTTCTAATGTGGGTCTCATGTCTGTATGCTTTTACAGCTAATAACACCGACCTACAAGAAGCTTATGACGATCTTATGTTGTTCCTCGAGGCTCAAGACGCTATGAACAATGTGCAAAACACTACAGTTCCTACAGGTAATTAAAAATGCCGTTGTTATTTAAACTGTCTAAGGCGTTAGGGAGTTGGCGGAGTAGGACAGCGTCCTGACCCTGAGGGTCTATAGAGGTAATCCTCAGAAAGATGACTAATGTTGGGTATTATTTTTTTCTTTACAGGTGTCCCTATGTTATGCCAGGACGGTGCTGAGGTCCATGAGGCGGCGCAATGTTCAAAAGAAATTCCTTTGAAGAGGAAAGCTTCAACTTCTAAAGTGGGACCTCTGTCAAAGAAAAGAGCTGCAAAAAGACCTCTTTCAGGTGTGTTTTTTATAAAAGGGTGTGAGAAGTACTAGAGGCGTTACAGACTCTCAACCAGAAGGGTACAGCTGGTTGTAGGAAGGCCTATATAAAAAAGGTGCCTGTGTAGAACTTAGGATGGTGTTGATTGTACGTGTTGTTTTTATGCTTACTCTAATATATATATATATATATATTTTTTTTTTTTTTCTGTTTATATTTTAGAAGCGGCTCAGAAACATGCTGCTGAAGAGAGGTCGGTGCCGCCCTTAACGGACATAACATCCATCCAGAACAACAGAAGCGGCGCAAAAGTCGTGAGTAGGCGTGTACGCCAGGAAAAACTATCCACGTACTACACACCAAGCAACACGCTCAACAACCATCTACAACAATCTATTCTGCACAGGGGAGGGGCCAACACTGGCGGTATGCTTACAAGCCCTGCCTCCCTTAAGAAGAATCAGGGGGACTCAGAGAACCTCCCCAGCCCTTTAAAAAGGGTGAAGGTCTGTAAGGTGTTCACAGACACCCAAACAAAGCCCTTAAACCAAAAGAAGACAACGGCGGTGCTCCACGAGGGCCTTGCAAAGCTCTTAAGCCCTGAGAAGAAAAGCCCTAGCACCCCTGAGCCCCAAGCTAACCCCTTAGATTTATCTATAAAAAAGGATGCTAAGCCCTTGAATGAGGCCTATACAACCTTGAGCCCCAAGGAGGTGGTAGTTGTACCGGTGGTTGTAGAAGAGGCGGCGCCGCCACAAACCCCTAAAACATCGCGCCTCTCAAGAAAACATCTGAAGCTAAAACCGGGGGTCCCTAAGTTCCCGTTACCAGAGTCCCTCAGCAACCCTAATACAAGCCAGGATCCACCAAGCGTCCTGAAACCCCAGACAGTGGCTAATAAAATAACTGTGCATGTAGAGGTGCACGCCCCTGAGCAAACCCCAAAGCCTGTTGTAAGTGTTCAGGCCCAGCCTAGGGTATCAACAGGTGGTAATGCGCAACCCCTAGAAAGTCCTTCTAGCATGAATAGCCACGCTCTTGAGGAGTTGAGGGGGATGGTATACAACATTGGTAGAACCCCAGAAGCGGTGTACCAGAGGTCTTTGAACACAGATGGCTTACAGAACATAGGTAACCATGCACCACACCCTAACACATACATTTCAGCTAGGCCCCAGGATTACAATGACAACTCCTCACAATCCTCAGACCCTTTGTCCCCGAGGACCCCTCCAGGAGCATACGACCCTACCAGTCCCACGGTCATCCACATGTACAGCCCCGTGTCCAGCCCCGATGCCAGCCCCGCGTACAGGCCCTTGGACAGTCCAGCTGACAATCCCATGTACAGTCCCGTGTCCAGTCCAGTGGCCAGTCCCGTGGCCATCCCCGCTGCCAATCCCGTGTACAGTCCCGTGTCCAGTCCCGGGGCCAGCCCCTCTGCCAACCCCGTGTACAGTCCCGTGTCCAACCCTGAGGCCAACACCGCTACCAACCCCATGTACAGTACAGTGTCCAACCCTGAGGCCAACACCGCTGCCAACCCCTTGTACAGTACAGTGGCCAACCCTGAGACCAGCACCGCTGCCAACCCTTTGTACAGTACAGTGTCCAACCCTGAGGCCAGTACCGTTGCCATCCCTGTGTACAGGGCCATGTCCATCCCCTGGGACATGCCCGTGTACAGACCTGTGTCCAGTACCGCCACAGCTGGTGGCAGTATAGATGTGCCTGAGGCGTTGTCACCATTTATAAGACCTCGCAAGGTGTGCCCCCCTAAGCAGGAACAAGATGGGTCTGTAAACACTGAAGAGGCATTGAAGACACATGTAAAAGAGATCCAGATGGCTGTTCGCAAATTAAAGCGACAGGCGAACCGTGCAATCATAAGAATGGATATGGGGTTTTCCAATCTCAGGAACAAGAGGGAGGCCCAACATCTGGTCGTGGCACGGGTTGGGGTGTGTAAAAAAGAGATCATACAGATGTGTCAGGCGGCTGTGGCCGATATACACGGTACACACTCATGACTATGTCAGTACCAGCCCCTAAAGACCCCCACAGCCCTTGTTACTCCTAAGAGGACCCCAAAATATAACCGTAAGGTCCAGAGATTAGTGACAAAGGCTGTACGGTTCTTAAAACTACTCAGGCAACGACCATCGGGGGCCCCACAAGCCCTCAAACAAGACACCCCTGTTTCCATAGACCCCTTCAAACAAGATACACCTGTTTCCCTAGAACCCTTCAAGCATGGTACCACAGCTTCAAGATCAACGCCTGAAGCATATAATCCAACACTTCACCGCCGACAATACATAGGGGCAGGGTCTAACATACCTAGGGTCGGTCATTTGAAGGGGGTCGGGGGGCTGGCTTTAAAACTCCAAGCACCCCAACATTCAGAAGGACCTTGGGGTGGAACTGTAGCGGAGGCCTCCATGAACAAGACAACCAACGACTGCGACCTACCTGTTCAGATAGGCTGGGGCTTGGTATCTCGAAAAGCCTGGGCCCGTAAAAAAAAACAAAAGTGGCTTAATAGTACAAAGCAACGCCGGCTTTTAATAAATAAGCTGAAGAAGGCGAGAATCTGCGCTACCCGCAGGCTTACAAGAACCCCTGAGACAGGTCCCACCATGACCTCCCAAAATGACACAACAGAGAACACCTCCACAAATCACACTCCTACTGATGAGGGCCCAGAGCCCTTGTTTTTAGAGAGTGTTAGAAGTTACACTCGCAATGTAGAGAGGTTTAGGGCCGTAGAACACTATGAGGAGTTTAGATTTGTTAACCTACACCAAATAACATCAACCACTCATGGTGTTCTGGCTATACATCAGGCTGTGCAGGAGCTCATAGAAAGGTTGTTACACGATGTGGGGCCTAATGACTTTTTCCAACTCCGCTTCCAGGGGCAGGGTTTTGACACGCCGTTGTTCACCAGGCGTAAGACCCGAGATGTTTTTGACGCTGTGCAATTTTTAGAAAACCTCCAAAGGCTTTTACAGAGTAAGGCGGAACTAGTCGCCTATGGCACTTTTAGAGTCATAGCCCTCATTGTACGGGGGCGTGAGGGGGGTGTTTCCAGACCCTTAAAGAGCGTACTATACAGTAAAATAATTGGTAAGAAACAGATGTGGCTGCTCAATTTTACCAACGCCACTGCCAATACATGTCTGGCGGCCAGCATCGTGGGTCTGCTGATGGCTCGCAAGACCCCTGACGCTGTCATCATGTCTAGAGCTGCTGAAGCCCATGAGGATCTTAAAATACCTCCTGACCGAATGGTCGGCTTTGGCGATATAGGTCTTTTTGAGAACTATTTCGCCGTGACGGTGAAAGTTCTCTATCACAGCGGTTCCTGGAAGTACTTTACAACCGGGGAACCTGTGAGAAACAAGACCGTATATGTCCTCCACATGGAAAATCATTTTTACGGCATCTTGAACCTAAAAGGTTTTCTGGGGGCCAAGTATGTGTGCGCCCACTGCGACCATATATACAACAATAAAACACACCACCAGTGTGAAATGTGTTGTAAGATGTGTCAGAGGGTTGGCTGTATAGAAGACGCTACCCTGAAGGTGAGGTGCAGCACGTGTAGGCTGTTTTGTCGCTCGCAAAACTGCTTGAGCATACACGAGAAATCTTTCAAATGTGTCCCTAAAAAGGACTGCAGCGAGTGTGGGCGGTATGTTGCAACGGATCACAAGTGCAAAGGTATGATATGCCCCCGTTGCCATGTGTCTTACGAGGCCGGCACCAACCATCAGTGTTATATGGTTAAAGGTCCACCTCAGACCAAGACCGAAGACTATATAGTGTTTGATATAGAGTGCACACAAGAGACAGGGGTACACCAGCCTAACTACATTTACGCACACCATCTAACTTCCGACGACAGTTGGGAGTTTGAGGGACGAACGTGCGTTGGTGATTTCCTGAGCACTTTCATTCAAGCCAAATTCCAAGGATATACCATGCTCGCCCACAACTCGAAAGCCTATGACTCCTTCTTTATTCTACGAGACATGATTCGTGAAAAGATACAAGTGGAGCTCATAACCCAGGGGTCTAAACTGATGCTGATGACAGTATGCTCTTTAAAAATACGCTTCATAGACACCCTGAATTTCCTACCCATGAAATTGAGCAAGCTGCCAAAGGCCTTTGGGTTCCCAGGGTGTAAAGGTTATTTCCCACACTTTTTTAACACCTGGGCTAACCAAAATTATGTGGGACCCATGCCGCCTCCTGACAGCTATGGGGTTGAATACATGATGCCTGATGAGAAAGTGAGCTTTCTACAGTGGTACTCTGAAAACCGTGAAAAGGAGTTTCACTTTCAAACAGAGTTGAAAGCTTATTGTCAGGCTGATGTAATGATCCTTCGGCAGGCTTGTAACCTCTTCAGAGATGTTGTGGTGTCTATGACTAAAGAAGTCAAGGACTTGAAACCTAAGACCTTGCCTAAAAAAGTCAAGGCCTTGACACCCAAAACCCCTGGAATACAGCAAGCGGTCGAATACATAGACCCATTTCAAAACGTCACTCTGGCATCCATGTGTATGTCCATCTACAAACACATGTTTTTAATGCCTGAAACTATCGCTCTAGTACCGCCAGACCTCTATAACGGTAAACAGAAACGTTATTCAACCCCCTCTATCCAGTGGCTCATGCACGTCTCTGAGAAGGAAAACATACAAATTCAACATGCCTTACAGGGTGGTGAATACCGCCTGGGCCCCTATTACCTGGACGGGTACTCTGTAATTAAGGGTGTGCCGACAGCCTTTGAATTCAACGGCTGTTTTTACCACGGCTGCCCCAAGTGTTACAAACCCCACGAGTATAACAAAATGCTGGGTGCCAAATTTGAACACTTATACAGGCGTACTCTGACAAAGGCCCAGTATGTTGAAAACCAGGGCTTTGCTATGAGAGTTCTTTGGGAGCACGAGTGGTTAGACATGTTAAAAACCGACACAGACCTCTGCTCTTTTCTTAAGACTCACCATTTACCCACACCATTGGAGCCCCGTGATGCCTTATTTGGGGGGCGTACAAATGCCATACAACTGTACAAGGTCGTTGGTGAGGGTGAGAAAATACACTACTATGATTTCACCAGTCTGTACCCTTTTGTGAACAAGATGAAGTTGTACCCAACGGGTCACCCCACCATCATCTATAGAGATTTCAAGCCCCTATCCGAATACTTTGGGCTTATCAAATGTGAAATCTATCCTCCTAAGCAGCTTTACTTCCCAGTGTTACCATGCAGAGTCGATGGCAAGCTGATGTTCCCCCTATGTCGAACATGTGCGATGCTTAAAGAGATTGATGGCTGCAGACACACCGATGAACAAAGGATGCTCACAGGGACCTGGTGTAGCATCGAGGTACAAGCTGCCTTAGAGAAAGGGTACAGGATCGGTAGAGTACACGAAGTGTGGCATTTTAAGAGCACTACAACACAACTCTTTGCCCCCTACATTAATTTGTTTCTCAGAGACAAACAGGAGGCCTCAGGGTATCCTGAATGGTGTACTAGTCAGGATGCAAAACAGAAATACATCGATGACTACTACGCTCACGAGGGTATCCGTTTACGCCCCCATCTGATAGAGGTCAATCCTGCACGCCGACAGTTAGCCAAACTCTGTCTCAACTCCTTATGGGGAAAATTTGCACAGCGCACAAACCTTTCAAATACCACTTTAATATCAGACCCTGATGAACTGTTCAAGTACCTGTTTGCCCCCGCTACGAGGTGTCCAGCTGCGAGTTTATCGATGACGATACCGCAGCTTTGTGTTGGAAATACGCCCAAGAGTACCCCACATCGAGTAACAACATAAACATTTTCATAGCCTGCTTCACGACAGCCCACGCTCGTCTAGAGCTTTACGGGGTTATGGATAAGCTCCAGGATCGCTGCTTGTATCACGATACAGATTCTGTGATTTTTCTGAGCAAACCGGGGGATGAAGACCCTCCTCTAGGAGATTATCTGGGTAATCTAACCAGTGAGCTAGATAAGGATGAGTATATAAAAGAATATACAACCTCAGGGCCTAAGACATACAGTTACCGGACCAACAAGAACAAGGTGTGTATGAAGGTCAAAGGGATAACCTTAAATGTCAGCAACACTGTAAAAATCAATTTTGATAGTCTGAAGAATCTGGTACACGAATACGCTACAGCAGACGATTCTGAGAATGCTAAAACCATAGTTGTGAACCAGCCCTGCATAGTCAGATCTAAAAAGAAGTGGGAAATCACAACCCAGCCTCTACATAAAACATTGCGAGTTGTTTTTGATAAAAGGGTCCTAACCACCGACTATAAAACACTGCCTTATGGTTATTAGGTCCATTAGAGAGACAGCCGCCACAGTATGGACACCAGGTTGCAGCATCCGTTCTCCTGCGTGCTAGCAGGACCCTCAAACTGTGGTAAAAGCTATTTTATAAAAAAGCTCTTAGAAAATGCCGCCTCTGCTTTATCACAAATCCCTAACAACATTGTATGGCTTTATTCATGCTGGCAGCCTCTTTATACAGACTTGGGCCGTCGGTTCCCCCATATCAAATTTATAGAGGGCATACCGGATAACCTCAACGATGATGAGCTACTACCACCAACCCTTGTAAATATGATAATTGTTGATGATCTGATGCGTGAAGGTGGTGATCATCCAGAGTTAGAGAGAGCTTTTACTCAATATTCACATCATCGCAATCTAAGCATCTGCTACATTGTGCAGAATTTGTTTTACAAAGGCAAGAACAGTAGGTCTATAGCTCTCAACGCTTCATACCTTGTTTTATTTAAAAACCCCCGTGACAAACAGCAAATAGCTGTCATAGCTAAACAGATGTACCCTGGAAACACACACTTCTTCATGGAGGCCTTTAACGACGCTACAGCAAAACCCCACGGGTACCTGTTGGTAGACTTAAAAAATGAAACTCTAGAAGACTATAGACTAAGGGCTGATATTTTTCCACCAGAGCTACCTGTAGTTTACACCCCAAAGCCCAAGACCAGGCCCTATAAAAAGCAGCGGTGATGTCTTTTAGAACCATTTACAGACCAGCCCTTATAACGCTCAGTGGTGACCATGTCTACACACCTACGCCACAATTTAGCTCTCCTGAAAATGCTTGTTACAGCCAGCCCCCAACACCGAAAGGCCATCCTGGGCACCGCTTCTGACGATTTAGTGGCTGCCATTTCAGAAATAGCCCTAAACACCCTAAAAGGCAACGTCCCTATATCAAAGCGTCAGTTACAGGTTCTGAAGAAGAAGAAGGGGCTCATCAAGAAGCTCAGTAATAAAAGGGCCTCACTCATAACAAAGAAGAAACTGGTGAAACAGTCTGGAGGTTTTATAGGTAACTTGCTGGGGATAGCTATACCTGTAATTACAAGCCTTCTTACGGGTCAGTGATGGAGCATGCCACAAAAATGTATCTGGTTCCTAGGCAGCAAATGGAGCAGCTGGGGGCCACCACGGACAACGCATGGGATATCCGTAGAAATGAGACTTTACGCTTGGATGCTGAAATTAAAGACATTTTGAGCAGGACTGATCTAAACCCCTACGACAAGGCTAACCTTTACAACAACACTCTCAAAAAATTCTTAAATTACTACACCCAGTGGAATACCGAAAAGAACAAGTTGACTCTATATACCCCAGACTCTGAACAACCATCTGCTCAGGCCCCCGACCCTCAGCCCCTACAACCGCCTCCCGATGATGCGACAGCCTCAGATACCTTTGTTGGAGACCTCCTAAAAAATATAGGTCAAAGGCACAGAGGGGCTGCGCAGATGTTGATGAGTAAACTAGCCGCTTCTAAAGACCTAGTCTCTTGGAATGAGCTAGGTGAGTTTCTCTACAAGGGCCAACCTGTTGCAGGGTCGCATATGTACGATCTAGTGAAAGGTCTCACACACCCCAAAATCCTGACACCTCAAAATGCACCGCGAGGCTGGGAGCAGTTTCTGCAGGCCGCTGCTGAACTCAATATACCCTCCACGATCGTTGGTAATAATGAACACCGCAGACTGCTAGACAATTTGAAGAGTCCCCTACTGCCATCGCCTACAGGTTCTGAAGTCCGAAGGCTATCCCCTAAATGGGCTACTCCTGCACCGTCGGTGCCAGCTCGAAAAAAAAAGACAGCTCCTAAATCACCCTTCGCATGGATTTATGATTAATTGTGTGTGATTTTTATTCCTATGTTTCTGCAATAAAGTTTTGTCAACTAAATATTTGTAATAAACACCTTGTTATAACTTTACAAACCGTCTCAGTCATCTTTAAAAAAAAAAACATTTTATGGTGCATGTATATTGAAATAACAAGTCTGAATACATGTTTTTAAAAAATATAATGTCTTTTATTTTATACGTTCAACATTAAACATACAACTGTTATAAACCCTTACAGTTTTGACAAGGTACATATTCTGTTTTCACAGGTCTGACCGATACCCTGGTGTTTTCTTTTACATATTTCGCAACTATAATATCATTGTTAACAAGATCCCCCGGATATAGATTTAAGAAATTTCTAAACGAAAGACCCTGTGACATTTTACTGATAAAATAAATACAGTGTTCCCCGCATGTGATGGCCATGGAATCCTGAACCCTTAGTTTGTTATACTCCACCACAGCTGCAGCTTTTTTCACAAACTTGAATATAGGGGGTGTATAGAGTCTGTGCTCAGGGAACTCTGCGGTACTGTCAAACACCGTAACCTTGTCAACATCTATAAACATTGCTGCCCAATGTGTCCCAGCCTGGTCATGCGGGTCTGTGTTAAAGACTAGGGTGCATGGTCTTTCTGCCCCTATTTCGGCTGGTAAACCGTCGCTAGGGAAAACACCCAAAAAGTATTTCCTAGCGTATTTATGTCTGCTTAAGAAGTCACGTATCTGCACAGTATCCATTTCACAAATGTTTTTAAAGATAGTCAAACAAAATCTGCCTTGCGTGGTTGATCTGAATGATGCTGTCGAATACAGAGAATACGACCATGTTCACATTAGCCACCAGTGGATCTGCGAATCGTATTTCAGCTTTTAGATTCCCATTTTTGACCAGGTTGTAGTGATCACCATCTTCCATGTCAGGTGTCAGGTCAAATGCGAACAGCGTGTATCCACGGCCATAGCCTTCTCTTGACACCGCTACACCGCAGTCCCTTTGATGCTTTCCTGTTATCGAAACCAGTCCTTGATATTCCCTGATGTAATGACCGGCTGCAAAACTGGGGGTGTAGGGTTTTGCAGGAATCACATTGCCCTCATGGACCAGCGCCGCGTAGTTGATGTTGTAGTGTTTAAAATTGAAGGGGTTTGAGGCATAGGTGCCACTAAAAGCTGTGTTGTCCACAAACCCTATGATGATGAGCTTTGGTAGTTGTCCCAGAAATAAATTCTGCTGTTGTGTTAAGCGGGTACCTGCAGGGATGCTGAATACCTTCAGAGCTACTCTTTCCACAGCATACTTGGCGTTGGATATTTGCAAAGCTTCGGCGTGTGCTAACCTGACGCTCGGGGACACTTTCACTCTCTTTACAAACAGGCTCGCAGACAGTATGTTCAACTTGTACTGTTCTGCATCCCCGTTGATGAGGCAGAATGAGTCCTTGTTACGATTGAGCTTGACTTTAAGATCAATTCCGTTGATGAGCAGTTTATCTTGGAAGAAGAGGTCCGAATGTATGCGCCCCAGGAGGTCAAAGGTACGGCTGGATGCAGCATGCCCCGCTCTTTTTATAAAGCCCTTGTTATCACCATCCAGAGCTGTGATTTCAAAATGTCCGTGTGTATTCCTGTGAAAGAGACCAGCTGAAAGTTGTGTGTCAAGGGCGTCGCTACTGTAATTTAGAATGCTCTCAATGTAGGCTCTGTAGGCGTACATGTTATCGTTCTGGGTGATGAGTCGGTCGCCCAGGGTGATGTCCACTTGATTAAACATGGTAGCTAGAGGGTAAGCGATTGGTGCCACTTTAGCGTCATCGTCAATGTCGGACCCATCCGCTTTTACGATTTTACACATAAGATGCAGCAGGGTGTTGTTGAGATCCAAATACATATCCGTGGCCCCTGACACATAAAACTCTATAGGTGCCAGCGGTGTCAATGCTGCTAAAGGTGACACCTCCATGAAGAAGCTGTTTTCGATGCTGGTCTGCGTGGGTTTTAGACTGAACAAGTCCAACTCTGATTTGGCGCACTCTCCAGATCCACAATGTACGAAGGCCATGGCTGTGTTTACAAGGCTTTAAAAAATATTTACTTTAGAGCCGGTTCGCTTCTTCGCAGCTCTCTTCCGTCTTGGAGCTCTTCTTTTCTGAGGGCGTTTTGAAGCTGTCCTCCTTTTTTTATAGGGGGCTGGGGGGCCCCTGCGTCTGGAAACACGCCGTTTCCTTTTGACACTCGCACGTGGTTTATACATCAAACCGGCTCCTTCTTGAGGTTGCTTGTTCATGCGTTCTGCAACCGCCGATGTAACAGACCCCACTACCTCCTGGGCAATGTTCGTGGCAGCCGCCTTCACATGAGGTTTTGCAATTTCATAGCCTCTTCTCAGGAAAGGCATAGCTCTTCTAAACAGACTCCTAAAGAATCCTCCTAATCCAGCCCCGTACATAACAGGTGAACCTTGAAAGTACGGTGGTCCTCCATAACCGGCTTGACTTCTGTAATAGTCTCTGTACATAGACGGATCTCCGTACGTTTTCATAACCACCATGATGGCTGCTTAATACCCTCTGTCGTGTCTAGGCCTTAAATGAAGCTTGACAATAACTTTCCCGTATTTAAAGGCCACCGGCTCAGACTGATCATCATAGATCATAATTGAAATAGTGTCAAAATGGTTTTTAGAAACTGCGACGTAGTCAGGTTTGTTAAATTGTATGTTGACCATGGTATTATTATCACCCTGTACATGCACCCACCTTAACAACGGCGAGTAACTATCACCTATCCTCTGAGACTCCACAATATCGCTGTACACGTAGAGCGTGTAGAACCCCCCATTAATATCGGGGCACGTGTGATCTTGTTCCACGGGGCTTTTCACATGTTGTACTGTCCCTAAAATCCTTCTTAATTTACCTGAGCAGTTAAATAGAGTGTTTCGATTTATGGATTTAAGAAACACCTTCCTTCTCACATTATCTAACACCAGATGAATATTCGGATGTGGTTCTATACTGGCTATGGATTTGTTGATGGCTTCGATAATGCTTGAAACGTGCGGGTAGTAGCCTGGTGGGAAGGATGTGTGTATGCCCATGGGGTCCTGTTCCCTCTTGATGTGAAACTTGGTTTCGGCAGCGGTAAATGTATTCCATGTTCTAGGGTATTGTATTTCTGTTAGGGCAACCTCCCAGTCCCCCTTCAGGTCCACAGCCTTAGCCAGTTTGACGGTGTAATTAGAAATCTGATTGTTGGGGAACATGTCCTTAGAAGCGTTGGATGGTAAGGTTATATAAAAGGGTGAAGTCTCCATCGTCGCAGCGGCTTTTAGTTCACACACCCTTCAGGGAGCTGGCCAATACCCAACTGTTAAATTTCTCAGGCCAACCGCGCCATTTGACATATGCCTGGCTCTTAGCCCCTGTACCTTTCCTTTTCAGAACCTTTTCAACCCTATACACCCTGTTCGGATCATCGGGCACCTTTTGTAACTCTTCCTTGTAAAAGGACCCCGACACCGTTTCCCCATCGTAGTCCTTTAACCTGTAAATATACAGCCCTTCCTTAAGCTCCACACTTTCCACTATAAATATTTCATCACTAAAGGTCTGCTGGTAACCCTTCGTGAAGACTCCTTTCAGTTTAGAAATCCTTACGTGATCACCCTTTTTAAATACAGACTTCTTCACCATGGTCCCGAAGTTAGGCCCATACACATTTCTCCAAACATTTAACGAATTATCCGGTGTTACCTCTTCAGGGGCCATTTTGATGGTTCTATGATAACTGACATTATATACAGCTAAAAAAGCCTGTAGAACATCCACGTATCTGTATGTATTGTTGGCCGTAAAATACCGCCACATCTTAGACTTTAAAGTTCTGTTAAACCTTTCTACAACCGCTGCTTTTACCTCTGTGTGTGTTACAAAATGTTGAACATTGTGTTGCTTTAATAATTTCTGAAATGACTTGTTTAAGAATTCTTTTCCTGCGTCTGTTTGTAGTTTTTGAGGAATACGACCCTTAGCGAAGATGGCTTTAAAAGCGGCTGTGACGCTAGCTCCACTTTTATCACGCAGCGCCTCTGCATACGCGTACTTGGACAACACATCTATGACTGTTAATATATAACATGCTCCGTCGTTATGTTTTGCTATATCTTGAAGGCTGATTATGTCCGCTTGCCATTGATAATCTATACACGCATTAACGATTGTGGGGCGCCTCTTAAAACGTCTTCTGGCTGGCTTATGTAGTGAATACGCCTCCTCTCCTGATAACCACGTCTTCACCGCTTCTCTGCTTACCGCCTCCTTTTCAGACCTAGCCCTTCTATATAGAGCTGCGCCGCTTCCAAAGCTGCCAACTCCTCTTGTATCATAATACAGTTTTCTTAACAGGCCCTCCGACATGTTAGCGATCATTACAGTACAGGAAATGAAAGACGCTTGTTTTGTGTAAGAACATTTTATTAAAAATAATGAGTATTACCAAATCACAAACAAAAGGGATTTCATATCTTTTCACAGTATACATAGCAAGTACGGTTTAACACATATACGGTTTTAGGGTGTAACATTCTACTACTTTACTTTAAATACACGCTATATGGTCACAATACATCAGGATTTATCTATTATAAAATAGCCTTTGTGGTGCCATGGATACCACTTTTCTATTTTTTAGATACAGATTACACAAGCGCCTTTCTATAAGTCTCTGTGCCATCTTTTTGTCACAGCACACACCTGTGCCTGGCATGCTTCTTAGTTTTGCGTAGGGGTCGTTGGCATAGCGTATCTCCTTGACTGTCGCTATCATGATCTTCAGCATGTTCGGATGGACAAAACTATTTTCAGCGCTCAGGCCGTGCACCACCCTTAACAGCTTATGCATCTTGTACGGGTCTAGCATACTACATATGTACCGGATTACACGGTCTCTGTATGATCCGGATAGACACTCGTGCGCCCCCTGTTCAGGGTCGTTAATACGATGGCCGAAACACAGGCTGTAATAGTCCCTTTTGACGCATGTGTATACAACCACAGCTGCGAAACCTTTAACACTTGATATGTCATCAGCGGTGAACCCAACTCTTGTGAACCCTGGCGTTGGTTTTTCAGAGTCGTCGTTCTTGGAACACTCTTCACACTCCGTAGACATAGGTGCCCCCGGATATGTGGAACTCCCCGTCTGGTTTGCACAGCATATACAAGACAGATTCAAGCTGCGACCTTTTGCAGTCTGCCCCTGGGCATCAGTTCTTTTCGGTGTTTCATCCTAGGTTCAAAAGATAAATATTGACAACCCGTTAGCGTTAGAAAGACACCAAACTTCCATGTAAAGGCTCTACTCCTAACTTTTTTTTTTTCGACTTACCACCATATTTTCACCACCCTCTGCAGCGCCTCTGAAATCTTGAGAGTCGGTAATATCCATTGGGGACCCTTCATCTTCCACGCTTGTACCGGGCTGTTGCACAACTACTTCCTGAGGACTCGTCATGTGAACATCCATGGTTTCATAGATGGGTGTGTTAGGAACGGGTGCTCTCTAGAGGGGTCAAAAGTAAGATTAAAGTTTGGTAGTTGAAGAAATAAAATACATCCTTATGCAAAATGGTTGCTCCTAACATTTTAACGCACCTCCACATTTTCACACCCCGCGGCGGCTGCTCCGACATCTTGAGAGTCGCTAATATCCATTGGGGACCCTTCAGCTTCCACGCTTGTACCAGGCTGTTGCACACCTACTTCCTGAGGACTCGTCATGTGAACATCCATGGTTTCATAGACGGGCGTGTTAGGCGGAACTATGGATTCTTCCTCACCCTCCAACTCCAAGAGCATGCTTTGCTCAGACGCCAAGCCGTCACTCGAACACTCGCTAGAGCTGCTGTCAAGCTTAATTGGGACCACCCGGCGCGGCCATTGCGTAGCAAACCCACAACCATAAGGTTCTTTTGGCTGAGCATTCTCCTCCATTACCGAAGGTCTGGTTCTGTAAAAGCTACTGACGGGGATCTGCGTGCCACCAAACCAATGTTTTCTCTCAAATGGTTTGTAGCTCTTCCTTTCTGCCATGGTGACCCTTCACGTTGTCCAGCGGCTGCTTGCTACACGCGGCTCCTGACCCCTGCTTATATGTATTCATAGAAATCAACACCCCTAAAAGAGGCGTATACCTCTACACCACAACAGGGGCACATGGCCATAGGGCTGCTCTGCCACGCCTCTGCCTCCAAAAACAACCCGCCCCCTATGACTCATACGCCCCCTTCCGGGACACCTGCCGGCCCTTGTCAACACACGGTCCACCTGTCACTTGTTTGAGGTCAGCAGTTTAAGACCAGGACTGTTTAAGACCAGGCCTTAAACAGTCCTGGTCTTAAACTACTGGCCTTAAATTTGACAGCCCTGGCAGCAAAAATGGACATACCAGGGAGTGGCTGGCAGCAAAAATGGACATGTCCGGGAGTGCTCAGGCCTGGTCTTAAACAGTCCTGGCTTTAAAATGTCAAAAATAAGGCCAGAAGTTTAAAACCAGACATGTCAAAAGCTGTCAAAATTGCGACCAGCAGTTTGCGACCAGCGCTGTCACTTTTGCGACCAGGATTTTTTGATGGAAGGTATCCCTTCTTACTACTTACCTGCGCAACACTTCCCACACACCCGATGCCACCACGTGAAGCTCCTCGTGAATGTGTGCCCCAGGCACTGTGCCCTTTATCGCTCTCTGCACTCCCGGTACAGCCACTCTGATTTCATTGTACAAGGTTGACCCTGGGGGGAAGGGACTCACTGCACCCTTAAGTCACCACAATGACCCCCTTGTGAATGAGTGATCAGGGCGAAGGGCTCAGCACAACACCCCAGCCCTGGTGCCACCACCATGATAATGACCAAGTCTGATTCTGGGCGTGGGTCACTGCTTGAGCCGTGAAGTCACCACTGGGAGCTTCTTGAGAACGGGTGAGCCACTTTCTCTTTCACACCCTCTCACAATCAGACTCACTTCTTTACGGCACTGCCAAGAGTATTCACGAGGAGACCCCTGCTCGCGGCAGCACGTGCAAGAGGAAACCCCTGCTCGCGGCAGCACGTGCAAGAGGAAACCCCTGCTCGCGGCAGCGCGTGAGGGGCCAATATACGCGCAGACTTTGTCTGTATGGGATCTGCGTCTCGTCGCCCAGATCAGTCTTGAATATCATCATTATTACAAAAAATAACTTCAAAATATATATTTCACAAACGAAATATTAACTCATCTCTTGAGCTCTACCTTCTTGTGTTTTCCCTGGCTTTATTACATTCCACGCTATGACCCTTGTCCTAGGAAGAGAAACCTCTGTATTTTAAACTTTGTTTCAAGATAAATAAAAGATACGGGTCATTCTTGAGCCCCCGGAGTGGGAGGGGCTCGGAGGACGGACAGGGTGAGGTGACGGGTGGAGGAGGGAGAGCGACGAGGGGGAAATTCCACTCACCTTGCAGGGCTCCCCCCACCAGCCCCTCCCACCTCAGATTGTGTATAAAACCTGCCCGAGCCGAGAACAGGCAGAAGAGGAGCAGCTGGCCTGCCCTCACAGAGACACCCCAGAAATAGGACCGGTCGTCACAGGGCG
Organism: Lissotriton vulgaris; assembly: GCF_964263255.1. NCBI lineage: Eukaryota > Metazoa > Chordata > Amphibia > Caudata > Salamandridae > Lissotriton > Lissotriton vulgaris. The sequence continues at coordinate 1,016,765,716 of NC_141698.1, forward strand.
TCTATCCAGACCAGACCCTCAAGGAGAGACCCTCGGATACAGGAAGCTAGACGACCTTCACCAGAGCAGCCCCCAAAGAGGAGAGACAGCAGCGACCCTCACCAGAGCAGCCCTCAGATGAGAGACAGCACCGACCCTCACCAGAGCAGCCCTCACAGTGGAGAGACAGCACCGACCCTCACAAGAGCAGCCCTCAGAGGAGAGACAGCACCGACCCTCACCAGAGCAACCTTCACGTAGGAGAGATAGCACTGACCCTCACCATAGCAGCCCTCACAGAGGAGAGACAACACCGACCCTCACCCGAAAGTCCTTCAAAGAAAACGGAGGCGCGGCCCCGAGACGGAAAACAGAGCTCCCGTCCCTCGGTATGTACAAACTTCCGTCTCTGTGATACTTTCCTCTTGTGAGAAACCTGTCCACGCCTGTACCTTTGAGTGTGAACAACCTGTCCACGCCTGTACCTTTCAGTGTGAGCGGCCTGTCCTTGTCTCTCCACACTGCACAGCCTGTCCCTTCACAGTGCTTTACTCTGATCTGTCCGGCCTGCCCCGCTCTCACTTTACACCTGTCCCATCTCCACCTGCCCGTCTCTCTGTGGCTCTCACGTCTGGTTCACATTTAACCTCTTAACTCGTTTCACCTCGTGAACTTTCACCAAATTTCAGCTCCTGTTCTCACCTCTAAGCTCCATTTTACCTCCTGTCCTAGTCTTAGTTTCACTGCCCACCCCACCCATCTCATCCCTGCACCCCTTGCACTTGCTGTTCTCATTTTACTTCCTGTCCCTCCCCGGCTCCTATCTCAATTCTGGATCGAATTTTGCCCACTGTCCCACTCTCACAAGTGTCTTCGATCACACACTCTGTCCCACTCATGTCTCTTCCATCTCACCCACTGTCCTACTCTCATACCCTGTTCCCATCTCCCCTCTGTCTGATATTAGGCCTCTGCCTCCTGTCTCACCCCCTGTTCCCCATCTAACCTTGTGAACCAATTTACCCACCCAGCTACCCGTCTTCCATCTCACTCTTACCCCCTACCCCTCTCACCTCCTGTCGCAATCTCACCTCTTGTTCCCTCTCACACCCTGTCCCAAATCTCACCTCTTGTTCCCTCTCACCTGTGGTTTTTTGCCCTCTCTCCCCTCCCCAGGTCTGCCACTCACCATGGAAGGCTTCGCCTCTGTGTACTACAGTGAACCATCCGTCATGGGCTTCCTCGCCAACGTCATCAGCGCCTTCCTGGTGGCCCTACAGAACTTCTTTTCCTTCCACACCAAAGTGAACGCTGAAGGGGTGGAGAACATCCTGGCAGGTGAGTGTGGAAGCCACAGATCACACAAAGAGTTACAGGTGGAGCTGGGATAACATGCATAGGACACTTGGAGGGAGGGGGTACACACTTGCACACACACACGCACGTGTTGCTCAATGCCTATGTTATCTTTTGCAGGGGTCCATCTCATCCTGATTGGAGGACTGACACAGCTCATTGCATGCTTCCTGTGCTTCCGGAAGTACGATCACCTTGGGAGCACCGCCTTTGTGGCATTTGCCGCCCTCTGGAGCAGCTACGGGGCTACACGTGTCGTCCTGGGCGCGTACCCCACCATGCACAACACCACACAAACCCTGAACATTTCTAACAATCAAACCATCATGGCCGCCTCCCCTCTTCCGGTCGCTGAGAGCGCAGTAGCAGGGCTGGTGGCGTACACCGCCGTCGCCTTCATCCTCTCCTTCTGCTCGGCCACCGTTAACTACGTCATGCCCTTCGTGTTTGGCGCCATCACCCTCACGCTGGTCTTCGAGGCGGTGGGGCTCTTCGGACAGTGGGCGCTGGTGGTCTCGGGGACCCTGGAGCTGCTCATCGTGTTGATTGGGTTCTATGGCGCCACTGCCCTGCTCCTGAAGGGCCTGACCCAGAGGTACGTCCTTCCGGGCTTCGGGAACCCCTTGTTCAGCGTCTTGCTTCTGGGCTCGGCCAACAGCACCTCTTCCAGTGGCATCGGGGAGGAGACCAAGAAGAACTCCAAGTACGCGGAGCCCATGGCCTTGGGACACATCGCCGACACGGTGGCCTCGCTCATCTTTGCCTTTTATTGCTTTGGGTACATGAAGACCTTCTACATTGGCGCTATCTGGGTCAGCATCAATGCGCTGTCCCAGCTCTGCGCCAGCTACTACAGTTACTTGAGAGAAGACGTCTACCACACCACCAAGCTTGGGCTCCGCAGCCTCTTCTGGCTGCTGATGTCCTGGGAAGAGTTCATCCTCACGGTGCTCCTCTCGGGGGACAATGTGGACAAGAGCCGAGCGGGCATGGTGGGGGGCTGGTTCTTTCTGGTCGCCGCTTGCATCCTCTGCCTGATGTCCCTCAACAGAGACCTCCTGGAGGTGCTGCAGAATTCATGCTTCCTCCTCCTCACGGTCTCCACCATCCACCAGATTCCACTCCTGGGATCCCATATCTTCTTCGGAGTGGTCTGCAGCATCTACACCGCCACCTCCCTCTATGCCACTTTTGCCAGCCTCATTAACTCCATCGCTGATAAGTCGCTGATCTCTACTGGACCCCAAGTGATGTCATCTGCTACGCTCCAGGACTTGCTGCTGAGCCTGAAGCGCGTCACCAGCAGGTCTAAGGAGGGCCAGGAGGTCAGCTCCAGCAGATGCCAGCTCCCTGATGCCCTCTTCTTCTTCTGCAATGGCCTAGCATCACTCTCTGCCATCCAGGGGTCCCTCAGTGACCCCACCAGAGCCCACCTCTCCATCCCTTGGGTGCTGATCCCTGGCGCTCTCTTCCAGTTGTACGTCTGCAGGATCGTGGTCCAGAGAGGGCGAAGATTTGGGTCGGTCCTACCATTCTTTTACGCTGCTGTATGGGCCACATGGGCGTGGCTACGACTCGCAGGTAATTTATCATCTCTTAATCTTTACAATGTGTAAAATGTATCCAGAAAAGTCCTAGGGATCCAGTGTCATGAAGCTTCTGAGTGGTTTAGATCCTCAGGCACAGCTGTAGGGGCAGTGGGGGGTGTATATTTCTGGTTATTGGTTTCATTTGGAGCAGCCATGCATGCAGGTAGTTTCTTGATGACATCACATGCAGTTCTTTGTCTGTCTGGGGGGCCCTTGTGACCTGATGAAGTACCTGGGAGGGGTCATATGTGATGGCTGCCAGCTGGGGGGCAAATGGTTGAAGAGGAGGTGGCCACTAGGAGGGGACTAATGACTTATGGAACCATTCATGGGTCTGGATAAACTATTGATAAACTATTGTTGATAATCCAGGTGTGGGAAGAACTAAAAGGCATGAATATCATTGTTCAAATAACTGGTCATTTCTTGTACCCGGGGGCATATTTAGCAGAATTTAATTTTCGCTTGTCTTCTGACTCATGCGAGAAAACACCTTATACTGGGATAAGGAGCTCAGAGAAGTGTGTATCAACAAATCGGGGCGCACCTGTTCAGGGTGGGGTGGAAGATACAGTTTTGCACATCATCAAAAGTCAACATCCAGCCCCATGATTGGCTGTTAGATGATCGAGGTGTTGACAGTATATGGTCCTCTCCATCCCTTGTCTCCGCTCCTGGCCCTCTCCTGCCTTTGAAGGAAGAGCTCCTTCCTGTGTTCTGTTTCATCCATGACTAACCCTCTGCCCCCCTCCTCTTCCCTCTCCAGGTCCCCTGCTGAATATCCACGTCGACAGTTATGGTGCATTCACTGTTGGTGCCGTCACCTTCCTGGTCATCAATGTCTTCCTGATGTCCTTGGGTAAGTCTCTCCAGACACCGAGGTCCAGTCATACCTCTGTTGAATCCTTGAGGCCCAGGTGCCCTGACAGACAGCGGCTGCATCCGGCTGCAGTGGGTATGGGCCGGAGTCTGTCCCTCGATGGTCCATATGGACAGTTCTGGGGCATCGTAGCGTCCTCATCTAAAGACTTAAACAACTGCGACCCCCGCTGACCTCTGAAATATGTCATTTCCGGCCTCTGACGCCATCTTGTTCTGCTTGTTCCACAGTCGCCTATGCCAACGTGGTGCTGGTGCTGCTCGCGCTGCTGATGGAGGCGGTGATGGTCTGTTTCCTGCTCTTCACCTTGGAATGCCTGCCCCTCGCGCTCGAGAGTAAGTGGACGCCTTCACTGTGCGTTCCTCTTGTGTGTTAATGCATGTCAGGGATCTCTAAAGGGTTAATAAACAGGCAATATCTATCAAGTGCCATCCCGAGTCCACCTGTCATGTGGTGGGGGCTAAAGGGAAGTGGTCTGTAGAAAGGACTGGAGTGTGCCTGACAAGCCTGTGCTTCTGAAGGGCTGTGGGGGGTAAACAGAGTCAGTTACGTGTCAGACTCTGCTAGAGTTGGTCTCTACAAGGCAAGGGGGGCTGGAATGGAGTCAGTCACAAACCTAACATGTGTCTGGTTCTCTGCCAGACCTCCACGTGTCTTAGTTTCTGTGCCTGTCTCTCCACTGCTGCCTTAACATCACCTTCTTATAATAATACGAAGAGTTGGGGTGAGCCCGATAACCCTAAGAGCCAGAGCAATTAAGTATAAACCAAGACAGGGGTTCCTGTACCAGTTTAAATGTTTTACCACACTTAATTACATACAGAGAGAAGGTGAGTGAAAAAGTAATCTGTCTTATGTTTTTATTTTATTGCCTTGGGTGGCATTTCCCTTCTTGAAATCCCACCTGAAGGGAGCCCCTGTCTTGGTTTAACATTAACTTGATAAGCACACTTGTCTCTTTTTTTGATTTTATGAACTTTATGTCTAATTTCCCCCTCTTTGTGTTACTTTCAGTCACTGTATTGTCCGTCTTCAGTGTCGTCTGTATCTACGGAGCGGCGGCATCTCTTGGAAACTGCATTTTTAGCAAGGACCTAATTCCCATGGGACCCTCTTTCTTCAAGGTATAGTGATAAGTGCATGCAATATGTTACGATCACTATTCTTTCCGATATGTCTTTCAAATATAAGTCCATCTTTGTCCTCTCTGTGATGTGCATGTGCTGCTCAAAGGCAGCTGTAGGTGGCGCTGTCTCACTCCTTGTCGGATCTTTGCACTTTTAGGAAACGAAGTCAGAGGAGAAAGTTGAGGCGTCCGACTCCTGCGTGTGCCCCGATTCCTATCGCACCGGCAGTCTAAGGACCATCGCCGCCCTGCTGGACCAGGGTGGGGTGTGCGGGGTCCCCACAGACACGGTCTACGCCCTGGCGGCCTCCTGCAAACACCCCGAGGCCATCCAGAAGATTTACACCATCAAGGTGAGCACCCAGGGCCCGATGTAGGTAAACGCGATTTTCCGATTTCAAAATACCGAGGCGGGCCGAATCGGTATTCTGAAATCGGAAAACGAGATGTAGGAAAAAAATACCGAATGAATACCGATTCGGTCGGCATCGGTAATGAGATTCGGTACGTTCCGATTCTGCTCGGTCCGAATCGGAAATTACCGAATCGGCCAACAACGAATCGGAAATCACCGAATCGGCTACCACCGAATCGGATATTCCCGATTCGGCGAATACCGATTCGGTAAAAGCCGATTCGGTAAAATCCGATTCGGCAATCATAGACCCATGGCGAAAAAGCCCATAGGAATGCATTGAATGAACCGATTCGGCTTTTACCGAATCGGATAATACCGAATCGGATTTTACCGATTCGGATATTACCGAATCGGTAAAAGCCGATTCGGCAATAGGCGATTCAGCCAATGAGGTGGCTCCCCCTCCCCCACCCAAACAGGGAGTGGCAACCCTGGCAGGTGCAGCTAATTAAGAAGTTTCTAGAAGTTTCTGGAAAGCCTGCCTGAGCCCAACACACACAGTTAGCAGCAGTGGGAGAAGGAGGTTGCAAACTGAACAGGAGAAAATGGCAGATCAGGCAGGAAGCCAGAAGTCCTCCCAAAAGAGGAAGCCCAAGTTCACCACCACCGAACTTCAGGTGCTGGTTGAGGAGGTGGTGAGGGTGCACCGCCAGCTGTTTGGCAAGCTGTCCCTCAACGTGCCAGACAGCACCAAGAGGAGAATGTGGGCCGACATCGCCCAGAAGGTCAATGCTGCTGGTGTCACCCCCAGGTCCATTGAGGAACTGAAGAAAAGGTTTTACGACCTCCGCAGCCTCACGAAGAGGAAGCTGGCGGACATTCAAAGGCAGGCTGGACACACCGGAGGAGGCCAGAACCCGGCGCCACCCCTCACCGAGCTGGAGGAAATTGTCTCCAGCACCATCGAGAGGGAGAGCATCGTAGGAATCGGGACCCTGGACAGCTCTGCGAGAGCCACAGCTACAGGTAAGAAGCATGCGCATCATGACACACCCTACCAGACACCTCCCCATTAGACACAATGCATAGGCAAACACCAGCACTGTACTGTCACCAACATACAAGAGACAAGCATCATGGTACATGTAGTCAGCAGAAGTTAGCCAAATATGTCAGTGCAGAATCACAAGACAGGAAACAGTGTGACACGGTGTAAGGAGATGCAAGGACATGTGGAATGCCATAATTGTACTGACTGTAATACATCGGCACTCAGTTTACAAATGCTTCTTTGTACCTAGGGGCACCATCAGGCGGCACAACTGTGACAGCAGAGGGAGCAGCAACGTCCAACACTGCAGTCGCAGGGCCGAGCACCAGCCAGGCTGGCCAGGAGGAGGAGGAGGAGGATGAGGAAGGAGACACCCCAGGGCTAGGAATGGAGGGAGTCCTGGTGATTGATTTCCAAGCAGCGCACTCCCCAGTACTGTCCAGCACACCCCCCTTGCAATTCTCACCAGAAAACTCCCCTACAAGGCAGACCATTCCGCCTACACCAGCTCCTGCCACAATCGTGGCCTTGCCACCTGTCCAACCAGTCCTGGGAGCAGGGGCTCAGGGACCGGCCAGCACCACACCCCCACCAGTGGCACCCCAGCCCACTCAGCAGGCCGGAAGCAGCAGTGCCCGACGCCGTGCCACCACCACCACCACTGCTGCACCAGCACGGGAGGGCAGTGTGTTCCTGGGCCTGGAGGGACAGATGGTTAAAATCCAGCGCCAACAGGCCAGATCCACCATGGCCTGCCAACGCCAGCTCCTGCAGCACAACATGCAGATGGGGGAGTTGGTGAAGGGTTTCCAGGCTGTTGTGGACAGCAACAAGGAGGTGGCAGCAGGGTTAGGCAGGCTGACCACTGCCATCACCCACTCATCTGCCCGACAGGAGGAGCATGAGGTTGCGCGCAGGAGGGATGCCCGGGTGCTCAACCGGGCCATGGCCCGCCTTGCAGCGGCGACCGCACAACTGTGCCATCGCAGCTCCAATCAAGAGTCTGTGCTCAGTCAGCATACGGCTGAGCTGACTAGGGGGATGGCCAGGATCACCACGGCCATGGAGGCCATGATAATATCAAACACCGCCTCCAATCCTGCCCTGGACCTGGGTGATGCTGGAGACAGCAGCAGCCGCAGCAGCCCAGCCAGCGCTGCATCAGAGCCACGGAGGAGCACCAGGCGATCAGCTGATGCTGCTGGGCATTCGGAGGGGGCCGAGGGACACCCCAGTGGGTCTGGAAAGCGGGCCAAAAAATAGCCTGGCAAGGGGGGATGAGCAAACCAGAACCCTGGACTTTATTTGAGTTTACAATCTCCATTTTTTGATGCACATCAGTGCTGTAACTGTGGTGCATCACTATTAAAAATGTATTTTTTGCAAGCAACATTTAGCTGTCTTTGCATCTGTACTCAGTCAGAAATAGTTCTCAGTGATCTCCTCACGTCTGTATCTGCCATCACTTGGCGTACACACCCCAGCTGGCTGTGTCAGTGGCACAGCTTCGTCGTCGTCATAGTCTTCGTAGTCAGACAACTCCACCTCAGTGCCCTTCTTGACCGCAAGGTTGTGTAACATTGCACATACAGCTATGATCTTGCAGCAGGTGATGGGGGTATACTGCCTTGCACCTCCACTCTTGTGCAGGCATCTGAATCTACTTTTCCAGATGCCAAAGGTCCGTTCAACAACATTCCTGGTGCGTATGTGGGCCCGGTTATACCTCCTTTGGCTGGGTGTGGAGGGGTTGAGGTAGGGGGTGAGTATGAATGAGCGGAGGGCATATGCACTGTCGCCTGGAAGAGAAAGGGGTCACATTAGACACATGCATACATGTATTACACCTACCTACTATGTGTTATGGGGGTCTGATGATGTGGCTCACCTAGGAGGTATCCTTCTCCAAAATCGCCAGCCATCAGCCGTGCATATATGCCGCTCTGTTGGAATATATAGGAGTCATGGGTACTTCCTGGAAATTTTGCTACCAGGTCTGTGATGGTGCACTTGGCATTGCAGATCACCTGCACGTTGATGGTGTGTGTAGATTTCCGATTGCGGTATATGTATTCGGTGTCCGCTGGTGGGCAAATCGGAATATGCGTGCCATCTATGCAACCGATGATTTGGGGAAATTGTGCCATCTGGTAGAAGTCAGCTTTGGTTTGTAGCAGTTCTGCGTGGGTTGCAGGGAATGAGATGTATTGGTCCATCCTGTCTATCATGGCGTCAAGGAATATGTGGAAGAACCTTGACAGGCTGCTCTGGCTCACCCCTCCTGCTGCTGCTACTCCACTTTGATAGCTGCCAGACGCTACCAGGTGTAGGCTGCATAGCACCTGGACGTGCGCAGGGATGGCGTGTGCCCTTGGGGTGTGGTGGTCCAAGTATGGCTTAAGGTCCCTGATGAGCTCAAGTATGGTGTCAGAGTCCAGCCTGTATCTCTGTAGGATCTCAGCCTCAGTGAGCATGAACAGGGTTATCCTCTGTCTGTAGACCTGTTCATTTCTTAGCCATTCCCTCTGTCCTTCCTGCTGTAGCCGTAGCCGCCTCGCAATGACATAGAAAGCTGCCATCCTGCAAGTTGCAATGCATTTTGGGACTGTTTATATGGGTTGGAGTTGGTTACCACCTGATTGCAATCCATGGTAAATACCGAGTGAATTCTACCGATTTTGAGCCGATTTCGGTGTTTCTGTGCCTCCCTACATCTCCCCAACTGTCGGAATCGGGGAATTTCCCGATCGGAGATTCATACGAATCGGCATGTTTTCCGATTCGGCTCATGTCCGATTCGGTATTTTTTCCGATTCGGTACATGGACCGAATCAGTGATTTTCCGATTCGGTGTCACTAACGAATCGGTTCTTGGACCGATTCGGTGATTTTCCGATTCGGTGTCACTAACGATTCGGTAGTAGGACCGAATCGGTGATTTTCCGATTCGGTGTCACTAACGAATCGGTTCTTGGCCCGAATCGGTGATTTTCCGATTCGGTGTCACTAACGAATCGGTACATGGACCGATTCGGTCTTTGTAACCGATTCGGTGTTTTTCCGATTCGTTACATATCCGATTTTCGGTATGTACGTATCGGATTCTTTCCCATTCGGTACTCATTCCGAATCGGTTTTCTATCCGATTCGTTCTGTTTTTGGTTCCCTACATCTCGATGGCTGTTTACCGATCGGTAAGGGCCAAAAATCGGTATTTTCGGCCGATACCGATCGGTAAAGCCCTACCTACATCGGGCCCCTAGTGGCGGACTCCCGGCGGAATTTACCGAGTCCGAGACAGATGCTCTGTCATTCAAGAATAAGGGACACCTTTTACCAGAACAGTTGGAAATCACCCTGTGGGTGGAGACATTGTCATGGAAACGTCAGGGTGAAACCATTCTGCAGGGGTGTGATTACCATGGCGATACCAGCCTGGAGTATGTATATATACAGATATTGCCATGGATACGTCAGGGTAAAACCATTCTGCAGGTGCAGGATTACCATGGTAAAATCTGCATAGAAAGTACCATCTCCAAAACTTTTTTTTTTAAAGGAAAGCAGCCAGGTTAAATGGTAGCTTGCCATTCTTTGCAGGGAGAGTGGGGGATGGGTGTGATATGGGAGGTGTGGGCTCCAGTCCACTCACAGTCTCAGGAGAGAATCCTGCTTATGGGGCAGAAGGGCCCAGCGAGATGCTATCACATGCACAAGAAAGATGCTAATGCCCCAGAGCACACAGCGAGTCTGCGTTCTCAGACTATGAACCCACTGTGCAGATTCCAAAGCACTGAATTCTGTGTCCAGTGTCTGTCTGCTGTAGGTCATTAGAAGGTCCTACAGGCTTTTAACTTGTACAATCGGTTGGCTAGCACTAGAGACATTTAGTTTATTTTCTGAGGTGGTGTGACTGGGTCTAAACTCATTTTAGGTATCACGTGATCCTGCACAGAATGTCTGAAAGTCATGACCTCCCTCTTCTCTCTCTAAACCAATCATTTCTCCCCTCTCTTTCATCCTCTGCAGGACCGACCCCTGGAGAAGCCCATCTGTATCTGCATCTCCCACCTGGACCAGCTGCGGGCCGTGAGACCCCCCTTCAGCCCCCTGCTGTGGGACTTCATGGGGAGAGTCTACCCTGGGGGTGTCAGCTGCATTGTCCAGAAGGGGGAGTGGCTGAAAGGGATGGGTGAGTGTGACCTCTTCTGCATGGTCTGTTTCTTTCTCCAAAGAGGGGTGGGCTGGGGAGGGTAGAGGGGTGAGGGCTACACATGCCAGAAGTTGTACCTGGGGACATTCAGGGGTGTGCCCACTTCATATAAGTGCTGCTTGTCTAGATCATGCTTAATTCCTCCCCCTCCCCAATATGTACTGACCCCCATCTCATGCACGTATTATGAATTACTTGCAGCTATCACTCCATTCACCCCCAATGCCTATAGACCCCCATCTTATGTAGCATTGTATGTATCTATCAGGGTCCTTTCACCCCTTTATGTCTACAGGCCCCCATCTCACGAAGCTACTGAGTGTACATATCAGACTTCATTCAGCCCCCCTAATATATGCATACCCCAGTCCATGCAGATATTACCTGCACATTCACCCCTTGATATCTACAGACCCCCATCTCATGGGGGTATAACAAGCACACAGACCCCTGATGTCTACAGACCCCCCTCTCATGCAGGCAGTGCATGTACATTAACCATCCTGCTGTTTATATACCCCCATCTCATGTAGCTGTTGTATGTACATATCAGGGTCCAGTGACCCCCATTGTGTGTACAGACCCCCATCTCATGTAGTTATTGCATGTGCATATCAGGGTCCAGTCCCCCTTAATGTGTAACAACCCCAATCTCATGCAGGTATTCTATGCACATTCACCCCTAAAGCACACAGACCCCCATCTCATGTACCCATTGCCTGTACATATTGTATATATTATGTATATATGTGCGTGTGTGTGTGTGTGATGTATGTGTACATGTGTGTAAAACAGATAAAGAAATAGATCTGACTCGCACAATTCCTGACTAAACATGAATTAAACCCCACAGCAATGACAAAACAAGGAAAGGTTGCTTTCGTTATACTATGGCTGTATAAGGGACCTCCCACCGACAGCCTAGACAGAGGCGAGGAGTACCGACGGACAGAGCGGTGCTCCAATTGTACCTGAGCTGTAGCCGGGTGAGGTGGAGAGTTCATTCCCCAGAACGTGGGTGATATGATTCTAATCACAATATTAACTCACTTAGTCACATGCTACACATGGCATTTCTTCTTTTTGCACTGCTAGCTATTTTTACCCCCTGATACCACTATATAGTTTTCCTCTACACGTCACTGCATCCTTCAACACGATTAGGCTACAATCTACCTAATCCATAGTGGATTCGTTTCAACTTCCTTCGGGTGAAGGATCCCAAATGATGTAGGGCGGTACAGGACGGGTATCTGATGGGAACACATTTTTTCACCATGAACACTGTGGATTCATAGATTGTATCCCGTCAACAGCACACAGGTTTCCAGATAGCTTTACTTTGTTTCTTGACCCATTGTTATCTGTGGTTTTTTATTGCTCGTAGGGATGATAACAATGCAAGGTCAATAAATATTCCCGTAATACGCCCTCCTTATTGTATTGTTGATATATCAAATAGCCATAAAATTATGTAAGACAGAAAAACTGTTCTGGCTGAAGTCTTTTTTAAAGAATTGTTAACAATATGCATTGCAGACATCTGGCCTCTCAAGATATAACAAACAAATGTGTGCATGCCTTTCACAGTATGCTTTAGTAGAGCTTCTTTCATACTGAATGGACAATGTGTGCAATCACTTATTCAAGGACTTTAATTAACTCTTGATGTTCTGAGGCTAGACCATTCAAGCATCTGCTCAAATTAAGCACAACCAATTGAAGGCACCACTGTACAGCAACTCTGGTCATGATGCTGAGCAAATAAATACAGTCAAACACAAATGTTCACACCTGACACGTTGCTGATTAATTTTGTTATTTTCTCTTCCTGCAGGAGTTGGACCAGCTTATGACATTGTGGGCACCAAAGACTCCATCATGATCCGAGTGCCGGACCACACTATCTCTGCCCACCTGACCGACATGACCGGCCCTCTGGCCATCACCTCCGCCAATCCCAGCGGGGAGTGTGATAGCACCCATCATGACATGGTCATCTCGTGAGTACACACTCAGAACAAGGGTTGAATTCAAGAAAAGGGTGTGAGTGGGGCTTCTGCGGATGAGATGGTGCCTGGGGTTTGAGAGTTACTAGATGGCTGCTAGGGGCTGAGGGCAGGGGCAAGGGTTGTTGAGGGGCGTGAGCTGAAGATCCTGAAAGGTGAAAGGAAGAGTGTGGGAGTATTGATGAGTGGTTTGCTTCTTTGCATGAGTTTAGGCTTTTTTAAGCATTTGATTAGACTGGTGCTACTGAAAGGTGAAGGAAGGGGTAACAGTGTTTGTGATATCACAGCCATATGTAAGGGTGTTTGAGATGCTTGGCATAAGCCTATATGTGGGCGCATTAAACGCAGGTGTGTTTGACCGGTTGAGGTCAGGTAGATGTTTGCCAGCCTGCGGCTTCCCCTCAATCCCCAGCACCTGAGCCTTTGTCGATGATTACTTTAAATGAGTGATTTTGTATTTCCTCTCTGTGTTCCAGGCGTCTTCGACACAAGCTGGAGGGGGTGCTGTGTGATGGCGACTCCTACGAGATGGTGGGCTCCACGGTGGTGAACTGCCTGAGGATAGACGAAGGTGGGTCTCAACCAATGCTTGTTTCTGTTTCATCTCTCCCCCTGCTATTCCCAAAGTAGACTCAGGAGCATCCATGGATGTGAACAGAGTGCTCTGCTCCCCACCACCCCTCCCCACCCACCAAACACCTGCCATGAGATTTGGGAAACACCAGTCCTGGTCCAGTGCATTCCTGGTGTCCAAGGCAGACAGACCTACAAAGCCCACAATGAATGGACAGCTGAAGCATGGAAGGGGCCAGAATGAATGCGTAACTAAAAGATGCACTTTATCGAGCCCCTGAGGAAAACTCCAAGCGCTTGGTCTAAGTTTGCAGGGATGCCACCTGAGGTTTCCTACCTGTGCCGACTCCTGACCCCACTCTCAACTTAACAAGCCTTTCTCTTTATCATTAGTCTGCACCATTGGTGTAAAATGTTTCATAATTTGTTTCACAAAATATCGCTAAAATTACATGAACGGTGTGAAATATGGTTCTCCTTTATCTTGCATGAAATTTTAATGGTAGTAAATACCGCACATTAAGAAAGTCATGTTGGATACTGACAGAAAATGTAATCTGCGAAAAATGTCTCTTTCTGGGACATTTTATGCTCAAAGCCATCTCCAGTGAAGAAGAAAAGATGCAAATTGCATAGTGCAAATTTGGCAAATTTAGCAATAGTGATTACAAATTCACCCAGACTTAGTCAGCACATGGACCCAGAGCTTCCTTCATTAAGACAATATCCCCCAAGATGGGATCTTTTATTTTCTCCCCAAACTCATTATTATATCTCAGGGACAATCTCACCCTGCCCCAGGTAACCAATGCCTGAAGGGTCTTACTCTGGACCCATCTGAAAATAGAGACCTCAGAATCACAGATTCTGACATGCAGATTTTTAAAATATTGACCATACACAAATATACACAAATGTCTCTTTAAACAGCATTCGACCTTTTAAAAGTTCCTAATTCCAGTGAGACTCACTTTCTAATTATGGGAATACAGAGTTAACTTACTTTTCCATCTCCTGTCTGAGTTTATTGGTCAAGTGCTTGATGGCGAGTTTACTGCTGGTTGACTTTTTTTTCAGGGGGATAGTTGGTGTGGAAGATATTTTGGCAGTGGGAGCTTTCGAGTCTGTATTTTAGCTGTTTGTTGTTTCCATGATATCCCACCCTGCCCCAGTCATTCAATGTCCAGCCGCGGTCGGTAGTGGGATGACCTGCAGGGCGGTGACGTGGGGAGGGGGAGGGTCAGGATGGAGGGTGGTAATGTATGGATTACGGAGTTTTACAGGTAAGTAAACATATAAATAAATAAAACAAATTTTGTTGCGTGCACTGCATCACCAAATGCGATGCAGTTCCAGCAACAACATTCTCTTTATTTATTTATATGTTTACTTACCTGTAAAACTCCGTAATCCTTACATTACCACCTCCCACCCTGACCCTCCACCTCCCCACGTCACCGCCCTGCAGGTCATCCCACAATCGACCGCGGATGCCAATGTCTCCTTGAGGGCGCACACCCCACGCTTTTCCAGTCAGTGTATGCCACGTGAGAGGGCGGGTCCTTCCTGTACTTCGTCACCCATTGGTTCCTGAGGGGCCAATCCCCAATGTGCTCATTATGCTTGTCTCTTCCCCTCCCTCTGCTGCTCACAGACCTCAGACCTTGTCCACGTTCTCTCAATCTCATGCTGTTGTGCTTCTTCCTTTCCAGGGATCCTGAGCATCGTGAGGGAGGGCTGCGTCCCCACCACCCACATCATGCAGACGTTCGAGCGCGTGAAGAACGCGCAGGTGTGAGGCTCCCATGAGCTACGACCAGTCTTGTTCTGCTGACCACAGCAGCATCCGCACAAGACCTGAGCCAGCTGCCATTTGCACTTTATTAACCGGAAATGGAAGCATCACAATCTGAGGCCGTATATCCGCGTCGAGCCTGGCCGAAAGGAAGACATTACCAGAACAGACTTACAGACCGCAGTGGAGTCGGACATTCTTACAGACAGCTCACAATACATTTTTGTCATCATACTTCAAGTGGATTGATAGGCAGATGTTTTCTACCCTTCACTCTCCAACAAAGCATTGACCTGAAAGTCAGTGCTTGATGATGTGTACAGCGACAGATCCTCGATTCCACGCCCCTCAGGATGCACGGGCACAGATACAATGTATGTATACTGTGGCATTCTGTTTGCGTTCTTTGCTTGAATATTATATTTTACCCTCTGTCCTTTTAATTTTATTTTAATGTAATGCTGATATCGATATTGATGATAAATTCTATTTATTTTGGTACTCTGAGGATGTCTGGTCCTGTCAGATCTCACCAGACTCGTGTGACAGAATCCTGCAGAGACAGAGATCTCATATTGTTACAACCACAACTATTGGCTTCACTGGATGGTGCCGGCCACCAATCGAGAGGAGCTTCAAGAATCACTGACAGAAGTTTTTGCGTACCAGTGACCTACACATAGTGTTTAACTTATTTAATATATTGGAGGTTGTATTTATTGAAATAAAATTGCCCTTAAAAAGAAACTGTCTTTTCTCTTTGATGTCTCAGGGGGACCCTTACCACGAATCCTCCTGTGTTACAGCTGTGAAAGAAAGGTGTCATGTGTGTGTGAGTGTGTGCATTTATTGTGCAAAATGCAGTGGTATAAAACCCATTTTTCATTTGTAACCATGAAGTTTAGAATATATTTCATGGTGTTCATTGAAATTTGGGTTTTATCATCATAATCACAGCCCCAAAAAGCACTCTGCATCAGAGCTTTTCCCTTGTCTGGGCTACTAGAATTAGGCTCAATGGAGAACATAAATATGTGCCATGGCCATCAAAATTAAGTGTAAAGAAAAGGCAAATGATGTGGCAAATTCTCTGAAAATATTATTTTGATCCATTTATGGTAGAAACAACATTTTCTCTTGAAATTCCCAAAGTATGTGTCAAACGAAATACATTATGTAATTAACACTGTAACCACAGAATCACATAAATTCTGAAGTCTTCACTGTTGCCCATTATTTTATTGGACACTGTTAGTAATGAAAGGTAAACAAACCCTAAACATTCTAATTCCAATCAATGCCCATTGGTAGCTACAGTTTTAAGAGAACAGGTTTTTGTCAACAGGTGTAGTACCCCAAAACTAATATCAAACCTAAAGAATGCATAACAGGTAACATGTAAGTAAGGCAAGAAAGTGGAGATGACGGTGGACTGTCGTTCCTGCACCTCTATACCAGTTTTCTCTTGTGTTGATACCGCACAACAAACCTAGACACCAACCGCCTTATGGTGTCACTGTGCTCCAGATCCTTATCAAGTAGTTAAATGATATGCGTAGGATGAAAAAAGTCCAACAAATAAACGCAGAATTTTCAAAAAGTTCTTTTATTGTCAGGTTTTTAGATTAATTCAAAGACAAAGATTCAGCCAACACGTTTCGTTCTCATTGAGAACTTCGTATGGGCTTCTCAGGGTAATCTCCCTTCTGAAGGAACAAACGCATGTACATTTGTGTGTGTCGTAAGAAAATTCGCATTAAAATTGCACTGAGCGGGAACCAAAGGATTTAAGGTGTTCTTTGTGCAACAGAATTCAAAACGTGGTCAGGGTCCCATTCTCAGAAAAAGAAGTCCTATAAGGTTCATCCAAATAGTAGAGCTGCAATCAGTCTGTATCAAAGTAAGGTGAAGAGAAATTCTCAAAAAAGAGCATCCAAAGGCTCTTTAGCAATATAGGCATGTGTTAAATCTGTATAATAATCACGCTGACACACACCATAGTAGGAACTCCAGGCAGTAACTTTTAAATGAGGTTCAGATTGGCCACATGGTCTGGAGGGTTTGAGGGGCTAGTATTCTTACTTAGAGTCGAGCTCGCCTCGGCAGTTGGTCAGCTACTCGTCCCCGGAGACTGCATCTTGTGAGAAACTCTCCATGCTGTCTGTCATGAATTCTAGGCAACAGCCGAGCAGGCAGACAGCATGGAGGGTTAATATACAGGATGAGATTTCCTTAAATACAGGCATATGTTAACATATATTTGGGGCCCACCGGTAGGGAGGGGGGGGGCACTGACCACAGACACAGGAATGGTGTGATAAAGGCCGCTTTATTGGAATCAGTTGCACCCTGCCTATTCCACAACCTTGGCCTGTGCCGAACAAAACTAGGCCTAGCTAAATTTGTGAATGCCTGACAACCCCCACCCCCACCCCTAACCGGATCCCCAACATTGCCACATCATACAACATCTTACAACATCACGTCCGCAACAATACCCCCATGCCTACCAACTGTAAATTACCTCATTGTCCCCCACCACCTACAGAAACAGCCCAGGCCTCCTCAACTACCCCCAACTACCCCCCTTTCTGAACTAGGAGAAGCTCAGCACCCGCACCTGATCCAGCGACAAACAAGCTGCCCCTCAATACCCACCTATCGATTGTGCACCATCATCCAAGAAAACCCCTTCGAGTACTACAAAAAACCCCCACGTAGAACCCCTAAAAAAAAACTCACTAAAGGGCGGGTGGGTGGGCAAAAACTCGTGCCCCCACTGTCCTGATGCCAGCTGCTCTGTCACTGCACCAAAATGGTGTCCAGTGACACAAGATGTCAGATTATAAAAGCCCCAGCCCTAAAACAGCACAACTGAAGCCCAAGAAACCACCCCCAGCCCAAATTGCTCTGCTGTGTCTCCGGTGCCCCCAACCCCTCCCCCCACGGTCCCAAAACTACCTGTGGGGGCAAGCCTCCAGTTGGTCGACTGCCCCCCCAAATCCCCATTGGGGCCCACCCGTAGGGGGGGGGAGAATGACGACAGACACAGGAATGGCGTGAAAAAGGCCGCTTTATTGGAATCAGGTGCACCCTGCCTATTCCCCAACCTTGGCCTGTGCCGAACAAAACTAGGCCTAGCTAAATATGTGAATGCCTGACAACCCCCACCCCCACCCCTAACCGGATCCCCGACATTGCCACATCATACAACATTTTACAACATCCCGTCTGCAACAATACCTCCCATGCCTATCGACTGTAAATGACCTCATTGTCCCCCACCACCTATAGAAACAGCCCAGGCCTCCTCAACTACCCCCAACTACACCCCTTTCTGAACTAGGAGAAGCGCCACTCGAAAGCCGCATTAGCGACTTCGACCCCCCCATAGGACTCCACCCTCCTCGGATACCTGCGCACTCCCAAGGCCCCATCCAGCACCTCCTTCAACTGCACGATATATAACTCCATCCCGTACCATGAGATATGCACTCCATCCTCCCTAAAAAAGTACACCACCCCATACCTAAGCTCGGGGTGTTCCATCCTGCCTATCCCCTCCCTGGCACAGAAATCCCTCATCTCCCTGTTGATCTTCCGCCTCGTCCTATCAATCACCCCAGGGCGCTCCGCCCCCCTCCAGAACCTTCTAGGAATAAATTCTGACCATATCAAGTGGCAACCTGCCCAATTCCTCTTAATCTCCAACAGGTCCCTCTTCATCTGTTTGACCAGTGCCAAACTCTTACACTGCACCAGGTCATTTTCGCCCAGATTGATAACTAACACACCGCCCCCCGGACCACATTGTTCAGCAAGGGCATAAACTCATGCCAACGCATTCCCTCCTTTCCCCGCCAGTGTCATCTAAACAAACTGTCATCCAAATCCAGGTTGAGCCCTCTCTGCCCACTTGACAAATGAGTGTCCCACAATGAAAATGTTAAGGCTGTCCACCTCGGCCCCGCCACAGCACCTGAAAAGACACACATATCAGAGGGCGAACCAACAAGCTCAGAGCGCCTCTTCTACCCCCCGCATCTTGACGTATCGCCTATAGCAATCGGACTTCCACCGCCCCAACCGCTTGATCTCTTCCATTCCCCAACCACACCGTGCTGCCTCCGTCGCTGCCCGGATTCGAAACGAGTGCGTCCCAAACGCCTTCGGGTCCTCACCCATATTCCACAGGGCGTGCCGCAGAATCCACAGAACCTGAGTCGCTGTCACCCTGCCGCCATCCCTTTGCCTGAAACTACGTTGTCCTCCGCATTCCGATCCACCGACAACCGCAAGCCCCACGCCGCCGGACAAACTTCGACGTGCCCCCCGGGGCCCAGCACCACCCACGTCCCCACCCCCCTGTGGTCCGTCTTCGAGCACCGCAAACGCACCGCAACTTCCTGGTCCTGCATCTCCACGTCCTCCCACAGGAGTCCCTGGACCCCTTTCGAGCCTACCAACTTCGACACCTGAAACGCTCCAAAAAACAGCCAGGACATGAACGTGGAAAACAATACTGCCTCGCTTCCGCTCCGGTACACCGACGGCAACACACCAATCAACGCCCCAGCAATGTCCCCGTGACCGGCCGATGCTGCGCCACCCGTGCCCCCCTCTCCCTCAACCACCCTTCCAGCAATTGAGCCCCCAACTCACCCGCCGACGAGGGGTACCCCCACCACAACTTCCCCATGAACGCCACCGCCGCCAATTTGCCCGCAATCGTCACCCGCGACAGACCCCTGTCCATCAGACTCAACATGAACTGTACCACCTGCTCCACCCGCTGCCAGGGATCCCCGAGCCTTACCTCACCCGAGCGCCGGAACTCCTCCCACGCCTGTGCGTACGCCTTCCACGTGGACGCGGCCACTAACGCCCTCACCAGCTGTACAACCCGGCGTCTCCTACTGACCAGAGCTCCCTCGGTACTGACGTCTTGACCGTCTCCGCCGCCGTGGCTAGCCCATGGAACCTCTGCTACTGTGAACGAGACAAAGCATCCACAATGTCATTGTCCACTCCCGGCACGTGGCACGCATAAAACATAACGTCATTCTCCAAACATCGCAACACAAAAACTCTCATCAGCTTCAAAACCTGCGGGTCCCACGCCGACTGCGTGTTCACCACGTGTACCACAGCCATGTTGTTCTCTCTGAAAAACACCCTCATGTGTGCCAACTCACCCCCCCACACGATGGCTGCCACCAACAACGGAAACAACTCCAAGAAAGCAATGCTATGGCCCCCTGCCTGCCAATGTGCCGGCCATTGCTTCGCACACCACCGCCCGTCCCAGTACAGGCCAAAGCCATCAACACCCGCTGCATCGGAGTACAGAGTAACGTCCCACTACCCGCCCTCCGCCGGCACCATCGGCACACCATTGAACCGCTCTAGGAAAGCCTGCCACATCCACCAGTCCTCCTTCACCCCTGCCGACAGATGCAAGTGGTGTTGGGGAAGGGTCAAACCCTACAACACCAAGTCCAATCTCCTACAGAAAGTACGACCCGCACGCACCATGCGACAAGCGAAGTTAAGATGCCCCAAGAGGACCTGGACCTCCCGTACCAACACTTTCTGCTTGCCCAGCATGTCGTCCCCCAATGCCAACATGACCGACCTCTTGTCCTCCGGCAGGAGTGCTTCCATGGCAGCTGAGTCGAGCTCTATACCGAGCAAGGCCAACACCGTACTGGGACCGTGCGTCTTCTCTGGCGCCAGAGGAACTCCAAACTCCTCCATCATCCCCGCCAAACTGTCCAGCAGCCGCTGGCAGTCCGTTGCACCGGGTCGCCCCACCAGGAAGAAGTCATCCAGGTAGTGCGTCACCGCCTCAGAGCCTGTGCACCTGGAAAAAGCCCACTGCAGAAAGGAACTGAATCGCTCAAACAACGCGCAGGAGACTGAGCACCCCATCGGTAATGCCTTGTCCACAAAAAAGCCACAGTCAAACTGAATCCCCAGTAACTGGTGGTCATCCGGGTGGACCGGGAGCAAGCGGAACGCCGACTAAATGTCACACTTCGCCATCATAGCGCCCCGTCCCACCCCCGCCACGAGCCTCCGCTCCACGTCCACCGATGAATAAGACACCGATGCCACCTCCGCCGATATGAAGTCGTTGACTGACCCCCTGCCGGTCACGACAGGTGTTGTATCAGTCTGAAATGCCCCGGCTCCGTATTGGACACCACCCCAATCGGGGAGATAATCAAACCAGATAGTGGCGGTGTTCCCCCAAATGGGCCCACCATACGGCCCTCCTTGGCCTCCTTCAACAGCTTCTCCCTCACAATACCCTTGTGAGCATTCACCGATTTCAGATTGTCCGCCCAGCGCGCAATCCGTGGGCCCTCATAGCCCAGCCGAAAACCCTCCCGGAACCCCTGCCTCAAAACGGCCGCATCGTCCGCCCGCGGGTACTCAGCCACCCAGGGTTCCATCCGCGCCAGTCTAACCGGCATACAAGCCCTTTCCTATCCTTGGCGTCAAGGTTGGCGTCCGCACTGGATCCCGCCGCCTAACCAGTGGAGCTGAGGGGGCCGTCACTCTGGGCACGTCCTGCTGTGGCCGTACCTGTAACACACTGCCAACAAGATTACCCGATCCCCCCTCCCCCTCCAGTATCTCCCCCTCCTCCTCAGATTCCCCCGCTCCATCATCCCCCACGCCCCGGCTGTCCCCCATGGACTCCAGCCAGATCAACCCCGCTTTTTCCCTGCACACCCGCATCAAATCCACCAGGTCCA
Organism: Lissotriton vulgaris; assembly: GCF_964263255.1. NCBI lineage: Eukaryota > Metazoa > Chordata > Amphibia > Caudata > Salamandridae > Lissotriton > Lissotriton vulgaris. The sequence continues at coordinate 1,016,787,409 of NC_141698.1, forward strand.
CGCACTCGCTCTCTTCCACCGCCGCATTCGCACCAAGCATTGAAGTGACTGGAACCACATGCACCATCCTCCCCCGGCAGCCGTCGCGACCCTTCGGGGGTGGGCTGGCGGCGACACTTCTCGTCGCCACCCCAAGATGTCCCATGGCATGTCCCACGTTGGAGCGCGACCGCCCGTACAAGGCAGAGCCGGCCCATCCCCTCTGTAGAGCGGAGCCGCATGCTGCTCACCCGAGCGCCTCGCCAACCTGTCCTGCCAAAGAAAAAAGGTGGAGTCCAGCATGCCGGGGTGAAAAGGCCCCCCATCCCCTCCCCAAGAGCTGCCCTTGCCCCAACCCCTCTGCGTACCTGTAATGGCAGAGTTTTTGGCTTTATTTAGCAGTGATATAGACCTTAATCTTGCTCACATCTAGTATAGGTGTTCTTAGCCTGTGTTGGCCCTTTTAAGCCTTTTTTTTCCAGACCTAGAAGAGGATAGCTGCTTAATATGATAATAGATCCTTTATTCTTGACTCTAACCTGTCTATTGCCTATTGGCTTTGACATATTAGACACATTGGTATGGTTTATGTAGGTATTCTGACAGAGCTAAGGGGCATTTCATCCCTTTCAGGCCTACAGGCCTAGAGCTAGGGGGACTCCATCTTGATGAAGCTGAGAGGCTTTTCAGGGCAAAGGCAAAGTTTATAGTTAAGGCTGTTTTTCACTTGGAGAGAACCGGTCTGGGCCGGCCCGTATCGGTAGGCTGTATTATTCTCTGTGTGGAAGACACAACAAAAGGCCGGCCGGCTGGGTGTGTGTCCTTGATGCGAGGTGATGCAGAGACCTGGTGGGCGGCAGGCTGATGGCTGGAACTTTCCATGAGGAAACAGCATTCTATATCAGTGAAGTGCAGAGGCGGAGCCAGTGAGTCGAGTAGAGTGAGAGTCGAGTGGAGGTGGCGAAGCCAGGCAGTCGTGTTAAGGTGGAGGAGTGGAAAGCAGTGGAGTGGAGTTGGCAGAGAGAGAGGGTTCAAGCTGGAGAGAGAGCTGAGTTGAATAGTGAGCTGGAACTGAAGGAAGCAGTCAGAAGCAGTTGCTTATCAGGAGGAGGTGTGAATAGCTGGAGTCTGAAGTAATGCCTTTTAGAAGAGACGGAGGAGAGATCGTGGACTAACCTATGGGAGCAGATGGAGTTAATTGGACATTGGCGCAGAGACAGAGTGAATAAGCTAGTGGAATGAACGGTGATCAGAACGGCAGGAATCATTAAGATTGAAGCTGGAAGGTGGAGACAGTTCGTGGGGGAGAGGAGTCCAGTGCAAAGTGATCAGCGCAGAGGTGTACCCAAGAGTGCAGGAGAGAGAGAGAGTCTGAGATGAGCCAAGGCACAGACGAGAGAGGAATCCAGATGACAGCTAGAACAAGACTACACACTAATAAGGTGAAGGCGCTCCTGTTATATTAATTTACTTTACACTTGCATCTTAATCTTATCTTTATTCCCTAGGCTTTTGCATTGCTAATCTTTTCTCTTTCAGCGGTGTGTTCTACCTATAGTCTTTGTAGATCTGTGTAAATGTTTATATTGTATTAATAAAATAACCCCCAGTTTGTAGAAAACTGGCGTGTGTCTCATACTTTTGTTCAATCCAGGTAAATGCAACTTCTAGGTGCTTACTAGGTACATGAATGGATGAGTAATCCCAATCAGGTAAGTGGTGATCACATAAATAGGGAGTGAGTGGACCTATGATTCCAAGAATAGGAGGCACATTATATTAATTGGCTAACTCCTAATATTGTAGTAGCAGACCCTTAGTGAAGAGACTTCCCAATATATATATATATATATATATATATATATATATAGGTGTTCATAGGAATGTGGTCGTCGTTGATATGCGGCGTTAGTGAGAACGCTGGGGAGGATTACCAGCGCATATACCCACAAGATTGTGGCTTGCATAAGTGAGAGCGCCAGGGGGGACACTGGCGTGTAGATCGACAGGATTGTTGATCGTTTGGAAAAGGGAGCATTGGGTTCTGCAGGCCCATGTGTAGTCGCACCGGATTGTGCGCAATATCTGCCCTAGGGTAGACCGGTCTGGGTCTGAGTGGCCGCGAGACCAACTGATGTGAATATAAGTGTGGTGTAGGGTATGGATATCCCTAGTAATCAGTGAGTATTCTTAGTATCCCTATAGATTTAGTGGTGTTTTTAATAATATGAGCTTGTATATTGCGAGTTCCCCATCCTCAGGTAGGTACCCAGGTGCCTGGATAGTTGGTCCTGAGGAGGGATTTGATTACGTTCTGGCTGGGTTGGAGGGGCCCCTAGGTGCTGATCCCATCTAACCAGAAAATCCAGCCATAACATCTGGCGTCACGAACAGGATTACCTATCCTGTGTGTCCTGGCCATGTGCTTAGAGAGTTTCCCATGTGTTCTGAGGGAGTGCCCTGAGCGCCGGTTCCATCTGGCGTAATGTTGCAGTTTATGTAGCCTGTGTGACCTATGGGCTTGAACAGTTGCAGCGTGAGGAGATTGCATTACATCATGGCATTTGGCTTATTCAGGGTGGAAGGAATGGTTTTCATCTTGGTGTTTAAACTGTCAGGGTTGAAGGATGGCATTACATGAGGGAGCCAGTTACATCTTTGTGATGGTCCAATTGTATAAATGTGTGTACAAAATGCTTTTAAATTGCCTATTAAATTGCTTGCTGCATCTGCTTATGCTGTGCAATGTGAAATGTGTTCATTGTAATATGATCTGTGGAGTTCTTTGCATATAGCTCCTTGTAAATATGGCTTGTGAATAGCGCCATTTTATTGTGGCTTGTGAGGTGCATGTTCTTATGTTGATTTGCTGTGTTCCTTGTGCATTGCGCCTTGGATATATTGTTTGTGAAAAGCTTGTCTTGTAAATATGGCTTGTGAATAGCGCCATGTGGTCATGGCTTGGACAGGGCATGTTATCATTACGTTAGGCAGGAGAGAGCTGGATCTCTCTCGGGTGCTTGGGGATAACGTTTTGAAAATATGTGTACGTGTTATCTGTAAACGTGAAGAAATGTGCTCATGACTTTCCCATGTATCTGCAGTCATTGGGAATTGATTGTGCTTGAGCTGCCAAAGGGTTAATATCTTGAATTGAGATGGCAGTCTTTATTTTTAACATGCTGTCAACACGCATGGTTATCTGAACTGACTATAAAAGTCAGTGTATTATTTTAAGGATTGATGGTTTGATTTTGACTTTTTTTTGATTCCTTGGTCTGCCTACGTGCTTTGTCAGCTTCTTGACGGAAAGGTAACATCTTGTGCTTTGCAAAGGGTTCTGTTCATTTCACATTCTTTTTGGAATGTGTCTACGAATTTGTGTGGGTTTGCCTTGGAACTGTAAGTTATAAATCACCCAGTCGGATTGATAAGGGTTTGCACGGAGAGGGCTGTGTTCTTTTAAATACGCTTCTTAATATGCATCCATAGACGTGTGGAGTATTATTTTTGAATGCATGATTTAAAATGAGTGAAATGTTAAGGAGGTGGCCCGTTAGAATGCATGCTACGGGCTGTTTTCATTAATTATTTCTTTGAGGGTTTTCCATCTAGAAAGGAATGTGCTGGTTGCAATGATCACAGGTTGAGAATAATCAATCTTGCCCGACAGTGCATGGTAACATGTGCTTTTAATTAGTGAAAGGCAACCGTGTGCCTTTGAAAAAAATATAAAATGTAACATTATTATTTTCCCATATGTAAAATACAACCTTTTTTATAAATGTGTCAGCAAAACCAGCCTTGGTAAGTTCACCAACTCAGTTAGAAAATAATAGGCTGTTTCATGATATATGAATGTGGCCCTTTTATTAGGTTGGATTGAATAGCTTGCATGTTAAATTACACTGTAATGTACAATTATATGATGTCTCTGATTGAACTAAGTACAATGTTGAAATGTATCTGCATTTTATGTTGTTTTAAAATTATTTCTCTTTCAACAGCTGACAATGGTCCATGTTAATTCGTTTTTTTTTTTCAAATGCAGAATGTATAATTTTGTGTGCAAAACTTAGTTGCCCCTTTCTAAATAAGTGCCCTTATTTTAATCATCTTGCCTTTAGCTGAATTAGTTGGACAAAAGTCTTTTTAGAAACTGGAGCTTTTAAGTAGCAGTACACTGTAATAGAATTGTTTTTTTTGAAAATGCTAGCTTTCGTTGGTTAGTGGAATCAGGCCTGGGAACAAGCTTACAAGGAATTTGTTTGTCGACCTTGGCAGACCAGCTGGTTTGTGCAGACGAGTTTTTTTCCTTCCCTCTGCAGGCTCCGAACACGGCCCTGTCTCGTTATGATTGGCTATAATCCAATTTTCTTCCGCGGACGGCTTGTTTATGTAAGGGCGGGGGAACTGGCTCTTCCTGGCTGTTGACGCAGGCGGCTTCATTGCCTGCTGATAAGGGACTCTTGCCCTTGGAGTTAGTTAGTTGCAGTGGGCCTGGGCGGGCTTCTCTGATCAGGGAAATGGGAGGCTTGCAGTGCCCTGCTCCTGCTGTGAGATCATCATTTGGCAGTGATTCAAATTACTTCATACTGTAGCCTGGCTCCTACTCTGAAGGGAGAAGGCTGGCTTAGAGAGGATTAGGGTATGTTAGGCCCTGCTATATTTCATTAAAAGTTAAATTTTGAATGTTTTTAATTAATTAGGATATTTTCTTTTCAATAATGAAAGGCACCCGGGGTGCTTTTTAAATTAAAATTTTATTTTGCAAGAATAATGATACTTGTTTTCTTGTCCCTAGGATTGCTGGGTTGTGGTTGTGCGTGGGCCCCTCCCCCTCCCACTTCCTTTATTGTTTTAGTTTTTTACTTTCATGTTTTTATGTTAGTTTATTATTTTTGGATGATGGAACCAGACCAGACCAGACCGGAAGGGTGGTGAATGGCCGCATCGGAGGAAGTGTCCGGATACCGAAGATGCAGGGTGGTGGCCTACACTGAAGCAACAAAATTGACATTGAACTCTAATTCCTTGGCCTGCATTATTCCCATGTTTTCAGTCATTACAAGCAGGCCCCACTTTTAAAGCAAAAACATGTCACCTATTATAGTTTTCCTGTTTTCTTCAAAACAGTTTTTGCCAATGAAGGACTTTTTTTTTGAATGGTGGTGCACACATGTGTTCCACAGTATGATGTAAAATGGCTGTTTTAGGCTTGGTGTTACACCAGCTATCTTGTAGAAATGGGGTTGTTTTTTATTGTTCTTACATTTTCACCTTGATTGATCAAAGGGTGGTTACCCTAGACCTTAGATTGTTCTGGGAGGTGTGTCTTTTAGTATGATTATGTATTAATGTTTGCCCAAACCTTGAATATAATTTGTCATGTCTACTTCTCAGATTTCACCAAAATGTTTCTTTAAATCAATCATAGTCAGTAGGCCTCATTTAGGCCCATTGTTATTTTTATTCCACAAACAAGCCCCTACACCGCTAAATTTCATGAGTCATCATTAGCTTAAGTTGCCTATAGTAGGTAGGGCTCATTTAGGCCCTTTGTTGTTTTCTCATTAGAAGTTGAAACACATTTAGTTCTTAAGTTGACTATAGTAGGTAGGCCTCATTTAGTTCTTAAGTTGTCCGAAGTAGGTAGGCCCCTTGCTGTTTTCATTCAACACATAAGTCCCTACATCACTAGATTTCACCAGTTATCACTAGAAGTTGAGGCACATTTAGTTTGAGGATGCCTTGGTTAGTTTCTGTTGTTATCAGATCCAATCTCAGATATGTTTCAGCATTCAAGTCAAGGGTGCTTTGATTTGTTTTCAGTTGGTTGTTAGGTTTGTATTCCCTACAATTGAGTTTCAGGTGGAATTTCCTTAAGTTGTCATTCTTTTTAGGGAGTTTTTTAGTTTTTGATTTGTTGATAGATTGTGTTGATGTTTGTTTATCTGGATGTTATTGTTTATAAGATGTTCGCAAGATAAGGATCTAAGGGTGGATGGCAGAGTTTTTGGGCTCTATTTAGCAGTGATATAGATCTTAGTCTTGCTCACATCTAGGATAGGTATTCTTAGCCTGTGTTGGATAGATTGTGTTGATGTTTGTTTATATGGATGTTGTTGTTTATTGATGTTCGCAAGATAAGGATCTAAGGGTGGAGTGTAATGGCAGAGTTTTTGGCTTTATTTAGCAGTGATATAGACCTTAATCTTGCTCACATCTAGTATAGGTGTTCTTAGCCTGTGTTGGCCCTTTTAAGCCTTTTTTTTCCAGACCTAGAAGAGGATAGCTGCTTAATATGATAATAGATCCTTTATTCTTGACTCTAACCTGTCTATTGCCTATTGGCTTTGACATATTAGACACATTGGTATGGTTTATGTAGGTATTCTGACAGAGCTAAGGGGCATTTCATCCCTTTCAGGCCTACAGGCCTAGAGCTAGAGGGACTCCATCTTGATGAAGCTGAGAGGCTTTTCAGGGCAAAGGCAAAGTTTATAGTTAAGGCTGTTTTTCACTTGGAGAGAACCGGTCTGGGCCGGCCCGTATCGGTAGGCTGTATTATTCTCTGTGTGGAAGACACAACAAAAGGCCGGCCGGCTGGGTGTGTGTCCTTGATGCGAGGTGATGCAGAGACCTGGTGGGCGGCAGGCTGATGGCTGGAACTTTCCATGAGGAAACAGCATTCTATATCAGTGAAGTGCAGAGGCGGAGCCAGTGAGTCGAGTAGAGTGAGAGTCGAGTGGAGGTGGCGAAGCCAGGCAGTCGTGTTAAGGTGGAGGAGTGGAAAGCAGTGGAGTGGAGTTGGCAGAGAGAGAGGGTTCAAGCTGGAGAGAGAGCTGAGTTGAATAGTGAGCTGGAACTGAAGGAAGCAGTCAGAAGCAGTTGCTTATCAGGAGGAGGTGTGAATAGCTGGAGTCTGAAGTAATGCCTTTTAGAAGAGACGGAGGAGAGATCGTGGACTAACCTATGGGAGCAGATGGAGTTAATTGGACATTGGCGCAGAGACAGAGTGAATAAGCTAGTGGAATGAACGGTGATCAGAGCGGCAGGAATCATTAAGATTGAAGCTGGAAGGTGGAGACAGTTCGTGGGGGAGAGGAGTCCAGTGCAAAGTGATCAGCGCAGAGGTGTACCCAAGAGTGCAGGAGAGAGAGAGAGTCTGAGATGAGCCAAGGCACAGACGAGAGAGGAACCCAGATGACAGCTAGAACAAGACTACACACTAATAAGGTGAAGGCGCTCCTGTTATATTAATTTACTTTACACTTGCATCTTAATCTTATCTTTATTCCCTAGGCTTTTGCATTGCTAATCTTTTCTCTTTCAGCGGTGTGTTCTACCTATAGTCTTTGTAGATCTGTGTAAATGTTTATATTGTATTAATAAAATAACCCCCAGTTTGTAGAAAACTGGCGTGTGTCTCATACTTTTGTTCAATCCAGGTAAATGCAACTTCTAGGTGCTTACTAGGTACATGAATGGATGAGTAATCCCAATCAGGTAAGTGGTGATCACATAAATAGGGAGTGAGTGGACCTATGATTCCAAGAATAGGAGGCACATTATATTAATTGGCTAACTCCTAATATTGTAGTAGCAGACCCTTAGTGAAGAGACTTCCCAATATATATATATATATATATATATATATAGGTGTTCATAGGAATGTGGTCGTCGTTGATATGCGGCGTTAGTGAGAACGCTGGGGAGGATTACCAGCGCATATACCCACAAGATTGTGGCTTGCATAAGTGAGAGCGCCAGGGGGGACACTGGCGTGTAGATCGACAGGATTGTTGATCGTTTGGAAAAGGGAGCATTGGGTTCTGCAGGCCCATGTGTAGTCGCACCGGATTGTGCGCAATATCTGCCCTAGGGTAGACCGGTCTGGGTCTGAGTGGCCGCGAGACCAACTGATGTGAATATAAGTGTGGTGTAGGGTATGGATATCCCTAGTAATCAGTGAGTATTCTTAGTATCCCTATAGATTTAGTGGTGTTTTTAATAATATGAGCTTGTATATTGCGAGTTCCCCATCCTCAGGTAGGTACCCAGGTGCCTGGATAGTTGGTCCTGAGGAGGGATGTGATTACGTTCTGGCTGGGTTGGAGGGGCCCCTAGGGGCTGATCCCATCTAACCAGAAAATCCAGCCATAACAGTACCCCATCCCCACCCCGCCGGGTGGCCTCCCCTCCGCGGCGGGCGCCCCAAACCCCCGCCTGCTCCCCCTGACCCCCATCCCATCCCCTCCCCCCATACCCACTACTGTGGTCCCGCTCCCCCTCTCCACCTCTCGTACCCCCAACACCCCCCCGCCTCCCCCATCCAGCCCCCGCCACTCCCCTCCGCCTCCCCCCCTCCCCCGCCCCGTCCGCCTCCCCCCCAACCATGCCCGGGCCCCAGTTCACCACCCTTTGCGGAAACGTGACAAGCATCCATGTTTGAGTGCACGTCAAAGAGTAATATAAACGCAGAAATACATCATTTTACAGCTACATTTATTCTTGAAACACAAAATAAATATGGATAAATACCAATGAGATGGGCCAAAAATAAATATGGATAAATAGAGATGGAAATGTTAAAAAAATAAATACCATAAAACCGGGAGCCCTACTTGTAATATGTCGATTGCTACCATGTATAGATTTGCTTTATTGCCATATCGGAATTATGATGACTTTTAAAAACCCTCAGCCTTTGGACACGTGGTTTAAGGTGTGACAAGAAAATACTGCAATAGAAATGCTTTTTATGTTTTCTACGCATCTAGGTTTGCCAAAAAAGCACTATAAAGCTCCATATAAAAACAAATAAATACTAAGATATTAGACTTTTACTGACTAATGCAGAATGCGGCAAACTTGATATGCATGCGATACTCCAAACGCTTCTGTTCTGATTTCTCCATAGAAAACTTAAGTTGAATTTACTAATCAGACCTTGTCACACAAGAATATGAGAATAATTTAACTAGACACAGTCCCTGCCTTTTACCCATTACTCCCTATAAAACTCTTCTCAGTTAAATTAACACTCCCACCAACATGTGCCTTCATTTCTGTTCAGTCGCTGCATGTCGCTATAAGTCATCCTCCAACGTTCAGATGCACTTGAACAGGGAAAGAATTTAGCTCGAGTCACAACTTGAAACTTCCTGTCTTAGCTCCGCCCTCTGACAGGTGTTTCACCTCTGCCCTCAATGCCTCTTCCATGCCATACCTCACCCTGCCTCGGACCACATCCCTTCGAAACAGTGGACAACTCATTGGGACTGTACCCCTCCCCCCAGCATTCCCATAGTGGGGCTCAGCACCCCAAAATGGCAACTTCCTGGAATTCATTGATTCCTCCTTGATCAATCTCCTTTGCTACTATCACAACACTTGGACTCACAACACAGCCGTTGACTTTGATCTGTTCCATGCAGTGGACTAAGCACATCTGGACGCATCGAAGCAACGGGCTCAGTAATTCAATAGCTTCAACACTGGAGCAGTCAAAAAGGAGCTTAACACAGCATTCCTTATGCGGAATGTTTATGTATGAAGCATAACTGCAGCAATGAGACAGTCTTGAGCGAGGTGCAGACAGAGCTATTCCTCAGAATGAAAGCCAGGGGGTTTGGTCAGGAGGTGTTGAGGTCAGCTGAGGAGAAAACAAGACCTAAGACTCCAGAGGAGGTACTATTTGGGGAGAGTAAGAGTGAAAAGCAGAAAAAGAACCTCATACATGACTGCCCACTACGACTGATTATACGATATGCAGCATATCATGCTATGTATGTATGTATGTATGTATGTATTTTTATAAAGCGCACATATCACCATTCGGTCTCATAGCGCTGACAGAGGGATTGGGGGATGCAAAAAAGAAGGGGTATTATGCCGTTGCCTTGAATAGTAATGTTTTGAGTTCTCTCCGGAAGATTTTATGATTCTGGTATGATCTTAAGGCCGTAGGCAGGGAGTTCCATGCCATAGGGCCAACCTTCGAGAAACTCCTATCTCCATTTCTGACAGTTCGAACTCTTGGTATTTTTAGGAGATTTTTGTTTGGAGAGCGCAGTGTTCTTTCCGGGCAGTATCCCTGAAGTTTGTTTTTTAGATATTTGGGGCCTTGTCCACTATGCACTAGGCAACAGATCTTGAACCTTATGCATTTTCTGACTGGGAGCCAGTGCAGTTTCTTCAGGCACGGGGCAAAGGGAGTGCGTGGGGGCAGGTCGAGAGTCAGTCTAGCTGCTGCATTTTGGAGTGTCTGCAGTTTAGTTAGTGTACCTTCATTCGCATCAGCCAGAAGTGCTTTGCCATAATCAAGGCGGTGGTGCTTGTATCAGTGGTTTACGGTAAAGCAGGGGTAGCCATTTGAATATTTTCCTTAGGCTTCTCATAAGACCTATGCAGGTGTGAACTACTTTGTCTATGTGGGGAGCCATGCTCAGCTTGTCATCTAGGGTGAAGCCCAAATTTCGAACAATACTTTTCAGAGAAGGGCAGGGTCCGAGTTCCTGTGGCCACCACTCTTGGGACCAGATGGATTTGGCAGCGCCGAAAAGCATTATTTCCGATTTGCCTGCATTGAACATCAGGAAATTATTGGTCATCCAGCCCTTTATCTCTAACATGCATTTCCTGAATCTCACTCTTGTCTCTGATGGCTCAGGGCCGAGGGTTATGAGGATTTGAGTGTCGTTGGCGTACGACATTGTGTCGAAGCCGAAGTCCCTAATTATTTTGGCCAATGGTGATACGTAAACGTTGAATAATGTTGGGCTTAGAATTGAGCCCTGGGGCACTCCCTTGCCGTTGTCGATCGCCCCTGATGAAAAAGGTCCTGATTTGACCCTAGAGCTTCACCCTGCAAGATAGCTCTGGATCCAACCTAGGGCTTGGCCTTCGACACCTATCTCCGCTAGTCGCTTTAATAGGACTCTGTGGGATATGGTGTTGAAAGCCACCGAGAGGTCTAGCAGGATGAGGATAGCCGACTGTTTGGAGTCCAGTGCCAGCCGAACATTGTCAACCACCTCTATCAGTGCAGTCTCTGTGCTATGGGAAGCTCTGAATCCTGACTGCGAGGAATCCAAGAGCGTATGTCTTTCAAGGTATTTGACCAGTTTCACGTTGATAATGGATTCCATTGATTTACCAACAAGTGGTAATAGAGATATGGGGCGGTAATTCATCGGTTGCTTAGGTTCTGCATTATTTTTCTTCAGGATTGGCCTCACAATGGCTTCTTTCCAGGGAGTAGGGAAAGTGGCACGTGTTAGGGACGCATTAAAAATAGATGTCAGTGTGGGAGCCAGGGCGGGTGCTAGTTTTGCTAAAATCTGGGCGGACGCTGGGTCTTTGGGAGATCCTGATTTAGCCTTTTTTAGTATGTCAGCTACCTCGTCCCCAGTAATTGTTCCAAAGTCAGCTAGGTTTTGCTTTATGGAGTTTGTGGTAGGGAGGTCTGCATGGCATACTTCACTTGTGCCTGTTTCTGTGGGGAATGATTCATGGATTAAGTTTATTTTATCTTTGAAATAGATAGCTAATTTGTCAGCCCAGTCCTGAGACTCTTGAGCGGCCTTTTGGCAGGCAAGGGGGTTTGAGAAATCTTTTACGATAGAATAGAGTTATTTCTGTGAATTTCCGGCTGCTTTAATTTTTTCCCCAAGATAGGTTTTCTTAGCAGTGGCTATTTTGCTCATGTATTCTTTATGTGCAATTTTGTATTGTAATTTGTCGTCGGCGTTTTTTGATTTGCGCCATTGTCGTTCAGTTTTCCTGGTATGTTGTTTAGTGGTTTTCAATTCATCAGTGAACCAGGGCGATTTTATTTTCGGGCAGTTTATTTGGCATTTAGGGGCTATGAGATCCAGAGTCTTACTGATTGCGGAATCAAAGTCTAGAGTAAGAAACATCCTTAATAAACATTGGAAGATTCTGAAACGTGATCCAGTAATGGGTCGAGATATGCCACGTACCCAACTAATATCCTTTAGGAGGGCTAAATCAATGAGGAGAGAACTGGTGCAAAACATGCTCCATATTAGAGGAGGATCAGACTGACTAAAAGCCAAGAAAGGTTTTTTCAGATGCAATAAGTGCAAAGCATGCAGATACGGTCATAAAACCACCAGGTCCAGTCACCCCTTAGATCCAATCACATTGAGATCAGAGGCACATATAACTGCAAAAGAGATTTTGCAGTATATGTGTTAGAATGCACCTGCCAAAAGAGATATGTCGGTAGCACAATCCACAACGTTTATGTACAGATCATACAGCACCTTAGGGCTATCGCCAATAATGATCAGAGATATCCAGTGGCCAGGCACATCAACCACTGCCACCAGGGAAATGCAGAATAATTTGTTTATTTTGTCATTGATTCTGTCCCCAAGAGTCCTAGAGGTGGTAACAGACAACTTCATCTACGAAGATTAGAGTCTAGATACATACTTATGTTAAACACCAAGATACCCCACAGACTTAACTTAGATGAGGAGTTAACTGTACACCTTTATTGATTGTAGCACTCTCCCGTAGACAGGGTGCTAGACAGGGTGCTAGGCACAGAGAAGTCACATTTTTACCTTTACAATTTTTCTTTTTCACATGATCCTAGTTTGGTAAATAGTGTAATTTCTTAGTACAGAAATTTAAGTTTGTATGTCATTGTAGGATGATTTAATTTCTTGCAAGAAAGTACCAAATGTTATTGATGCATATACAGGTTTTCCAATTACACTTTCTGTGATAAGGTGATTAATGATGTAAGAAGTATGTGAGACAGGTATTTTTGCCCACTGGGGTTGAATTCACATCTGCATCATGACACTGGTGATAACAGACAAGAGTTGCGTGAGAACTCACTTGAGATAGAATGTTATTGTTTAGATTCTATTAACCGGTATTTAACTTATGTATATAGATAACTTGCATATGCATGTACTAATTTTGCCACATGTATACAGTGCACCTTGTAACCCAGTAATTAATTCTGGTAATTCCTTGTTTATAACCACAGACACTTGTCTAACCTTTATTTTCATACTTCTGCACCACCTGCATTAGCTGTTGTAAATTGATGAACAGACTTTCAGCAGAGGGCGCTGTGGAGCACACGAACTGCGGAGCACACGAGCTGCGGCGAGGAAGACAGCGCGGAGACGCCGACTCCAGCCGCTACCTTTGCTCACTACCGGGCATCCCAGGCATCCCAGGCGCGGCTGCATTGTTCTGTGCCCCCGGGCGCGGCTGGTGCGCGACGACGACTCTCGTGACTGGTGAGCAGGCTGCGGCTGGCGGCTGGAGCTGCGTGTCAGCTGCGGTCGGCGCTTGGGGTGCGGCAGTGCGGCAGTAACTGCGGTTGGACCCGCGAAGCCCTAGCAGGACACGGCAGGGAGCGGCAACTACCGCGATTGTCGTGCTGGGTGCGGCCGGAGCCGCCAGCACACGTCAGACGCGGCAATAGCCACGAGTGGTTTCTTGTGTGTGTGGCTGGAGTTGCGAGGTCCCCCTGGACGCAGCAGGCACCGCGAGAGGCGTTTTGGGTGCGGTCAGAGCCACAAGAGACTGCTGGACGCGGAGCCGAGGAGTGAACAGGCTCGCAGTGAGAGACGGGGGTTTATGAGAGAGCCACCTGCCCGCTGCTCCGTCTGTTTGCTGTTTACTTTGACTACTGGCCCGAACTTTGCCTGAACTTGGCTGGTCTTGCACCCTAATCCTGCCCCTCGACTCAGCTGCAGACGATGACGACACGGTGAGGAGGCAGGAGGGAGGGGGAGCGGGCTGCCACGGGCTGTTGGAGCAAGTTGAAAGGCGAGATTGCCCAGGTGTGCATTTGGTGTGCCACTGAGTGGTTAAAGCCTCGAGTGGGGCATTGAGTCAGGCATTGAGCCAGTATAGCCAGCATAGCTGCCACTCCTGCAAATCAAACATTCATTAAAACGGACATACCTGGCCAAGACAGAGAGGCACATCAGCGCAGCAAACCTCCAGCCCTCCTTTCCAGCCCACTCCTCGCCGCACCCGCTTCGCGGGTGCCGCCTCGTTGGTGGGTGCTGGAAGCGGACCATCAGCTGGAGGGAATCAGCAGCGCCGGAGCGGAACAGAGAGGCGGTGAGAGGCGCGAGGCACCAGCGGGGCTGCGAGCGTGCGGGGACTTCATTTCCCAAAAGTCCCTGCAAGACCGACGTATAGCTTCCGGTCCGCTCTCCCTGCTGGCCCGCCCCCCGCCCATCAAAGCCATTTAAAAAGCGTTTCTGCCCTTTAGCGAGCGGGACGCTTATCATTAAAACGGACATACCTGGCCAAGACAGAGAGGCACAACAGCGCAGCAAACCTCCAGCCCTCCTTTCCAGCCCACTCCTCGCCGCACCCGCTTTCCGGGTGCCGCCTCGTCGGTGGGTGCTGGAAGGGGACCATCAGCTGGAGGGAATCAGCAGCGCCGGAGCGGAACAGAGAGGCGGTGAGAGGCGCGAGGCACCAGCGGGGCTGCGAGCGTGCGGAGACTTAATTTCCCAGAAGTCCCTGCAAGACCGACGTATAGCTTCCGGTCCGCTCTCCCTGCTGGCCCGCCCCCGCCCATCAAAGCCATTTAAAAAGCGTTTCTGCCCTTTAGCGAGCGGGACGCTTATCATTAAAACGGACATACCTGGCCAAGACAGAGAGGCACAACAGCGCAGCAAACCTCCAGCCCTCCTTTCCAGCCCACTCCTCGCCGCACCCGCTTCGCGGGTGCCGCCTCGTCGGTGGGTGCTGGAAGCGGACCATCAGCTGGAGGGAATCAGCAGCGCCGGAGCGGAACAGAGAGGCGGTGAGAGGCGCGAGGCACCAGCGGGGCTGCGAGCGTGCGGGGACTTCATTTCCCAGAAGTCCCTGCAAGACCGACGTATAGCTTCCGGTCCGCTCTCCCTGCTGGCCCGCCCCCCGCCCTTTACGCCCCTTACTTAACAACACCTTACTCCCGCAGCGCGGGACGCAGCTCGGGCGAAGGCCGTTCGAGGACGGCAGCGGACGGCCCTGGCCCAGACCCAGACCCCCAACATTTTTACCCCCCTACCACGAGTAAGCAAGGCCGCCCAGTGACACTCATCTTACTTTTCAACACAGAGTGGCCAGTCACAGGATTCACCTCCCGTCTCCTGAGAGGCCCATTTCGAAGCCCCTGACTCACATCACACATGACCACTATGCGTCCCAAAACTAGAAGCAACACAAAAAAAGCTACGGCCGTGGCACAAGTGACCGGCCCCATAGATCTCTTCATATCCCGGGTCAACGAAACCATCGATAAGAGCATTAACCTGTTGGAAAAAAGAGTCTCCCTGGACCTTATGCACGCTAAACGCTCTTCCCTGGGTTCTCTTGCAAACGCAAGCTCCCCCGCTCACCAGGCCGTTAACAACTGTTCCTTACCCTTACCCCTAACTATCGTCCCCACGCTGACTGTCCCGAATGCTGTAGACTTATCCGTGACCCAATCAGACTCCGATCTGTCATATGTTGACCTGGAGGCAACCCCAGACTTAGAAGCATGCCAATCACCAACTGACAAACCAGAGCAGAGTGTAGCTAGTCATCCCACTCCACCCGACACAGAAATGACTTCAGAACCGATAAAAGCAAGGAAAGACACCTCCACTTCTACCAAGGTTGTCCCGAATATTAAGGAAAAACCAAAAGCAAAAGTTAAGAATCATAACTTGATTTCGCCCACTCCTAACTCCGCGGCAGGCATACCCTGCTGGGTGGAAAACATGGTAATAGACCTTAAATCAGATCTCGAAGCCACAATAACAGCACAAATTAAACCCCTAATATCGAAGCTAGACAGACTCACGTCACTAATCAATTCGAAATGTGGTAGCAAGATAAGCGGGAATGGCCCCGCACAAACGCATGGGGCAAAAGAAATACTCCCCAAAAAAACACCCTGCACCAAACATGCAACAGGCACATCGATCAAGCCCAATACTCCTCCAGCTAGCAAGGCATCAGCGATACAGCTTCTAACCCAAAAAGGGAGTAAGTCAGACGCTCCCCTAGTCACCCCTATTGCGGTAGATTCCGTCTCCGCAACTCAAGCAGCACCGAAAGCTTCTGTAGGTCCAACCAAAACAAATAACCGACAACCAAAAGGCACTAATGGGAACACTACTACTCCAGCAGCGACTCCACTCTTAGAGAAACCTCAAGAATCTAAGACAAACCAGTCTCGACCCAAAATAATCAATTTGCCGCCGGAAGCTTCCCCCTTCGTGGTGGTCTTAACAGCTGTACCACCACTGAAGGAGGGTGTAAGAGAAACTTTCGCAGAGTTAAGGAATAAATGCGCCCAGTGGCTCCAACTGCATAAACCCTTACCTGCCCACATCAGGGGTGAGATCTTTTCTGTACGTAGGGGAGACTGGGTGGGCAGGAACACGAAGACCATAGCGGGCGACGTTATTACCATCAAATTTAGGGAGACAGGGGCAGCAAACTATATCTGCAACACACCCAGCAGTGGACCCGCCACCCAAATAAATCCTCTTCCCTTGTGCTATTTACTACCTACACCCTCACGACAAAATTTTCCCTGTTCCACTTTTCCAGTAAATAGAGGGCTCATACACCCCTCAGAATACATTACGTACCAATGCCAGCAGCCTCCACATACCCCGCGATTCCCACAAATACCACAACAAACAACTTTCCAGTGGCAACCACCCCCTCAACTTCCTCAACCTTTACATTACATTTCTCAACAGTGGCAGCAACCTCCTCAATCCACACAACACATCATCCACCAATGGCAGCAACCGTGGCAAGGTCGCCCCCCCCCCCTTTCAATCCATTAGGCCCCAACCACCGAGGCAGAGAAAGGGATGAATGGAGAGGACAAGAACAGTGGAGAAATTACAGTGATCCCCCACGTTGGGATGGCTGGAATGGCCTTCCCCTGGCAAATAAGTATAGTGCCCTAGAGTGCGTTGACTGACCACCACAGCTAGAAGAACACTCCCTAATAGCACCAACTCACCGGGACCCCCGGATTCCCCACCACTCCCTCCAGACCCACAGATTCCTAGCGAATCACAAGCAGTTAAAACCTCTAGGGACAATCCAACAACCCTAAGCCTGATCTCCTGGAATATCGCAGGATTAAGGACAAAAGTGGAGGACGGGTCAATTATGTACCACGCGCACAGTCATCTAATAATATGCTTACAGGAGACGTGGTCACAACAAGAACACCATCTACAGGGGTACAAGACATACTCCTCCCCTGCGACGTCTGGACAGAAGGGTAGACCAAAGGGAGGACTATGCATCTATTTAGCCAATACTATTCAAAACATCAAAACAAAGGTCATTGAACTGGACCCTAACTTTCAGATCCTTGGTCTCTCCCTACCGAAAAAAGAGTCAATAGTCATGATTAACTTCTACAATAATCTGGACGAACCAGAGCTTCAGGGAGTCCTGACTCACCTCCACGAAAAACGAACCACCTTTAGAACGAAACAAGGAGAAAGAGGTTCGGTATCCATAATATGGGTAGGCGATTTTAACCTCCACGCCTGTACCCAACCAAAACAAAAATGTCCTGGCATGGTGACAGAGGAAGGTCGTTCCCTTATCCACTTCTCGCATAACAACATGGGCAGATTAATGAACGATCTCCTATCAGATCTGGACCCCCAAGTAGTAAATACCTTGGACCACGGAGCCAACTTGCTAGCACCGACCTACATAGGAAGAGGTTACAGTACCACGGTTGACTACATAATAATGTCAGCATCCTCACAATCAAGAGTAAAAAACTTCGAAGTCAAACCGAATTTCCAAAGCGATCACGCAATACTAAAATTGGAACTGACAATAAACCATCAACAATGCCCTCCTATGACAATAGCTAACACATTGATCCAGGAAAACATAAGCATGGACAAACTAAATGGGTACTCAATAAAGTGGGGGAGTATAAACCCAGAGGAACTCACTAAAGAGCTGATAAAGTCAGTCTACCCCCAAATTAAAATCTGTCTGGACATATCAACAGAAGACGAGGAGCTCCTTAACAACTTTGCCCAAATTATGGATAAATTAAAGGTTTTACTTACAGCAAAACAAAAAACTGGACTACCTCGACTAAAAGGCTGGTTCAATCAAGAGTGTACCAAGGCTCACACAAAGCTGAAACTAGCTCTAAACAAAGATGGAAGGGATCCTCGCACTATAGCCATCCTTAGAAGCGAATATCACAAAATCAGGAAAAAGAGAAAAGAGGAACTTAAGCAAAAACTTTGGAACGAACTCCATACCAGTGCACAAGACAAAAACCCTCAAGCCTTCTGGAAAATTATAAGAACTCCCTTTTTGGTTGATGACACGTGCCCAAAAATCGAAGTCGCAATAGACGCTGCAGAATGGGTATCTCACTTCACCACAATCTTCCAAAAATCATCCTCTGATCAAGAAACGGAAGAGGAAAAAGAAATATTCCCACCATACCCTATAGACATAAACTTCGAAATTTCTGAGATCCTTCTGGCACTGAATTCATCCAAAAAAGGAAAAGCCCCAGGCCCAGACGGAGTCCCGGCGGACTTTTTTAAATACAAAACAGAACTTTGGGCACCGATTATAACAAGGGTGTTTACCGCAACGGCAAAAAAAGGAATCTTGGAGTCATGGACAAGGTCCATTATGGTGCCAATATTCAAGAAAGGCAACCGCCAGGACCCTGCTTGCTACCGCCCAATTTCTTTGTTGGATTCACTGGGGAAAATGGCAGGCAGAGTGATCCTAGAAAGACTTCAGGATTGGGTGGAGGAGAGAGGTATACTGTCTGACCTACAATTTGGCTTTAGAGAAGGACTAGGAACCGTGGAACAAGCCCTTAATCTTTCGGTCATTTTTGGAAAATACGTGCAAGCCAAAAAAGAAAAACTCTACATGATCTACGTGGACCTGTCCGCGGCTTTTGACTGCGTCTCCCACACAAAACTATGGTCCCTTTTAGCACAAATGGGGGTAGATCCGCCACTCCTGAACTTTTTGAGGGAACTCTATTCTAATCCTTCCGCAAGAGTTCGCTTTGGCACAAAGGGGGAACTGACAGCGTCTTTTAGAGTGGAGCGTGGGGTCAGACAAGGATGCGTCCTGGCACCCTTCCTCTTCTCCCTCTACACTAACAACTTGGAGGTAGAGCTTTTGAAGGGTGCCCGGGATCTCCCGCAGGCTAAACATCGCCCGATCCCCGCTCTGCTCTACGCGGACGACGCCGTCCTCCTGGCACGAACCCCCTGTGAACTCCAAAAATCCCTCAACAGATACTCTCAGTTCATGAGAACCCTAGACCTTCACATAAACGTGAAAAAGACTTTCGTAATGAAGGCTGGGGTCGGGAGAAAACATCAAAAAACCATTTATCTTGATACCCAAAAAAATAGACTCCACAACTGAATACTGTTATCTGGGAGTTACGATAGATAACAAACTCTCCTGGAAAAAAGCAGTGGAAGCCAGGAAACACTGCTTTAAAAGAGCATTAGCTGCATTGGTGACGTTCCCACAAAAACTAGGAAAACGTCCTCCCATGGAACTGCTGACTATATATAAAGCCAAATGCCAATCGACAGCCCTATACGGAGCAGGACTATGGGGTCACACAGATGTCACTTCTCTGCAAATTGCAGAAAATAACTTTTTTAGATTTCTCCTATCAGCCCCTAAGCGAGCTTCGACCTACGCCTGCCATACAGAATTGGGCGTTTCACATATCGAAGATCTTGCGAAAATACAACCACTACTCCTATGGCGTCGCATCTGGGTCTCAGAAAAAAATGACCTTACAAAAACGATACTGGCAGACGCAATGTCCCTGGACTACGCTCTAAAAATCAAATGGCTAGCCTATATCCGGAATTTCCTCATCGACCTCGGAGTAGAACAATACTACTCAAATCCTGAGAAAATTGGAGAACTCACAAAAAACAACTTAAAAACATTAGCCTTGGGCCATCTGGAAAACCTGAGATTACAATCAGAAGCAGGGAAACAGTCCGTCCAACACGCAATAACGATCCAATCCACCTTTTTAATTCAGCCCTATTTAACTCTTAACATTGGCACC
Organism: Lissotriton vulgaris; assembly: GCF_964263255.1. NCBI lineage: Eukaryota > Metazoa > Chordata > Amphibia > Caudata > Salamandridae > Lissotriton > Lissotriton vulgaris. Next base: position 1,016,807,519 of record NC_141698.1, read on the forward strand.
TTCGACCGCTACCTCCTGATAAGATTCAGACTAAACATATTCCACAAACTGGTAGCTTTTCCAACCCCAAACGTCTGGGACTCAAATCCACCTCTTTGTCCTTGTGACGGAAAATCAACACAAACTACCCTCCATACCGTCTTGTTCTGTAAATTCTATCAGGAACACCGTAAAGTTTGGCTATTGACTCTCCTAAAAACTTGGGGTCTTAGACAATGTCGACCAGCCATGCTGAGTCTGCAGCTTTCGGACACTGAAGCCACATGCTACCACGTTCTTAACTTTTTGAAATGTATATACAGACACAGAAAAAATCTCTAAAATAACAGTATTGTACAAACTATTCGATTTCTTCTTAATTGCCATGCTACTTGTAAATACATTGTACTGCAGATTTTTTTATTATGTACAGCTTTTATGGATCTCTAAAAAATCCGAATAAAGTTTCTTCTTCTTATTATTATTATTATTATGTTGTAAATTGCTTATATAGTCACCCTTCACGTTTTTTATAGAGACCAATTTTAAGTGTTCAATCCATTATTATTTTTAGGCTTTAACTCACTTTTATGTCTATTCAAGAAGTAGTGTACTCTTCTATGTCCATCCGGCCACTGTGTTGCCATGACAATTGCCAATGTTGAAAAGCATATATTGGTCGATGACAACAGTGCCCATTATGTGATCAAGGCTGAGTGACTGTCGAAGAGCGTCAAGGTCTCTCTGAAAAATACATTTGGTGTTCAAAGCCCACGGTGTCAGTGCCTGTTTGTATAGAAGGAAACAGGATTAGAATATATATATACACAACACCACAAATCCAATAAAGCGTACCCTAACGCAACGAACGCTACTCCTCACCTTTGTCTCTGCTTGCTGTGTGCCGCCCCTCCTCGCCGGACCCGCTTCGCGGGTCCCGCTTCGCGGACTCACAGCAGCAGTAGCGGACCAACTACAAGGAGCGACATCAGACCGGCAGGGCTGCGAGGGTAGAGCGGAGGACTCCACGGACCAGGAGTCCCCGCGCGCCCGTTTCCAGCTGGGCTCCTCTCCCTGCCGGCCCCGCCTCCAACACCGGGAGAGTTAAAAGGCAGCAGAACCTGAACCGAGGTGGATTCCTTTGACCTAACGCAACGAACGCTACTCCTCACCTTTGTCTCTGCTTGCTGTGTGCCGCCCCTCCTCGCCGGACCCGCTTCGCGGGTCCCGCTTCGCAGACTCACAGCAGCAGTAGCGGACCAACTACAAGGAGCGACATCAGACCGGCAGGGCTGCGAGGATAGAGCGGAGGACTCCACGGACCAGGAGTCCCCGCGCGCCCGTTTCCAGCTGGGCTCCTCTCCCTGCCGGCCCCGCCTCCAACACCGGGAGAGTTAAAAGGCAGCAGAACCTGAACCGAGGTGGATTCCTTTGACCTAACGCAACGAACGCTACTCCTCACCTTTGTCTCTGCTTGCTGTGTGCCGCCCCTCCTCGCCGGACCCGCTTCGCGGGTCCCGCTTCGCGGACTCACAGCAGCAGTAGCGGACCAACTACAAGGAGCGACATCAGACCGGCAGGGCTGCGAGGGTAGAGCGGAGGACTCCACGGACCAGGAGTCCCCGCGCGCCCGTTTCCAGCTGGGCTCCTCTCCCTGCCGGCCCCGCCTCCAACACCGGGAGAGTTAAAAGGCAGCAGAACCTGAACCGAGGTGGATTCCTTTGACCTAACGCAACGAACGCTACTCCTCACCGTTGTCTCTGCTTGCTGTGTGCCGCCCCTCCTCGCCGGACCCGCTTCGCGGGTCCCGCTTCGCGGGTCCCGCTTCGCGGACTCACAGCAGCAGTAGCGGACCAACTACAAGGAGCGACATCAGACCGGCAGGGCTGCGAGGGTAGAGCAGAGGACTCCACGGACCAGGAGTCCCCGCGCGCCCGTTTCCAGCTGGGCTCCTCTCCCTGCCGGCCCCGCCCCCTCGGTGTTCCCAGCAGACCTATAAAAAGGAGGTAACATCCCCGCTGCGCGGGAGCGCGCGGGAGGGCGCCGGGAGAAGCCCGGGACAAGGGCGGGACCGTCTGTGGCCGTCCGGGGTCGGACGAGGTTGGGTTGGGCCTAGAGCCCTGGTTCATCTCACACCCTGGCATTTTGTAATTCTTGTAACCACATTTGTTAACTTCTTGAGGCCCTAATATCAGCCCCTAAATATGGCCTTAAGATCTGGTAAACAGCGTCTTGTGCACATCCAAACCTCAAAGGGTGTTGTTTCAGGCCCCCTTGATGCCTTTATCACCAGAGCTACAGGGATATTGGAAAAAGGGTATGCACCTGTTACAACGCATTTTTTACTCCGCACTACCACTACAACGCAGGCATTACAACGCATACCGTTACAACGCATGGCGCTGGGGGGCGCTCTAGGATAAGAGGTAAGTTTAATTTACTATCCAACACCTTCCCTAGGGTCCACGGGGACTGGAGTTAGAATAGTAAATTATACTTACCACTATCCAGCACCCCAAAGCGCTATGCGTTGTAGCGGTTTGCGTTGTAAATACCGCGTTGTAATGGTATGCGGAGTAAAAGTATGCGTTGTAACGACATACATCCTGGAAAAAGAAATTGAACTTGTTGAGCATAGACTATCCCTGGATCTAGTCACTGGGAAACGCTCCTCTATAGGTGCCTTGGCCCGTGTTAAAAGCCCCCTAACCAATGCAGCATTTAACTGTATCTCTACATCAGAGAGCGAAGTGATAGTTCATGTAGATGGGGACGGAGTCACAACACCTACGGCCAACGGAAATAGGGAACAGAATCATGATAACAATTTGACCAGTCTTGAAGCTGATAGCCAAAATATAGAGGGTGACGAGGGTAGTATGTCTGGAACCCAACAACTAAATATTCCTACCTTACCCAATACGCCGGTTCTGCAACCAGCAATTAATAACCATGTTTCACGGAAAAGAAAACATGTCTCAAGCCCACAGGGAGACAAGGTACAAAAACAACCCAAAATAGATCATGTCAACAGTTCCTCCCACTCCCAGACCACCCAAGAACCCCCAATAGTGTATTGTCCATCATTGGCCCATTCCGGGTCTTCTAACCCTTGCCCAACTTGTTTTAGCAGTGATGATGTCCTGTTGGCAAAGATGGAAGCGATGTTTAAAACCTTGTTGCTTCCGGTCTTAGAAAGCACCAGGATAATGTCCGCCAAAATAGATGTTCTGGAAGCAGCAGTCAATATCAATATGGACCTCTTGCAAAACTTAACAACTACTAGTATCAAGACAAGGGGTTCCAATTCCACCGGGGGTGTTAACCAAAAAGGGGGGACGACCACAATTAACCCCGCAGGGACATCAACCACCAATATTAATATGAAACCGCTAATAGGGGCAAAAACATCAACTGCCACATCGACTATTGCTAGCAGAGCCCCTACTAAAGAAACACCCAAGGCTAAACGCCCATTGGCAGCCAACAACGCGCAGGGAAAAAAAACATCTAGCAAATGGTGCATCAAAACAATTAAATAACACCCCAGCTCAGACATCTACAATGGGTAGGGAAAGGAAAACCCCTCACCCAGATAGGAACCAGAGGTCAGATAGTAGATATACACGATACCCTCCTAGAGTTAACTTACCTCCGGAAGCGTCACAATATACCATCGTTCTAACAGGAGTGGCTCCCTTAAGAGAAGGTATTAAAGAATCACAAGGGGACCTGCGGAACAAGGTCATATTCTGGCTTAATAAACATCGTCCACTCCCCCCGTCATCCCCCACTGAAATTCTCTATGTAAGGAGAGTAGAATGGGTAGGTAAGGGTGAAAAAGATCTGGAAGGGGACTGTATCTTAATTTCATTCAGAGACCCCTCGGTGGTGGATAGAATCCAAAGGAAAGCTAGATTTGCTCGTCTGGGGGATGTCCAGACATTACACCTTGGTTACTTCTACCCCCACACGCACCCAAACAATCCAATGGGCCCCAATTATTGGAAATCTAAAGGGGGGAGGCCCCGAGAGCACTTAACTTACCACCCCCCACACTACCCTCCTCTCTTTAATCAATTCGAGGCACTGTCAGACCTAGAATGGGTTGACTGACTATGTGCACCGACCCAGTCACCAGATCCAGCTATAGTGAAGGGGGAAGGAGTGTATATCCCATTCACCCATACCTTTGAATCTGTAAAAGAGCAACAGTCCCTGTTTCAAAACAAAATTAGAATGCAGGGGGGGCTTGTTGAGGAAGACGTCGCCATTTCTAATATAGAAGAAACCAGATTAATAAATGCCTACTCCACGAGTCCCCATTCCCCACCCACCGACAGCAACAATCATGCAGAAATAGATCCACTAACTTCACATATGGTGTCTTGGAACGTTGCCGGAGTCAAGGCCCGCTTGGTCTCTGAGGACTGGTTGGAGTTCATAGGTAAATATGAGGTTGTGCTTCTGCAGGAAACATGGGCTACTGCCCCATTTTACATGGCCGGATTTATAAACTTCTTCAAACCAGCAATAAAAGGTACAAAAGGGCGGGCCTCAGGGGGATTGACCATATGGGTAAAACAGGCCTGGTGTTTCTCAGTTTCCGAACTGTATGTAGATAACCCGGATATACTAGCTATAAGGCTGAGCAAAGCAGGGGGACAGGATATGCTAATCATCAACATATACTCTAGAGGCCTCCCTGGCGGTCGATGCCCCAAGCTGATAGGCGCACTAGATACGCTATTAACGGGCTGGAATAAAGGCACATTTATCATGATAGCAGGTGACATTAATTGCACAATTGAGCCACTATATCTGCCTGAGGATAACTGGGGGTTTGAAGAAGATGCGACATGGAAAATCCCCGAACTTTCCAATAAATTACCAGTCAAATCAACGGAGGCCGCTCTGAATTGGACCGCTTTCTGTCTCACTTGGGGACTAAGGGCCGTGAATGGTCGCACTAAATCAGACATTGGAGCGTGCCACACCTTTGACAATGGTGTGAGGAAGAGCCGCATTGATTACATCTTCATAAAAATGGAATATTGGAGCCTCATTGCGGACATGGAAATCGTAATGCGCCCGGAAAGTGACCACAACCCGTTGTCCCTGAAATTTAAAACGTTTGACTTGACAATCTTAGCGGAACCAGATCCAAGGGGGCAAGGGGTGGTAACCATATCAAATGACCGGAGGAGACTGAAATGGTCAATTATATCAAATGATGAAACGATACTGGCCAACATCGAAAACGTGGTGATGAATGCTTCAAATAACATGAGGTCTGTTGCTGTTGAGAGTGGGCAGGGCGAATTAGATAAAATGATGGGAATACATGATAAATGTTTTTCTGAGCTTAAAATTATTCTGTCAAAACCATGTAAATCTAATACCGGGCATTTGAATGCTCCAAGAGCAAAATGGTACAACAGAGAGTGTAGAGAGGCCCATAGTTATCTAATAGAGAAAGTCAAATCCAGAGACATGAGTGCAGTAAAGTTGGCCAGACAAAAATACAAAAGAGTCCAATGGGAGGCAAAGAAGGGATGGGAAGATGATTTTTGGGCAGATCTTCTGGATGCTAGTAAATCCAACAACCAGACTAAATTCTGGGATATTGTTAAATGTGGAAAGGATGGTGAGTTCCGTACCCCGTCTAATCATGTATCCCCGGAAGCCTGGATAAACCATTACTCCTCCCAATTTTGCTCAGCAGTTGTTGACCCTACGTCCACATCGACCCTGCTATCTGTGATATCCCCTGGCAATGCGATTATGTCTTTTTCTGAAGCGGAAACGGAGCTCGCACTAGGCTTAACAAAGAGGGGGAAAGCTCCTGGGTTGGATCAAATCCCAGCAGACCTATTTAAAGCAAACATAGGTCTTTGGGTACCTTATTTAACTAGCGTAGCTAACACTATTGCGAGAGGTGCCCGCATCCCCAAGACATGGAAGGGGGCGGAGATAGTCCCCATACACAAAAAGGGAGATAGATCTAACCCAGGGAACTATCGCCCGATCAGTCTGATTGACTGCTTCCAGAAAGTTTTTGCTCGTATGATCCTGGCGAGAGTTCATGGGTGGATGGAACTTGAAGGAATACTGTCCCCATTACAGGCGGGCTTTAGATCCGGTACAAGTACCATTGACCAGGTCCTGAGGTTCTGCATGATCTTTTGGAAGTTCGTCATACTTGGCGGTGGCACCCTCTTTGCTGCTTTCATAGACTTGAAATCAGCTTTTGATTTGGTGCCGAGGGGGAAACTATGGCAGGTATTAAGGGACCTAGGAATGCCAGGGGAATTGGTTGAAATGATCATTAGATTACATGAAGACAACTTCGCTAGGGTCAGATGGGGGGCACAAGGGCAAGTTACGGACTCATTTCCGGTTTCACGAGGAGTTCGCCAGGGGTGCGTTCTCGCCCCCACCCTCTTCCTACTTTTTATAGATCAGGTAGTGAAATTTTTCGGGTCTACCAACACTGACGCACCGTCCCTGGCGGGGACTAAATTCCCAATGTTGATCTTTGCTGACGACACCCTCCTCCTTTCAAAAACCAGGGGAGGTTTACAGTTGGCTTTAAATCACTTTGAGGAATTTTGCAACCAAAATGACCTTCAGATAAATGTGGGGAAAACTAAGTTTATGGTTTTCTCCAGGAAAAAAACAATACATAGTAGTGTACAACTAAACAAGGTCAACCTGGAACAAGTTGACACGATTGTGAGAAGTTGGCCCGATATGCAGCGTTCGCTATTCTAGCGACCGCTATGTATCGTTCCAAATGACCCTTATGGTGATTGGTTGTAAGGCAACCTATAGACCAGCTATCCTAGTAGCGTGGATACGAGCAGTCTAAGGCTAAAGACTCGAGAGGGCGTGTTAAGCCAGCTGTTTACCACACATGTACCCCTTGAACACCAAGTGAAAGGACACCACACAAGTGTTATGAAAATAAACAGGATATTTATTAAGATTCACAACAGCCCTGTACTCTTTATGAGGACAGGGTACTAAGCACAAACCAAATCTCTTAGGAAAATACTTCAAGTGCACAATTAAACAAGTGTCCGAGGACACGGAAAGTTTAGTGGTCTCGGGCGGACCCGATAAGGCAAGTCGGAAGCGAAGGGCTCGGGACCCTAGAGTAAAGAGGCTATGCAGGCACCGAAATGCCGAGTTACCTAGCCACGAGGGCTGCGGCTGCACAAGTCTTACAGGCGTCGGGGTCTTCGCTGACAAGCCAGGAGCCGGAAGAAAAGGAGTTGCTGGCCGGCGACCAGTGATGATTAGTTCGTAGAGATCCAAGCCTGGATCAGAGATCGATGATACCTGAAAGCAGAGGGGACCAAGTTCGTACTACTAGCCAGTAGTCAGAGGGTACCAGGAAGGCACCGGTTGGCCGTCACCTCGACCAGGTGAGTGGGCGACGCTAGGCTCTGCAGTCTCACGGACCAGGAGGCGTTGTCGGCGACCAGGATGGAGGTGCGAGCTGTCCCACGAAGGATGATGCTGTCGGCGTCGCTGGGCCCAGGATTGGGGCAACAAGCCTTGGCAGATCTCAGGGCCACGTGGTAGGCCTAAGATGGCGTCTTGAATGGACCAGGAGGGTCCGGGGTGCTCCTTTCCTCAAAGGGGAGCAAGGGCCGGTCTGGAGCAACCAGACCAGCGGCGTTGATTGCCGGATGTCGTCACAGGAGGGCACAAGCCAGCGGCTAGTGACCAGACAACGTGCTGAGCAGCGAGCAGAAGGGCCCCACGCAGATCGTGGAGATGCTGGGAGACTGCACTTCGGTGCTGGAGCGGCTCAGGGTCGGGGCTTCTCGGACCCCAGAGCACTCACCAGAGAATTACTTCGATGGTTGTGCTGGTTTAAGAAAGCGTGCAGGTTTTGATGATGGCCGGTCCCTCGAGGTCTCGTCACACCCACAGATCACAGCTGAGCTGATGACGTGGGTAGAGGTCAGAGGTGCCAGGGAAGCCGGTTCTCGTCGAGCTGGGCCGTCGGATCCTTGAGGAAGGACTTGCAGCAAACCGCAGAGTTCTTAGATGGTGCCCGCTGATGCAGGGTGACTACTCCTTAGTCACAAGGGAGAAATCTTGAGAAGAGTCTTGAATGTCCTTTCGTGGAAAGTAGTTCTTGATTCAAAGATGATCTAATTTGGAAGGGTCCCCGCTCCGGCCTTTATCCTAAAGAAAGGGGTGGGTACATGACTAGGTCCTGCCCTAAGGGTGGGACCAGGAAGTGGGGTAGTTACACCCCTCTCCCCTGCCGGACTTTCCCCAGGCCAGGGCTGGCGCACCTGGAACTGGTTCTGACCGGCGGATGCGTAGTGAGCACCGGGGTGCCACTCCGCAGTCACCTTCTCGCAAAAGCCCTACCTACCCAGAATACACAAACCCTGTCTGGGACGGTGCGAACACCGCCCTCGACAGGAAACCCGGGGTTCACAGTTACATACATGTCGTGTCCCTCTAGAAGGGCGGAATGCTAACCTCGTTGCCAGAATTGGTGAGAGGGCTGCATCCCGATTCGTATGACACCTTACTCGACATGTCTTGATAACGCGATACCGAAGTTACCGATATGGTACGCGTTATCATGGAACAGCCATTGGGTCTTGATTCCGCAAGCTGCAACCGGGCTCGGCTCAGGCCAGAACACAGTTCACACGAGCCCACGCACTCTGCCTTCAGGATTGTCAAGGCCTGCCATAGGAGTGACTGATAGGAGCTCGGGTGTCCATTGTATGGTTAGATATAGAGCTACTATACCTAAAGCAAAGGGTGAGTACACGACTTTGCCCCAGCGGTCATGCAGCCAGTTGTGTCAAATTTAGGCGGCCAGCCAGGGGTGGCATAATACATGCTGCAGCCCCTGGCGGCCCTGGGTACACCTATGCCCTGAGTTACAGGGTCTGATAAGGTGGCCCAGCACCAATTGGTAAATGTACCTAGGGTACATATCGTAATTGAGACAGAGAACAGCCAGGCTGTGGGTCTGATTGGCAGGCCCACAGCCAGAGAAAGTCGTAAACCAGTGAAACAAAAGCAAAAAAATCTGGGTGATCATAGGATTGCAGACCCTACTCTCCTACATGACCCCCCCCCCCCCCAAACGTCGGAACAATAAGCTAACCTTGACCAGGTGAGTCTTCTTGTTCTAAGTGGAAATATCTGGAGAGCCCATCGGCATTGCCATGATCAGTACCAGGTCTATGTTCCACCGTAAAGTCCATCCCCTGTAGGGAAATGGACCACCTAAGCAGTTTGGGGTTTTCACCCTTCATCTGATTTAGCCACAAGAGGGGCTTATGGTCGGTCTGAATGTTGAAGTGAGTGCCAAACAAGTATGGCCTCAGCTTCTTCAGGGCCCAAACCACAGCAAAGGCCTCCCTCTCAATAGCCGACCAATTCTTCTCTCTAGGGGTCAGCCTTCTGCTTATAAAAGCAATGGGCTGGTCTTGACCATCAAAATTCAGTTGAGAAAGAACAGCTCCCACACCCAACTCCGAAGCGTCTGTTTGGACAATGAATGGTTTGGAGTAGTCTGGACTCTTAAGGATAGGCGCCGTGCACATGGCCTGCTTTAGGTCATCGAATGGTTTTTGACAGCTCGCTGTCCACTGAACCTTTTTTGGCATTTTCTTACTTGTCAGTTCGTTTAATGGTGTCACGATGGAACCATAGTTCCTGACAAACTTTCGGTAGTATCCAGTCAGGCCCAAGAAAGCTCGAACCTGAGTCTGGGTGGTTGGAGGAGCCCAGTCCCTGATTGACTGTATTTTGCTCTCCAGTGGCTGAACCTGGCCTCCACCTACAAGGTGGCCCAGGTATACAACCTGTGTCTGCCCTATCTGGCACTTGGTGGCCTTGATAGTGAGGCCTGCTGCTTGCAGAGCCTCTAACACTTTCCGCAGGTGGACCAGGTGATCCTCCCAGGTGGAGCTAAAGACAGCGATATCGTCTAGATATGCCGCACAGAAGTCATCCAGCCCAGTAAGGACTTGATTCACCAACCTTTGGAAGGTGGCAGGTGCATTTTTCAGACCAAAGGGCATCACCACGAACTGATAATGCCCACCAGGGGTAGAAAATGCGGTCTTAGGCTTGGCGTCCTCAGCTAACCTGATTTGCCAATACCCAGCTGTCAGGTCAAACGTACTTAAGTAGTTGGCCGAAGCCAATCTATCGATAAGCTCGTCTGCCCTTGGTATTGGGTGGGCGTCAGTCTTAGTGACTGCATTGAGACCCCTGTAGTCTACGCAGAACCTCATCTCTTTCTTACCGCCCGGGGTGTGAGGTTTCGGCACTAGAACTACGGGACTAGCCCAAGGGCTATCCGAGGGTTCAATGACTCCCAGCTCCAACATTTTCTGTACTTCACTCTTGATGCAGTCTCTAACGTGATCAGGCTGCCGGTAGATTTTACTCTTGACGGGCAAGCTGTCACCAGTGTCAACCTCATGGGTGCACCAATCGGTCTGACTGGGGGTTAGAGAGAACATATGTCTGAAAGACTGAAGAACCTGTTTACAGTCTTTCTGCTGATGTTCGGAGAGGCTGCCACAAAAGACAACACCATCTACCGATCCATCGTCAGGGTTCTGAGTGAGCAGGTCGGGGAGAGGGTCACTCTCCTCCTCCTGTCCCTCATCTAGGGCCATGAGCAAACTCATGTCCTTCCTGTCGACATATGCCTTGAGCCTGTTGACATGAAGCACCCTGTGGGGGCTCCGGGGAGTTCCCAGGTCGACCAGGTAGGTGACCTCTCCCTTTTTCTCCAGGATGGTGTAGGGCCCGGACCATTTGTCCTTGAGTGCTGCTGGGGCCACTGGCTCCAACACCCACACCTTCTGTCCGGGCTGGTAAACAGTCAAGACAGCCTTTTGGTCATGCCAAGCTTTCTGGAGTTCTTGGCTGGCCTTAAGGTTTTCTGATGCCTTCTCCATGTATTCAGCCATCCGCGAGCGGAGGCCAAGCACATAGTCCACTATGTTGGCTGCAGGCTTTTTGAGAGGTCTCTCCCATCCTTCCTTCACCAAACACAGGGGTCCTCTTACAGGATGCCCGTACAAAAGTTCAAAAGGGCTGTAGCCAACCCCCTTCTGTGGGACTTCTCTGTAGGCGAACAAAAGGCAGGGGATCAGGACGTCCCATCTACGCCGAAGCTTTTCAGGTAGTCCATGAATCATCCCTTTCAGGGTCCTGTTGAATCTCTCAACAAGCCCATTGCATTGTGGATGATAGGGTGTAGTGAACTTGTAGTTGACACCACATTCCTTCCACATAGCAGTTAAGTAGCTCGACATAAAGTTTGCACCTCTGTCGGAGACGACCTCCTTAGGGAAGCCCACTCTGGAGAATAGTCCAACTAGGGCTCTTGCCACAACAGGCGCTGTAGTGGTCCTAAGGGGAATAGCTTCAGGATACCTGGTGGCATGATCCACTACCACCAGTATAAACTTGTGCCCTGATGCTGTTGGTGGTTCCATGGGACCGACGATGTCAATCCCCACCCGTTCAAAGGGCACCCCCACCACAGGCATTGGTATAAGGAGGGCCTTTGTCGTGCCACCTGACTTACCACTGGCTTGGCAAGTGACACAGGAGCGGCAAAACTCCTTCGTATCTTCGTTCATATGAGGCCAGTGAAAGTGTGAGACGAGCCTGTCCCACGTCTTCGTCTGGCCTAAGTGACCTGCTAAGGGAATCTCGTGGGCCAAGGTAAGTAGGAAACCTCGCTGAGACAAGGGTACAACCAGCCTCCTGGTCATGCCAGGCTTGGGGTCTCTTGACTCAGTGTACAGGAGTCCATCTTCCCAGTATACCTTGTGGGTACCTGTGGCGTTCCCAGCAGCCTCAGCAGCAGCCTGCTGTCTGAGGGGTTCAAGAGAAGGGCAGTCTAATTGGTCCTTCCCCAGGTCTTCCCTTGAGGGTCCCCCTGAACCCAAGAATTCAACTTGATCAAGTTCGAACTCTCTAGGCTCAGTTTCCCTCAATTCCTGTAGGTCAGCCTCCTCTGAGACTTGATCCACGACCTGGGGCAAGGGGGAAGGCGCAGCCTTAACCCTACCGCTCTTTTTCTTGGGAGGTGTCTGGTCCGTTGTTCCAGGATCCAGCACCTGTTCAGTGGGGCATTTCCTGACCTGTGACCTGGTCACAGCGAACACATGTGCTGGCAAGCCTAACATTTCCATGTGAGTCCGGTGCTCCACTTCTGACCATTGTGATGACTCCAAATCATTGCCCAACAAACAATCCACTGGGAGGTCTGAACTAACTACAACCTTCTTTTGGCCAGTTACCCCTCCCCGGGAGAAAGCTACAATTGCCATACTGTGATTGGTAGTGACATTGCTTGCATTGGTCACCAGGAATTCTGTACCTGGCATGATCTGTCCAGGGTCCACAAAGTTAGGTGTCACCATGGTGACACTGGCACAAGTGTCCCTATAGGCCTGAGCCATTTTTCCATTTATGAAAGGTGTCTGTCTGTATTTGCCCAAAGTATTGGGACTTACGTCAGGGGACACATCCACATCCCCTGTACTGACAAGGACAGCCTGAGTGAGTGTACCAACTAAGGTGTCACGCCCCTCAGAACCCAGGGTTAACCCTACTAAACCCTTGGGAGGTGCACTACCACTGCTGGCTGTACTAGGGGGCACAGGTGCCTTAGGGGCTGCAGTGGCAGGAGTCTGACCTCCTCCTTTCTTGGTGCACTCACTAAACCAGTGAGATTTACTTTTACAGTACTGGCACCATCTTTTGGATTGGCCTTCTTTCTTCTTTTGGGGAGCCTGACCCCCACCCTCTTTGGGTTGTTGGGGACCTGTCGAAGACTTCTGGTCATTTTGTTCCCCCTTAGAATCTTTACCCTTCTGGTCTGCTTTCTTCTGACCACCTTGATTCTGGCCCTGGTTCTGTTTAACTCTTGTACGAACCCATCTGTCTGCCTTCTTTCCCAATTCTTGGGGAGAGGTCAGATCCGAGTCGACAAGATGCTGATGCAACAACTGGTTCTGACAATTGTTTAAAATTTGTTCTCTCATCATCAAATTATACAATCCTTGGTAATCAGTAACCTTACTGCCCAGCAACCAGCCCTCAAAAGCCTTAGTGGCACAATCGACAAAGTCAGACCAATCTTGAGACTGTGTTTTCTGGGTATCCCTGAACAGCACCCTGTACTGCTCAGTGGTTAGGCCGAACCCTTCAACCAGTGTATTCTTCAAGACGTGGTAATTATTAGCATCCTCTACCCTTGTGGTGAGGAGCTGGTCTCTTCCTTTACCTTCAAAGGAGAGCCACAAGATAGCTGCCCACTGACTCTGGGGAACACCTTGCACAGTGCAGGCCCTCTCCAAAGCAGTAATCCATTTGTGGATGTCGTCCCCTTGTTTAAAGGGGGGCACTATCTTACCAAGGTGTTTTGTATCAAAACTCTTTTCCCTATTGCTAGGTACAATGCTGCCACCAGTGGGGACTACCCCACTTAACTGTTGCTCTCTAGCAAAGGCAAGCCTTTCTATGGCCAGGGCAAGTTCTTCCCTCTCAATCCTCAGATTAGCTGCCCTTTCCTTAGCTTCGTACACTCTCCTCTGAGGGGACGTCATCCCTCTTTGAGACGAGTTGTGAGAGCCATTGGTTTGAAGGGATCTGCCAGAGTCTCTTGACAGAGATCTGGCTCGTCCATTCCCAATGTTAAGCTGACCTGATAGTGGCCCCAGGGGTCCCCCAGTACCACTGTCATGTTTGCTTAAGTTGGACCTGCTTAGTCTAACGACTTCTACCTGTCCCTTATCTGCCTCATCCCCAGAGGGATCCTCATTCTCATCATCCTCTACATCTTCAGTCTCAGCTGAGAGGTGGATGAGGTCAGGATCGTCTCTGGTTCCCTCGAGGGGAGGCATGTCTCCTTCTGGATTAGAATGGCTAAGAAGCTTCTCAGCCTTTCTGGCATCATAAGTCTCTAGGAGACCAATCAGAAAGGAGGTAGTGGGGTTAGCCCCTTGCTTAATCTTCCTAGAGTTACATACTTGTCGCAACTCGCGGAAGCTAAGCACAGTATATCTTGAAGGGATGACCTGTGGAGGGTCAACTGACACGAGGGGAGACTCAGAGTTTCCTCCTTTGTCCGACATACTGTTTCTAGTGTGGTGTAAGTGATGCACCTACCTACACTATGTGTTTCCCTACTGATCCCTTGCTAAGAGTTGCAGCCAAGGTGTGCTAAGCCTTGAGGAGCTGCAACAGCTGGTTCAGTAGAACTCAGAGTATTCTAAGCTTTAGTTATATGTACTAACAGTACTTATGTGATCTTTCAACAAGATATTCTTAGGATACGTGTGGCAAAACAACAGCAAGCTCAAATCCCAACCGCTGCTCACCAATGTGAGAAGTTGGCCCGATATGCAGCGTTCGCTATTCTAGCGACCGCTATGTATCGTTCCAAACGACCCTTATGGTGATTGGTTGTAAGGCAACCTATAGACCAGCTATCCTAGTAGCGTGGATACGAGCAGTCTAAGGCTAAAGACTCGAGAGGGCGTGTTAAGCCAGCTGTTTACCACACATGTACCCCTTGAACACCAAGTGAAAGGACACCACACAAGTGTTATGAAAATAAACAGGATATTTATTAAGATTCACAACAGCCCTGTACTCTTTAGGAGGACAGGGTACTAAGCACAAACCAAATCTCTTAGGAAAATACTTCAAGTGCACAATTAAACAAGTGTCCGAGGACACGGAAAGTTTAGTGGTCTCGGGCGGACCCGATAAGGCAAGTCGGAAGCGAAGGGCTCGGGACCCTAGAGTAAAGAGGCTATGCAGGCACCGAAATGCCGAGTTACCTAGCCACGAGGGCTGCGGCTGCACAAGTCTTACAGGCGTTGGGGTCTTCGCTGACGAGCCAGGAGCCGGAAGAAAAGGAGTTGCTGGCCAGCGACCAGTGATGATTAGTTCGTAGAGATCCAAGCCTGGATCAGAGATCGATGATACCTGAAAGCAGAGGGGACCAAGTTCGTACTACTAGCCAGTAGTCAGAGGGTACCAGGAAGGCACCGGTTGGCCGTCACCTCGACCAGGTGAGTGGGCGACGCTAGGCTCTGCAGTCTCGCGGACCAGGAGGCATTGTCGGCGACCAGGATGGAGGTGCGAGCTGTCCCACGAAGGATGATGCTGTCGGCGTCGCTGGGCCCAGGATTGGGGCAACAAGCCTTGGCAGATCTCAGGGCCACGTGGTAGGCCTAAGATGGCGTCTTGAATGGACCAGGAGGGTCCGGGGTGCTCCTTTCCTCAAAGGGGAGCAAGGGCCGGTCTGGAGCAACCAGACCAGCGGCGTTGATTGCCGGATGTCGTCACAGGAGGGCACAAGCCAGCGGCTAGTGACCAGACAACGTGCTGAACAGCGAGCAGAAGGGCCCCACGCAGATCGTGGAGATGCTGGGAGACTGCACTTCGGTGCTGGAGCGGCTCAGGGTCGGGGCTTCTCGGACCCCAGAGCACTCACCAGAGAATTACTTCGATGGTCGTGCTGGTTTAAGAAAGCGTGCAGGTTTTGATGATGGCCGGTCCCTCGAGGTCTCGTCGCACCCACAGATCACAGCTGAGCTGATGACGTGGGTAGAGGTCAGAGGTGCCAGGGAAGCCGGTTCTCGTCGAGCTGGGCCGTCGGATCCTTGAGGAAGGACTTGCAGCAAACCGCAGAGTTCTTAGATGGTGCCCGCTGATGCAGGGTGACTACTCCTTAGTCACAAGGGAGAAATCTTGAGAAGAGTCTTGAATGTCCTTTCGTGGAAAGTAGTTCTTGATTCAAAGATGATCTAATTTGGAAGGGTCCCCGCTCCGGCCTTTATCCTAAAGAAAGGGGTGGGTACATGACTAGGTCCTGCCCTAAGGGTGGGACCAGGAAGGGGGGTAGTTACACCCCTCTCCCCTGCCGGACTTTCCCCAGGCCAGGGCTGGCGCCCCTGGAACTGGTTCTGACCGGCGGATGCGTAGTGAGCACCGGGGTGCCACTCCGCAGTCACCTTCTCGCAAAAGCCCTACCTACCCAGAATACACAAACCCTGTCTGGGACGGTGCGAACACCGCCCTCGACAGGAAACCCTTTGTCCAAGCGCTCCTCGCTGGAAGGACTCCCAGCAGCAGGAGGTCAGACTCGTGTCTGTGGTGGCAGCATCCATTTTGTGGAGCTGAGGCTTCAGTTAAATTTAACCGGGGTTCACAGTTACGTACATGTCGTGTCCCTCTAGAAGGGCGGAATGCTAACCTCGTCGCCAGAATTGGTGAGAGGGCTGCATCCCGATTCGTATGACACCTTACTCGACATGTCTTGATAACGCGATACCGAAGTTACCGATATGGTACGCGTTATCATGGAACAGCCATTGGGTCTTGATTCCGCAAGCTGCAACCGGGCTCGGCTCGGGCCAGAACACAGTTCATACGAGCCCACGCACTCTGCCTTCAGGATTGTCAAGGCCTGCCATAGGAGTGACTGATAGGAGCTCGGGTGTCCATTGTATGGTTAGATATAGAGCTACTATACCTAAAGCAAAGGGTGAGTACACGACTTTGCCCCAGCGGTCATGCAGCAAGTTGTGTCAAATTTAGGAGGCCAGCCAGGGGTGGCATAATACATGCTGCAGCCCCTGGCGGCCCTGGGTACACCTATGCCCTGAGTTACAGGGTCTGATAAGGTGGCCCAGCACCAATTGGTAAATGTACCTAGGGTACATATCGTAATTTAGACAGAGAACAGCCAGGCTGTGGGTCTGATTGGCAGGCCCACAGCCAGAGAAAGTCGTAAACCAGTGAAACAAAAGCAAAAAAATCTGGGTGATCATAGGATTGCAGACCCTACTCTCCTACAACGATGACGTACCTGGGGGTCACTCTGGATTGCCGACTGTCTTGGAAACCACAAATAGAGACCCAACAGTTAAAACTAGCTCAACTGACTGGATGCCTCCTGCGTGAGCAAAAGAAATCAATCACTAAAAGGGTCCCGGCCCTACAAATTTATGATGTCAAAATGAACGCTGCGACTCTTTATGGGGCAGAGTTATGGGGCTTCATGGACCTCACGAGTTTGTATAGGATTCAGTGCAGGTTTCTTCGTAACCTGGTGGGGCTGCCCCAATCAACCCCACTGATCCCACTTTGCCATGACATGGGTTGCCTACCAATAAGTGACATGGCAAGATATAGAGTAGTGTCCACTTGGAGGCGCATATGGACTTCGGAGGATTTGGCTCTTTTTGCAAAGGAGCTAACCGAGGTGAAGGCCATGGGGGGTTCGGAGCGAATCCCATGGCTTTGCTCGGTGAAAAAGAGTCTGTGTGACATGGGCTTGAGCCATCTGTGGGTCTCGCCAGGCACAAACAATTTCCCCTCGAAAAAGGAATTTAAGGGATTATTTTGGGCCTCAACTCGCCTTTCTTTAGCACACGCCTCTAGCTCCGAAGACCTGACGGGGCGCTTTTTAAGGTTTAAGCTGGATCCAGCCCGTGAGATATATTGGGACCTTATCTCCAGGCCAATGGACAAAAAATTGTACCACCAATTCCGGGTGGGCTCATTACCCCTTAATTCCTTCACCTCGTCTTGGGGCAATAATTCCAATAATCTTTGTAGTTGTTGCCACGGAAGTAAGGAAACAGAGGGCCACTTTTTGTTTGCCTGTCCTCAATACAGAGAACCCCGCTCAAAATGGCTAAAACCGATTTTTAAACGTTTGAAGTGTAAAAAATCCTCGGATGCTATATGGGCTTTAAAAACAAACACCTCTGATTTCATTGTGATATGTTTGGCCAAGTATTTAGGTTGGGCATGGGCAATCAGAGCTAGAAGGAATTTAACTGCCTCATAATCACAAAGTGTAAAGTGCATAGTGTTCTTCTGTATATGTCAAATCCAGTTTTTTCTATGATTAGCCATATTTAATGTCTAGTTCCTTTAGAACAATGGTTGAATAACTTTTTAATTGTCGATTTTACGCCTATTGCATATATGTTGATAACATCCTGACATTACTTCTTTTTTTAATAAGATTCCGTATAATGTGGAGACTATGAAATTGTTTTTGTTTGATTGTTTGTCGAAATTGTCTTTTATGATTTTATCATCGAAATAAAGACATTAAAAACTGAAACTGATCACTCAAGAGGTTACTCCACCATCAGTTGATTTATTTTAAGTTACGTGTTTCGCCTGACACACTCAAGATGGAAACATCTAAGTAGACACAAAAATCGACTAAATTATGTGAATGCCTGCCAGTATGGGAATGAATTATACAGGGAAGCCTTTATTAAGAAACCTGCACGCATGGTGCCAGAAATGGATGTGCATTTAAAACATCGGAGGTTTTCGACTGCTGATTCAAACAAATGAACTTTATCAATGCTGTTCACATGGGATCGCTGGAAAGAGGACTGTGGCATTTCGCCTCTCACCTGCACCACCAGCTGTTTGGATGCATGCCAACTAAGCCACACCATGGACTAATATATATGAACAAGCATGCATTGGTGGTAGTGGTGGTGTAAATAAATAAATAAATATATATATATATATATATATATATATATATATATATATATATATATATATATATATTCAATGAAAAAACCATTGGTTTTAGGCCATATATAGTTAGGGATTTGCATTTACAAAACCTTATTTTACTCGCATAAAACCATTGAAATTCCATATATAGTTAGATGCGCTAACTATATATCGCGCACCCGCAATCCACTGCTGATGATGTCACATATTACATCATTCATGACATGGTCAGTGACATCACTGATGACATCACTGATGACAACTCAAATGACATCACTGATGACATCTCAAATGACATCACTGAGGACATCACTGATGACAAGAAAATACGAAAATAGTGAGATGAACTGAGCTCCACACCATGAGAGCTGCAAGACAGCTCGACTCCGTCACCCACCCCGCCCAAAATAACGACAAACCCTATGCAAATATTAAAAATATAGACAACACACCAGCAAAGAAACAGGGTAAAACATTTTATTAAATAACTATTTACATAACTATTTTATACTTTTTATTGCCCGATCCGGCTAGCTCAATCGATCGAGCATGAAACTCATGCACTCTGATAGCAAGCGTTGCTACTGATGCTATGCAGACCAAAACTGGTTTTCAGTTTGTACATTTTTCTAGATTTTTCAATCCAAGGTTGGTTGACTTTGTAGAACGATGGCTTCAGATTTTCAACATACGGTGTGGTGGCGCGGACTGGGAGGGGGCGCTTCGCTCCTGCCCCCTCCCCAAGTAAGATTTTCATACGTGAAAGTACGTTAATGGTTTTGGTCCCTGAGTTGCTTCAATGTCACTGCCATTCTCAAATGGCATAAGTTCTGGATGTTGGGTGCCATAGTTCAGAGTTCTGAGCAGCGCTTGTAACACTGTCTGAAGCTTATTTCCACCTACTGCAGCTTCACTATTCTCAAAGTAAGTCAGTGTCGTTTGTGGACCTGACTGCATTTGAAAACAATGTGATATGAAACCTTCCTAAACAGCTTGACGGAGGCCCCCGAGGGGCGGTGTGATGGCCATGGACTCGGAGAAGACACTTGGCTCCGACCCCCTCCCCAAGTCTTATAGCACCGGTGTAGCCTGAGATCGCCCCCGACATAGGCGGCCGGCTCTCGGGGTCTGGCGGAACTTTTTGCCTTTTGATGACTCTTCTATTCTGGACCTTGTCCCACAATCCGTTTGACCTGAAGACACGCTGTAGTGGGGCGCCCCTTTACCGTTTCAGTTGCCATTCCGCCCGCTTTTGCTACACTGTGCCTCTTCCGCCATTCAGCTGTTTACCGCCCGCTCTTGCAACTACAGCGTCTCGCTCACCATGTAGTTGAGTTGCTCCCGCTCTTGCGGTGCAGCGATAGGCGGCTGCCACAGGACTCTCAAAATGGCGGCCGGCTCTTCGGTTTTGAGCCTGGTCCACTAAAATGGCCCTGGGACACCTTTGAACTCGGACGCTTCCCTGATAGGGCTTGGGTCCCATTCTCGAAAGCGTCCCCTCAGCCGTGAAGATTCTACAAAAGTCTTGGGGGCCCCCGACTCCCGCAAGCTTCTGGTGGGGAGCGGCTGCCATGTCTGCTCGTGGAATGGCCACGACGGAGCTACGAGATGGTAGTGCTCTCATGCTGACGCCAGCTTTAGTCTGAAACATCCAGAAACACTGTAGACTACCAATTCGATCAGTTCCGGTAGCGCCCCAACATGACCCGGAAGAGAAGAACTTGCCCTCCCCTCTTTGACTGATGGTTCTTGTTGCCTGTCCCCTCTGTTGTCATTTAACAGAACTTTTTGGACTGCTGAAAGGGGTTGTGTTCCGAACACTGGTTGGTGGAGACATTTTGACTATATTCTTGACCTACGTTGTCGCGTAATGCGTTATATGACACGCCGCGTTAGCGCACCCGGAAGTGATCCGAGGCGCGGCGCGCAGCGCGTAACGTAAGCATAACAGGTCATGTGACTTGTTAATAAAACTTTTCTTTGGTTCATTTTACTTTTGTTATTTTAATGATGAAAAGCTTGGTCATATGACCTAAAAATTACGCTTTTTATTGTTTTCGAACATTATTTTTTTTTAAACATATGTTATAATATTCCAGGCTAATGTACTTTCCCGGAAAATTTAAAACTGTCCTGCAAGTAAAATATATTCCTTTTTCAAGAAAAAGGGCGTTTCTTCGTTCCATGACGGAGCCGTTGAGTAAAAGAGACTCGGCCTGCTGTCTTAGTCGCCGATACGCCTGATTATCAGATTCTTATCGATCACTTTATGTTGCAGAAATGAAAAACACAACTGCCCTTGACCATTTATCTTTACTGCGTTCTTACATATTATACCTTTTATCCGTCATGTAATTGGACTGCTTTATTTCACTTGCCTTTTACTGATTCGAAAACAGTGACTAAAAGTAAAAACTTTACCAATGTAAATACTACTACCATGTTTTGTTTTAAAAACCTTTATTGTGAAAATGTCAGTATACAAATACGGGCCTATAACCACGTGGGCCGGCCACGGAGCAAACTGGAATCGTATATGATGAGGAGACATTTACATTATGGAGGAACGTAACGAACGAGCCATTAGGTTGCAAGAACTAAGGTGTCTAACAGTTGCGGAATCGGTGGACGTACATTTTGTAATTAAAATACGACAGCGCCACTTACAAAAAAGTTATCTAGATATACATTTGCGTGCAAGTACCATGGGTGACGTTAATTCGAACTTTCAATAGTACAGTAATCAATAACACATCAGAACTTAATATCAATAGGGATGTCGAAATATTCAATCAATTCTCGTCCCCGCCCGCCATGAGCATCAAAACTGCATTCATATCTCGTGATATCAAGGTTGTTCAACCAGTACACAACAAGGAGTTACGAGTCCCATTTATACCGGCGCCATTTTGGGCGAGGCCGGGCAGGTCCAAGATATAGTCAAAATGTCTCCACCAACCATCGGCCAGACCAGAACCCCTTTGGGCCCTTTATGCTACAAGATGGTGTCTTCCATTCAGAAAATATTATTGGCAGCATTTTGAAAGGAAACATAAACAGCCGTTCTCCTAGTGAGTTTCACATTGTTACATTTAGGAAGAATGTTGAAGAGTAGTATGTGGAAAATCTGAAGCCATTTTTCTACAAACTCTCAATCAGCCTTGGATGGAAAAAAAATCCTGAAGAATGTACAAACTGAAAACCAATTTTTGTCTGTATAGCATCAACAGCAACGCGTGAGTCAGCTTTGTGTCAAGCCGCCATTTTCATTCACTCAATAGCGTCCCCCTGCACACATTCAGGGACCTGGTCGTGTTTTCAGATGAAACGGATTGTAGGACAAGAAGCAGAAAAGAAAAGGAAAAAAGTTCCGCCGGACCTCGGGAGCCGGCCGCCTATGTCATGTGCGACCTTTGGCCACACCAGGGCAATAGTGAAGCTGCAGCAGGTGCAAATAAGCTTCAGACAGTCTTACAAGCACTGCTCAGAACTCTCAACTATGCAACTCAACATCCAGGACTTGCCATTCGGATCTTGGTGCCTTGTGCTGGTTCCGACCTATTCACACATCGGACCACTACTGACATCACCTCATAAGCCAACGGGGCACCCCACGCCGACTTTCGGCGCAGCATTGTAGGATGGCCACACCAGTGCGGCAACTTGCTGGACACCACCTCGGTGCCATCCGGATCTCGGCGCGTTCGAGTCACTGTACCGCAAGAGTGACCGCAACTCAGCTGGACACGCCGTCTTTCGGCGCAGCATTGTAGGATGGCCACACCAGTGCGGCAATTTGCTGGACACCACCTCGGTGCCATCCGGATCTCGGTGCGTTGTGCTGCCTTCGGCCTACTGTAGCCGCAAGTGCGGACGCAACTCAGTTTGACGGCCAGTGAAACGCTAAGGGGCGCCGCACTGCAGCCGAGGAGCCTCCATCTTGGGGGAGACGCACAGCCCCCACTGACTGACGCGACCTCACAGGCCAACGGGGCGCCCCACGCCGACTTTCGGTGCAGCATTGTAGGATGGCCACACCAGTGCGGCAATTTGCTGGACACCACCTCGTTGCCATCCGGATCTCAGCGCGTTGTGCTGCCTTCGGCCTATTCGCACATCGGTCCGCTACTGACGCCGCCTCACCTGCCAACGGATTTTCTACGCTTTTTGTAGCCCTATGCCGCATAACAGGTCATGTGACTTGTTTATAAAACTTTTCATTGGTTCATTTTACTTTTGGTTTCCTAAAGATGGAAGGCTTGGTCATATGACCTAAAAATAACACTTTTCATTGGTTTAGAACATTTTTTTTTCCCAAACGATGAAAGCCCCACCTTGTTTCTGGATGTTTCAGACTGAAGCTGGCGTCAGCATGAGAGCACCACCATCTCGTGGCTCCGTCGTGGTCATTCCGCGAGCAATCATGGCAGCCGCTCCCCACCGGAAGCCTGCGGGAGTCGAGGGCCCCCAAGACTTTTGTAGAATCTTCACGGCTGAGGGGACGCTTTTCGAGAATGGAGCCCAAGCCCTAGCAGGCAAGCGTCCGAGTTCCAAGGTGTCCCAGGGCCATTTTAGTGGACCAGGCCCAAAACCGAAGAGCCGTCCGCCATTTTAAGAGTCACGTGGCAGCCGCCTATCGCTGCACTGCAAGAGTGGGAGCAACTCAACAACATGGTGAGCGAGACGCTGTAGCCGCAAGAGCGGGCGCAACTCAGCTGGATGGCCGCCACCTGGGGAGGCCCGTTCACGCCGCCTCCCCCACGCCCCCCCCCCCGGGCCGCCCCACGCCAATTTTCGGAGCAGCATTGTAGGATACCAAAACCAGTGCGCCAGTTTACTGGACATCACCTGGGTGCCATCAACATCTCAGCGCGTTCTGCTGCCTTGGGACTATTCGCACAACAGACCGCTACTGACGAGGCCTCCCCCCGCACCACCCGGGACGCCCCACGCCAATTTTCGGAGCAGCATTGTAGGATACCAAAACCAGTGCGGCAATCAGGCGACATCACCTGGGTGCCGTCCAGAACTCAGCACGTTGTGCTGCCTTGGGACTATTCGCACAAAAGACAGCTTCTGACAATTGTTGCTTTTTTTGGTGAAAAATGTTTAAATGTTTTTACAGTTTTTGTTCCGTTTGTTATATTTAAAAGTTAATAAAGTTTTATAATCCCACTTTGTTTGAGTGCTTTTTTTTTTTTTTTTTAAACGGGTGAATGGGGCCTTGAATCGGGTTATTGTCATGTGTGGGCTTTGCAAGTGTACTGCTACAGGATCGGACATTTCAAACTCAAATGCACGTTCTTTTTCTTACCTTTCCGAAGCATGGAGCGCAATAGCAGGCAGAGAAAGGGTGATGCAAGTGTTGAACACTGCCTAGCCTGTAAGTTGCTGGCATTCCCCCCCCCCCCCCGCCCGCTCCTGAAAGAGGACACACACACACCGCCGCCCCGAGTACTTCACAGATCTTTAAAAGACCATGCGCTTGTTTATGAGGCTTAAATGGTTTATCAACCCTTCTAGAACCCCTGCATCGACCCTCTGACGTTTCCTGGAAGAATTACCACGTAACACAATACCAAGCCCTGTCAGCTGAAACCCCCGAGGAATCATGGGGCATATTATCAAGGGGGTTTATCTCCGCTTTTTTGGCTTTAAAAGCCAAGAAAGCGGAGATAAAATTATCTCCCTATTACCAAGCTGTCGCTAACACCAGTTAGTGACAGCTAAAAGGAGATAGCGACCATCGTGGGCCCCGCTTTGCATGTCAGTGATAGTGCCCTGAGCAGTTCTTAGCCATGTTATCCAATGGGAGGTGGATAACATGGCTAAGAGCATTTGCTAGATAATACATGAATATCGCTGACTTTTCAGCGATATTCATGCATTGCGGCCGTTTTTTATCGCATTTGCGATAAACCTTGCTAATAGCAAGGTTTATCTGCGATAAAAATCGCCGATGTGCGGCGATAATTTTTGTCTCTAAACAAGTTAGAGACAAAAATTATTGCTAGTTGTTGGTAATATGCCCCCGGGTTTTTGCTTGCAGAAATCGGGAGGCGGGAGAGTAGCACTGAAATCAGTAGTCTCACGCCTGAATCGGGAGGGTTGGCATGTCTGGATTCTCTACAGCTGGGGCCATAAACTACATCCGCAGGGGTAGGTGATAGCCTGGGACCAGCCTGGCATCTAAAATGGCTGCCGTGCACGACAAAATTGTGGCATTGGAAAAAAGGCAAGATGGCGCAGACAATGTTTATCAATAAGGATTCATTTATAACAAAATATTTTATCGCAGTGACAAATTGGCGGTCAACACTTCCTGATTTCCATCGAATCGAACGTTAACAGACGTCACGCAGCAAAAAAAATAAAAAGCTCACGCACAGCCGCTGGAAGACATGTATCAACATATATGAGCCTCCTCAGCCACCCTCAGAAAATATAAGGGATTAGGATACGTCTCCCGCACCCCCTTATACCTAGTAATTTAATTAAAACGAAGCACAAAATGGCGAATTCCCGTTTTGCTACCAGTTTGCGGCCCAGTTCGCGGCCCGTGAAGCGCTTCTACCGTGAAAAATCTTTTTTTTTTTATTTTCCTCACGGGACCCTTTAATAACCCCAACAACATTCCTAGGGGGTCAAGAGGGGTATACCTTGCCCCCTTTCATTAAATTCCCCCTTCGTTTTCCACCTCTTCTTCTCTCTCGATCCTACCGAGAGATAAGATGGCGGCCGCTCCGGACTGTTTAGAATGTTGACAGACACCGGGGAGCCAATCAGCTTTCTGCGCGCAAAGTTCCGTTTCGCGAAAAGTAAGCGAACCGGAGCGCAGCCCGGAGCGCTGTTACAGATATATATCTTGTTTTGAACGTTAATTTCTCAAAAACTACTGGAGCACATATATTGAGACCTAGCAAAGGCACATCGGGCTAACAGTCCCTACAATTTTGCCAAGTTTCGTGCAAATCCATTCAGCCGTTCGAGCTAAAAGTGAGTCCAACCGCCCTATGGAAATTAACATGGGAAAAACGCGTTTTGGGACCCCCCTTTTTTTCTCGGCCCCCCCTTGAGGAAACCCCCCCAAATTTTCAAGGGCTGCTCAGAAACAAAATGTGCCATTTTCCTGAAAATTTCTGCCGATTCCGTCCACAAACGCCAAAGTTATTAGACATAGAATTTTCAAAAGTTCCATAGACAAATAATCCTAACTATATATACCTACTGGCGATAGCCAGTAGGTAATATATATATATATATATATATATATATATATATATATATGTGTTTATATATGTTTATATATGTTTATATATACAGGTTGCAGCGTGATCAAGGGCATAATTTGCCAGAAACGCGTAGCTGCTTTCTGTGTACCGAATAAAATCATTATGATGCTGAATCTTGGTATCTTGGTGGTCCGTCTTCCTTCTGTTTGCTGGCATGCTAAGATGAAACGCCGAGAGATTCGGAGGAGTCACGTGGTACATATATATATATATATATATATATATATATATATATATATATATACACACATACATAAATGTTTGAAAATCATTATTTATCAATGATGTAATGTCACATGCAATGCAAGGTAGCTGCTTTTGACCAGGAGCAAAATATAGAAATTGCACGTTGTCAGTTCTCATGAAGGGACAGAACCATATCTCACTATGTAAACATGTGCTGTTTAGCATCAGTCTTAAATGGAAGGGGCAACATTATAACTTCACAACTCACACTTACTGAGAACTAGATACAATGGATCCAACACTGGCACGGGAAGCAGGACAATAACATAGGTCCACGTGCAGACCGGAACTCCTAAAGCAAACCTGAGCTTTTATTTTGGAATGAACTGCTCAAAGCAATGTTGCTGTAGCTAGTGTGTTTGGGTCTAGTTTATTTTGGGCATATATGTTTGTCTGACCCAGTTATGGGGTCCACAGAGCAAGCTGGGGCTAGTGGGCCTCAGCCGTTGGGGTTTAGGGGATGTTTGCCTTTGATGTTGCTGGGTCCCTTCTATTATGGCTGTTCATACTGTGTCAAGTACAACCCTTTCGGTACCAGACTCTAGGTGGTAGCGATGGCAAGGAGTCACAGGCTTTTCAGGGGGGGGTGATGTGGGAATGTGCAAGCTCCATGCTCCACAACCACCCAACAGTGTAGTAACTGACTGTCAATGCTAGTGGTTGACTTTAGTAAATGAAAAGAACTTTAATCTATATGATTAAAATGTAATACTCCGCAGAACACATAGGTACAAACAAGCCACTGATAATTGGGCTTCTGCGCCTTGCTTTATGCCCCACCTTGCCGCCTCCCATGGGTGTCCTCCCTTTGCTAATTAATTCCGGCAGGTCTCCCTTTAGATTTAGAGAATCTCTTGGGAATTTATCAAGGCTCAGGTGCAGACTCTGTTTCAGTTCAATACATAGCGCTCAGTCAATAAGCAAGGTCCTCTCTCAGAACCATCTCACCACTGTGCAGCAGCGGAGTATTATTGGAGCAGCCAACAGGGACCATCAGCATGTTACTCTCCCAACTCCCACTTTTGAGGAAAGACGTGCCAGCCGGAGGGACTGTCCATGGTCCCGAGGAGGGTAGCAGTGAAAGAACAGCAGACATCCTTGCAGATGGGCTTTGACTCTGTGCGAGAGGGGTTCTCCAGCAGGTAGTGAACCTTATTCTGTGTCTGGGGTGAAATGCAGCAGATGAGCTGCCAAAAATCAGGGGTCACAGAAGGACAGAAACAGCTGTAGCGAGATCTTTGGTTGCAGAGTCAGGGTTCAACTTGGCAACAGTTTTTGGTCACAGCAGCAAAATACACCTCTGGCAAAGCTCTTGATGATGGCAGCACAATCCACCCCAGGCGCAATTCTTGGTTGCAGTGGCATGGTCCGTCTCGGGCACAGTTCTTGTCTACCATGGCAATGACTGATGTCTGTGATTGCTGCATTGAGTCTGCACCCATGGTCCTCAGGACACGCAGATCACTCTGTAAACTCTTTTTCTGACGGACCCACAGACACTGAGGACAAACTGCTTCTTGCGCTTCCTGGACAGTCACACCTCCTGTAGGTTTGGCAGGTTTCTTCCCTCTCTCAGCAGTCAGGTTCTCTTCTAGATACTTCAGGTCAGAGAAACATCTCCTAGCAAAACAAGACATCAGGTGATGTCCCCTCACCTCTCTGAAGATGGATGTCAGGCAGAAACCAGCTCTAGGTGCACAGAATTCCTTTGAGTACTCGTTGGAGCACTGCTTTCCTTGGCCAAAGAGAACTTAGAACTGGAACAACAAGTAGGCCAGTGGCTCACACTTTTATACAGTCAAAATAAAAAGGGAATCTGAATTTTCTGTCTGAAACCTTCAGAACCGGTTTGTTTTACTTCTTTCATCAAGTGTCCTCTTCAGACTACTCTCCATACAAAACATTTGTGTAGAGTGATTCTCCTAGCAATAGTGCAGCCTCCACCTCGAATACCAACAGAGGCACAAAGATGTGTTAATGAATGAGACAACCGATAACAATAAAAGACTCTTGGAGTCCCAATGGAATCAGACATTTCTGCATAAGGAAACCTCATCTACTCTATTGTGGCATGCTTCAATATAGGTAACCATACCCCATCCTGCTAAGGTAGTACTGCTAATATGTACTCAAACTACTCTTTGAGGGAGTTCTTAAAGAGATGAACCAAATTAAAGTTATTTCAAATGAGGGTAGTCCAGGTAAGGTTAAAGAAGAGAGCGATGTCTAGTGAGTACTATCACTCATATTGTCACACCTGCCAACATGTTTCAGCCTATAGTATTGCCTGTATCGTTCAGAGGCCTCTATCAGGGCTAGGATGGATCCCTACCTAGCTAATACATGTGCTCATTCATACAGGGCATGATTTAGGGAAATATGTTGATATCTCACGAGTTCGAATAGGATGCAACCTGAATTGTGTTGTATCGTAATTGCATTTATATAGTGCTTACTACCCCTGACGAGGCGTCAAAGCACTTTTTCAGGAAGTAGCATGCTACTCCAGGACCCATAGAGGATTAGTGTTGAATTAGAAGAGTGAAATATGCAAGTCATTTTAAGTGGTGGATAGGTTAGTCAGTTATTTGGATTCGGAAGGAGCAGAAGGATAGAAGAGGGAAAAAGGTTTGAATTTATATAGCACTTGTTACCCTGATGGGGTGTGGAAGCGCTTTTTTTTGTCGAGTAGCACGCTACTCCAGAAACTCATAAAGGATTAGTGGTGAATTAGTATGGTGAAATATGAAAGTAATTTGAGTGGTGGATATAAGTCAGTTATTTGGAGCGAGGATAGCGGAGGGATAGAAGGGAACAAAGGTTTGCATTAAAATAGCACCTGTTACCTCTGATGGGTGTTGAAGCGCTTTTCTGGTGAGTAGCACGCTTCTCCAGAACCCATAAAGGATTAGTACAGTGAAATATGAAGTCATTTGAGTGGTGGATATGTTATTCAGTTATTTGGATAGAGAAAGGTAGGCGGCGGGATAGAAGAGGGAAAGAGGTTTGTATTTATATAGCGCTTGCTGTCCCTGATGGAGTTTTGAAGTGCTTTTTTGGCGAGTAGCACCCTACTCTGGAACCCATAGGGCACAGCTTTCCAAACTATGTGACGCAACACATTCCTGCGTTGCGCCACATATGTAGGTGTGTCGCATCGGCAGAGTCGAGCTGCAGGGGCTCTTAGAAGTGGCGAAGCAACAACAAAACCCTATTAACATGCAAAGTCTTTGAAGTGCTCGGGTGCGGATCCAAATGCCCCGGTTTTAGCATTCTGTTTAGATCCCCCACGAGCCTCCCAGCAACAGGCAGAGTGGCGCTGCAGTGGCTCTAATATGAATAACAACAAAACCCTATTAGCACTTTAAATGGTATTTTAAAGACCTGTGAAGTGCTTGGGTGCGGCTGTGTGTGTGCCCCCGGAAAACGTGCCACAATTCAATATAATGCTCTATAAGGACTATATTCATCCATTCCGTCTACATAGTACTAGAGTGGATAATGTAATAGTCCTTTTTAAATGTATACAAACCAATGCAAAAAGACCACTAGCAACAGTAGGTGAGACCCAAGATCCAGGTAATGGACTACCATCAAAATCCTTGTTAGTGATCTAATTTTATCATCTGGCCATC
Source organism: Lissotriton vulgaris (assembly GCF_964263255.1). Classification (NCBI taxonomy): domain Eukaryota; kingdom Metazoa; phylum Chordata; class Amphibia; order Caudata; family Salamandridae; genus Lissotriton; species Lissotriton vulgaris. Next base: position 1,016,837,262 of record NC_141698.1, read on the forward strand.
CACAGTACAGGACTGGAGCGTCTCTAGATCATTTGAGACTAATACCAGTGCCGTCTGGTAGGACTGGGGTCAGACCCACAATCACATGTCGACCATGCGTGGGATCACTAAATGGAAAAAGTGCAGTGCAAAAAATGTGAAAGTGTAAGAAAGGGATTTAAAAAGAATAGAGGAATTACAATAAGAAAGCTTTAATGTCTGCAAGCCTCTTTCTATTAAAAACCAGAACAGTGCAACATCCCAGTATAAACAAATGACTGTTAAGGGGCCAATATGTTTCTGCCTAAACGGGGTTACACTCCCTAGGCTTTCATCAGGGCCTCTGTTCTTATATATTATTGCTACTGCAAGTGAAAATGTGCTGTTAATTCAAAATAACAAAACAGTGACACATAAAGGATATAAATTCTTTTAGTCCTCCATGTCAGCTGGTGTATCAATCACCTAATATACAAATTGCATAGTGGTATGACTACATTGGAAATGTAACTCTATATATTAATATGAAAGGACTCCAAGAGTTCCTTACTCACCCTTCTTGATAGGGGAAGGCACTTCACCTCACCTGGACCAAGCTCAGAGTAAGGGAGGCCACGCTCTAAGAATAAGAAAGAAAAAGGGGGAACCAGAAATCAGTTCTAAAAAGAAGACTATGCTTATTCTATCTTGAAAGGGTCCCCTACGGATGTCTTAACTAAGAGGTATAAGTCTTTGCAACCTCTAACCCTCCCAGCTCACCCTAAAGCAAATGGGCCATATACTTAGACAATGCTATAGAAGTACAGTGTCCCTAAATGCCAGTACTTCCTGATCAAGTGAATAGGTCAGCATGAGCATGCAAACTGACTCACCTCTCCGTCGTTGCCCCAAACTACATCTGAGGTTTGGGGGAGGCAACGCCTTGATGGAGTGTCTGAGTATTTGTAGAGAGAAAGGTTGCCAATTATCCTATGGGCACGCGTTGCTTTCTTTTGTCATGAGGAGGGGCTCGATCTGTATCAGCCAATCGGAATGGTGAAGAGGGTATGCTTCGCGTCTTCTCTAGCGAGGCCCGATTCATGTGGACAATGATCCATATTGTGTGTTTCTTTACTACTTGCCTAGCGTTTTTTTCAAAATCAAAGTAACAATGTGCTGCGAGATCGCAATCGGGAAAGGAAGAGGAGAATCCCTCCTCCTTCCGTGTGTGTACACAATGCGTCTTCTCGTGAGGGTTCACTGTTCGCGCGAGACCGCGTCTGAACTACAGCAGGAGTTGGGAAAAGTAGTTCTAGTGTATTGAAAGTCTCGGCATGCACGGGAAGCGCTCGCACAGATAACTATCGCGCTCATTATTGAATTCAGTCCTACATATCGAACTACCTTGGCAATAGGAGTTTATGTAATAGGCTACCGCTCTAAAACGTATGTGTATTAAGAAGTGAATTAATGCCTATTTGTAGACTGATTTCTATTACACAGCATCAACATGAAAATTAGTTTTGAACATTTCTATATTCATTTAGTTATATGATCATCAATGAGGTAAATATTTCTACAGTGGGGCACGGCTTGATTTTAAATGAACGCCATCAGTAGTTAGAAAATTTGGTGCCTCATTGCATTTCATTAGGAGTCAGAAAAAAGAAGAAGAGATGTCACTCGGACCCATAAGATGTTTAGAACACTATAATGATAGTCAATGGTGTACATATCGCATAGTAGAGTACAAGCAAGTAGGAGCAATCTGAGGAGAGGCAGCTTCAATTGCTTAAATCTATGACGATGTTAGTGCGGCAACCCTTATTGAAAATATGAGACAGAAAGGGGGATACATCAATCAATCAATCAAAGACATTTATAAAGCGCACTACTTACCCGTAGGGTCTCAAGGCGCTTGGGGGGGGGGGGGGCGTTACTGCTCGAACAGCCAGGTCTTGAGCTTCTTCCTGAAGGAGAGGTGGTCTTGGGTCAAGCGCAGGTCGGTCGGGAGGGAGTTCCAGGTCTTGGCGGCCAGGTAGGAGAAGGACCTTCCTCCTGTTGTCGCTCTTCGGATGCGGGGGACGGCGGCGAGGGCGTGGTTGGCTGAACGGAGGTGGCGTTTGGGAGCGTAGAAGTTGACTCGGTTGTTGAGGTAGCTCGGGCCTTGATCGTGTAGGGCTTTGTGTGCGTGGGTGAGGAGACGGAAGGTGATTCTTTTGTTGACGGGGAGCCAGTGCAGGTCTCTCAGATGTCCGGAGATGTGGCTGGTTCGTGGGATGTCGAGGATGAGTCTGGCTGAGGCGTTCTAGATCCGCTGGAGTCTCTTCTGGAGCTTGGCGGTGGTACCGGCGTAGAGGGCGTTGCTGTAGTCCAGTCGGCTGGTGACGAGGGCCTGGGTGACGGTCTTCCTGGTCTCGGTGGGGATCCAAGAGAAGATCTTCCGTAGCATGCGTTGGATGTTGAAGCAAGATGAGGAGATGGCGTTGACTTGCCTGGTCATGGAGAGGGAGGAGTCCAGGATGAAACCCAGGTTCCGTGCGTGGTCCGTCGGTTTGGGTGCGGTGCCCAGGGCGGGGGGCCACCAGGAGTCGTCCCAGGCGGAGGGCGAGGAGCCCAGGATGAGGACCTCCGTCTTGTCTGAGTTCAGTTTCAGGCGGCTGGTTGTCATCCACTCGGCTACATCTTTCATCCCTTTGTGCAGATTGGCTCTGGCGGCGGCGGGGTCGTTGGTCAGGGAAAGGATCAGCTGGGTGTCGTCGGCGTAGGAGATTATATTGAGGTTGTGTTGGCGTGCGATGGCCGCGAGGGGGCTCATGTAGACGTTGAAGAGGGTGGGGCTCAGCGAGGATCCTTGAGGGACGCCGCAGATGACTTCGGTGGCCTCTGACTTGAACGGTGGTAGGCGGACTCTCTGTGTTCTTCCGTCGAGGAAGGAGATGATCCATTCCAGTGCCTTCTCCTGGATTCCGACGTTGCCGAGGCGCTGCACTAGGGTGGGGTGGCAGACAGTATCGAAGGCCGCGGAGAGGTCTAGGAGGATGAGGGCCGCTGTTTCTCCGTTGTCCATCAGGGCTCGGATGTCGTCGGTGGCGGCGATGAGGGCGGTCTCGGTGCTGTGGTTGGCTCGAAACCCAGACTGTGAGGGGTCGAGGGATCCGTTCGTCTCGAGGAAGGCGGCAAGCTGTCTGTTGACGGTCTTCTCGATGACTTTGGCTGGAAACGGGAGGAGCGAGATGGGGCGGTAATTCTTGAGTTCGGTGGGGTCCGCTGTGGCTTTCTTGAGTAGAGCGCTGAGTTCGGCGTGCTTCCAGCTCTCAGGGAAGGTGGCGGTGTCGAAGGAGGTGTTGATGATGTCCCGCAGGTGGGGTGCGATGACAGCGTCCGCCTTGTTGAAGACGTGGTGGGGGCAGGGGTCGGTCGGGGATCCGGAGTGGACGGAGTTCATCATGCGGACGGTGTCTTTGGTGTTGACCGGAGTCCAGGCGCGGAGGGTGGTGGTGGGCGGCGTTGCTGTGGTCGTGGCGTGCGTCGGTTGAATGCTGAAGCTGTTGTGTATGTCCGCGATCTTGTTGTGGAAGTAGGAGGCGAGGGAGTTGCAGAGGTCTTGCGAAGGGGTGATGTCGTTGCTTCCTGCGTTTGGGTTGGACAGCTCTTTCACGATGTTGAAGAGTTCCTTGCAGTTGTGTGCGTTGTTGTCCAGCCGGTCCTTGAATGCAGTTTTCTTGGCGGTGCGGATCAGTTGGTGGTGCTTCCGGGTGGCGAGCTTGAGGGAGGCCATGTTGTCCGGTGTTGGTTCCCTTCTCCAGGCTTTCTCGAGGGCTCGGCAGTTCTTCTTGGAGCTCTTGAGTTCGTCGGTGAACCATGGGGCCTTCTTGCTGCCGGGTCTGCTGGGCGGGGTCCTCAGGGGGGCGAGTTCGTCCGCGCAGTTGCTGATCCACTTTGCGAGGTTGTCGGCGGCCTGGCTGGGGTTCGTTGAGCTGGCCGGAGGGTGCTGGCTCAGGGAGGCGGCGAGCTGGTCCGCCGTGATCTTGTTCCAGCTTCTTCGAGCGGCCTGTTGCTGGTGGTGGTGGACCGTCGTTCTATCGAAGGTGAAGTGGACACAGCTGTGGTCCGTCCAGTGGAGTTCTGTGGCGTGGCTGAAGGTGATGTCTTTGCTGGATGAGAAGACGGCGTCGAGTGTGTGTCCTGCGAGGTAGGTGGGGGTGCCCACCCAATTAGTATATGATATTTTAGCACTTCTCATAGTGCAGTCCATCATGAGTGCTGGTGTAGCCTTGGTCTAGATTCTCTGGAGTGTTGGATCATAACGTGGTCCACGGAATGTCATCGTTTAGACCTCGGGAATCTGAGGATAGTTTAAAAATCCATTTTTGTTCTTTCACAAATAGATATCTCGATCTGTCTCCCACATGTGAAGGTATGAAAGGCTTTTCCAGGATTATCCAGGAGAAGTCAGTCTCATTGTGATTGTGTTCAATGAAATGTTTTGTGAGTTTCGAGACACTTTTCTTACAGCGAAAAGCACTTTTATGCTCTAGCATCCTAGTGCGTACTTTCCTTGTGGTCATCCCTACATACTGTTCATGACAGGGACATGTTATCAGATAAATTACATGCGAGGTGTTACAATTTGTGAAGTTTTTCAAGATCCAAGGACGGTCAGTGCCTATATCAATTTGGGTCGCTTTTGTAGTTTGTGGACAAACTGTGCAGTTACCACAAGGGTGGTGGCCAGTAACTGCTGCAGTGTCCCAAAGGGTACCGAGAGGCCTTTTGGGTCCTTCTCTAGGTCGTGTGTGTATCAGCCGATCTCGCAGATTGGTAGATATTTTGAAGGAAAATAGAGGAGGTTCTATTTTTTCTTTGCCAAAGTTTAAGATTTTCCAATTATGTCTTACTATGCGTTGTAGCTGGTTGGATTTGGCATTGTAAGTTGTCACTAGTGTAAGTCGGTCTAAAGGTGGTTTAACCACACCGACTTCTAGCAGTGCCTCCCGGTGATTGTTAGCTGCCCGTTTCCAAGAGCGGGCAATCAGCTTCTTTGGGTAATGCCGTGCCTGTAATTGTTTGGATAGACCCTTGGCATGTTTCTGAAAGGTAGTGGATGTGGAGCAATTCCGACGTACCCGTAGAAATTGACCATAGGGCAAATTGTCCCTTAATGACTTCAGATGTTGACTTTCATATAAAAGCAGGGAGTTTCTGGCTAAGGGTTTCTTGTAGAGCTCAGTCTCGAGGCCAGTAGTGATGACAAAAATAGACAAATCAAGAAAAGAGATTCTTTTTTCGTTGCTTTCCACTGTGAACTTCAGAAAGCGATTCTGAGTATTCAGCCACTGGTGGAATGCCATAATAGATTGGTGGTCACCTCACCAAATGACGAGGATATCATCTATGTAGCGTTTCCACCAGTGGATGTGTGCCCTGAAAGGATTGTTAGGGGTCAGGACACACTCTTGCTCAAAAGCATGGACTTATAGGTTCGCCAGGCTGGGAGCAAAAATGCTCCCCATGCTGGTGCCTGAGATCTGTAGGTATATGGTGTTCTCAAAATTGAAGAAATTCTCTTTCATAGCCATCTTTGCTAGGGACATAATGAAAGGCACAGGTGTCATTGACTCCAAATTGGTTTCTTCCAGAATCCGCATGACGGTGTCAAGAGTCTCATCCTGCGGAATGGAGGTGTAGAGAGACTCTACATCTAACTAAACCAGGAAATCAGTCTCTGCATTGAATACGATGTCTGGGATGGCTCGTAGAACATCCTTGGTGTCCTTGAGATAAGTGGGCATTGTCTGCACCAAGGGTCTCAAAAAGAAATCCACAAATGCCGATAGGGGCTTAAGAAGAGACCCCTGACCTGATATTATTGGCCGCCCTGGTGGTGGTCTTTGTGTCTTATGGACTTTCGGCAAAGTGTAGAAGTAGGGCATTGTTGGGTTGTCTGTTTGCAAAAACTGTCCTTCATGTGTGGTAATCCAGCCTTCATTAAGAGCTTCTTCAACTAAGATCTTAATCTCATGCTTGAGTCTCTCTGTGGGATCTATTGCAAGTGGAGCATATGAATTCCTGTCGCTAAGTTGACAGAGGCATTCAGTGCGGTACACCGAAGTGTCTTGTACCACTATCAAGCCCCCTTTGTCTGCTGGCTTGATAGTAATTAGGGGGTCTTTTGTCAAAGATTGTAGTGCTCTCTCTTCACCACACATGAAGGACAGTTTTTGCAAACAGACAACCCAACAAAGACCAGGTCAGGGGTCTCTTCTTGAGCTCCAGCTCCAGCTCCAAGTGACCTCGTGTCTGCACCGCTGCTGACCGCATCGACTTCGTGCCCTCTCGACGCCGTGAGCGCTGCTCACTCTTGCAACTTCATCATCGACATCGACGACGACGCCGTATCCTGCTTCGCCTCATGAGCGCTGCTCCTGCCTGACATCTGTCGACGCCGCTGCAGGTCGCCCCGACTCCGAGGCCGGATCGACGCCGAAGAGGCGACGCCAGACATCTCGACGCCGCTGATCATCGTGTGCTTCGCTTTTCCAAGGTACTGTGTGATGGGGGTCTGTGCGACTCCGGGCTCGACGTAGCGCTCCTCGCGGTCGACGCCAAACCCTTTGGATTAACTTTGCCTCGACTTCGTGTGACTCCCGTGTGGGTTACATTGTTGCCAAGAACTGTGTTTTACCGAAGAAGAGTTGCTTTTGACACTAAAGACTTTGTGCTAAGAAGAAACTACACTTGAACTATTATTTTTCCTTCCAAGAGTATTTATTAAGACTGTGGTATATTTTTGTCGTTATTTGGTCTTGTGCTAAGCCTTATATAAAAATACTTATTTTTATAATACTACTGTGTCGTGTCCATTTGTAGTGTATTCACTTTATTACTGTATGTGGTCATAAATGCTTAACACACAGCCTCTGAGATAATCCTGTCTGTTCTGCCAAGCTACCAAGGGGGTGAGCAGGGGTTATCAAAGGGTGTGATCCCCTTGCACTGACTAGAAAAGGTGTGTCCCTATTTGTCAGAAGTGCATACCTCTGCCAACTAGAGACGGCCGGTTCTAACACTCAGATGTGAGTCCCTTGCTCACTGCACCATCAGGATTCAAGCAAGCTGGGCCGAAGACGGCTGTAATGCCAGAAACCGGTCTCCGGAAGCTTGTTTCCTTTCCAGTAAAAGAATTGGCTTGGTAGTTTGGTCTGCCCTGTTCCCATGATGCACTGGGCCAGGGACAGACTAATTTGCATGTAGCCAGGTTCTGAGCTGGGATGGTGCAGTGAGCTAAAAAACGGTGATGGATCAAGCCCTGATCTGTTCACTGGGTAGTAGTATTCTGCTTAATTCAGATGCTCTGTCCATCACCACCCCCTTTTCTGAATCGTTTTGTCCACCACAAGCGTGGAAGGGTTTGCTCAGATGTGAGTCCCTTGCTCACTGCACCTTCAGGATTCAAGCAAGCTGGGCCGAAGACGGCTGTAATGCCAGAAACCGGTCCCCGAAAGCTTGTTTCCTTTCCAGTAAAAGAATTGGCTTGGTAGTTTGGTCTGCCCTGTTCCAATGATGCACTGGGCCAGGGAAAGACTAATTTGCATGTAGCCAGGTTCTGAGCTGGGATGGTGCAGTGAGCTAAAAAACGGTGATGGATCAAGCCCTGATCTATTGACTGGGTAGTAGTATTCTGCTTAATTCAGATGCTCTGTCCATCACCACCCCTTTTTCTGAATTGTGTTTACAGAAAAGCACCGTAAAACACCAGCGCAAATTAGGCACTTGATATGGGACAGAGAAAAGAGAGGCAGCGCCCTGAGGTGCACCTCAAGGGGAAACTGGGTACATAGTCCTGAGGCACCCCAAGGAAAGATGTGAGTGCACAGCGCTGGTGCACCCCCAATGGGAGAGCAGTGAGTAAACAGTGCAGGTGCACCCCAGGGGGAGCTGTGAGTACACAGTGCTGGTACACCTCCGGGGAAGCTGTGAGTACACAGTGTTGGTGCACCCTAAGGGGAGCTGTGAGTACACAGTGCGGGTGCATGCCCAAGGGGAACCGTGAGTACACAGTGTGGGTGCACCCCGGGGAGCTGTGAGTACACAGTGCGGGTGCCTGCCCAGGGGGAGCTGTGAGTACACAGTGTTGGTGCACTCCAAGGAAAGCTGTGAGTACACCGTGCTGGTGTACCCTCAAAGGAAACTGTGAGTACAAAGTGCTGGTGCACCCAAACAAGGAGCTGTGAGTACACAGTGCTGGTGCACTCAAACGAGGAGCTGTGAGTACACCGTGTGGGCGCTTCTCTAGGGTAAGCTGTGAGTACACAGAGTGGGTGCACCCGGGGGAGCTGTGAGTAAAGAGTACACAAAGTTGATGCACCCTCAAAGAAAGCTGTGAGTACACAGGGTGGTGCACCGCCATGGGGAGCTGTGAGTACACAGTGCTGGCGCACCCTCAAAGGAATCTGTAAGTACAGGAAGGTACAGTGCATGGGCACCCTTAAGGGGGGGTAGTGCGTACACAATACATGGGCACCCTTTCGGGGGTAGTGAGTACACAGTTCTGGGGCACCCAAACGAGGAGCTGTGAGTGCACCGTGTGGGTGCACCTCTAGGGTAAGCTGTGAGTACACAGTTCTGGGGCACCTGTAAGGGGGGCTGTGAGTACACAGTTCTGGGGTACTGTGAGAAGTTGGCCTGATATGTAGTGTTTCCAATTCTGGAACCACTGAGTATCAGTCCAAACAAACCCCAAAGATGTCAGGTTGTAAGTCAACCTTGTAGACAAGCTATCCTAATGGTAGCATGGACTAAGCAGCCTTAAAGGCTTAACTTAAGAGGTCGTGTTAAGCGAGCTGTTTTACCACATACAATCCTGTAATCAAATGAAAGGACACCACACAAGTATATATTGTAAAAATATATGTATTTATTTCTAAATTACTCCCCAGTACTCTTTATGAGGAAAGGGGCACAAGCGTTAAATCAAAAGCACTGTTAAACATATAAAGTTGCACAATTATGGATGAGGGCGGGTGGCCACTCAAACCATATACTAAAAAAGTGGTATAAGTAACACTTCTCGAGCAGTGGTTAGGCCTAGGGCCTAGAGATTCGCTGGGAGCAGTCAGGACTAGCAAAGTTGAAGTCGGGAGTAGCCCACAGGAGACGGGTGCAGCACGGAAAGTGCGGCTCGCACCAATGCAATGTCAATGGTGCGTAAAAGTCAGTTAAAGTGAATTAAAAGATACTTCCGCTGAACCTAGGAACACAAAACTTTAGACACAGACCCTAGAGGTGTGTACCAGTGTAAGGACACCGGCGTTGCAAAGTTACCTCACCCACAGGCCGTGGGTGCACAGGGTCGAAGTGGCGTCGGGTTCTGTCACGCAGGTTCTTGGTGCTTGAAGCTGTTGCAGCTGCAGGCGCTGTGAAGCAGAAGTGTCCGGTGCGATCCAAGGGTGGATCGAAGTAGAAAAGTACCTGAAAGCAGAGGGGACAGAGTCTGGGTCACTCAGCAGTGACCAGGGTGGAACCAGGACGGAACCAGGCAATGTCGGGCGCAATCAGGCGGTTGTCGATAGGCTTCTCTCCGCTGTCACGTGGGCTCTGGGGCATCTGCGACGTCCAGGAGCAGGTCACGATCTGTCCCACGTAGGCTCTCGCCGTCAGCACCGTCGGCTTCAAGATTGCAGCAAACAGCACTTGGCAAAAGCAATCCACGCGGAACCGGGAGATTGCTTATCACTCGAACCAGGAGGGTCAGAGTGGGTGCTCCTTTTCACAGGAGCTGGTGCAGATCTGGAGCAACCAGAAAAGCAAGTCGTATTTCAAGTTTCGTCGGCACAGGGGCCACAAGCCAGCTGGCAAGTGACCGGGCCAACGCGTCGAGCGCACACAAGCAGAAGGGCCCCACGCAGCACTCGTCGAGTGTGGAGGGGTGAGCTTTGGTGCAAGTGGAGCTCGGGGCTGGGGCTTCTCAAACCCCGGTGCACAGCTTCGAGGATCACTCGTGGGCTGCACGGTCAGCGTCTCGTGGCCTTTTCAAGATGGCGTGCCCCACGCTTCCGGTCGCCTCCACGGGTCTCAGCTCTGCAGGGACTGTGGATCGGGCAGGTAGAAGGCAGGCAAGCTTGATCTCGTTGATCTCTGTCGCTCGAGTTCCGGCGGGAACTGCAACAAAGCAAGGGTCGAGGGCTGGATGGTGCCTGTTTGCACAGGGTGGTCACTCCTTGACCACAAGGGAGATTCTTCAGTCTTCTTACGTCGTGTAGAAAGTCGAAGGGTCCAGATTTCGTTTCTTATGTTTCTTCAGGATGATCTGAGTTGCATTGGCACTGCTCCCCCTCTTATTCGAATCTGGGGGGTTGCACATCCTGCTAGGTCCCCTCCTATGGGTGGGACCCAGGAAGGGGGTGGTTACACCCCTTTCCTTTGATCCAGGCCGCGCTGGGACAGGGGCTGGGAGGCCCCAGAACCGGTTTGGCCGGATTATGCAAGGGGCAGCCTTGTGCTCCCCAGGCAGTGTCTGGTTTCTTTGAAACCTCCCTACTACAATCCACTATCTCCTGTCTGGGGTGGTTTGACACCGCCCTGCGACAGGAAACCCTTTGTCCAGGCCACCATATGCTGAGTTTCGGTCAGCAGCAGGAGGCCAGACCCGTGTCTGTGGCAGGGGCATCCATTTTGTGGATCTGAGGCTCATTTTAAATCAACCGCGTTTCAGTAAAGTAACATGTCTTCTCCCTCTAGAAGGGTGGAATGCTACCCCCGTCGCCAGAACTGGCGAGGGGGTAGTATTCCAATTCGTATGACACCTTACACGACATGTTTTGATAAAGCCAAACCAAAGTTGCTATATAACCGCGAGGATTATAAGGCGCTTAAGAGTATATGGTATGGCATTATCCCGGATCAGCTTAGGGAGTTGTTCCCGACAGCTGCAGACAGGCTCAGCTCATGCCAGAGCTCCATCTCACATAAAACCACGCACTCTGCCTCCAGGATTGATGAGGCCTTCCATAGGAGTGGCTCACAGGCTATATATGTGTCCAGATATAGGTTTAGATATAGGTATACTATATCTAAGCAAGGGGTGATTACACCCACTTGCCCCAGCTGAGTGATCAGCCAGTTGTGTCAATTTAAGAACCAGCCAGGGGTGGCAAAAGCTATGCTTCAGCCCCTGGTAGGCCTTGGTGGCACCTATGCCCTGAGCACCTATAGTGCATGGTACAGGGGCTGACAAGGAGTCCATTTCCAATTGTGGTATGTACCTATAGCACATGTATTATAAATTTAGAGAGAGAACAGCAGGCTGGGGGTCTGATTAGCAGGCCCACAGCCTCAGTAAGTCGAAAACCAGTGAAGCAAAAAGCAAAAATTGGGGTGACCATAGGATAGCAGACCCTACTCTCCTACATAACCCCCCCCCCCCCAAACGCAGGGACATTAAACTTAACCTTGACCAGATAAGTCTTCATGTTCTAAGTGGAAGTACCTGGAGAGACCATCTGCATTACCATGGTCAGTCCCTGGGCGGTGCTCCACTGTAAAGTCCATCCCCTGTAGGGAAATGGACCACCTGAGCAGTTTGGGATTTTCACCCTTCATCTGATTTAGCCACAAGAGGGGCTTATGGTCTGTCTGAATTAGGAAGTGAGTACCAAACAAGTATGGCCTCAACTTCTTCAGGGCCCAAACCACAGCAAAGGCCTCCCTCTCAATAGCTGACCAACGTTTCTCCCTGGGGGTCAGCCTTCTGCTAATAAAAGCAATGGGCTGGTCTTGACCATCTTGATTAAGTTGTGAAAGCACAGCTCCCACCCCCAACTCAGAAGCATCTGTCTGTACAATGAACTGTTTGGAGTAGTCAGGACTCTTCAGGATAGGTGCAGAGCACATGGCCTTCTTCAGGTCATCAAATGCCTTTTGACAGCTAACTGTCCACTGAACCTTTTTGGGCATCTTCTTGGATGTCAAGTCATTCAATGGTGTCACAATGGACCCATAGTTCTTTACAAATTTTCTGTAATACCCAGTCAGGCCCAAGAAGGCTCTGACTTGTGTCTGGGTAGTTGGAGGAGCCCAGTCCTGTATGGTCTGGATCTTGCTCTCCAGTGGTTGAACTTGACCCCCACCTACTAGGTGGCCCAAGTACACAACCTTGCTCTGCCCTATCTGGCACTTAGTAGCCTTGATAGTCAGGCCTGCCTTTTGCAGGGCCTCCAGAACCTTCTTCAGGTGGATCAGGTGATCCTCCCAGGTGGAGCTAAAGACAGCAATATCATCTAGATATGCTGCACAAAAGTCATCCAACCCAGCAAGGACTTGATTCACCAACCTTTGGAAGGTGGCAGGTGCATTCTTCAAACCAAAGGGCATTACCACAAATTGATAATGTCCACTAGGGGTCGAAAATGCTGTTTTGGCTTTTGACTCTTCAGCTAGTCTGATTTGCCAGTAGCCAGCTGTCAAATCAAATGTGCTCAGAAACTTGGCAGAAGCCAATTTATCAATGAGCTCATCTGCTCTCGGAATGGGATGAGCATCTGTCCTAGTGACAGCATTGAGACCTCTGTAGTCCACACAAAACCTCATTTCTCTCTTCCCATCTTTGGTATGAGGTTTTGGCACAAGGACCACTGGGCTAGCCCATGGGCTCTCTGATGGCTCAATCACTCCAAGCTCCAACATCTTTTGCACCTCAGCCTTTATACAATCCCTGACATGGTCAGGTTGCCTGTAGATCTTATTCTTCACAGGCAGACTGTCACCAGTGTCCACCTCATGGGTGCACCAGTTAGTCTGGCTGGGTGTGAGAGAAAACATATGTCTGTGGGCCTGCAACACCTGTCTGCAGTCCACCTGTTGCTGCTCAGTGAGGCTGCCTGCCAAGGCTACTCCATCAACTGAACCATCATCAGGGTTCTGGGAAAGCAGGTCTGGGAGAGGGTCACTCTCTTCCTCCTGTTCCCCATCTGTGGCCATGAGGAGACTCATGTCCTCCCTGTCAACAAATGCTTTCAATCTGTTTACATGGAGCACCCTGTGGGGGCTCCTAGGGGTGCCAAAGTCAACCATGTAGGTGACTTCTCCCTTCTTTTCAATGATAGGGTAGGGTCCAGTCCATTTGTCCTGGAGAGCTGCTGGCCCCACTGGGTCCAACACCCACACCTTCTGTCCTGGCTGGAACTCAACCATAACAGCCTTTTGGTCATGCCAAGCTTTCTGTAATTCTTGGCTTGCCTCAAGGTTTTTGGATGCTCTCTCCATGTATTCAGCCATCCTGGAGCGGAGACCAAGTACATAGTCCACAATGTCTAGTTTAGGCTTTTTGAGAGGTAACTCCCATCCTTCCTTCACCAAACTCAATGGACCCCTTACAGGGTGGCCAAACAAAAGTTCAAAAGGGCTGTAGCCAACCCCCTTCTGTGGGACCTCTCTGTAAGCAAAGAGCAAGCAGGGTAAAAGGATGTCCCATTTCCGCCTAAGCTTCTCTGGTAAACCTTTTATCATTCCCTTTAGGGTCTTGTTGAACCTTTCCACAAGCCCATTGCACTGTGGATGATAGGGTGTGGTAAACTTATAGTTTACTCCACACTCTTTCCACATTGCTTTTAAGTATCCAGACATAAAGTTAGTACCTCTGTCTGAAAGAACCTCCTTTGGAAAGCCCACTCTTGAGAAAACTGCAATGAGGGCTTTTGCCACCACAGGAGCTGTGGTGGTCCTCAGGGGAATTGCCTCTGGGTACCTGGTGGCATGATCCACTACCACCAGTATAAATCTGTGCCCAGATGCTGTTTGAGGATCCATGGGACCCACAATGTCTATTCCAACTCTTTCAAAGGGTACCCCCACCACAGGTAGTGGTATCAGGGGGGCCTTTGTTGTGCCACCTGACTTACCACTGGCTTGGCAAGTGACACAGGAGCGACAAAACTCCTTGACATTTTCTGACATGTGAGGCCAGTGAAAGTGTGGAACAAGCCTGTCCCAAGTCTTATTCTGGCCTAAGTGTCCTGCAAGGGGAATATCATGGGCCAAGGTAAGAAGGAAGCCCCTAAACTTCAAAGGTATAACCAACCTCCTGGTTGTGCCAGGCTTGGGGTCTCTAGCCTCTGAATAAAGGAGTCCTTCATCCCAATACACCTTATGGGTACCTTGAGCATTCCCTGCAGCCTCAGCAGCAGCTTGCTGTCTGAGGGGTTCAAGTGAAGGGCAATCTAATTGGGCCTGCCCCAGGTCTGCCCTTGAGGGTCCCCCTGTCCCCAGAAACTCAACCTGTTCAGGTTCAAGCTCATCTGAGACAGTCTCCTCTTGGACTGCAGAATCAGTTTCCTGTGAAACTTGATCCTCAACCTGGGGCAAGTGGGAAGGCACAGCCTTAACCCTCTTGCTCCTCCTCTTGGGTTGTGGTTGGTCTATTGTTTCAAGATCCACCACTGGTTCAGGAAGGCACTTCTTAGCCTGAGACCTTGTCACTGCAAGGACATGAGCTGAAATCCCTAGCATTTCTGCATGAGTCCTGTACTCCACTTCTGACCAAACTGAGCTTTCAAGATCATTGCCTAACAGACAGTCTACTGGGAGGTCTGCACTCACAACAACTTTCTTTAGGCCATCTACCCCTCCCCAGGAGAAGTTCACAACAGCCACACTATGTGAAGTAGTGGAGTTGCTTGCATTGGTCACTAGGTAACTTTCACCTAGTACAATCTGACCAGGGTCCACAAAGCCAGGTGTCACCATAGTGACACTGGCACAAGTGTCCCTGTAGGCCTGAGCCAGTTTCTCATTGATTAAGGGAGTCTGCCTATATTTGCCCAGGTTACTGGGGCTTACTGCAGTGGGCAAAGGTAAGTCCACATCATATAGGAGAACTGCCTGTGTGGGGATTCTGACTAGGCCAGATTCCACCTCAGTACCCAGGGTCAACCCTACTAAACCCTTTGGCTGTGTACCACCACTGCTAACTGTACTAGGGGGTGCAGGTGCTTTAGGAGCTGCAGTGGTGGGGACTGGATTTTTCTTAGTGCATTCACTGCCCCAGTGTGAAACTGATTTGCAGGTATTACACCAAGGTTTCTTTGGGCCATCATTCTTCTTTTTCTTGTTTCCATTTTGGGAACCCCCCTCCTTATTGCTAGTTTGGGGGCCTGAAGACTTCTGGTCCTTTTCTTTATCTTTCTGATTCCCACCCTTCTGGTCTGTTTTCTTCTGGTCACCTTGGTTCTGGTTTTTCTGCTTAATCCTTGTTCTGACCCATTTGTCTGCCTTCTTTCCCAATTCTTGGGGAGAGGTCAAATCAGAGTCAACAAGGTATTGATGCAACAGCTGGTTCTGACAGTTATTAAGGATCTGTTCTCTCATCATAAGATTGTACAATCCTGTATAGTCTGAAACTTTACTTCCCTGCAGCCAACCCTCCAGAGCCTTAGTGGCACAATCTACAAAATCAGTCCAGTCCTGAGTCTGTGCTTTTTGGGTATCTCTGAACAACAACCTGTATTGCTCAGTGGTTAGGCCAAACCCTTCAATAAGAGCACTCTTCAGAACAGAGTAGTTTTTGGCATCCTCAGGTCTAACAGTGAGGAGCCTGTCCCTCCCTTTCTCAGAAAAGGAGTACCATAAAATTGCTGCCCACTGATCCTCAGGGACCTGCTGTACCATGCAGGCCCTCTCAAGAGCAGTCATCCATTTGTGGATATCATCCCCTTCCTTGTAGGGGGGCACAATTTTTGTCAGGTTTCTATTGTCATAGGCCCTGTCTTTTTCTTTAGGAACTTTGCTGCCACCAGTGGCATCTAAGCCACACAATTTTCTTTCTCTTGCTAAAGCAAGTTTAGCTTGAGCCAAGGCTACCTCTTCCCTTTCTATTTGGAGTTGGACAGCCCTCATCCTGGCCCTATGCTCTTTTCTCTGGGAGGGAGTCATCCCTCTTTGAGATTCTCTTGAGGCACTAGAAAGATGAGAGTCCCTTGATTGAGATCTCACCCTCCTATTACCTGGGAGAATTTGGTTATGAGATCTGGGGAGGTGCTGGCCCTCTCCATTCCCATGTAGGTCTAGGTTGGCCTGGTTAAGCCTGGCAACCTGTACCTGGTTTACCCTCTGATCCTGATCTTCAGGCTCTTCTAGGTCTGAATCCTCCTCCTCTTCCTCCTCTTCTTCTTCTTCCTCCTCTGGAGTGGTATCAGTTACAGGGGGGTTTACTCCATCTCCTGACTCTAAGGGAACTTCATTCGCCTTTTCTAAGTCATCCTGTTCTAGAATGGCTATCAGGATAGGACAGGTGGGACTTCTGCCCCTTTTTAACCCTCTTGAGATGCACAAGGCAATCAAGTCTTTTCGGGTTAACTTGTCATAGCTGGAAGCTGCCTTGGTAAGGTCAACTGTCACAGGAGCAGACCCTGAGGCGTTTCCTGTGTCAGACATGACTGCTAGTGAGGTGTAAGTGATGCACTTACCTACACTAAGTGTTTTCCTACTGTACCTTGCTAGTGAGTTGTAGTCAGGGTGTGCTAATCCCTTTAATCTACAACTACTAAGTTCAGTAGAACTTAATATGCTAAGCTTTTGATTTATATGTACCTAGAGGTACTTGATGTGATCTTTCAATTTGATAAAGATTGCAATGGTAAAACAAACAGCAAGCTCAAATCTGCACCGCTGCACACCAATGTGAGAAGTTGGCCTGATATGTAGTGTTTCCAATTCTGGAACCACTGAGTATCAGTCCAAACAAACCCCAAAGATGTCAGGTTGTAAGTCAACCTTGTAGACAAGCTATCCTAATGGTAGCATGGACTAAGCAGCCTTAAAGGCTTAACTTAAGAGGTCGTGTTAAGCGAGCTGTTTTACCACATACAATCCTGTAATCAAATGAAAGGACACCACACAAGTATATATTGTAAAAATATATGTATTTATTTCTAAATTACTCCCCAGTACTCTTTATGAGGAAAGGGGCACAAGCGTTAAATCAAAAGCACTGTTAAACATATAAAGTTGCACAATTATGGATGAGGGCGGGTGGCCACTCAAACCATATACTAAAAAAGTGGTATAAGTAACACTTCTCGAGCAGTGGTTAGGCCTAGGGCCTAGAGATTCGCTGGGAGCAGTCAGGACTAGCAAAGTTGAAGTCGGGAGTAGCCCACAGGAGACGGGTGCAGCACGGAAAGTGCGGCTCGCATCAATGCAATGTCAATGGTGCGTAAAAGTCAGTTAAAGTGAATTAAAAGATACTTCCGCTGAACCTAGGAACACAAAACTTTAGACACAGACCCTAGAGGTGTGTACCAGTGTAAGGACACCAGCGTTGCAAAGTTACCTCACCCACAGGCCGTGGGTGCACAGGGTCGAAGTGGCGTCGGGTTCTGTCACGCAGGTTCTTGGTGCTTGAAGCTGTTGCAGCTGCAGGCGCTGTGAAGCAGAAGTGTCCGGTGCGATCCAAGGGTGGATCGAAGTAGAAAAGTACCTGAAAGCAGAGGGGACAGAGTCTGGGTCACTCAGCAGTGACCAGGGTGGAACCAGGACGGAACCAGGCAATGTCGGGCGCAATCAGGCGGTTGTCGATAGGCTTCTCTCCGCTGTCACGTGGGCTCTGGGGCATCTGCGACGTCCAGGAGCAGGTCACGATCTGTCCCACGTAGGCTCTCGCCGTCAGCACCGTCGGCTTCAAGATTGCAGCAAACAGCACTTGGCAAAAGCAATCCATGCGGAACCGGGAGATTGCTTATCACTCGAACCAGGAGGGTCAGAGTGGGTGCTCCTTTTCACAGGAGCTGGTGCAGATCTGGAGCAACCAGAAAAGCAAGTCGTATTTCAAGTTTCGTCGGCACAGGGGCCACAAGCCAGCTGGCAAGTGACCGGGCCAACGCGTCGAGCGCACACAAGCAGAAGGGCCCCACGCAGCACTCGTCGAGTGTGGAGGGGTGAGCTTTGGTGCAAGTGGAGCTCGGGGCTGGGGCTTCTCAAACCCCGGTGCACAGCTTCGAGGATCACTCGTGGGCTGCACGGTCAGCGTCTCGTGGCCTTTTCAAGATGGCGTGCCCCACGCTTCCGGTCGCCTCCACGGGTCTCAGCTCTGCAGGGACTGTGGATCGGGCAGGTAGAAGGCAGGCAAGCTTGATCTCGTTGATCTCTGTCGCTCGAGTTCCGGCGGGAACTGCAACAAAGCAAGGGTCGAGGGCTGGATGGTGCCTGTTTGCACAGGGTGGTCACTCCTTGACCACAAGGGAGATTCTTCAGTCTTCTTACGTCGTGTAGAAAGTCGAAGGGTCCAGATTTCGTTTCTTATGTTTCTTCAGGATGATCTGAGTTGCATTGGCACTGCTCCCCCTCTTATTCGAATCTGGGGGGTTGCACATCCTGCTAGGTCCCCTCCTATGGGTGGGACCCAGGAAGGGGGTGGTTACACCCCTTTCCTTTGATCCAGGCCGCGCTGGGACAGGGGCTGGGAGGCCCCAGAACCGGTTTGGCCGGATTATGCAAGGGGCAGCCTTGTGCTCCCCAGGCAGTGTCTGGTTTCTTTGAAACCTCCCTACTACAATCCACTATCTCCTGTCTGGGGTGGTTTGACACCGCCCTGCGACAGGAAACCCTTTGTCCAGGCCACCATATGCTGAGTTTCGGTCAGCAGCAGGAGGCCAGACCCGTGTCTGTGGCAGGGGCATCCATTTTGTGGATCTGAGGCTCATTTTAAATCAACCGCGTTTCAGTAAAGTAACATGTCTTCTCCCTCTAGAAGGGTGGAATGCTACCCCCGTCGCCAGAACTGGCGAGGGGGTAGTATTCCAATTCGTATGACACCTTACACGACATGTTTTGATAAAGCCAAACCAAAGTTGCTATATAACCGCGAGGATTATAAGGCGCTTAAGAGTATATGGTATGGCATTATCCCGGATCAGCTTAGGGAGTTGTTCCCGACAGCTGCAGACAGGCTCAGCTCATGCCAGAGCTCCATCTCACATAAAACCACGCACTCTGCCTCCAGGATTGATGAGGCCTTCCATAGGAGTGGCTCACAGGCTATATATGTGTCCAGATATAGGTTTAGATATAGGTATACTATATCTAAGCAAGGGGTGATTACACCCACTTGCCCCAGCTGAGTGATCAGCCAGTTGTGTCAATTTAAGAACCAGCCAGGGGTGGCAAAAGCTATGCTTCAGCCCCTGGTAGGCCTTGGTGGCACCTATGCCCTGAGCACCTATAGTGCATGGTACAGGGGCTGACAAGGAGTCCATTTCCAATTGTGGTATGTACCTATAGCACATGTATTATAAATTTAGAGAGAGAACAGCAGGCTGGGGGTCTGATTAGCAGGCCCACAGCCTCAGTAAGTCGAAAACCAGTGAAGCAAAAAGCAAAAATTGGGGTGACCATAGGATAGCAGACCCTACTCTCCTACAGGTACCTTTAAGGGTGGTTGTGAGTAATGGAGACAAAAGGCTCATTATGGGAAGGGCGGTGCCATAAATTGATGGATGTCTTTGCCCCACCCACTTCCCGGCTGCCTCATTTATAAATGGTGGAATCACTGGTCTGCATGTCACCCACAATGCACCGGGCTCCAGTATGATGGATTTTCATGTTACTTCGTAATGTTGCAGTAACCCCTTGCTTGTTTGCCTGTGGGAATAACCAAAGGCATGCATGGAAAAGACTGCGTGGTAAAGGCATATGTGTGGTAAAGGAAGCGTGGTAAACGCATGCATGGAAAATACACGTGGTAAAGGCATTTGCATGGTAAAGGAAGCGTGGTAAAGGCATGCATGGAAAATACGCGTGGTAAAGGCATTTGCGTGGTAAACAAAGCGGGGTAAAGGCATGCATGGAAAAGACACGTGGTAAAGGATGTTTTTCATCTGACAGAGGACTGCGGCTTCTAAATAAAGAGAGAGCCATCTCTGAACACTAGAACCCCCGCGAGGACCTCGGGATCTTTCATCGAGGCCTCCCCAGCCCCCAGGAGTCTAGACTCTGACACTAATCTGGGTGAAGATTGGAGGGTCATACTAGAGCCCTGTCTGACCAACCCTGTCCAATATCACTCTTTCAAGGCAGTGGTGCCCGTGTTTAAAGGCAAAGACATCTCTGCCTGTAGAACCGTAAGCAGCGTCCCTCTGTTAGGACCTCGTGTACCCCGCTCCAGCTGTACAGTAAAGCACGGGTCAGGGTTTGATTGGCTTTGAAAAAAGTTGGCCCGGGCACCCTGAAAAAAGTGCCCCACATTTGCGGATGGCGGGGAAGATTTACAAGGACTGGCGCATCACTGCACATTAGCAGGGATACGCCAGTAACGATGCGATTCGCAATTCTCCTTGCGCCACCACGGATGCGCCGCATTTACAATGCAGCACACCGTGGCGCAGGGATAGACAGATGCGTGTCGCATCTGATGGTGTAAGGTCGGAGCATGGCTGGAGTCATGTCGCAGGTGCAACGCAACTCCAGTAATGTTCAGGGACCGCCCATATCTAACGTGCTGCCCCACTCCTTACGCCTGCTTCAAGGAGGCGTAAGGTTTCGTCGCAGCAGCCTCTGAAAAATGACTCTGAAATCTTGTAGATTTCACACCGTCACTTTTACGAGGCTTTTTCCGACGGAACGCCCACCCTGCATACATTAAACCTGTCGCAGGTTTAATGTGGTGCAGGGCTTCACAACCTGACGCATCTCCCTAGGTGCGTCAGGTTGTAAATAAGTTGCAACGTGGTGCATGGTTTACGCCGCCGCTGAGTCACAGAAGTGACGCAACAACGGCGTAAATGTGACGCAATTGACTTGTAAATCTGCACCCGTCTTTTTTTAAAACATTGCTTCAGTGTTTTAAGTGTTATAAAAAGAAGTTGGGGGATTTCTATAAGAGAGGTGTGTTTTATCTTAACTTTACTAAGATTTAAAAAATGCGATGATTGTTGCTAGGACTCTGTGTTGGAATAGTTTACACTGGTGAACCACACCTGAATATAAGTGAGGCCACTTAAGCTCAGCCCCCCTGCCCCTGCTCAATCTGCATGGGCGGGGCCAGCCGGAGACTGGGAATGATACCTCCGCCCCCTTGGTAAAAGGGGGTAACGGAGGTCCATCTGCCTCCGCAAAGGCTGCTCAGGCCCCCACTGGGTGGAGCAGCATAGTCATCCCATATCGGCCACCACCCTGCCCAAAAAAGCGGCCCACAGCTGCAACTCAGATACCAGCCCATCGCCCATTGCCCGAGAGCCCCCTTACCAATCCGACCCTGGCACGGTTCCCTCTGATCACACTGGGGCGTTCATACATAGCAGCATGAACTTGCTCCATCCTGAGATATAGTTGTGACCCTGGTGCTGAGGGCGCCAGGACCTGTGTGGAGCCCGCGTTCTATCTACAGACTTTCTGTACTAAGACAACATCCCTGTGTCAGGACAGCAGTGCACTCCGATAGAGAAGTAGACAATTTGTCAACACCACTGAGTCAAGGCCCAAGGGCTTCAACAATATTAGCCTGCTGCACCCCTGCTTGTCTGGACTCTGACTCATTGTGAATGAATGCACCGTCTTCCATTCTGTATAACTCTCTCCCACATCCCTATGTCGCGACATTTAGGCTCCTTGGTTAACAGATGGCCTCCCCTGCTGTATAGTCCTGTCCCAGATCCCTATGTCACGACCTTGGGGCTCAAGGTAAAGAGATGGCCTATCTATCTCCCATGCTGTGGGGCCCTGTCCTAGATTTCTTATGTGATTACATTGGGGCTCAACAGTAGAGTATTAGCCCATCCCCCATTCTCAGCCAATCAGTGTTACAGCTCCAGGCTGTTGTGATGCATGCATTGACTATGGGAGTTTATCCATACCTGGAATAACCTGCAGGACACCATTCTCTGCGTCTACGTCATCCAGGGCAAGCCACACTGAGGCCACCGGGCCCCCCTCGAAGCCCCAATACCTGGAAGTAAAAGGAGGAGGACACTGTCAGCCAAACATCGGCAGACCCCGGGGCAAGAGGATGGCACATGAGGGCACAGGATGGCACATGACAGGATGGCACATGAGGGCATAGAATGGCACATGAGGGCACAGGATGGCACATGAGGGCACAGGATGGCACATGAGGTCACATCATAGCACATGAGGGCTCAGGATGACACATGAGGGCACAGGGTGGCACATGAGGGCACAGGATGGCACATGACAGGATGGCACATGAGGTCACATCATAGCACATGAGGGCTCAGGATGACACATAAATGTATAGGATGGCACAGGATGGCACATGATGATACAGAATAACCCATGAGAGAACAGTATGGCACATGAGGGCACAGGATAGCACATGAGGGTACGGGATGGTACATGAGGGCACAGGATGGAACATGATGGTACAGGATAATACATGAGAGCACAGTATGGCACATCAAGGCATGGATGCCACATTTTGACATATGAGGGCACAGGATGGCATATGATGGCACAGAACGGCACAAGAGGACACACAATAGCACATGAGGGCAGAGGGTGACACATGAGGGCACAGGATAGCACATGATGGCACAGGATGGCATACAAAGGGCATAGGATAACACATGGAGGGACAGGATGGCAGATGATGGCACAGGATGGTGCATGAGGGCATAATAAGCCACATGATGGCACATGAGGGCACAGGATGATACAGGGTGATGTGTGTTTGGTAGTGCATCCAGCCTTATGCCGTCATGTACTGCCTAGATGAAAGATGCTGTAATCTATGCTGTGTGTGCCCCCCGCACTGCCCTGTGTATTAAACACCACATGGTGCCCACCAAGTAGCCTGTTAATCAGACCTCACCAGGCTGAGGGGGCAGGAATGCCATCCTTTGGCCTTACCCTTGAAGTACAAACCGACACATCACCCCTGCTGAGCCCTCCCCTCCCCCACCCTGGAGCCAGCACCCCGCAGTCTGACTTACTTGATGTCCTGGTGCCAGGCCACGTAGGGGGCGCTGTTCCCTCGGTGGGGCACTTCGGAGGCCGGGTATTTACAGATGAACTTGGAGTCCAGCAGGACCACGTGGGGCCCCAGCACAGCGGTGATGGCCTGGAGGGTGTGCGGGTGGGTGGCGAGGCCCAGCACCCACGACAGGCGCAGGTGGGCGTTGTGCAGGCTGTACTGGGCGTGCTCCTTCCCTGCAGGGTGAGAAAGGAAAAGACACACAGATGATGGACGGAATGCAAAGCAAATCAAACATTCACTCCCAGTCAAGAGGTCTGGGTTCAATCCATCGTTCTTTTGCTCACCTTGCCACCCCAGTTTAGACCCAGCCTGCAGGGGACACAAGGAGGGGGGGGGGTTAGTCTCTACACCGAGAGGCCTCTAAACGGAGGGGCTTATATATGGGAATGGTGGCACCGAACAGGGCAGCAAAAAACATTCCTGCGCCGTCCTGCGCCACTGGAAAAGGGCAGGAACGCGCCGCATTTATCCAATACGGTGCATTGTTTTCCTTTCTCCCTGCGCTGGCGCTGTTTCTGCAGCCTAGTGCCAACGCTGGCACCCTTGCACCATGGTGCAGCACTGCCTGTGTTACAGCAGGATAGTTTTGTTGCAGGAAGGGACACATTCCAGCATATAAACAATCCATAGAGGCATTTTCATCTTTCTAAGTGAGCTGCAGAATGCAACACACATGGAAAGTTAAAAACAAGTAGAAATAAAGATATTTCTCCTCTTTACAGCCACCATACACAAGGCACAAGCAACATAAAGCAGATACAGCCACCATACACAAGATACAAGCAACATAAAGCAGATACAGCCACCAGACACGAGATAAAAGCAACATAAAGCAGGTAAAGCCCCCAGACACAAGATACAAGCAACATAAAGCAGATACAGCCACCAGACACAAGATACAAGCAACATAAAGCAGATACAGCCACCAGACACAAGATACAAACAACATAAAGCAGAAACAGCCACCATACACAAGATACAAGCAACATAAAGCAGATACAGCCACCAGACACTAGCAACATAAAGCAGATACAGCCACCAGACACAAGATACAAGCAACATAACGCAGATACAGGCACCAGACACAAGATACACAACATAAAGCAGATACAGCCACCATACACAAGATACAACCAACATAAATTAGATTCAGCAGTTATACTCTTGATACAGCCACCATACACAAGATGCAACCAACATAATGCAGATACAGCCACCAGACACCAGATACAAGCAACATAAAGCAGATACAGCCACCAGACACAAGATACAAACAACCTAAAGCAGATACAGCCACCATACACAAGATACGAGCAACATAAAGGAGATACAGCCACCAGACACAAGATACAAGCAACATAAAGCAGATACAGCTACCAGACACAAGATACAAACAACATAAAGCAGATACAGCCACCATACACAAGATACAAGCAACATAAAGCAGATACAGCCACCAGACACAAGATACAACAACATAACGCAGATACAGCCACCAGACACAAGATACAACAACATAAAGCAGATACAGCCACCAGACACAAGATACAAGCAACATAAATCAGATACAGCCACCAGACACAAGATACAACAACATAAATCAGATACAGCCACCAGACACAAGATACAAGCAACATAAATAAGATACAGCCACCAGACACAAGATACAACAACATAAATCAGATGCAGCCACCAGACACAAGATACAACAACATAAATCAGATACAGCCACCAGACACAAGATACAAGCAACATAAAGCAGATACAGCCACCAGACACAAGATACAACAACATAAATCAGATACAGCCACCAGACACAAGATACAAGCAACATAAATCAGATACAGCAATTCTGGGGATACACGAAAGTAGGTTGCTTGGAGGTGCAGAGGGAACCTCGTTCACATGAGGTGTGAGACACGCGGAAAGTGTTGTGTGGAGTGACCAGTCATTACATCTAGGCGCCTGACCTTTGTTGTTGCAGTTTGATATAGCGCGAACTCGACCCAAGATATTGGAGCCTTTTACATGAGCACCAGATACCTCACCGGAGGACGCATTCATTTTTGGGAGGCACAGTGAGGTTCAGTGATTTGCCCAGAATCACAGGATGCCGAGCCAACGCCGAGACTCGAGCCTGGTTCCCCAGCTCCCGTAGTCGGCAACTGTGGCCGTTACGCCTCATCCTTGTCATAAATACACAAACATTCCAAGAACAGGAACACAGCGTCCATCAAGAAACCCTTCAACCGATGGAGGAACACGAGACACGCATCTCCCCAGCCAGTGGGGGCTGTAAACTTGACCCCAGTGCCAGTAAGGCGTGGCCCAGGGGAAGGGCAGAGTCGAGGCATCCATTGCTCGAGACAGATGTGCTGTGAACCGCCTGGGGGCACGCGCCACTGTCCGGGTTCACGGCTGGGTGTTGTTTCCTGCTGTTAATGTCCATTGTGATAGCAACAGATTGAAACAATTAGCCACCTCCCCCTGCTATTAACAGGGGAGGGGTCCCCCCAGAATAGAGCCCCGGGGTGCACTGGCCACAGTGGTGAGTGGGACTTCTCCATGGCTGCTGCAGTGTGGGGGGTTTACACCTGCAGGAAAGTGACACATCCTCTCTGGGGTACAGTGGAAACCCCCCCCCCCGGCTGCCTTGGGGCGTATTCCCTCCAAACTTGTTGAAGAAAGGTTCTCACTCCACAACCCAAACCCCCTGCAGAGGGCGCTTCTTGCTTTTTATTGGTTGTAACATGGATCTGGTATAACACGCTATTGATGCCGTGACGTCAGTCCCGAAGAGGCTGATCTGGGTGATCGATCGAGTGGCTATGAACGGCGACCCCTGCTTTCTTTTTAAGGAAATGTTTCAGTTGAAAGGCGTGCAAAATGCTGCTGCTGGGCGGGGGGTTACTGTTACCACTCTATACCATAAGCCAGTAGCAATCAGAAAGGGACTGCTGTTGCCATGATAAAACAAGCAATGAAAATGCAATAGGGAGAGGATATGGCCTTATGGCTAAAGCTGCCGACGTTGGAGCTGGGGAACTGGGTTTGAGCCTCGGCGGCGGCATCCCGTGATTCTGGGTAAATCATTGAGTCTACCCGTGCCTGCCAAAAACAAGATGGCCGTCTAAAAGTGAAAGCGGGCATAGTGCGCTGCAAAAACAAAACAAGCTGTGGCCAGGGTTTAAGTGGGCCGGGTCTGATTGGTACTGAGCACCGGCAGTTTTTAGGTCTCGCTGAGCCAATGCACTTGTGCATTGCTGGCGAGAATATAGTAAGGGGAAAAGTAAACTCTACCAAAGACCTTGGAATGCGGTTTATGGCCAGTGCATGTGAGGCATTTAAGCGCGAAGCTGGAATCTGGCATCGACTTGAAAGCAGCAGACTGCTTACGCCGGTACGTGCTCGGCCTCACTTCCTGCTTCCCCCCTTACTTGCGTTATCGCTCATACCCCATATGCTCGTTCCCTCCCACCCTTGATCTATGCGCGTGCACGCCATCGCCAGCCACATAACAAACCACCATTTGTCTGTGCCTCGGCATCAGACTTCAAAGGCTGCCGCTCCCCCGCCCCCCACGTGCACATAGCACACCACCATTTGTCTGTGCCTCGGCATCAGACTTCAAAGGCTGCCGCTCCCTTATACCACTATTTTAGTATATGGTTTAGTGTCTGTCCCCTCTGCTTTCAGGTCCTCTTCATCTTCGATCCACCCTTGGATCCACCCGGACACTTCTCTCCTAGTCGCCTGCAGGATCTTTCTTCCAGGCTCCATAGGATTCGTCGACGAAACCCGACACACTTTGACACCTATGCACCCGCTTCCTGTGGGTGAGGTAACGAGAGTACTTCGATGCTCCTGTGGGTATTGACTATCCAACTGTCTAGATTTTAAGTAACTTTCACCAAGTCCAGTTAGAAGTGCCCTAAAATAACTAGTTTTCTTCTTTTACGTTCCCATTCATTCTCCATGGTAACTTGCGTGTGTGTTTAGACACTGCACAACCATCCCATGGGTCTCCTGCTTCCTAACTCTTGGTAGCTCAGCATAGCCCCAGCGATACCCTAGGCCTATTCACTTTCCGTGTAGTGGTCCTTATACCACTACTTTAGTATATGGTTTAGCATGCCCCTAGGGCCCTACTGTACTTTGTGCAACTTATTGTATTTTAATTGAATATCTTGTATTGTGCTTGTGCCTCTGACCTCATAAAGAGTTCAGAGGGTTGGTCTAGTAATAAATAACATATATGTTCATTTGGTATTAAAGGGGTTACATATGGTAAAACAGCTGGCTTCACATGCCCTCTTGAGTTTAGCCTAAGACCTAAGACTGCTTTGTCCATGCTACCACTAGGATAGCTGGTCTGTAAGGTTGACTTTACAACCATCACTATAAGGGTTGTTTGGACTGGTGCAAGGTGCTCACTAGAATAGTGAACATCATTTACCAGGCCAACTTCTCACATACTGTTCATTCATCCCCTTTCTATGCTCATCCTTTCGCTCGCCATTTATTTATTTATTTATTTTATTTATTTATTTGAGCTTGTACCGCGCACAGCTACCCACAATGGGTTTCCCGGCGCCAGGGATAGACTGTAGAAGAAGAGGGAATGTCACCTTGACTTGAGGCCTCAGCCGACTATTGGTCACGCTTAGTAAAGAGCAGGGTCTTCAAAGCCTTACGGAAGCGGAGTAAGTTGGTCTCAGATTTTAATGCCAATGGGAGGGAGTTCCAGTATTTAGGACCAAGAGTGGAAAAGGAGCGGCCTCCCATTTTTGCCAGCTTCCATCTTGGTACTGTGAAATTGCCAATGTCCGATGACCTTAATGAGCGCAGGGGTCTGTAGGGTTTTACCAGCCCCTGAACATATACTGGGGCGCTACCCTGCTTAGCCTTGAACATATAGCAGAGTGCCTTGAATTTAACGCGTTCTGGGATGCTCAACCAATGGAGGTCACGCAAAGCGGCAGTCGCTGAGGTGCGTCTGGGGACGTTCTTTAGCAGGCGCGCGGCCGCATTTTGCACCACCTGCAGCACATGTATAGTGGCTTTATCTGCACCCAAATAGAGAATGTTGCCATAGTCCAGGCGTGATGTTACAAGTGCCTGGACTACAGTTCTGCGAGAGGAGAGGGGGAGCATCCACAAAATCTTGTGAAGCCATCGCAAGGTTGAAAAGCAGATGGCTGAGACCTTAGTAGCCTGTTGTCTCATAGTTAGCCTGTCGTCAATAATGACGCCCAGGTTGCGAACTGCAGTAGATGGTGTAGGCGCATTTTCCAGTTCGATGGGCCAATGGCGAGGACCCCAAAGATGTTTGTTCTGTCCCAGAATGACCACCTCGGTCTTCTCCCCATTCAGCTTGAGACAATTTCTCCGCATCCAATCGGCCACAAGAGTGAGGCCCGACTTGAGAGCGGAGATGTTGTTTACGTCTCTCCCTGATAAGGAGAAGACAATCTGGGTGTCATCTGCGTAGGAAAACAGGGTTAACCCAGCTTGTTCGACTATGGTTGCCAAGGGTTTAACGTAAATGTTAAATAATAAAGGGCTAAGAATTGAGCCCTGGGGGACGCCGCGGGTGGATGGACAGATGGCGGAGGCAGCTTTAGAAGAAAACACTTGGAAGCTTCGGTCGTTAAGGAAAGACGCCAGCCAGGCCAAGGCCTGGCCTGCCACACCTAGAGATTTCAGAGAGTCAATGAGGATGGAATGTGACACGGTGTCGAAAGCTGCGCTCAAATCCAGCAGGATGAGCGCCATGGTGTTTCCCTGATCGACACCGTGCCTAAGACTCTCTGTCACCCCCAGGAGGGCTGTCTCAGTTGAGTGCCTAGGCCGAAAGCCCGACTGAGAAGGATGGAGAAATCCAGTGTTTTCAACCAATTTGGAGAGCTGAGAATTTATATGTCTCTCCAGTATCTTTGAGAAGATTGGCAGCAAAGATATAGGGCGAAAGTTAGCAGGATTTGAAGGATCTGCACCCAGTTTTTTTAATAACGGTACAACCATGGCGTGTTTCCAAGGTTGTGGGACATGGGCCTCGCTCAGAGAAGCGTTGAGTAATTTAATGATGGGGGGATGAGTGAGGGGGTCTAATTGTTTTAGTATTTTGGCCAGGAGAGCGTCCTGTGGGGAGCCCGATCTCACACTATTTAAACAGGAGAGGAAAGAAATGGCGTCTAAGGGCTGCCAAGTAGTGACTACTGCATCAGTGTCATTGTTTTCCAATTCCTGGACTATGTCAGGGGCAGTGTACATAGTACCTGGAAGTGTAGTGAAATTTTCATAGATAGGATCAACTTTATTTATAAAGTAATCCGCTAAGGACTGACACTGAGTGCCATCAAGTGCCGGGGGAGGAGGGATCGAGTTAGCACCAGTCAATTTTTTGACAACAGAGAATAGCACCTTTGGGCAGTTTTGTGCATCAGTCACAGTTTTTCTTGTGTAGTCTGCTTTAGCAGTTTTACAACTGTTGTGGTATTTTTTCAAGGCTTCTGCCTGTGTATGCTCAACAGGTTGTTGCACTTAAACACCCCCCACCCGCCTCGGTGGTCTGTGTTTTCTTTCACTACTGTGTGACTCTTGATTCCTTCTGTTTGCTTGTTCAGCCCTCCACACTCTTCTCCTCCCATCTGTACCTGGCTCCCCACGGTCACTCCTTTTGCTTTTTCTCTGGACATGCTCTGAGAGTGAGGCTCTGTTTGCTCACTTGATCTTCGGCTGCGCACAGTATGAACTCTGCTATGCGCCACAATTGAAAATATATTGACTTACCTTTTGAGGCTATTAGCAGTAAAAATGCAAAACTTGATTTGTACTGTGTGAAATACATCTCCTACAGTGTAGCAACTCGCAATGTGTCTTGACATCTGCACAACTAAGATTTTCTTTCTAGGTTAGCCAATCAGACTTGTCAGGACACCGAAGTACAGAAACTTGCAGTGTTAGGTGTGTGCACAAACTAGTATGGGTTATGAAGAGTGGGACTCTCATACTTTGTGCTAGCCCAGGATTCTTGTTTCCAGTACAGGGAAGACATGGCTTGGCAGTTCGCCCTCACTTTATCTATCTATCTCCCACACTCTATCTATTGCCCTCACTCTATCGGCCTCACTCTATCTATCTATCGGCCTCACTCTATCTATCGGCCTCACTCTATCTATCGCCCCCACTCTATCTATCTATCTCCCACACTCTATCTATTGCCCTCACTCTATCGGCCTCACTCTATCTATCGCCCTCACTCTGTCTATCGCCCTCACTCTATCTATCTATCGCCCTCTAGCTATCTATCACCCTCACTCTATCTATCTATCGCCCTCACTCTATCTATTGCCCTCACTCAATCTATCTATTGCCCTCACTCTATCTATCTATTGCCCTCATTTTATCTAGGCATCACTATCAGAGGCATCACAGAGCTGCTTGCCTTTAGGAAGGCCCTGAAAATGTGGCTATTTAACCCTGTGATTAGGCCATAGGAGGATATCTTACATAGTGCCAGGAAGCCCTTGGGCAGCAGTGCGCTCTATAAATATCACTAGCATAACATAACATAACATAACATAACATAACATCCATCTATTGCCCTCACTCTAGCGCCCTCTATCTATCGCCCTCACTCTATCTATCGCCCTCACTCTATCTATCGTCCTTATTCTATCTATCGCCCTCATTCTATCTATCTATCACCCTCACTCTATCTATCACCCTCACTCTATCTATCTATCACCCTCACTCTATCTATCGCCCTCACGCTATCTATCCATCTATCGCCCTCACTCCATCTATCTATCCCACTTTCTCTATCTATCGCCCTCACTATATCTATAGGCCTCACTCTATCTATCGCCCTCACTCTTTCTATCTATCGCCCTCACTCTATCTATCTATTCCCCTCACTCTATCGCCTTTGTAGGAGAGTGGGGTCTGCAATCCTATGGTCACCCCCGATTTTTGCTTTTTGCTTCACTGGTTTACGACTTTCCCTGGCTGTGGGCCTGCTAATCAGACCCCCAGCCTAGCTGTTCCCTCTCTAAATTGACAAGCATGTACCTTAGGTGCATTTACCAATTGGTACTGGGCCACCTTATCAGTCCCTGTACAGCATACCTTAGGTATCCAGGGCATAGGTGTACCCCGGGCCTATCAGGGGCTGCAGCATGTATTATGCCACCCCTGGCTGACCATCCAAATCTGACACAACTGGCTGCACGACAGCTGGGGCAAGGCGGTGTAATCACCCTTTGCTTTAGATATAGTATCCCTATATCTAAACCTAAAATGGACACATATATTCCTATCAGTCACTCCTATGGCAGGCCTTATCAATCCTGAAGGCAGAGTGCTTGGAATTATGTGAGATGGTGCTCTGGCATGAGCTGAGCCCGTTTGCAGCTTGCGGAACCAAGTCCTAATAGCTGTTCCATGATAACGCTATACCATATACTCTTAAGTGCATTAAGAACCTTGGGTCAAATGCTAACTTTGGCATTGCATTATCAAAACATGTTGAGTAAGGTGTCATACGAATTGGAATACTAACCCCTCGCCAATTCTGCCGACGGGGTTAGCATTCCACCCTTCTAGAGGGACACAACATGTATGTAACTGCGAACCCCGGTTAAAGTTAACTCGAGACTCAGCATCCGAAAATGGATGCTGCCACCACAGACACAAGTCTGACCTCCTGCTGTTGGGAGTCCTTCCAGCGAGGGAGGCTCGGACAAAGGGTTTCCTGCCTTGGGAGGTGCTAGCACCACCCCAGACAGGATTTTGTGTATTAGGTAGGACAGGACTCAAAGGAATGAGACATGCCTGGGGCACACAAGGTGCCCTGTGCATACACCGGTCCAAACCAGTTCCTGGGGCACTCCAGCCCCAGAGCTGGCGCAAGACCCGACAAAGGAAAGGGGGTGTAACCATCCCCCTTCCTGGTCCCACCCAGAGGAGGGACCTAGTCGTAGTGCTGCCCCCTTTAGCTGAATAAAGGTAGGAGCTGGTCCCATTCCAAATCAGATTACTCTTGACAACTTCCACGAAGAAACTCTTGACCTTCGACCTCCTGAACATCAGAAGACTGAAGAATCTACCCTATGGTCAGGGACTGACCATCTTGCTTTGCGGGCACCATCAAGCTCCTGTGCGGTTTGCTGCAGAGTCCTTCCATCCCAGAATCTGACGACCCAGCTCGACAAGACCCGGACCTCCAGACCTCTCTGACCTCTACCCACATCCACAGCACAGCTGGGACCCATGGGTGCGACGAGCAACGTGGAGACGGCCATATTGAGAAACCTGCACAGCACTTCCAGCACGACCGCCGAGGGATCCTCGAGTGAGTGCATCAGGGCCTGAGAAGCCCTACACCGATGCAGCTTCTGCACCAAAGACCAGCCCCCCAGCATCCACCAGATCTGCGTGGGGCCCTTTTGCCTGGTTGCTGCTTGTCCTGTTGTCTGGTCACTTGCCGGCTGGCTTGTGACCTCCGAGACGACAACCTGAAGAATCCATCACCTCTAGTCTGGTCCCCCAGACTGGCCCTTGCTTCCTTGTAAAGGGTAAGCACCCCTGACCCTCCTGGTCCGCACTAGACGCCATCTTTGTTTCACCGCGTGGCTTGCATTAGCCAAGGCCTGTTGTCCAGATCGACGATCCGACACCGCCAACAGCAGCAGACTACGTGGGACAGCTCGTGCCTCCAGCCTGGTCGAGAAGAGCAGCTCCTGGTCCACGCAGCTACAGACAGAAGCGACCCTTCTTCCACCTGAACGCGGCAACAGCATCTGGTTCCCTCCTGGTTCCAGCCCCGTCACTGGCTAGTGACCGAGACTCTGTCCCCTTCCTTTTCAGGACTTCTTCCTTCCAGTTCCATCCTTGGAACCACCGGACTCCTCCATCTGGCTGCCTGCCAGCAACTTCTTGTTTCAGGCATCACCGGGGACAACACAGCAAACCCGACGCAACTTCAGCCCTATGCACCCGCAGCCTCTGCGTTAGGTAACTAAAGCTTCTAGGTGCTGAAGCCTGTGTCCACTATCCTAGTGTCCAGGTCCACTGTTGTTTTCCCTCCATCCAGCCGGGTTCGTCCGGAATCCGTAACATTCTAAACTGTAAGATCCGTAGACCTTGGTATGCATCCCGCGTGAGAGTTCCCACTCTGCACGTGAGTCCCGTGGGCCTCCTGCTCCTTACTTACCTAGTTTGTAGCATAGTCCCAGCGATCCTCCAGCCTCTGGATCTCCTTACAGTACTTTTCTTCCTCGCATTCCATTGTTTTGAGTATATGGTTTGTCGCGCCCCTAAGGCGCACTTGTAAATATTGTGCGAACTCGTATTTCCTTTTAAGTATTGTCATGTGCTTAGCCCTCTGACCTCATAAAGAGTTCAGAGGTGTATGTTAGTTAATAAATAACTGTTTATTTTCATAACAACCTGTGTGGTGTCCTTTCATTTGGTATTCAAGGGGTTATATGTGGTAAAACAGCTGGCTTCACATGCCATAAAGAGTTTAGCCTAAAGACTGCTTTTGTCCACGCTACTAGGATAGCTGGTCTATAAGGTTGACTTTACAACCAATCACCATAAGGGTTGTTTGGACTGATACAAGGTGATCACTAGAACTAGTGAGCATCATATATCAGGCCAACTTCTCACAGCCTTCACTCTATCTATCGCCCTAACTCTATCTATCGCCCTCACTCTATCTATCGCCCTCACTCTGTCTATCTATCGCCCTCACTCTTTTTATCTATCGCCCTCACTCTTGCTATCTATCGCCCTCACTCTATCTATATATCGTACTCACTCTATAGCATCACTCAGGGGCACCACAACATCAGTATGGGCTTCCACAGCATCATTGAACACGACAGCATCACTCGTTGCAACCACAACATCACTCAGCGCCACCACAACATCACTCAGTGCCACCACAGCATCAATCTGTGCAACCATTCAACAACAACTGGTTCAAATATGTTCTCTCAAAGTTTCAATCTTTATTACAAATGTCACAAAGAGATGTAAATATTTCACTTCTGTTCTTGGGTTTTCATCACAATAAAATACACTCAACATAATCTTCACAAAAGTTATTTACAAAAGTTTAAGCTATTGCCATTGTAAATTACAATAACTTTTATTTAAATATTAAGTATTAAAAAAAATTAGAAGCCCATGTTATTTGTAATAGCAATACATCTAAGTCACGTAAATAGAACACATTTATTTATTTAGAAAGTTTTATATACCGTGAACAAGACCCTTGCGGGTATTAGAGCGCTTTACAAGGTAAGTGTCTTAGATACACAGGTACAAGGTAAATAACATAAAGCTCAATGCTAGTCAATGATGGTGTAAACACCCTATCGTAGATATGTAGGTATATGGTGCAAAACAAAACGTTCCATGAAGAACTTTTCTCTAGGCTCCAGATATTGCAAAATACTGCCGCAAGATTGCCCCTGAAGGGTCCGGGCGGAGGCTCCGACGATGGTTCCGCGGGGGAGGAACCGACATTAAAAGACCTCATGACGGCTATCACTGGGGTCTGGACGTCCCTGGGCCAGAAGATGGAGACTCCTAATAACAAGCTGGACACTGTTTCAATAGAAATGGGGCTGATCAGGGGAGACCTTTCGAAGGCGAACGAGAAAGTTAAATCGCTGGAAGTCAAAACAACAAGCCTTATTGATGATGTGAACCAGCTGCAGCAGGAGGTGCGTGATCTTAGGTCCTCTAGGGAGTCTACTGATCGTCGGCTTGATGAATACAAAGGGCGGGCTCGACGCAACAATGTTCGCATCCTGGGAGTGCCAGAGAAGGCGGAGGGGCAGGCAACGGATCTGTTTATGGGGAACCTCATCCTCAATCATCTTAAACCTAAGGGCCTCAGTAAGTTTTTTATGGTGGAACGTGCCCACAGAGTACTGGGTGGCAGGCCTTGGGTTGGGGTGAACCCAAGACCGATCATTGCTTGAGTCCTTAACTTTCGTGACCTGGATGCTATCCTGCAAGCGCCTCGTGCAGCGGATCCCCTGGAATTCGGAAATGCGACGCTTCTGTTCTTTCCGGACTTTACTCAGGCGGTGCAGAAGCAAAGGCAGAGGTTCTTATCGATCAAGAAGAAACTGAGCGACAAAGGCATGAGGTACGCCATGATGTTTCCTGCCCGCCTTTGAGTGGAACTTTATGGGAAGGCCTGGTTATCTGATAATCTTGATGTGGCTGCGGACTGGTTGGATAGTGTTCAGTGGCCGGACCGGGAGTCCCGCGATCAGGGGGAAGCCGATGAACAATGACTTGGTTTAGCGTGAGGTCATCTGGTGGCTGTAGATAGTTGTTTTGGGGGACGTTTCAGTGGGGGCTAGTGATAGGAGTTTCTGCAGATCTGTGCTTATATTGATTTGGGGATGCTTTATGGTGCGGGTATATCCACAAAGAGTTTGGGGAGGGGGAGATGGTGGGCCTGCTCGTAATCCCTCCTCTGTTTTCTACTTTTAGATTTTTGTAGATTAGCTGGGGGCGACAGGCACACTGCTAGTTGGGGATGAGCGTAAGCTGTATGCAGGGGTGCAGGAGTGGGGAGTGTGGCTCACTGTTTAGAGCGGCAGACCCTGATGCAGAGGTCTGGCCTGGGACCAGGGTTCAATTCCCGACGCTGCAGGGTCCTGAGCCCAATAATGTCCACGGACTCGATAATTCTCGCCTCGGTGCCTACTCTAATCATGGGGTCCCACGCTGCAACTCTGGGCAATAGCTTGCTTAATCTCCACTACGGCGGCCAACCCGCTGCGGGATGCCTGGCTTTCACCTTGGGGATGCCCAGTAGGGGTTATCTCACAGGGAAAAAGCCAGGACGGGTTCCCAAGGCAAGCGCCTTGATGCCTTCGGGTGATACGTGCGCTATATAAGTCGCAATACATTTACATTTACAGGGAGGGGGGATGGGGGGTTTTCGGGGTTTGTTTTCGTTTTACTATATGTTGTTTTTTTTACACTGGGTGCCGTCAGTCGATTCTGTAACGTCTTGGTATTGTGATGTCCTCCGTTAAAAGGGTGGTTGGGATTTCTGCTCTGAGTTGGAATGTGAATGGGCTTGGGGATGAGATCAAGAGAGGAATGGTTGGCCAGTTGATCCTGAGGCACTCCCCAGATGTGGTGTTATTGAAGGAGACTCACCTCATGGGAAAGCGATGCATGGCACTACACAGAGGGGGATAAAATTGGTCGCTCATGCTGGTTTCACAACTAAGTCTAGAGGGGTTGGGATTTTGGTCAAGAACTCCTTCCCGCTGGCCATCCAGGCCACATGGACCGATAATAGGGGTAGATATGCTGGGATTTGGGGGCTATGGGAAGGGAGGACTATGACCTTTTTGTCTGTTTATGTCCCACCGGCCCTTCAGACCGATACTTTTCAGGACCTGTGCAAGATGTTTTTTGATGTTGCCTGTTGGGGTGTTGGTTGGTGGCGGTGATTTCAATGCAGTTATGAATGGTGAAGCTGATAGGTGTCCGGCTCTGGCTTTGTTGCCGTCCCGGAGATGGTTGACCGACTTTGTGGAAACTACTGGTCTGATTGATGGGTGGAGGCTTAAAAATCCTGGTGAATCTCAATATACACACGTTTTGACAGCACACAAGTCCCTTTCCAGGATAGATTATGTCTTGGTGCCGGCGGCACAGGCGGTTTGGATCCGGGAGGTGTGGCACTTGGCTACGGGGGTCTCGGATCACTCGCCGGTCTGGATTGGTTTGGACCTCGGCGGGCGTGACGTGGCTAGAGTTGCACCTATTAGCGCTTGGCGGTTGCGGGACCCTGCAGCTAAAAAGGAGATTGAGCGTGTTGCTGATAGTTATTTTCAAGAAAACGTCGGTACGGTGGACTCAAAAGTTCCTTGTGGGAAGCCTACAAAACTGTCCTCAAAGGGAAATTACTATTGTTTATTTCCGGGAAGAAGAGGGAGGGCCGTGCTGAGGTTGACAGAGTGGAAGCACATCTGTTAGCGCTAGAACGGGAGGTGTTGCTTGACTCCACCCCGGAGGGATTGCACCGCCTGCGCCTCCTTAGAGATGAGTATAGGAGCTTGGCTCGTGATAGGGCGAAGACACAACTGGCGGACACCCAGAGCAGGGTGTACGAGCATGGAGATATGGCCGGGAAGTTGATAGCCTGGCTAGAAAAGGGGGAATGGGCGTCGCGGTTGGTACCGGTACTGCAGCCCGTCGGCTCGGATAAAATTCCGGACCCGCAGGAGATTGTGGATGAATTTGCTGGCTACTACACAGAGGTGTACGCGGCCAATTGTAAGTACACGGAGTCCTAAAATGCAGAAATGATTCGAGATATTCCAATGCCCACTCTCTCCGATGAGGACAGGGATTACCTAGACTCTCAATTTACGAATGACGAAGTGGCGCAGGCCATTAGAGGGGTTCGCTCTTGAAAGGTCTCTGGCC
The DNA here is from genome assembly GCF_964263255.1 of Lissotriton vulgaris. Classification (NCBI taxonomy): domain Eukaryota; kingdom Metazoa; phylum Chordata; class Amphibia; order Caudata; family Salamandridae; genus Lissotriton; species Lissotriton vulgaris. The sequence continues at coordinate 1,016,874,685 of NC_141698.1, forward strand.
CCAATGGGCTCCCAATAGCGCTTTATAAAGTAAATGCAAACAAACTGGCTCCCTTTGTTAAGGATATGTTTAGCGAGAGCAGGGAGAGGGGCCAGCTTTCTTACGATCAGCGTGTCGTGAATATCATAGTCCTGCACAAGGAGGGCAAACCGAAGACGGAATGTTCTTCATACCGGCTGATCTCCTTATTGAATGCTGAGCCGAAGGTCTTAGCAAAGCTGCTTGCGACTCAGCTGGTTAAGGTCATCACGACACTGATCCATCCGGATCAGTCAGGTTTTATGCCCCACAGCAATATGTCCCTTAACTTGCGCAGACTGCATGGGGTCCTGGGCGGTGCTTCACAAATACACGAGCCGACGGTCTTGTTGTCCCTGGATGCCACCATGGCATTTGATAGAGTGGAGTGGCCCTATCTCTTTGCCGTCTTGAACAAGTTGGGCATTGGTCCGGAGTTTGCTTCCTGGGTCCGTCTTTTGTATTCCGACCCCCTAGCTCGGGTCGTAGTAAATAATCATAGATCTGATGATTTTGCCTTGGGGAGGGGCACCAGGCAGGGATGTCCTCTAGCCCCGCTGTTATTTGCCTCAGCGCTGGAGCCGCTTGTGGCGTGGGTTCGTTGGGACGGATCGATTAGGGGGCTTAGGTGGACATCCGAGTGGGAGGATAAGATATCACTCTACGCTGATGACATTTTACTATATTTGTCCACCCCTCGGACTTCGCTGATAGTGTTTTTGGACGTCCTGGTGGTGTTTGGAAGATATTCCGGTTTCGCCATTAATTGGGCGAAGTCGGTCCTTTTTGTCTTAAGTGGTGATCCCCCAGATATACCTGCGGGCTGCACGGTTAGATTGGAAACGGCAGGGTTCAAGTATCTTGGCATTTTTGTGTTCTTAGATACCCAGAGTAGGTATACCAATAACCTGTTGCCACCACTGGCCAGACTCCGGAGGGATGTGGTGCGGTGGAAGTCGCTTCCGCTCTCCCTGCTGGGACACGCTGTCCTGTTTAAGATGATGGCTCTTCCCCTTTTCTTGTACGCGCTCCAGAACTCTATGGACCCGGTTCCCCCGTCGTACTTCAAGGAGATTGAGTCTCTCCAGAGGCAACTCTTTTGGGATGGTAGGCCGTGAATCGTGTTTGCTAAACTGACGTTGCCGTGGTATGAAGGGGGAATAGGCTTACCAAATATCCGGAAGTATTATTGGGCGTCTCAGCTGGCGGCAGTTAAACATGCCATTTATGGATCGCCGCTGGATCCCGGCTATGCTATGGATCGCAGCCAGATACCCGGTGGAGAGTTCTCCATGGCATTGTATGCCAGATGGGGGCGCTTTCCCCTGGTCGGGTCTACGGCAGTTGCTGTTCAGGTCTGGCATGAGGCTACTCGTTCCCTTAAATGGGATGGGAAGATAACTTATGCTATGCCACTATGGAATGCTGAATGCCTGGGTAGTTTATGAAAGTCTAAAGGTTTTGATTAATGGGACCTCATTGGGATTTCCCGGGTAGGAGATATGTGGGGCAAAGACAGGATCCTTACGTTTGAGACTCTGCAGGAACCGTATCAACTGCAGGGGAGTGACTGGTTTTGTTAATTGCAGATTAGACACGCACTGCTAGCTGGTATTCCCCAGGGAGTGACACCCCCGGAGGCTTCCCCGTTGGAGGATCGGGTGTTGGACGGTCATATTCTGACAAAAACGATCTCCTTGATTTATAGAAATCTAGTTAATCACATGGAGGATCCCCTTGGGGCTCTTAGAGACCAATGGACTGCAGACGGGCTGATCTTTGACGATGAAGTTGGAGGGAGGCGGTGGCTTCTCCAAGGGTCATTGCTGTCCAAATGAGACTCCGGTTGGTGCAATTGAAGGTCCTCCACCGCTGCTATGGTCCACGATTGGTGCGTATGGGTTTGGCTGCAAGTGGTGAGTGCAGAAGGGGATGTGGTGAGGCTGGAACGTTCATGCATATGCTATGGGACTGTACCCTCATCCGGGGGTATTGGGCCGCAGTTCATGGTAAGGTGCGCAAGGTGTGGGGAGTGGGCTTTGAGTTGGAGGCACTTCATTGTCTCTTGAATGTCTGGGAACCAACTGATCTTACGTCTCACGGAAAGGTGTGGGTCACGCTGGCATGTGCTATCGCCAAGCGTAATATCGCTCAATTATGGGGGGCGAATCAGCCGCCTACTATTGTAGTGTGACCAGATTCTCAAAACAAAAAACAGGGACAGGTCATAGACATAGAAGGAGGACTACGGTTTCCAGTAATCATCAACATAAAAGTAGGACTATTTGATAGCTGTCATAGACAAAGAAAGGGGACTACAATGTCAGGTACCTCCACAGACCGAGTGGGCACTAGCTATGAAGAACCTGTAGGTTGTGAAGGAAACTCACACTGTCACAGGCTGCTTGAGCAGGACCCTGGGTGTACATACATCTGTGAAGGAAGCTTACGGTGCCACTGTCTGTGCTGAGCCTGTACTGTATAAGAGAAACGCGCACTGCCACAGCACATTCTGCCAGGCAAGTGTGCGTGTGTGTGACGCTTGCATTGGTGCTGCGTGCATTATACCTGCTCTCTACAAGACAGGATTTTGCCCTATCACGGCCTGTGCTCTTTCGCTGGTGTGTGTATGTGGTGTGTCGCAGCCTGAGGGGGGGCATCTGCGTAGTTCTCACAAATGCACCTCAGGTGATGGGGATTACTGGATATGTCACCTGTAGGATTAAGAAGACCCTTGTTGTTATCCTGGCTGTCCTCACTTGACCGGATTGTGGGATACTACGCATGACTTGCTCTTACGCACTTTTCAAGAAAAGGGCAGGATGTGAGCAGGCACAGCGTTTGAAAATAAGCGTGATGGAAATTATACAAGACGCAATCTAATTCCTCCCGCATACTTTGGAAGCAGAAGACTGGCGCTGACAAATGTAACTTAATTTCCTTTCTTGTGCCTCAGTTCACAATGTGGGCTACTCGAGAACATTAATTAATTAATTCAAGGGGTTTACACTGCATGGCACATAGGGAATTCATGGGTGTCCCGTATACAGGATATGTAAGAAAGAAAGCCAGTTTGTCTTGGTGTCACTGAAGGTGCACTCATGAACTTGCAGGGTGTTCTCCATACAGGTGTATGCCTCGGCTCAAGAGTGTCCCCACTGGTGAATCCCTCATGCATTATATTAATGTGCAGATACATTCCTCAGGTGGTAACCATGTTATGTTATGTTATGTTATATGTGGTTTTGTAGCGCGCTCCGATAGTCAAGACTGTCCTGGCGCAAGTCAAGACTGTCCTGGCGCGGGTCAAGACTGTCCTGGCGCGGTAAACCATGTTTAGGTTGAATTCGTAAAAGACAATTTTGGTAAATGTCCAAAGGAAGATGCCCAAAACTTTAAAAGGAGCATCGGTTTGCAGCACTTTTTTTTAAAGCACTTCAAATCATCACTTTATTCAGTTCGACCAGATGAAAGTCATTTGTGGGGCTGCAGAATACCTCCCCGAACATCCCTTAAGCTGAGCAAGTATACGTTTTAAAGGGGAACATTAGTGTACTTAGTAGCGGCCTGCTGTTTGAAAGACTATATTCCAAAAAAGGCAACACCTACTCGCTCCAGTAAATTAAATCTGACTTTTTTCTCCTAAAAACGGAGAATGGCTGAGCAGTGTATTTACAGGTTTGACTAGACATTTGTCGATTTCCCCCTCCTCTAATGTGCACATGAGGCCTGATTAACATCCTTGCAACACGCCTGTGCGGGCACCTCTTGGAAGTCAGCAAAAGTGTAGGTGGCGCTGCTGGACAAAGAAGGGAAATCCCCAGAGAAAACGTCTCTTCAAAGGATTTCCCTTCCTGCGACAGCGCTCATCTCAGTGACGTCACAGGCAATGAACAACCGGGACATTTGTGTGTTTAACTCGGACACCTTTCGAAAACGGGGACATTTGACTCATTTGGAGAAAAATGTCGGGACACTTCTCCAAACAAGCATTTGCAATGGAATAGGCATTAGGAAAGTTTGAGCTATTGGTATTGTAAATTACACATTTTTAGGTCTCGGCTAAAAGACGCGCGTAAGCGCGTCTCCGCCGAGATCTTATGTCAGCGAGTAGCAGTCCCAGGAGACACTCCTGGCCGCGCGCAGGCGATTCTAAACTGGCACGCGCATTAGTACGAGCGCTGCGCGAGGCTCCCACACAACACACGCATACATAGAAACAGAAGCGCTCACGCACGCACATACATACAGAACCCCCCCACTCATACACACACACACACACACACACACACACACACACACACACACACACACACGCGCGCGCGCGCACCGGCCCCCCCCTCTCCCCTTTAACTTACTGCTCCGCACCGGCAGGGAGAGTTGACGCTGCGGCTCCTATCCCGGGACTCCCTCTTGGTCAAGGGAGCCCCGCAACACGCGTGCAACGTCCTGTTGTCGGCCCCGGGGGCTCTCCACGCTCGCAGGAGCCCCGGGCCGCTCCACGCATTTCCTCCGCCTGCCTCCTCTTCCGGTCCGGACGCGGCTCCGCCCCCGTCACAGGCGACCTTGCCGGACTTCCGGTGCGGCCGCGGCGGAATTCCGGGGGCAGTAAGTTATTGTATATTTGGCTGCTAAATGAAAGCGTGTCCATCTGCCACTGACATTTAAATTTACTAAAAATATGTGAATATGCCCTAAATCCAAATGTAAATTTAATTTAGCTAAAAACTATTATTATTTTAAGTGAAATTAATGTTTTCATGTAAATCAGAACCCATGCTGAACAGTTTGTTTCGGCATTACTGTTTGCATGTCATATTTTTATCTTTTTGAAGGAAATGTACTACTTTTGAGTAGAGAAGTAGTCTAAAGCGTGATTTAACACATGCTGCTCGAAATGTGAACTTGGCGTGGTACAGACAGCTTCAGTGTGTTTCCTTGTTTTCTCTGTTTTGACATTATGCACTAGTTCTAGCTGTGGAAGGAAGCTGTAGTGAGTGCAGAGTAGTGAGTGCAGAGTAGTGAGTGCAGAGTAGTGAGTGCAGAGTAGTGAGTGCAGAGTAGTGAGTGCAGAGTGCAGAGTAGTGAGTGCAGAGTAGTGAATGCAGAGTAGTGAGTGCAGAGTAGTGAGTGCAGAGTAGTGAGTGCAGAGTAGTGAGTGCAGAGTAGTGAGTGCAGAGTAGTGAGTGCAGAGTGCAGAGTAGTGAGTGCAGAGTGCAGAGTAGTGAGTGCAGAGTAGTGAGTGCAGAGTAGTGAGTGCAGAGTAGTGAGTGCAGAGTAGTGAGTAGTGAGTGCAGAGTAGTGAGTAGTGAGTGCAGAGTAGTGAGTAGTGAGTGCAGAGTGCAGAGTAGTGAGTGCAGAGTAGTGAGTGCAGAGTAGTGAGTGCAGAGTAGTGAGTGCAGAGTAGTGAGTGCAGAGTGCAGAGTAGTGAGTGCAGAGTAGTGAGTGCAGAGTAGTGAGTGCAGAGTGCAGAGTAGTGAGTGCAGAGTAGTGAGTGCAGAGTAGTGAGTGCAGAGTAGTGAGTGCAGAGTAGTGAGTGCAGAGTGCAGAGTAGTGAGTGCAGAGTGCAGAGTAGTGAGTGCAGAGTAGTGAGTGCAGAGTAGTGAGTGCAGAGTAGTGAGTGCAGAGTGCAGAGTAGTGAGTGCAGAGTAGTGAGTGCAGAGTGCAGAGTAGTGAGTGCAGAGTAGTGAGTGCAGAGTAGTGAGTGCAGAGTAGTGAGTGCAGAGTGCAGAGTAGTGAGTGCAGAGTAGTGAGTGCAGAGTAGTGAGTGCAGAGTAGTGAGTGCAGAGTAGTGAGTACTGAGTGCAGAGTGCAGAGTAGTGAGTGCAGAGTAGTGAGTGCAGAGTAGTGAGTGCAGAGTGCAGAGTAGTGAGTGCAGAGTGCAGAGTAGTGAGTGCAGAGTAGTGAGTGCAGAGTAGTGAGTGCAGAGTAGTGAGTGCAGAGTAGTGAGTGCAGAGTGCAGAGTAGTGAGTGCAGAGTGCAGAGTAGTGAGTGCAGAGTGCAGAGTAGTGAGTGCAGAGTAGTGAGTGCAGAGTAGTGAGTGCAGAGTGCAGAGTAGTGAGTGCAGAGTAGTGAGTGCAGAGTGCAGAGTAGTGAGTGCAGAGTAGTGAGTGCAGAGTAGTGAGTGCAGAGTAGTGAGTGCAGAGTGCAGAGTAGTGAGTGCAGAGTAGTGAGTGCAGAGTAGTGAGTGCAGAGTAGTGAGTGCAGAGTGCAGAGTAGTGAGTGCAGAGTAGTGAGTGCAGAGTAGTGAGTGCAGAGTAGTGAGTGCAGAGTAGTGAGTGCAGAGTAGTGAGTGCAGAGTAGTGAGTGCAGAGTGCAGAGTAGTGAGTGCAGAGTAGTGAGTGCAGAGTAGTGAGTGCAGAGTAGTGAGTGCAGAGTAGTGAGTGCAGAGTGCAGAGTAGTGAGTGCAGAGTGCAGAGTAGTGAGTGCAGAGTGCAGAGTAGTGAGTGCAGAGTGCAGAGTAGTGAGTGCAGAGTAGTGAGTGCAGAGTAGTGAGTGCAGAGTAGTGAGTGCAGAGTAGTGAGTGCAGAGTAGTGAGTGCAGAGTGCAGAGTAGTGCGTGCAGAGTGCAGAGTAGTGAGTGCAGAGTAGTGAGTGCAGAGTAGTGAGTGCAGAGTAGTGAGTGCAGAGTGCAGAGTAGTGAGTGCAGAGTGCAGAGTAGTGAGTGCAGAGTGCAGAGTAGTGAGTGCAGAGTGCAGAGTAGTGAGTGCAGAGTAGTGAGTGCAGAGTAGTGAGTGCAGAGTAGTGAGTGCAGAGTGCAGAGTAGTGAGTGCAGAGTAGTGAGTGAAGAGTAGTGAGTGCAGAGTAGTGAGTGCAGAGTAGTGAGTGCAGAGTAGTGAGTGCAGAGTAGTGAGTGCAGAGTAGTGAGTGCAGAGTGCAGAGTAGTGAGTGCAGAGTGCAGAGTAGTGAGTGCAGAGTAGTGAGTGCAGAGTAGTGAGTGCAGAGTAGTGAGTGCAGAGTAGTGAGTGCAGAGTAGTGAGTGCAGAGCAGTGAGTGCAGGTGCAGAGTGGTGTGTGCTGTTTAGTGCAGAGTGCTGTGTATTGGCAATGTAAATGACAATGCCATTTATTTATGATTTAAAGAAAAAAAAAGAAATGTCATGAGCAATGCCAATTGCTCTACCTTTAATGATGCCGAGACCATTGCATTGCAAATGCTTGTTTATTTATGTGTTGGGTTTGAAAATAGCGAAATTAGTAGCTTTGTCATTTACAATGCCAATAGTTTTAACTTTTGCAAATGTGACACCTGTAGCATTTGTAATGCAATATGTGTTGTATTTACGTGACTTACATGTATTGATATTACAAATAACAATGGCTTTTAATTGTTTTTAATAATTAATACTTAAATAAAAGTAATTGTAATTTATAATGGCAATAGCTTAAACTTTTGTAAATAACTTTTGTGAAGATTATGTTCAGTGTATTTTATTGTGACGAAAATCCAAGAACAGAAGTGAAATATTAACATTTTTTTGTGACATTTGTAATAAAGCTTGAAACATTGAGAGGACATATTTGAACCAGTTGTTGTTGAATGGTTGCACAGATTGATGCTGTGGTGGCGGTGAGTGATATTGTGGTGGCGACGAGTGATGCTGTGGCGTTCAGTGATGCTGTGGTAGCGCACAGTGATGTGTGGTGACCCTGAGTGGTGATGCTGTGGTGGGGCTGAGTGATGCTGTGGTGATGCGATAGATAGAGTGAGGGCGATCGATAGATAGAATGAGTGCGATAGATAGATAGAGGGAGGACGATAGATAGATAGAATGAGTGCGATAGATAGAGTGAGGACGATAGAGTGAGGGCGACAGATAGAGTGCGGGCGATAGATAGATAGATAGACAGGTAGATAGAGTGAGTGAGGGTGACAGATAGACAGATAGAGTGAGGGCGATCGATAGATAGACAGATAGATAGAGTGAGTGCGATAGACAGAGTGAGGGCGATAGATAGATAGAGGGCGATAGATAGATTGAGTATGGGCGATATATAGATAGAAAGATAGAGTGAGGGGGATAGATAGATAGGTAGATAGAGTGAGGGCGATAGATAGATAGAGTGAGGGCGATAGATAGATAGAGGGCGATAGATAGATTGAGTATGGGCGATATATAGATAGAAAGATAGAGTGAGGGAGATAGATAGATAGATAGATAGATAGATAGATAGATAGATAGATAGATAGATAGATAGATAGATAGATAGATAGATAGATAGATAGATAGACAGAGTGAGGGCGATAGAAAGATAGAGTGAGGGCGATAGATAGATAAAGGGCGATAGATAGATTGAGTATGGGCGATAGATAGATAGAAAAATAGAGTGAGGGAGATAGATAGATAGATAGATAGTTGATAGAGTGAGGGTGATAGATAGAGTGAGGGCGATAGATAGATAGAGGTAGAGTGAGGGCGATAGATAGATAGAGTGAGGGCGATAGATAGATAGAGTGAGGGCGATAGAGTGAGGGAAGTAGAGTGAGGGCGAAAGATAGATAGAGCGAGGGCGATAGATAGAGAGAGTGAGGGCGATAGATAGAGTGAGGGTGATAGATAGAGTGAGGGCGACAGATGGATAGATAGATAGATAGAGTGAAGGCGATAGATAGATAGAGTGAGGGCGATAGATAGATAGATAGATAGATAGATAGATAGATAGATAGATAGATAGATAGATAGATAGATAGATAGATAGATAGATAGATAGCGACAGTAAACAACCCGTATTCGAGGAATTTACTGTGAGTAATTTTAATTTTGATTTAACGTTTCAATGCGTCCCCTCGAGCACCTGGGTTGTGCTACTAATATAAATGAGTTTGCAGATGTTAATCACTGTAACCAAACAAAAGGAGGCGGACATGAGGCCTGAGGCTTCAAAGGCACAAAACCTGGGTTCTGATCTTAGTTCCTGCACATAGGCATAAGGCTTATCTGACAGTTTAGTGCTATCTGAGCGGGCGGGCACAGTGAGTGCTGAGAACCCGGACTACCAGTGTGCTCATTGTTTTGACTGCCTCTTTACAGTTTTTTTTCTATCCAGCCATGAAGTGAAGGCACCTCAGCAAGTTAACTACACCACATATTTCTGCGTGCAACAAGAACTATCTGGGGTCTGATTCCAGTCGGGGCAAGTTAGACGTTTACCTTTTTTTGACCAACAAAGTCAGTTTGAAATGGACAGTAAAATAAATAAAACACACTGCACGCCTTCTGCTATGGGCTCAGAGAAGAGAATGGAAAGGGAAGGAAGGCCCGGCAGAAGAGTTGTTATGTCTGAGGCTTGTGGATGGCTGACGCTTGTGGATGTCTGATGCCTGATGTTTGTGGATGTCTGATGCTTGTGGATGTCTGACGCTTGTGGATGCCTGACGCTTGTGGATGGCTGGTGCTTCTGGATGGCTGGTGCTTCTGGATGTTTGTGGATGTCTGATGCTTGTGGATGTCTGATGCTTGTGGATGTCTGTTGCTTGTGGATGTCTGTTGCTTGCGGATGTGTGACACTTGTGGATGTCTGACGCTTGTGGATGTATTATGTTTGTGAATGCTTGATGCTTGTGCATGCCTGATGCTTGTGGATGCCTGACGCTTGAGGACGCCTGATGCCTTTGGATGTCTGATGCTTGTGGATGCCTGACGTTTGTGGATGTCTGATGCCTGATGTTTGTGGATGTCTGACGCTTGTGGATGTCAGACGCTTGTGGATGGCTGATGCTTCTGGATGTTTGTGGATGTCTGATGCTTCTGGATGTCTGATGCCTGATGCTTGTGGATGTCTGATGCTTGTGGATGTCTGATGCTTGTGGATGTCTGTTGCTTGTGGATGTCTGTTGCTTGCGGATGTGTGACACTTGTGGATGTCTGACGCTTGTGGATGTCTGATGTTTGTGAATGCTTGACGCTTGTGCATGCCTGATGCTTGTGGATGCCTGACGCTTGAGGATGCCTGATGCCTTTGGATGTCTGATGCTTGTGGATGCTTGACGTTTTTGAATGTCTGATGCCTGATGTTTGTGGATTGAAGAACCGAGTTTTAGAACCCAGCGGCGCCAGGGCCACGCCCAAAGTCTTCGGGTTCACCTGTCTTAGAATACAGAGACACTGGATACTTCATGGTGACGTCAAAGATCAAATTTATTGGCTGCAACCAGGAACAGAAGTCTACGAAGTACGACACAAGTAGGTTCGTCAGAGACTGCTCAATCTTCGTAGAGCGAGACATCGTCTTTTATGCTAAAAATCACATTCCGAACAAACACCCACTAGTTACAATTTGTCCAATCATAGGAAAGATTGCAAAAGGTATCGCATGACGACAAACCCACTTTTCAGTTGTCCAGCCCACCATCAATTACACGGGAAAGCCCAACATTCTTTCTCGAACAGGCCGGACAAACCCATAATAAAAGACCCCAACCCATACCATAAATAGGCCATAAAAGAAGGAACAGAAACATATGAGAAGTACGATAAGGGGTGTGTGCGTGTGCAATAAACTCAACAATGTCCTGTTCTTTGATCCTTAATCTCGATCAGCTACCGGGCAAGGAACTGGCTTAACAAGGTCAGCTTAAGGCAACGAGGTCAGTTCGCTCAGGTCATTCAGAAGTCAGCTAAAGTGTATGTGTACTAAAGACTCGTTCGGCCATAGTCATCGGCCTATGTGAGGGCAACCAGAAAATGGCTGCCATGCACAAAATGGAACTCAGGGGTTCAGAACGAAATCCCTAAATACGTAGTGAATCCATCGGTCTAACATGGCGAAATCACTCGTACTTGCCACACTCAATAGTTACGGTTCGCTACTGTCAAATTCGTAACAAAACCATGACCTTCATGAAACGGGTTCAGATTTCACGGATACCTCAGACCCTCCTTTTGCCCTTGCATAGGCAATAACCTAAACTCACGTCAATCTGAATCCAGGTCTATATTCATAAGATCTTCAAGATGTTGCTGGAGCATAATCCTATTACTTAGTAACTCTCTCGAGACAGGTCTCCTTGCACACGTAGTAGCACAAAGGCCACATATAGCAGGAGCACACTGTACACAAAGACAGAACAGGAAAAGAATAGCTAAAGCCATCCCAATGATCATCAGAATCTTCCATCCCCAGGTGGATAACAATTCCCAAAACCATCCCATCAATGACCAATCTCCTTTGTCCACATGTACAGACTCGGAGATCTTATGTAGCTTGGAAATGGCCTGGTACACTGTCGGAGCATTGTCTGGAATGAAAACGCAGCAGCTCGATTGATTCATTTTACATACCCCTCCTCTATCTGCAAGTATGACGTCTAACGCAACTCGATTCTGCAACGTCATAAGACGATCCGATTGGAGCTCAGCAGTCAAATTACTAAGGGCACCAGCAGTCTCAACTATGGTGGACTCAACCACTCTCGTCAATTGCCGTATGTTCCTACTGTTAGCCATAGGTCCCCAAAACGGCAGGAAACCCTTAAGAAAATCTCCCAATTCTTTTCCCACAGTATCTTCCTTACTGAAGACACCTCTAGCCACTCTCGTTCCGTGATAATCTGCGGCTGCAGTATACGTAGGGGGCAACAGAAACGAAACATAACATGTTCCCGAAAAATCAGGGGGCAACCATGTATATGCTCTATCATAGCAGACAAAATACGTACCCTTAGCTGCTAAAAACGGTAGGGAAGTCTGGGGCGCAAAAACATACGTCTCAGTACAAACACTCTTCTCTAACTGAGCTCTTGGATTCTTGCCATTACCTTGCAGACAAAAATACCCGCGATGGGGTACGATTCAAATCAGGGATGACCTTTTCCCTCGCTGCTTTTCACTCAGACTAACACCATATCCAGTGACGTTCCATCCAATATAAGCTAGTGACTCATCTTTTGGAATAGTCTCATAGGAATCAATACCTCTAATCATATCCACTATTCCCTTCACTAGAGCACTATTACTCGGACTATCTTTCATAGAACGCAGGGGATAGACTTCATAGGCATAAATGAACATCGTCCTATACGCCCACACAGATCCGTTATAGCTAAATGGCAGTACCAAATAAGGAATACCTTTATTCGTAGTATGAGGCATAAGCCCACACACCCAGCAATTAGTGGTGTTCACTACTAACTGATGCTGATGCAGAAGTTGCACAAAGGAATTAATAATGAACTCTGATCTTCTAATAGATTGATGTTCAGGCAAAGAATGAAAAGAATGCGAAGAAGGAAAAGACATAGGTTGTGTGGTGGGTGCAAACGTCACTTGAAAAGAGAAAACAACATATCCCACCAAAAACATCGTCATGCTAACTAACATTAAAAGACACGTTATCCAAAAACATTTACCACTCATTAATTTACAAATTTTTCTTTTAAAGTTCATTTCTACAACAGTTCTCTCAATCTCAAAAAACTCCATCCTCTAACCGTGCTGTTCACGGCATGTGGTTCTCTTCACTCGGATGTACGTCTGTAAGTCCCAGGGAACGCCCTAGAACAAACCAGAACCGTCGACCTTGTGTCTTCATGGCTGAACACTCCAAGGCTTTATACCGCGACCCTACAGCTGAACCCGGATGGCGGTTCGAAAAAGAAAAATAGGTCAAAACAGCTTTTTGGTGGGAGAACGCAGTTTTCAGAAGCAAAAAGGAATTACTTCTTTATTAGTCCATTATTTCTCTGTCGTAGATTATAGCGGCCTTTACCAGGCAATGTCTGATCACGAAACAACAACTCAGGCTCAGTGGTGTCTAGTCTCAGAGAAGGAGGAACAGCTGCTTGCAAAATATCGTTGTCCTCACGCTCAGTACTTGTCCCAACCAAACACGCGTCACTGAATGGAACAAACTTTGGCACAGTCTCAGTCTCTGAATCGCCAACACCCTCCTGGACCCACTGGTCATACGGCAGAGGCAAAGAAACCCTCTTACAATGTACGCGGTGGATCCAGTTCTTCTTGCCGTGCACTCTCACTGCGGTACGCGTCGATAGAAGGACCTGGAATGGTCCAGTCCAGCGGGGCTGATCGTTCTTTGTCCGCTGAAAGTTGCGCACCAACACCCACGAGCCAGGGTCAATGGCGTGTCCTGGATCTTCAGATGCTTGTGGAAGTGTATCGTAAACCTCTTGGTGTAAGACACTCAATTTAGCCGTCAAATCATACAAATAGTCAATCAGCACAGGATGTTCAATCTCGCTAAACTTTGTCGGCCTCCGCACTCCCCATACATTAGCCGGGTGACCAAAAATAATTTCATAAGGGCTAAGGCCCACTCGAGAATGAAATGTAGTTCTAGTTGACAAAAGTGCCAATGGCAAAGCATCGGGCCATTGGAGACCAGAACTCGCCTGAATCTTGGCTAACTTCAGCTTCAGAGTGCCATTGTAGCATTCGACTAAACCAGCTGATTGGGGGTGATTAACAGCATGAAATTTCTGCTTAATGCACAAACCTTCACACACTCTCTTCATGACTTGGCCCACAAATTCACTTCCATTATCACTCCACACCATCCTTGGCCATCCATATCTAGGGAAGAATTCCTTGAGTAGGGCTTTGGCTGTGGACAAGGCAGTATTATCTTTCAGGGGGTATGCTTCTACCCATCTCGAAAAGGCACAAACAACTACAAGGACATATTTTAAGTTGTTACATCTTTCCATGTGTATAAAATCCAATTGCAGCACCTCGAACGGATACGTCGGAGGCGCAAAGTGACCAGCTGGAGTTGGGGTTCCCTTGCCAGGATTATACATCAGACAAACCATGCAATTTTTTACCAGATTCTCCGCACACTTAGGAATTCCAGCATTCTGCCATACTGGAGCCAACAACTTACAAATCCCTTTCACACTGATGTGAGCCATTCCATGCGCCATCGTAACCACTGCAAGCACATACGCATCAGGTAACAACCATCGCTGATGTTCCGACAACTCAACCCAGCAACCAGTCGAATCCAATTTTCCCGTACTCTCTCTCCACACATTCAATTCTTTCGCCGTAGCTTCAGCCTGAATTGACTTCACACTCTCTATCGTATCCTCACACATTCCTCTATCCGGAACCAATCTTGCTGGACCCGCAACATACATTCGACTCGTCACATCTTTCTCCGCTTCTTTCGCTACTTCATCCGCAAACGCATTACCACGACCAACGTCATCGGTAACCTTCTTATGTGCACTACATTTCACGATCGCAACTTGCGTCGGCAACGTAAGTAACTCAAAAAGCTCATTCACCAACTGACCATGCTGGATCTTCGTACCATGAGAAATAAGAAATCCACGTTCTTTCCACAAGCGTCCGAAGCTATGAGCAACACCAAACGCATACTGGCTATCGGTATACATAGTCACTCGCTTTCCTTTCGACAACACACACACTCTCGTCAGTGCAATCAACTCTGCTGCTTGAGCTGAATTCTGCAGTATACGTGAAGCTTCAACAATCTTATGCAAAGTCGTAACCGCATAGGCTGCAGTCGTATCACCATTCGGAAGCTTAAAGCATGATTCATCTTCCCATAAGGTACCATCAGACTTCGCAAGAGGAGTATCTTTCAGATCAATTCTACCCTTTGTTTCTTCCTCTGTCCTAAGAAAGCAATCATGCTGTTCCTGAACATCCGTCTCTACAGAAATCGGCAACAACATAGCTGGATTCAACGTGTTGCATCGCTTTATATGCACATGACTCGCCAAAAGCGTCAACTCGTAACCTGACAATCGAGCACTAGTCAAGTGCTGTGTTTTAGTCCTGTTTAACAAAGTATCCACTGCATGTGGAACCATCACAATCAACATATTATCCATTACCAAACCAGCAGACTGTCGAATAGAAACAGCTGCTGCCGCTGTAGCTCTCAAACAACTCGGCAACGCTCTAGCTACCGAATCCAAAGTCGATGAGAAATACGCACATGGACGCTGCTTATCGCCAAACTGCTGTGTCAGGACTGACAATGCACATCCCTCTCTCTCATGGACATAGAGTGTAAAAGGCTTACTGTAGTCGGGGGTACCCAACACCGGAGCTGAACACAATGCATTACGTAATTTAGAAAAACTTTTCTGGCAATCGTCAGACCAAGGAAGAGGATTCGGAGTATCCTTAAGAGTAAGTGCTAACAAAGGTTTCGCAAGTAGAGAAAAGTTCGGAATACATTGCCTACAGTACGAGGTAATACTCAAGAAAGCACGCACTTCTCTCTGTGTGGTTGGCACATTCATTTTCGCAATCGCTTGAATTTGTTCTGGGGTCAACCTTCTTCCCTCCTTTGACAAGAGATGACCTAAGTAGGTCACTTCTTGGCAACAATACTGCAACTTCGAAAGTGACACTTTATGATGGAGGTCAGACAAATGCCGCAACAAAGAAAGAGTAGCTTCTTTACAAGTCTCCTCATCATCAGCAGCAACTAACAAATCATCTACATACTGAATAAGAGCAGCACCATCAGGTAAGACAATCGCATCAAGCTGTGTTTTCAAAGCTTGACTATAGATGGACAGACTTTCACAATAACCTTGAGGAGCGCGCTTAAACCGAAAGCTTCGGCCTCCTAAAGAGAAGTCAAAAATATCTCTACTCTCCTCGGCAATCGGGATACTGAAGAAAGCATTCTTCAGATCTATCACCGAAAACCAGGTAGCTGAGGAAGGAATCATAGTCAGCAAAGCAGTAATATCTGGAACAACCAGAAACTGTGGCACAACAATTTTGTTTACTTCTCGAAGATCGATCACAAACCTATACACAGCCAGTTGAGAAGAATCCGTACGCTTCAGAACAGGCAAAACCGGACTATTGCACACATTATCTCTCGTCTCTTCTATCACACCTTTCTCAATCAGATCATAGATGATCGCTAAAAGTGCTCTTTCACCGTCACTAGAAATCCTGTATTGGGGAATACATGGCAATCTAGCATTCACTTTCAGCGTCACAACGTATGGTGGAATCTCCAAAAGACCCACGTCATTAGGACCAGTAGCCCAAAGAGTATCAGGGAGAGAACGCAATTCCAATGGAAGCCGATCTTTAGACAAATACATCGGAGAGACCACTCCCTTACCCAATGTAAGCTGTACTCCCGAAGGAGAACAATGCAATGTCGCATACAATCTCTTCAACAAATCCAATCCCAACAAA
This sequence comes from Lissotriton vulgaris, assembly GCF_964263255.1. Classification (NCBI taxonomy): domain Eukaryota; kingdom Metazoa; phylum Chordata; class Amphibia; order Caudata; family Salamandridae; genus Lissotriton; species Lissotriton vulgaris. Next base: position 1,016,890,861 of record NC_141698.1, read on the forward strand.
TTCTCGCCACAATCTGTCGTCAGAATGAGGGGTGCTTCTAATTCACAAGGTCCAACAGAAAGAGACAAAGGACTAGAAACTGGATTACGAACCGGGGCGCCAGAAAAACCTACCGAAACATTCGTCAAGCCAGACAAAGGTGCCCCAGGGAGTTTAGAGTGCATGATAGAACTCTTCGCCGCACCAGTATCCAACAGAAAAGGCTCTGACACACCTGATGTAATCACTTCAACATAAGGTCCACTCTGATCTACTGGAACTGACACTACTCCCTCTCTTTGTCTATGGCTGTCCTAGCAATCGTTACCGTCAGCATTCTCACTCTCAACATAGTAATCATCAGCATAATATTGAGTCGACTGACCAGACGCAACATTCTGTTGATCAAAACAATTCATCGTATTCTGTGGAGGAAAGGATCATGCATTCTGGGGGAACACACCACGTCCTCTACCTCTAGGATCTTGCTGAACACCTCGGCCTCTCACACCAGAAGCACCATTCGTACGCTGCAACAGAACCGGACAACTACTCTTGAAGTGCCCTTCTTCTTTACAATACGCACACTGATTAGGGCTTACAGGAACACGCTGCTGAAAAGACTCGGACCTTTGTGATCCTCTCTGAAATTGCTGAGGTTGCTGAAACTCACACTGATTATAACAAGGCGGATACACCTGTTGCAAAAGAACCTTTGTCTTTAAATCTTGGGAAACATCACTTACAACGCAAGCATTACAACGCACTACCATTACATCGCAGCCATTACAACGCAAACCATTACAATGCATTGCGCTGGGGGGCGCTCTAGGATAGGGAATATATTTAATTTACTATCCAACACCTTCCCTACTATCCACGGGGACTGGAGTTGGAATAGTAAATTAAATAATTCACTATCCAGCGCCTAAAAGCACTATGCGTTGTAATGGTATGCGATGTAAAAACCGCGTTGTAACAGCAGGCGTTGTAATAGCCTGCGTTGTAACGTCATAGATCCTTAAATCTTTAGTCTTTTTCTCTGCTTTCTCTTTCTCATCCTTTTCTCTATTCTCGTAATATTGTGCAGTAGCCAATATCTGGGCCGACAAAGAAACAGCCCATGAACTCTCTTAATCCTTCAACTTATTACGCAACTCAGGAAGCAAATTATGAACAAACTTATCCACGAACAACCTTTGGCCACCTTCCGTACTCATATCTTGGCCACTGTGATCTATAAAAGTCTCTTCAAACCTAGTGAAGAAATCAGACACAGTTTCATCTTTCTTCTGCTTGCATGCAGACAACTTATCCCAATTCACTCGCATAGCAGGCATTAAAGTCGTCATATAATGAATAATCCTACCGGGGAGTTCCGCAACTAAAGCCTCAGGTTTAGCTCCTCCACCTTGAAGACCATCCGCAACAGTAATATTAGCCCATGTGTCACCTAACTCTTGCGCATGATCCACATGACGACTCTTTCCCCACAAAGGTTGAGGAACCACATTACCAAACAACATGTCTATATCAGCTAAATTCATGATGCATGCGTCAGCTGTCTGTGACAATTCCTTGTAGTACCCTGCAGGATTCTTGCGGGGGTCAGGTAGAGTCTGCTTAAGGGCCAAAACTTCAGCTCTCTTCCACAGAACATGTACCCACACATGCTGAAAATGAGCCGGTACACTAGCAATACCCGCATTAGCATTAGCCTGAACTGCCTCTTTCCATACCGGAGGAACTTCTCTCATAGGGTACTGTCTCGCTTTTCTCCTAACAGAAGGATCAGGCTCAAACAACGACTGGGAAGGAAACTCGCCCCTAAACGCAAGCAACGTTGCGACTGCTTTCTCAACATCGGAACCCACTATCGTTCCTTTCGCAAACTCGGACTGTACATCAAGCAATTCCAATTGGGTCTGACCCAACTCACTATCTTCCCAATCCTCACGGAGGAAAGTACACATTATATCGAAGACGTACCTTTGCTTCGGTGCTTCCCATTGACGGAAGACATCCATAACCGAACCCAAATCATATCTCAAAGAATTAGTAACCCATTTTTGAGCCAAATGATCCAACACTGCCCGCTCTTCGGGACCAGGAAACTGGCTACGTAACTGCTTACGCACCGAAACAGGGGTCACAATCAATGACCCAAAGAAAGGAGACAAAAGACCAGTAACAGTATCAGTCATTCTCTGCCGAACAGAAGGAGAAGTTGTCAGAAGGACAGGAGACAAAGCAGACTGAGATGAAACAAATGTAGGAGTAGTAACAAAAGAAGTAGCAAGTACAGGAGAAAAAGTCATAGGAATTTGAGGCGGAACTGATAGCAAAGTCGGCGGCCCTAGAGAATGCTGCACCAGAGGAGAAGAAACCAGCTGAAGAGGAGCTGGCGGCTGAGCAACAACAGGAGGCTGAACAGCTGGATGTTGCAGAGGTGCCGTAGCACTCTGCACATAAGGGGGTGGTGAACTCAACAAATGTGACATCAAAGGATCCTTTTCAGGGTCCTTTGTTGCACCTTGTAAAAGAGGTGACAAAGCTGGATAGCATTTATTGATGGCCATTTTATTTTGTCTGTGCAACTCTTCACTCACTCGATCTTCTTCATTATCTTTAAACTGCCTAGCTGCTTGCATTATCGATATACCCTTCTCTCTTTTATCTTTTTTCGCTTGTTTAATTGCTTTCTGTTTGGCTTCCTTACGCCAGAGGCGGAAAGAGTCAAACATTGCTGGCCGGGCTTTCTTCTTAAATAGTTTAACTTCCAAATTATCTAAAATCTCGGTGTCATAGCTACCATGTTGGGGCCATTTTAAGACACCGTCTTTCCTAGTGTATCGGACCCACAATTCATTATACGTAATGGGGCCCACGCCATGTTTAGAATAGAGCTCATAAGTCGGAGTTTCAACCGGAGGTAACGGACACGAGTTCTCCAATCGGGAATCCCTGTTACAACTACAACAAAATATCTTTCCAAGTTTGCTAAAACCAGGCATCTTCGCTCACTAATCTAGCTTCAAACTTCAAGGGATTACCAAAAACGATAGTCTCACAAATATACGATTCCCTCGGCTTTGGCACTTGCAAGTACCAAATCAAAACTAAGGAACCAAGACTAAGGACTGGGAGCGACCCACTTATACTTAACTGAAGTATCGATCACGTCACCCAGAAGACCCGGCTATCGTCTCGCTGTACAAATCGTCATGAAGGGTCCAAGACAGGGCGACAGTCAGGGCAGCAGTCCTTCGTAGCCGTCGGAAAGCGGGAAGCCTCACAGCAAAAACCTTCAGTCCACGTTCGACATGCAGGGGTCGATGGAGTGGGGGCCCTCTTCCAGAATATCCTCACGAAGCTCCTCACGATCTTCAGGCTTGGACCGGTACCACTGAAGTCGCCCCACGTGGGGCGCCAACTGAAGAACTGGGTTTTAGAACCCAGCCGCACCAGGGGAACGCCCAAAGTCTTCGGGTTCACCTGTCTTAGAATACAGAGACACGGGATACTTCTCGGTGACATCAAAGATCACATTTATTGGCTGCAACCAGGAACAGAGGTCTACGAAGTACGACAAAAGTAGGTTTGTCAGAGACTGCTCAATCTTCGTAGAGCGAGACATCATCTTTTATGCTAAAAATCACATTCCGGACAAACACCCACTAGTTACAATTTGTCCAATCATAGGTAACATTGCAAAAGGTATCGCATGACGACAAACCCACTTCTCAGTTGTCCAGCCCACCATCAATTACACGGGAAGGCCCAACATTCTTTCTCGAACAGGCCGGACAAACCCATAATAAAAGACCACAACCCATACCATAAATAGGCCATAAAAGAAAGAACAGAAACACATGAGAAGTAGGATAAGGGGTGTGTGCGTGTGCAATAAACTCAACAATGTCCTGTTCTTTTATCCTTAATCTCGATCAGCTACCGGGCAAGGAACTGGCTTAACAAGGTCAGCTTCAGGCAACGAGGTCAGTTCGCTCAGGTCATTCAGAAGTCAGCTAAAGTGTACGTGTACTAAAGACTCATTCGGCCGTAGTCATCTGCCTATGTGAGGGCAACCACAAAATGGCTGCCATGCATAAAATGGAACTCAGGGGTTCAGAACGAAATCCCTAAATACGTAGTGAATCCATCGGTCTAACATGGCGAAATCACTCGTACTTGCCGCACTCACTAGTTACGGTTCGCTACTATCAAATTCGTAACGAAACCTTGACCTTTATGAAACGCGTTCAGAATTCACGGAACCTCAGGATGTCTGACGCTTGTGGATGTCTGTCACTTGTGGATGCCTGACGCTTTTGGATGCCTGATGCCTGATGCTGGTGGATATCTGATGTTTGTGGTTGTCTAATGTTTGGGGATGTCTGATGCTTGTGGATGTCTGATGCTTGTGGATGTCTGATGCTAGTGGATGTCTGTTGCTAGTTGATGCCTGATCCTTGTGGATGTCTGACACTTGTGGATGTCTGACACTTGTGGATGTCTGATGTTTGTGAATGCTTAAAGATTTTGCATGCCTGACACTTGTGCATACCTGGCGCTTGAGGATGTCTGACGCTTGTGGATGCCTGACGCTTGTGGATGTCCGATGCTTGTGGATGTCTGATGCTTGTGGATGTCTGATGCTTGTGGATGTCTGATGCTTGTGGATGTCTGTTGCTTGTGGATGTTTGATGCTTGTGGATGCTTGATGCTTTTGGATGCCTGACGCTTGTGGGTATCTGATGCTTTTGGATGTCTGTTGCTTGTGGATGTCTGATGCTTGTGGATGTCTGATGCTTATGGATGCCTGATGCTTGTGGACCCCTGATGCTTGTGGATGTCTGATGCTCCTGGTTGTCTGAGGCTCGTGGTTGTCTGATGTCTGATGCTTGTGGATGCCTGATGCTTGGGTATGTCTGATGCTTGGGTATGTCTGATGCTTGTGGATGTCTGTTGCTTGTGGATGTGTAACACTTGTGGATATCTGACGCTTGTGGATGTCTGACTTTTGTGAATGCTTGATGCCTTTGGATGTCTAATGCTTGTGGATGCCTGATGTTTGTGGATGTCTAATGCCTGATGTTTGTGGATGTCTGACGCTTGTGGATGTCTGACGCTTGTGGATGCCTGACGCTTGTGGATGCCTGATGCTTGTGGATGTCTGATGCCTGACGCTTGTGGATGTTTGACGCCTGTGGATGTCTGATGCTGGTGGATGTCTGATGCTTGTGGATGTCTGATGCTTGTGGATGTCTGTTGCTTGTGGATGTCTGTTGCTTGTTGATGCCTGATGCTTGTGGAGGCTTGTGGATGTCTGACACTCGTAGATGTCTGACGCTTGTGGATGTCTGATGCTTGTGGATGTCTGTTACTTGTGGATGTCTGTTGCTTGTTGATGCCTGATGCTTGTGGATGCTTGTGGATGTCTGATGCTTATGGATGTCTGATGCCTGATGCTTGTGGATGTCTGATGTTTGTGGATGTCTGATGCTGGTGGATGTCTGATGCCTGTGGATGTCTGATGCTTGTGTATGTGTGTTGCTTGTGGATGTCTGTTGCTTGTTGATGTCTGATGCTTGTGGATGTCTGATGCTTGTGGATGTCTGATGCTTGTGGATGTCTGTTACTTGTGGATGTCTGCTGCTTGTTGATGTCTGATGCTTGTGGATGTCTGATGCTTGTGGATGTCTGTTACTTGTGGATGTCTGTTGCTTGTTGATGCCTGATGCTTGTGGATGCTTGTGGATGTCTGACGCTTGTGGATGTCTGAAGCTTGTGGATGTCTGAAGCTTGTGGATGTCTGATGTTTGTGAATGCTTGAAGCTTGTGCATGCCTTACGCTTGTGCATGCCTTACGCTAGTGCATACCTGACGCTTGTGAATGCCTGACGCTTGTGGATGCCTGACTCTTGTGGATGCCTGATGCCTTTGGATGTCTGATGCCTTTGGATGTCTGATGCGTGTGGATGGCTGACGCTTGTGGATGTCTGATGCCTGATGTTTGTGGATGTCTGACGCTTGTGGATGTCTGACACTTGTGGATGCCTGACGCTTTTGGATGCCTGATGCCTGATGCTGGTGGATATCTGATGTTTGTGGTTGTCTAATGTTTGGGGATGTCTGATGCTTGTGGATGTCTGATGCTTGTGGATGTCTGATGCTTGTGGATGTCTGTTGCTAGTTGATGCCTGATCCTTGTGGATGTCTGACACTTGTGGATGTCTGACGCTTGTGGATGTCTGATGTTTGTGAATGCTTAAAGCTTTTGCATGCCTGACACTTGTGCATACCTGGCGCTTGAGGATGTCTGACGCTTGTGGATGCCAGACGCTTGTGGATGTCCGATGCTTGTGGATGTCTGATGCTTGTGGATGTCTGATGCTTGTGGATGTCTGATGCTTGTGGATGTCTGTTGCTTGTGGATGTTTGATGCTTGTGGATGCTTGATGCTTTTGGATGCCTGACGCTTGTGGGTATCTGATGCTTTTGGATGTCTGTTGCTTGTGGTTGTCTGATGCTTGTGGATGTCTGATGCTTATGGATGCCTGATGCTTGTGGACCCCTGATGCTTGTGGATGTCTGATGCTCCTGGTTGTCTGAGGCTCGTGGTTGTCTGATGTCTGATGCTTGTGGATGCCTGATGCTTGGGTATGTCTGATGCTTGGGTATGTCTGATGCTTGGGTATGTCTGATGCTTGAGGACGTCTGATGCTTGTGGATGTCTGTTGCTTGTGGATGTGTAACACTTGTGGATATCTGACGCTTGTGGATGTCTGACTTTTGTGAATGCTTGATGCCTTTGGATGTCTAATGCTTGTGGATGCCTGATGTTTGTGGATGTCTATTGCCTGATGTTTGTGGATGTCTGACGCTTGTGGATGTCTGACGCTTGTAGATGCCTGACGCTTGTGGATGCCTGATGCTTGTGGATGTCTGATGCTTGACGCTTGTGGATGTCTGACGCCTGTGGATGTCTGATGCTGGTGGATGTCTGATGCTTGTGGATGTCTGATGCTTGTGGATGTCTGTTGCTTGTGGATGTCTGTTGCTTGTTGATGCCTGATGCTTGTGGAGGCTTGTGGATGTCTGACACTCGTAGATGTCTGAGGCTTGTGGATGTCTGATGCTTGTGGATGTCTGATGCTTGTGAATGTGTGATGGTTGTGGATGTCTGTTACTTGTGGATGTCTGTTGCTTGTTGATGCCTGATGCTTGTGGATGCTTGTGGATGTCTGATGCTTATGGATGTCTGATGCCTGATGCTTGTTGATGTCTGATGTTTGTGGATGTCTGATGCTGGTGGATGTCTGATGCTTGTGGATGTCTGATGCTTGTGTATGTGTGTTGCTTGTGGATGTCTGTTGCTTGTTGATGTCTGATGCTTGTGGATGTCTGATGCTTGTGGATGTCTGATGCTTGTGGATGTCTGTTACTTGTGGATGTCTGCTGCTTGTTGATGTCTGATGCTTGTGGATGTCTGATGCTTGTGGATGTCTGTTACTTGTGGATGTCTGTTGCTTGTTGATGCCTGATGCTTGTGGATGCTTGTGGATGTCTGACGCTTGTGGATGTCTGAAGCTTGTGGATGTCTGATGTTTGTGAATGCTTGAAGCTTGTGCATGCCTTACGCTTGTGCATGCCTTACGCTAGTGCATACCTGACGCTTGTGAATGCCTGACGCTTGTGGATGCCTGACTCTTGTGGATGCCTGATGCCTTTGGATGTCTGATGCCTTTGGATGTCTGATGCGTGTGGATGGCTGACGCTTGTGGATGTCTGATGCCTGATGTTTGTGGATGTCTGACGCTTGTGGATGTCTGAAGTTTGCGGGTGTCTGATGCTTGTGGATGTCTGTTGCTTGTGGATGTTTGATGCTTGTGGATGCTTGATGCTTTTGGATGTCTGTTGCTTGTGGATGTCTGACGTTTGTGGATGTCTGTTGCTTGTGGATGTCTGATGCTTGTGGATGTCTGATGCTTGTGGATATCTGATGCTTGTGGATGCCTGATGCTTGTGGACGCCTGATGCTTGTGGATGTCTGATGCTCCTGGTGGTCTGATGCTTGTGGATGCCTGATACTTGTGTATTTCTGATGCTTGTGGATGCCTGATGCTTGTGTATGTCTGATGCTTGTGGACGTCTGATGCTTCTGGATGTTTGTGGATGTCTGATGCTTCTGGATGTCTGATGCTTCTGGATGTCTGATGCCTGATGCTTGTGGATATCTGTTGCTTGTGGATGTGTGACACTTGTGGATATCTGACGCTTGTGGATGTCTGACTTTTGTGAATGCTTGATGCCTTTGGATGTCTAATGCTTGTGGATGCCTGATGTTTGTGGATGTCTGATGCCTGATGTTTGTGGATATCTGACGCCTGTGGATGTCTGACGCTTGTGGATGCCTGACGCTTGTGGATGCCTGATGCTTGTGGATGTCTGATGCCTGAAGCTTGTGGATGTCTGACGCTTGTGGATGTCTGATGCTGGTGGATGTCTGATGCTTGTGGATGTCTGATGCTTGTTGATGTCTGTTGCTTGTGGATGTCTGTTGCTTGTTGATGCCTGATGCTTGTGGAGGCTTGTGATGTCTGACGCTTGTGGATGTCTGACGCTTGTGGATGTCTGATGTTTGTGGATGTCTGATGCTTGTGAATGTCTGATGCTTGTGGATGTCTGTTACTTGTGGATGTCTGTTGCTTGTTGATGCCTGATGCTTGTGGATGCTTGTGGATGTCTGATGCTTGTGGATGTCTGAAGCCTGATGCTTGTGGATGTCTGATGTTTGTGGATGTCTGATGCTGGTGGATGTCTGATGCTTGTGGATGTCTGATGCTTGTGTATGTGTGTTGCTTGTGGATGTCTGTTGCTTGTTGATGTCTGATGCTTGTGGATGTCTGATGCTTGTGGATGTCTGATGCTTGTGGATGTCTGTTACTTGTGGATGTCTGTTGCTTGTTGATGTCTGATGCTTGTGGATGTCTGATGCTCTTGGATGTCTGTTACTTGTGGATGTCTGTTGCTTGTTGATGCCTGATGCTTGTGGATGCTTGTGGATGTCTGACGCTTGTGGATGTCTGAAGCTTGTGGATGTCTGATGTTTGTGAAAGCTTGAAGCTTGTGCATGCCTTACGCTTGTGCATGCCTTACGCTAGTGCATACCTGATGCTTGTGAATGCCTGACGCTTGTGGATGCCTGACGCTTGTGGATGCCTGATGCCTTTGGATGTCTGATGCCTTTGGATGTCTGATGCGTGTGGATGGCTGACGCTTGTGGATGTCTGATGCCTGATGTTTGTGGATGTCTGACGCTTGTGGATGTCTGAAGTTTGCGGGTGTCTGATGCTGGTGGATGTTTGATGCTTGTGGATGCTTGATGCTTTTGGATGTCTGTTGCTTGTGGATGTCTGACGCTTGTGGATGTCTGTTGCTTGTGGATGTCTGATGCTTGTGGATGTCTGATGCTTGTGGATATCTGATGCTTGTGGATGCCTGATGCTTGTGGACGCCTGATGCTTGTGGATGTCTGATGCTCCTGGTAGTCTGATGCTTGTGAATGCCTGATGCTTGTGTATTTCTGATGCTTGTGGATGCCTGATGCTTGTGTATGTCTGATGCTTGTGGACGTCTGATGCTTCTGGATGTTTGTGGATGTCTGATGCTTCTGGATGTCTGATGCTTCTGGATGTCTGATGCCTGATGCTTGTGGATATCTGTTGCTTGTGGATGTGTGACACTTGTGGATATCTGACGCTTGTGGATGTCTGACGCTTGTGGATGTCTGATGCCTGACGCTTGTGGATGTCTGACGCTTGTGGATGTCTGATGCTGGTGGATGTCTGATGCTTGTGGATGTCTGATGCTTGTTGATGTCTGTTGCTTGTGGATGTCTGTTGCTTGTTAATGCCTGATGCTTGTAGAGGCTTGTGATGTCTGACGCTTGTTGATGCCTGATGCTTGTGGGTGCTTGTGGATGTCCGACGCTTGTGGATGTCTGATATTTGTGAATGCTTGAAGCTTGTGCATGCCTGACACTTGTGCATGCCTTACGCTTGTGCATGCCTGACGCTTGTGGATGCCTGACGCGTGTGGATGCCTGACACTTGTGGATGCCTGATGCTTGTGGATGTCTGATGCTTGTGAATGTCTGATGCTTGTGGATGTCTGTTACTTGTGGATGTCTGTTGCTTGTTGATGCCTGATGCTTGTGGATGCTTGTGGATGTCTGATGCTTGTGGATGTCTGTTGCTTGTTGATGTCTGATGCTTGTGGATGTCTGATGCTTGTGGATGTCTGATGCTTGTGGATGTCTGTTACTTGTGGATGTCTGTTGCTTGTTGATGCCTGATGCTTGTGGATGTCTGACGCTTGTGGATGTCTGACGCTTGTGGATGTCTGATGTTTGTGAATGCTTGAAGCTTGTGCATGCCTTACGCTTGTGCATGCCTTACGCTAGTGCATACCTGACGCTTGTGGATGCCTGACGCTTGTGGATGCCTGACGCTTGTGGATGCCTGATGCCTTTGGATGACTGATGCCTTTGGATGTCTGATGCGTGTGGACGTCTGATGCTTCTGGATGTTTGTGGATGTCTGATGCTATTGGATGTCTGATGCTTCTGGATGTCTGATGCCTGATGCTTGTGGATATCTGTTGCTTGTGGATGTGTGACACTTGTGGATATCTGACGCTTGTGGATGTCTGACTTTTGTGAATGCTTGATGCCTTTGGATGTCTAATGCTTGTGGATGCCTGATGTTTGTGGATGTCTGATGCCTGATGTTTGTGGATATCTGACGCTTGTGGATGTCTGACGCTTATGGATGCCTGACGCTTGTGGATGCCTGATGCTTGTGGATGTCTGATGCCTGACGCTTGTGGATGTCTGACGCTTGTGGATGTCTGATGCTGGTGGATGTCTGATGCTTGTGGATGTCTTGTTGCTTGTTGATGTCTGATGCTTGTGGAGGCTTGTGATGTCTGACGCTTGTGGATGTCTGACGCTTGTGGATGTCTGTTGCTTGTTGATGCCTGATGCTTGTGGGTGCTTCTGGATGTCCGACGCTTGTGGATGTCTGATATTTGTGAATGCTTGAAGCTTGTGCATGCCTGACACTTGTGCATGCCTTACGCTTGTGCATGCCTGACGCTTGTGGATGCCTGACGCTTGTGGATGCCTGACACTTGTGGATGCCTGATGCTTGTGGATGTCTGATGCTTGTGAATGTCTGATGCTTGTGGATGTCTGTTACTTATGGATGTCTGTTGCTTGTTGATGCCTGATGCTTGTGGATGCTTGTGGATGTCTGTTGCTTGTGGATGTCTGACGCTTGTGGATGTCTGATACCTGATGCTTGTGGATGTCTGATGTTTGTGGATGTCTGATGCTGGTGGATGTCTGATGCTTGTGGAAGTCTGATGCTTGTGTATGTCTGGTGCTTGTGGATGTCTGTTGCTTGTTGATGTCTGATGCTTGTGGATGTCTGATGCTTGTGGATGTCTGATGCTTGTGGATGTCTGTTACTTGTGGATGTCTGTTGCTTGTTGATGCCTGATGCTTGTGGATGTCTGACGCGTGTGGATGTCTGACGCTTGTGGATGTCTGATGTTTGTGAATGCCTTACGCTTGTGCATGCCTTACGCTTGTGCATGCCTTACGCTAGTGCATACCTGACGCTTGTGGATGCCTGACGCTTGTGGATGCCTGACGCTAGTGCATACCTGACGCTTGTGGATGGCTGACGCTTGTGGATGTCTGACGCTTGTGGATGTCTGAAGTTTGCGGGTGTCTGATGCTTGTGGATGTCTGTTGCTTGTGGATGTTTGATGCTTGTGGATGCTTGATGCTTTTGTATGTCTGTTGCTTGTGGATGTCTGACGTTTGTGGATGTCTGTTGCTTGTGGATGTCTGATGCTTGTGGATGTCTGATGCTTGTGGATATCTGATGCTTGTGGATGCCTGATGCTTGTGGACGCCTGATGCTTGTGGAAGTCTGATGCTCCTGGTGGTCTGATGCTTGTGGATGCCTGATACTTGTGTATTTCTGATGCTTGTGGATGCCTGATGCTTGTGTATGTCTGATGCTTGTGGACGTCTGATGCTTCTGGATGTTTGTGGATGTCTGATGCTTCTGGATGTCTGATGCTTCTGGATGTCTGATGCCTGATGCTTGTGGATATCTGTTGCTTGTGGATGTGTGACACTTGTGGATGTCTGACGCTTGTGGATGTCTGATGCTGGTGGATGTCTGATGCTTGTGGATGTCTGTTGCTTGTTGATGTCTGATGCTTGTGGAGGCTTGTGATGTCTGACGCTTGTGGATGTCTGACGCTTGTGGATGTCTGTTGCTTGTTGATGCCTGATGCTTGTGGGTGCTTGTGGATGTCCGACGCTTGTGGATGTCTGATATTTGTGAATGCTTGAAGCTTGTGCATGCCTGACACTTGTGCATGCCTTACGCTTGTGCATGCCTGACGCTTGTGGATGCCTGACGCTTGTGGATGCCTGACACTTGTGGATGCCTGATGCTTGTGGATGTCTGATGCTTGTGAATGTCTGATGCTTGTGGATGTCTGTTACTTGTGGATGTCTGTTGCTTGTTGATGCCTGATGCTTGTGGATGCTTGTGGATGTCTGATGCTTGTGGATGTCTGACGCTTGTGGATGTCTGATACCTGATGCTTGTGGATGTCTGATGTTTGTGGATGTCTGATGCTGGTGGATGTCTGATGCTTGTGGAAGTCTGATGCTTGTGTATGTCTGGTGCTTGTGGATGTCTGTTGCTTGTTGATGTCTGATGCTTGTGGATGTCTGATGCTTGTGGATGTCTGTTACTTGTGGATGTCTGTTGCTTGTTGATGCCTGATGCTTGTGGATGCTTGTGGATGTCTGACGCTTGTGGATGTCTGACGCTTGTGGATGTCTGATGTTTGTGAATGCCTGAAGCTTGTGCATGCCTTACGCTTGTGCATGCCTTACGCTAGTGCATACCTGACGCTTGTGGATGCCTGACGCTTGTGGATGCCTGACGCTTGTGGATGCCTGATGCCTTTGGATGTCTGATGCCTTTGGATGTCTGATGCGTGTGGATGGCTGACGCTTGTGGATGTCTGATGCCTGATGTTTGTGGATGTCTGACGCTTGTGGATGTCTGAAGTTTGCGGGTGTCTAATGCTTGTGGATGTCTGTTGCTTGTGGATGTTTGATGCTTGTGGATGCTTGATGCTTTTGTATGTCTGTTGCTTGTGGATGTCTGACGTTTGTGGATGTCTGTTGCTTGTGGATGTCTGATGCTTGTGGATGTCTGATGCTTGTGGATATCTGATGCTTGTGGATGCCTGATGCTTCTGGACGCCTGATGCTTGTGGAAGTCTGATGCTCCTGGTGGTCTGATGCTTGTGGATGCCTGATACTTGTGTATTTCTGATGCTTGTGGATGCCTGATGCTTGTGTATGTCTGATGCTTGTGGACGTCTGATGCTTCTGGATGTTTGTGGATGTCTGATGCTTCTGGATGTCTGATGCTTCTGGATGTCTGATGCCTGATGCTTGTGGATATCTGTTGCTTGTGGATGTGTGACACTTGTGGATATCTGACGCTTGTGGATGTCTGACTTTTGTGAATGCTTGATGCCTTTGGATGTCTAATGCTTGTGGATGCCTGATGTTTGTGGATGTCTGATGCCTGATGTTTGTGGATATCTGACGCTTGTGGATGTCTGACGCTTGTGGATGCCTGACGCTTGTGGATGCCTGATGCTTGTGGATGTCTGATGCCTGACGCTTGTGGATGTCTGATGCTGGTGGATGTCTGATGCTTGTGGATGTCTGATGCTTGTTGATGTCTGTTGCTTGTGGATGTCTGTTGCTTGTTGATGCCTGATGCTTGTGGAGGCTTGTGATGTCTGACGCTTGTGGATGGCTGACGCTTGTGGATGTCTGATGCTTGTGGATGTCTGATGCTTGTGAATGTCTGATGCTTGTGGATGCTTGTGGATGTCTGATGCTTGTGGATGTCTGACGCTTGTGGATGTCTGATACCTGATGCTTGTGGATGTCTGATGTTTGTGGATGTCTGATGCTGGTGGATGTTTGATGCTTGTGGATGCTTGATGCTTTTGGATGTCTGTTGCTTGTGGATGTCTGACGCTAGTGGATGTCTGTTGCTTGTGGATGTCTGATGCTTGTGGATGTCTGATGCTTGTGGATATCTGATGCTTGTGGATGCCTGATGCTTGTGGACGCCTGATGCTTGTGGATTTCTGATGCTCCTGGTAGTCTGATGCTTGTGAATGCCTGATGCTTGTGTATTTCTGATGCTTGTGGATGCCTGATGCTTGTGTATGTCTGATGCTTGTGGACGTCTGATGCTTCTGGATGTTTGTGGATGTCTGATGCTTCTGGATGTCTGATGCTTCTGGATGTCTGATGCCTGATGCTTGTGGATATCTGTTGCTTGTGGATGTGTGACACTTGTGGATATCTGACGCTTGTGGATGTCTGACGCTTGTGGATGTCTGATGCCTGACGCTTGTGGATGTCTGACGCTTGTGGATGTCTGATGCTGGTGGATGTCTGATGCTTGTGGATATCTGATGCTTGTTGATGTCTGTTGCTTGTGGATGTCTGTTGCTTGTTGATGCCTGATGCTTGTAGAGGCTTGTGATGTCTGACGCTTGTGGATGTCTGACGCTTGTGGATGTCTGTTGCTTGTTGATGCCTGATGCTTCTGGGTGCTTGTGGATGTCCGACGCTTGTGGATGTCTGATATTTGTGAATGCTTGAAGCTTGTGCATGCCTGATACTTGTGCATGCCTTACGCTTGTGCATGCCTGACGCTTGTGGATGCCTGACGCTTGTGGATGCCTGACACTTGTGGATGCCTGATGCTTGTGGATGTCTGATGCTTGTGAATGTCTGATGCTCTTGGATGTCTGTTACTTGTGGATGTCTGTTGCTTGTTGATGCCTGATGCTTGTGGATGCTTGTGGATGTCTGATGCTTGTGGATGTCTGTTGCTTGTTGATGTCTGATGCTTGTGGATGTCTGATGCTTGTGGATGTCTGATGCTTGTGGATGTCTGTTACTTGTGGATGTCTGTTGATTGTTGATGCCTGATGCTTGTGGATGTCTGACGCTTGTGGATGTCTGACGCTTGTGGATGTCTGATGTTTGTGAATGCTTGAAGCTTGTGCATGTCTTACGCTTGTGCATGCCTTACGCTAGTGCATACCTGACGCTTGCGGATGCCTGACGCTTGTGGATGCCTGACGCTTGTGGATGCCTGATGCCTTTGGATGACTGATGCCTTTGGATGTCTGATGCGTGTGGATGGCTGACGCTTGTGGGTGTCTGATGCCTGATGTTTGTGGATGTCTGACGCTTGTGGATGTCTGAAGTTCGTCGGTGTCTGATGCTTGTGGATGTCTGTTGCTTGTGGATGTTTGATGCTTGTGGATGCTTGATGCTTTTGGATGTCTGTTGCTTTTGGATGTCTGACGCTTGTGGATGTCTGTTGCTTATGGATGTCTGATGCTTGTGGATGTCTGATGCTTGTGGATGTCTGATGCTTATGGATGTCTGATGCCTGATGCTTGTGGATATCTGTTGCTTGTGGATGTGTGACACTTGTGGATATCTGACGTTTGTGGATGTCTGACTTTTGTGAATGCTTGATGCCTTTGGATGTCTAATGCTTGTGGATGCCTGATGTTTGTGGATGTCTGATGCCTGATATTTGTGGATTGGATATCTGACGCTTGTGGATGTCTGACGCTTGTGGATGCCTGACGCTTGTGGATGCCTGATGCTTGTGGATGTCTGATGCCTGACGCTTGTGGATGTCTGATGCTTGTGGATGTCTGATGCTGGTGGATGTCTGATGCTTGTGGATGTCTGATGCTTGTTGATGTCTGTTGCTTGTGGATGTCTGTTGCTTGTTGATGCCTGATGCTTGTGGAGGCTTGTGATGTCTGACGCTTGTGGATGTCTGACGCTTGTGGATGTCTGTTGCTTGTTGATGCCTGATGCTTGTGGGTGCTTGTGGATGTCCGACGCTTGTGAATGTTTGATATTTGTGAATGCTTGAAGCTTGTGCATGCCTGACACTTGCGCATGCCTTACGCTTGTGCATGCCTGCCGTTTGTGGATGCCTGACGCTTGTGGATGTATGACACTTGTGGATACCTGATGCTTGTGGATGTCTGATGCTTGTGAATGTCTGATGCTTGTGGATGTCTGTTACTTGTGGATGTCTGTTGCTTGTTGATGCCTGATGCTTGTGGATGCTTGTGGATGTCTGATGCTTGTGGATGTCTGACGCTTGTGGATGTCTGATACCTGATGCTTGTGGATGTCTGATGTTTGTGGATGTCTGATGCTGGTGGATGTCTGATGCTTGTGGAAGTCTGATGCTTGTGTATGTCTGGTGCTTGTGGATGTCTGTTGCTTGTTGATGTCTGATGCTTGTGGATGTCTGATGCTTGTGGATTTCTGATGCTTGTGGATGTCTGTTACTTGTGGATATCTGTTGCTTGTTGATGCCTGATGCTTGTGGATGCTTGTGGATGTCTGACGCTTGTGGATGTCTGACGCTTGTGGATGTCTGATGTTTGTGAATGCTTGAAGCTTGTGCATGCCTTACGCTTATGCATGCCTTACGCTAGTGCGTACCTGACGCTTGTGGATGCCTGACACTTGTGGATGCCTGACGCTTGTGGATGCCTGATGCCTTTGGATGTCTGATGCCTTTGGATGTCTGATGCGTGTGGATGGCTGACGCTTGTGGGTGTCTGGTGCCTGATGTTTGTGGATGTCTGACGCTTGTGGATGTCTGAAGTTCGTGGGTGTCTGATGCTTGTGGATGTCTGTTGCTTGTGGATGTTTGATGCTTGTGGATGTTTGATGCTTTTGGATGTCTGTTGCTTGTGGATGTCTGACGCTTGTGGATGTCTGTTGCTTGTGGATATCTGATGCTTGTGGATGCCTGATGCTTGTGGACGCCTGATGCTTGTGGATGTCTGATGCTCCTGGTAGTCTGATGCTTGTGAATGCCTGATGCTTGTGTATTTCTGATGCTTGTGGATGCCTGATGCTTGTGTATGTCTGATGCTTGTGGACGTCTGATGCTTCTGGATGTTTGTGGATTTCTGATGCTTCTGGATGTCTGATGCCTAATGCTTGAGGATATCTGATGCTTGTGTATGTCTGATGCTTGTGGACGTCTGATGCTTCTGGATGTTTGTGGATGTCTGATGCTTCTGGATGTCTGATGCTTCTGAATGTCTGATGCCTGATGCTTGTGGATGTCTGTTGCTTGTGGATGTCTGTTGCTTGTTGATGCCTGATGCTTGTGGGTGCTTGTGGATGTCCGACGCTTGTGGATGTCTGATATTTGTGAATGCTTGAAGCTTGTGCATGCCTGACACTTGTGCAAGCCTTACGCTTGTGCATGCCTGACGCTTGTGGATGCCTGACGCTTGTGGATGCCTGACACTTGTGGATGCCTGACGCTTGTGGATGCCTGACGCTTGTGGATGCCTGATGCCTTTGGATGTCTGATGCTTGTGGATGTCTGTTACTTATGGATGTCTGTTGCTTGTTGATGCCTGATGCTTGTGCATCCCAGACCCTTTTTGGATGCCTGACGCTTGTGGATGTCTGATGGGTGATGCTTGTGGATGCCTAGTACTTGGACACTACTATGCTGTGTTCCAGTAGCCCATGTTTAGTGAACTCTGTCATTGGTGGCTATTTACAATATTTATGCAAGGGGGACGGCAGGAGGACATACATCAGAGGTAATCTCTGCTCTTGACCATCAGCTTGAGGCCCTCCCAACACAGTTGTCTATTATAGTAGGTGGAGATTTCAACACTACTTTTGAACCTTTTGGACAAGAGGATCAATTTCTTGCTGCTGAGGAGGACAGTAAATTTAGCGTCCCTCAGCTTGAATTACCAGCCGTAAGAAGATGGTCAGCTGCAGCCATACAGTTCAAGGCCTTATGCTTAGTGAGAGGGCTTAGAGCAGCAAATGGGCGCACCCTGCCTGACCGCCTGGGAGAAAATACATTTGATAATGGCAGGTATTCCAGCCGCATAGATGACTTACTGGTGGATATAAGAGGATGGCACTGTCTGATAGATATGACTGTTAAAAATAGGATGGAAAGTGACCATAATCCACTTTGTATGGAATTTCTAGCACAAAAGGGGACTAGAGAACCGAAACCGGTCTTTGTAGACCTGAAATCGGCTTTCGATTTAGTCCCCCGTTCCAAACTTTGAAGGGTTCTCGCTGAAGCAGGGATGTCCCCGGAACTATTGACTCTACTTCTCCGCCTGTATGAGAACAACTACACCAGAATCAGATGGGGGGCACAGGGTGAGGTGACCAACTCATTCCCTATCGAGCGTGGTGTTCGGCAGGGGTGTGTTCTGGCACCCACGCTGTTTTCATTATACATCAACGGCATAGTGGATCATCTTAGCCGTTCCCCCACTGATGCTCTCATTTTAGCTGGGGTCGCGTGCCTGTTCTCATGTTCGCGGACGACACGTTGATTGTTTCCCGGACCCCGAGTGGGCTCCAGACGGCTGTGAATGCGTTTGGAGAATTTTGTCAACTGCGTGGACTTGAGATAAACACCTCAAAAACCAAGTTCATGTCCCTGAATCAGCGGAAAAACATTCAAAGGTACAATTAATTTTAATGGAACTCCACTAGAGCAGGTAGAGGCATTTACGTATTTAGGAATATCTCTCCAGAGTAACATGAGCTGGAAAAGTCATATTGACATGGCTGTTCTAAAATTCCATCAGCTTGCGGGTGCCTTAGCCATCAAGCATAAAGCTTCTTTTACCAAGCCAATTACACCTGCCTTAAAGATCTACAATATGAAGGTTATAAGCGCCTCTTTGTATGGTTCAGAACTATGGGGATTTAATTATTTGAACCAACTAATAAAGGCGGAGAATAAATTTCTACGCTGTTTAGTTGGGGTCCCCCAAAGTACTCCCACTGTTCCGCTTTTATATGATCTTGGCAGGAAAAAAATTGAGGATATAGCATGGTTACGGCCTCTATTATATTGGAGACGTATCTGGACAACCCCAGAACTAGCTCACTATGCCCTTGCATTAAAGGATATTATCAGGGCAAATCTTTTCATTCTATCCCATGGCTTAAAGAGATAAGGGGTTTATTATCAAAGCTGGAACTTGACCACCTATAGAAAGACTCAGACGTCTAAGGTTCCCATCAAAAATAAATCTGAAAAAAAAGTATTGGGAAATGATTTAGCTGTCCGCCCATAGTACCTGTGTAAACACTAATTTAACTGGACGTTTCCTTGAATGTAAACCTCGTCCACTCTGTGAGGCTTATTGGGATAATATAGAGGGTCCGTTTGACCGAAAACTGTATTTCCAGTTTAGAACTGGGACTCTTCCTTTAAAAGCTTTCAGCTATAAATGGTCAGCAACCCGGGATGATAAATGTCACAACTGTAAAGATCTGACTGAGAACATAGCCCATATGTTGTTTGTATGTCCCCTTTATACAAGTCCTCGTCGTAAGTGGCTAAAACCAACGTGTATTAACTTGGGCACCCGGAGGTATATTGAGGCTCTAAGGATATTAGAGTCAGATTGTTCACCCTGTATAGCGATTGCTGTTGCTAAATTTTTAAGGTGGGCTTGGATTATACACACTTGCACTTTACAGTCCCTAGAAGCTAGCTAAAGAACTCTAAGACATCCAAAAACGCAAGAACGATCTTCAAAAGCTAAGAAGTTAGACATCTACCACCTTTGCCTCTGCTTCCCAGCAATGTTCCACAAGAGCAATTTCTACCACAGTAGTTTTAGGTCTGTAAACCGCAGTACAAGTACAAATGCTGATCCTAGAACCTTACTCTTAGGGTAGTCTTTTCACTGTTCAGTTTGTCAATAAAATACAGTGCAGATAATGTTTCTGCCAAATATGGTGCAATTGGTTTTACGGTCATCTTAGGCTACTGCCGAGCACAGGCTAGGGGGGGCAGGAGAGTAAAATGTATTGCCCAAACGTGGGACGTCAGTTAATTTAATGATCCAGAAAAATACAATGTACTTGTTAAAGCTTCAGAATATCTTAAGCGTTCAGCAAAAAATGCCTCGTCCCAGGCCCAATCAGAAAGGCAGACACTGCTAGCAAGGACTGGCAAAGACAATAGGTCTGCCTGTTTTAATTTATGCATATGTTTTAGTTATGTGATACGTCTAGATACAACAGACATCTCAAAGGAGCATTCAAATACAGCGCAAGTGGCACGTTTGATGCACAAGATTTTAGTTAACAGGTTTAAAGCTATGCCCCAAATTACATAGCAAAACCAAAGGAAATGATGGACGGAGCGTTGACAATACAAGCACTCACCCCCAGTCATCTGATCTGGCTTTAATCCATCACCGTTCTTCAGCCCACTCTGCCACCCCAGTTCAGACATGGCCATATGCAAATCAGTCTGACCCTGTGCCTCATGGGAACAGTCCAGCCCGAACTGCCAAGCCATGCCTTCCCTGGACCGGAAACAAGCTACCGATGACCGGTTTCTGGCGTTTCAGCCTTCTTCAGCACAGTTTTCTCGAATCCAGCAGCAAAGTGAGCAAGGGACTCACGTCTGAGCATACCCTGCCAACTTATGGCAAACAAAGAAAAACCAAAGGAAATTGATGGACGGAGCGTTGACAATATAAGCATTCACCCCCAGTCAACTGATCTGGGTTTAATCCATCACCGTTCTTTAGCCAACTCTGCCACCCCAGTTCAGACATGGCCATATACAGATCAGTCTGACCCTGTGCCTAATGGGAACAGTCCAGCCCGAACTGCCAAGCCATGCCTTCCCTGGACCGGAAACAAGCTACAGAGGACTGGTTTCTGGCATTCCAGCCGTCTTCAGCCCGGCTTGCTTGAATCCAGTGGCAAAGTGAGCAAGGGACTCACGTCTGAGCATACCCTGCCAACTTATGGCGAACAAAGAAAAACCAAAGGAAATGATGGACGGAGCGTTGACAATACAAGCACTCACCCCCAGTGAACTGATCTGGGTTTAATCCATCACCGTTCTTTAGCCCACTCTGCCACCCCAGTTCAGACATGGCAATATGCAAATCAGTCTGACCCTGTGCCTCATGGGAACAGTCCAGCCCGAACTGCCAAGCCATGCCATCCCTGGACCGGAAACAAGCTACAGAGGACTGGTTTCTGGCATTCCAGCCGTCTTCAGCCCGGCTTGCTTGAATCCAGTGGCAAAGTGAGCAAGGGACTCATGTCTGCAGCCTATTGATCCACCTGTGCCGGAAGTCCCAGCCCATTGAGCCTAATTGATGGGCCCACTTGCGTGAAATTTCTGCCCCCCTTGGTCCATTTCAGATCTGACCCCACTCCACCCTCTCTTCCCTTGACCTCCCCAAACACACCCCCCTTTTTCATATGGGGTTTTTGTAATTGACTTGATGAAGAAACACAGCACGAAGATAGAATAGGGTTAATAGGGATGGACAAGGATCAAGAATAGGGTGCGGTTCCCTGTCTAAGGTACCTATGACAGATTAGCCAGGGAACAGGACAAAAAGGACCGTAGTCCGAGAGCAAGAACGACCTCGCCCTGCAACGTGGAATCTGGATCAGAGCTAGACGCCTAGCTCCACCGCCGGTGCTCAACAGCGCCAACAAAAGAAGAAAACAATGGGAGCCTACCAGTGATGGCTCGCTGTAAAAGACACTGGAAAGAAGAGAACAATGGGAGCCTACCATTGATGGCTCGCTGTAAAAGACACTGGAAAGAAGAGAACGATGGAAGCCTACCAGTGATGGCTCGCTGTAAAAGACATTGGAAAGAAGAGAACAATGGGAGCCTACCAGTGATGGCTCGCTGTAAAAGACTCTGGAAAGAAGAGAACAATGGGAGCCTACCAGTGATGGCTCGCTGTAAAAGACACTGGAAAGAAGAGAACAATGGGAGCCTACCAGTGATGGCTCGCTGTAAAAGACACTGGAAAGAAGAGAACAATGGGAGCCTACCAGCGTTGGCTCGCTGTCAAAGACACTGAAAGAAGAGAACAATGGGAGCCTACCAGCGATGGCTCGCTGTAAAAGACACTGGAAAGAAGAGAACAATGGGAGCATACCAGTGATGGCTCGCTGTAAAAGACACTGGAAAGAAGAGAACAATGGGAGCATACCAGCGATGGCTCGCTGTAAAAGACACTGGAAAGAAGAGAACAATGGGAGCCTACCAGTGATGGCTTGCTGTCAAAGACACTGGAAAGAAGAGAACAATGGGAGCCTACCAGTGATGGCTCGCTGTAAAAGACACTGGAAAGAAGAGCCTTTGAACATTATCACTCCCTGACCATCACTTATATTAGGTTGAATTTCTCTCCCAATCACCTCGTATAGATTATGCCCCAATTGGACAAGAAAAAGATTTTCTTTTGAAACCTTACATCAGTCGCTTTCACTGTGTATGAATAAGTAACGAAGAAATATGGAAGAAAGAGTAAACTGTGTATAATGATAATTGTAGAACACCAGTTGTCCTCATGAACATGCTTATTAGTTTAGATCCTCATGGAGTCTAGACCTCAAATAATGCACTTAATTGTCCTTATCCTATCAGAACAAATTGTAGGATAACATTTTTGTATTAGAACGAAATTACTGCATCTTCTAAGACTTATGTTCATCCCCAGGTCTAAACGTATGGTACGACAAATGTCATTTTGTATGCACTGTCTCCCCGTTGGTTACATTGACTACATAGGTTATTGACGATACTGTTTGTACTGATAGCAGAATTGTTTTCATCTGCCCATAAAACAAATAGGCCACCAAAGACCGAAATGGACAGCCCAACTGCATACTTAGCTTTTGTGTATAATAATGTCAACCTGTACATCATCACAACAGATATGATCAGAAATGAACTAACTTAGTATAAAAACTGGGGACTGTGGAAATCGATAAACCTTAAGTATACATAAGCGGCGTTCATTTATGTTCGCCACAGTCACTGTTGAGAGCAGAGTGAAGATCGTAAAACATTGTCTGCATCATCTTGCGTAACAAGGGCCTCTACGTGCGCGTAAGCAACAACCATTTTAGATATCACAGCCATTTTCATTCCCTGCTAGTCACCCATGATTCACCCTGACCTCGCAATCATCCCCAGCACCCTGACTAAGCCTGAACACACGTACTAGGGTCGTAAAAACCTTGTCAGCCTGACAATGCCCCGGAGTCACTTCCCGCGCCAAACCCACTTGTCCTTTCATCCTCCATGCACAGGCAAGCCCCCTTTTATAACCTCCTTCCCTGCACCTGGCCACTCGGTCCGGTCCCAGGCACTAACCGAGCCCTGTGGACATTGTTTACTGCCTACACACGGCAGGGCTTGTTTCACCAACAAAGGGGCCTGACTTAATCAATAACCCAAAACCCTTAGATCTGACCGATCCCACGTGTTTTAAGATACTGTCGGAATGTCCAGCTGCGAGATAGCGATCATCTGTTACATCTAAGTGGGGGGACATTTGTTGCTGGATTTGTGTGGGAACTAGCTTGAGGCGGGGACTCCAAGGATATTTGACCATGCAATAAAGTGACAAAAGAAATGTATAAAAGGCCATGCCACAGAGATGCAGTTAGAGCACCTCCTGACGATAGCCCCGGTGTCTGATGTGATGTGTTCGCCTCCTGGAGTAATAAACCTGTTCTTCGCTTTTCCACTTGCCAGTGCCTGCCTCGCTATTTTGATAGCTAATATTAAGGTAAATTAGAGGTGTCTTGGGAGTCACAGCTGATTTTTACACAACCACTCACACACACAGTCACACACCCATACAAACACTCTGCCACTCAGCCCCCCTCCAGGGCCGATTTTGGCCCTAGGGGACCCCATCCTCCAGGGCCCAGCCTTAACTGAATGGGGATGGAGGCCACGTGGCCCCCTCCCCAGGTCAATTTCGGCATTCCCATCCAACCGAGCCCAGGCATAAATATATACATTTTTAATGGGGGCGGGGTCTTCACGGCCCCCCTCCCTGGGCCAATTTAGGCCCTGGGGACCCCATTCCCCAGCCATAAACAAATGGGGAAGGTGGGCTGCAGGACCCTTTCCCCGGACCAATTATTGACACGATCTCCCCATCCCCCTGGGCCTGGCCATTTCACCTGGGTGCCCTGGCCTCACAGTGTGCCTAATGGGGATCGCCTCAAGGCCCCCGCGTTCCAGGCTGGCTCGTGGATTCCTGCTGTATGAACAAGCGCTGGAGCCCCCACTTTGTTTGCCATATTTGCTATAAATTCGCAACACATTTACAAAAAATGCTTTTTTACCCTGCAGGGTCCCTCTGGGACCCCAAGACCAAGGCTTGGAGGTCAGGGTATCCCTACCCAGCCCCCTTTTCTTTTTCTTTTTTTTACTTTTTTGGGGGGACACTCGGCAGAAGCAGAGTCCCAAGATGGCTGTTAACACTTCCTGGTTGAAGTGTTGGCAGCCCCAATCAGTTATGCCGTTCTCTGCACAAGCTCGTTATTATTCGTGAATTAGCCAGCAATCAGAGATATCTAAATTTGGTTTCCTTAAATTTCTCAACAACAACTGAATGGATTTACAACAAATAATAGCAGTTCGGGCTGCGGCCCTGTCTAGAGAGTTCAGGGGAATTAGCATGGAAAAGGCACCTTTGTTGACCCCCTTATTTCTCAGCCCCTACTTGACCGATCTCCCTGAAACTTTCCATGCACAACAAGACTCACCGTGACCCTTCGTTGGAAAGTCTTGTGATGAGTCGTCAAACAGCGCCAAAGATACAGGCAACTTTAGTGAATCACATGTACCCAGTAGTCCAGTGCAGACGCGTTTCGGGCCTCGAGCTCTTTGTCAGAGGCATCCTGCATGAAAACTGCAACATTACCACAGGATATACCCCCTCTTTTATGTCAATCATATCCGATGTATATATATAGTCACTCAATGATCGATATGTAAAAATGCGGGCTTGTTAGTGTGGCCAGTGGCGATGAGGAGGGGTGAAGATGGTCCTAGTGGGACGTCCCCTAGACTTCTAGATCGAAGTAAATTGATCTAGAGTTCCTTATGTACCGGCATGTATCCAAATTCATGCTTAAAATGAGACCAGCCTCCTCGTTACATATTTCTCAAGCTGGAATCATCAAGATGTGTTGAAAATCAAAAGTGGTACTCTTATCCAAATGTATTGATACATTTTTATTTTACTTTTGTAGAAAAAGAATACAAAAAGACATTCGCACTTTTGACTGTAAATCTGTCTTCCAGCTGTATGTTTAGCTCAATAAATAAACATTAATAAAATAAAATTTACATATACTCAGGCAGCTGAGATTCCAAAACAGGATGCAGGCGTGTGTTTTCTAATGAAAGTGAAGTGCAGTGCAAAAAGGAATTCACATTATCAATTTCTGAATCCGCAATTGTTTGTTTTACGGTAACAGTTGCAGCACCTTTTGGCCTACCATCCGAACATTATTATAGACAATATTGAGGCTCACTGCAAGATGTTAAAAAAGAGGAAATACATATTTGAACCTATAGGGCTCCATCTGAGATCAGGAATGAACCTGCACCATGCCGCAGCATGTTACTGGCAGTTATGAACTACATGAAGAGAGGAAGGTGTCTCCTGATGATGCTCTGCAGAGGTGTCAGAAGGTCTTGGAGAAAAAGTTGGGTGCATGATCTGTAAAGTGCTGGAATTCATCTGTTCCTGCAACAAGCACGGTGGCGGGGAAGGATCCGGGGCGCTCGGGGTCCTGGAATCAGAGAGGAGAGAAGTGCATTAGAATGAGGGCACTCAGACGTGGGAGAATACAAGACCTTATCATAGAGGACCTACACTGGTGTCATGTAGTGAGGGAGAGAAGGGCATGATCAACCGAATCTCTAAAGCGTGTACTCTACAACAATAACTAACCATAAACCTTCCCTCTCTTTCAAAACAGCCTAAGAACCAACGCTAGCTAAATCCCCAAACTATCTAGCATTCAAACCTGCCTCTCTTATAGAACAACCTAACTACCCAAACTATCTAAATCCCCAAACTATTGAACCTTCAAACCTGCCTCTCTTTTAGAACAACCTAACTACCCAAACTAACTAAATCCCCAAACTATTGAACCTTCAAACCTGCCTCTCTTATATAACTAACGACCATACCTATCTAAATCCCCAAACTATTGAACCTTCAAACCTGCCTCTCTTATATAACTAACGACCATAACTATCTAAATCCCCAAACTATTGAACTTTCAAACCTGCCTCTCTTATGTAACTAACGACCAAAACTATCTAAATCCCAAACTATTAAACCTTCAAACCTGCCTCTCTTATAGAACAACCTAACTACCCAAACTAACTAAATCCCCAAACTATTGAACCTTCAAACCTGCCTCTCTTATATAACTAACGACCATAACTATCTAAATCCCCAAACTATTAAACCTTCAAACCTGCCTCTCTTATATAACTAACAACCATAACTATCTAAATCCCCAAACTATTGAACCTTCAAACGTGCCTCTCTTATATAACTAACAACCAAAGCGATCTAAATCCCCAAACTATTGAACCTTCAAACCTGCCTGTCTTATATAACTAACAACCAAAACTATCTAACTCCCCAAACTATTGAACCTTCAAACCTACCTCTCTTATATAACTAACAACCAAAACTATCTAACATCCCAAACTATTGAACCTTCAAACCTGCCTCTCTTATATAACTAACTACCAAAACTATTTAAATCCCACAACTGACCTTCAAACCTGCCTCTCTTATATAACTAACAACCAAAACTATCTAAATCCCCAAACTATTGAACCTTCAAACCTGCCTCTCTTACATAATTAACAACCAAATCTATCTAAATCCCCAAACACACACAGTTACGTGTAGAAATGCACGCACACAAACACACGTGCGCGGATGCACACACACAAACACATACAGTCCACACTGTCACTCTTGTCGTCTAATAATCCCACTGACACACATTCATACTCAGACAGTATGAAGGAGAGGATTGTACTCACCTCCACGGGGTAGGCTGTGGTGGGGACGTAGCGAATAACGAAGCCACATCTGCGTCTGTGGGACGTGTTGGGTTCACTGGCGTGGACTGTCAGCCCGTCGTGGATCTGACGAGAGAAATGTAGGATATGAGCTGTGCTTATCTGCCAAAAATGTAAGTGCCAGGGCCCAATGTGTTACTCACTGGTCCACTGCAGCTGGCACTGCCCGCGTCACTTTTTTACCTTTAAGTTTTGTCATTTTTTTAAAGCTATATTAAATCATTTAGGGGCATATTATCAAGGACAGGCAATACATTATTGCCGCTTTTATCGGCAGGAAACTGCCGATAAAGCGGCGATAATGGCCTTGATAATATGCTATATGAATTCCAATCCAAGCCCATGTTAGATGTGAACACATTTAACATGGGCTTCAATTGGAATTCATAGAGCATATTATCAAGGCCATTATCGCAGCTTTATCGGCAGTTTCCTGCCGATAAAAGCGGCGATAATGTATCGCCTGTCCTTGATAATATGCCCCATAGTTCTCTACTAATGAAAGTTAGTTAAAAATACACACACACTGCCACCATATGGTGGTTTCTCAGACATATGTGCCTTTGTTTACAGAAAAGCACCGGAAAACACAGGCACAAATTAAGCACTGGATATGGGACAGAGAAAAGACAGGCAGCGCCTTGAGGTGCACCTCAAGGGGAAACTGAGTACCTAGTCCTGAGGCACCCCAAGGAAAGCTGTGAGTGCACAGCGCTGATGCACCCCAGGGGGAGCTGTGAGTACACACTGCTGGTGCACCTCCGGGGGAACTGTGAGTAGACAGTGCTGGTGCACCTCGGGGGAGCTGTGAGTACACAGTGCGGGTGCACCCCGGGGAACCGTAAGCAGACTCCTGAGGCAGAAGCCGGGAGTAAGGCAGACCGTTTATTTTAAAATTGTATGTCACTGATTACTTGTTTTAAAGCACAGACCACTTGTGTCTTTACTGCACTTACCTGAAAAAACAGTTGTGTACACAGCGGAGCTAGCGCTGACGACACACGTACTCTCCCCCTCGCGCCCTCCCACCACGAGCGGAGGCCACGCCCCTTTCAGGCCACGCCCCCACAACACTCGCGCATAAAAGGCGCCGAGTCTGGACATCAAGCAGAACCGTAAGCAGACTCCTGAGGCGGAAGCCGGGAGTAAGGCAGACCGTTTATTTTAAAATTGTATGTCACTGATTACTTGTTTTAAAGCACAGACCACTTGTGTCTTTACTGCACTTACCTGAAAAAACAGTTGTGTACACAGCGGAGCTTGTGCTGACGACACACGCACTCTCCCCCTCCCGCCCTCCCACCACGAGCGGAGGCCACGCCCCTTTCAGGCCACGCCCCCACAACACTCGCGCATAAAAGGCGCCGAGTCTGGGCATCAAGCAGAACCGTAAGCAGACTCCTGAGGCGGAAGCCGGGAGTAAGGCAGACCGTTTATTTTAAAATTGTATGTCACTGATTACTTGTTTTAAAGCACAGACCACTTGTGTCTTCACTGCATTTACCTGAAAAAACAGTTGTGTACACAGCGGAGCTAGCGCTGACGACACACGCACTCTCCCCCTCGCGCCCTCCCACCACGAGCGGAGGCCACGCCCCTTTCAGGCCACGCCCCCACAACACTCGCGCATAAAAGGCGCCGAGTCTGGGCATCAGGCAGAACCGTAAGCAGACTCCTGAGGCGGAAGCCGGGAGTAAGGCAGACCAGACCGTTTATTTTAAAATTGTATGTCACTGATTACTTGTTTTAAAGCACAGACCACTTGTGTCTTTACTGCACTTACCTGAAAAAACAGTTGTGTACACAGCGGAGCTAGCGCTGACGACACACGCACTCTCCCCCTCGCGCCCTCCCACCACGAGCGGAGGACACGCCCCTTTCAGGCCATGCCCCCCAATCCACAATCCACATTTCCAAAGCAACATAAATTATGTGCAATCCTCGGTCGCGCAGCGGGCGAGCGCAGCGGGCGCGACGTTTGCGCGCCTAAGGCAAGCCCGTCTGCGCCCGTCCGCGACCGACCGGGACCAGGGGCCATACCCCCTGTAGGTTCGATTTCATCCATACACAAACCAATCTGTTATACACAAAGCAAACTACTTGCCCTCAACAAAGCCACCACGGAAGTGAGACCTCATCAATGTATCCAAACCGGCCCCGTCCTATCCTATGGACCCTTCTCCTGTCTCTCTTGTCGATGGTCAAGTATGGGCCAACTTCCAACTGACCTCCACATAATCCCCACCAATAATCAGATGGAACTGAAATGCCTATACCTTAACGCCAGATCTCTACCTAAACATGCACTGGACATCTGGGACACGCTGGCATCCAGGACCCCGGACCTGGTTTTTATTACCGAAACCTGGCTATCCGACACCAGCGCACCAGATCTTGCCAACGCCCTTCCCCCTGAATACAAAATAATTACACAAAATAGACAAAGCAAAAAAAAAGGAGGTGGAGTCGCTGTAATTTTCAGAGACCACCTAACATGTCTTACGGAAACAACAACTGCCGACCCTGAACATGAAATACTTCCATTCCGAATCCTGCTCGAGGGCCATATTATACTAGCCGGCGCAGTTGTCTACAATCCCCCAGGGCAGCAAGCTAACATCAGTGCTAAGTTACTGAATCAATTGCTACCATTTTGCTTAAAACACAAAAACGACATGGTCATCGGCGATTTCAATATCCACTATGAAAAAATAACTGCCCCCGGCTCCTCCCAACTGAAATATGACATGGAAATCTTACAACTCAAACAGTGGGTTGAGGGCCCCACGCACTTAGCAGGGCATACTCTAGATCTCCTTTTCACCAACATCGAGTCAACTACCATAAAGGAAATCCTCCCCCTGCCCTGGTCGGACCACTCCATGCTATCCTTCTCATTTAAGCTCCCTGGTAAACGCCTGAAGCAGAGACTCACCCCCTTTACTGCCAACAGAGCCTGGAGACTAATTAATGACTCCAACTTTCAAGACCACTTCCTCGAGACAGACGTCGCCTTGCAGGATGACTCTCCCATTTGCAGCAATGTCACTCTTCTAGACACTAGAATTCGACAAACGCTGGATAAAATAGCCCCTATGCGGGAATCAAAGAATAAAACAACTACTAGGGAAAAATGGTACACCCCCCTCCTCAAGGGACTTAAAAAGGAATGCCAAAAGGACGAACACCGATGGAGACAGACAAAAGACCCAGAAACCAGAGCAATCTATGTCACTAAATGAAAACAGTACATATCAGCAATCCGAGACGCGAAAAAAGCATACTTCACCCAGCGAATCTATGACAGCAACAATTCCGCAAAAGAATTGTTCAAAATAGTGAAGGAACTCAACAATCCGTCCAGCACATCACAAACCCTCACCCCCTCAACCGAGGCCTGTGAGCGCATCAGCACCTTTTTTGCGGAAAAAATTGACAAAATCTACTCCACTTTCGCCCTCCCCAATACCCCCACCTTACCAGACAACCCCGACAAGCATCCCCCAACAACGGATAAATGCAATGCCCAACCAGACGACGGCAACTCTCCGCGTCTAACTAGTTTTCAACCCTTTACCGACGATGAAGTACTATCGGCATTGAAGACAATCAAATCTGGCTCTCCCGCGGATCCGTGCCCCCATTTTGTGTTCTCAAAAACTGCACCAACGCTCTGCCCTTTTATTACCAAGCTTTTTAATCAATCACTCACCACCGCGTCCTTTCCGGAAGCCTGGAAACACGCATCTGTAACTCCCCTCCTGAAAAAAGCCGGATCCGACATCTCCAATCCGGAGAACTACAGGCCAATTTCCCAACTCCCCTACCTTTCCAAGGCTCTGGATAAATTGGTTAACACACAATTGTCCGGATACTTGGAAGACAATTCACTCCTGGACCCCTCCCAGACCGGCTTTAGAGCCAACAATAGCACCGAGGCAACGTTGCTGGCAGTATCGGACAGTGTCAGATGCATCCCAGATCAAGGGGGATCTGTGGCTCCGATACTGCTTGACCTGTCAGCGGCGTTTGACACGGTAGCACACGAGTGCCTGCTAAACACCCTCCGGAGCAAAGGAGTGCAATCCACAGCCCTGAGATGGATTAAATCATTCCTCAGCAAGCGCACCCAAGCAGTGCACATGGGCCAATACCACTACAAGCCCTATCCCACCAGCTGTGGAGTCCCACAGGGGGCCTCACTGAGCCCCACTCTCTTTAATGTCTATGTCTCATCTCTGGCTGACATTGGAAGAAAGTGGGGCATCGGCATATGTC
Organism: Lissotriton vulgaris; assembly: GCF_964263255.1. Classification (NCBI taxonomy): domain Eukaryota; kingdom Metazoa; phylum Chordata; class Amphibia; order Caudata; family Salamandridae; genus Lissotriton; species Lissotriton vulgaris. The sequence continues at coordinate 1,016,922,291 of NC_141698.1, forward strand.
CTTATGCCGACGACACACAGCTGATGGTGACAATGGGCAAAGAGGCGGAGACAACAAAGAAAAAACTACATAGCTGTCTCTCCGAAATGGCAGATCGGATGCGAAACCACTGCTTAGAATTAAACGCTGGAAAGTCGGAGATCCTACTATTCGGAGGAGCCAAACTCACATGGAATGTCACTTGGTGGCCACCATCATTGGGGTCAGCCCCCACCCCAAAACAGCATGCCAGAAATCTGGGTATCATTATGGATGATACACTATCCATGAAGGACCACATCCGATCACTTTGGGGCAAAGGTTTTGCAATTCTCAAACTCCTGGCAAAAATCTTTCCCTGGATACCTCTGGACTGCCGACGCACAGTCACCCAGGCCCTACTGGTCAGCCGCCTGGATTATGGCAATGCCCTGTTCGAAGGGATGAACGAACAACTGTTCTCCCGACTACAGGTCTTACAAAACCAGGCAGCTAAACTGGTTTGCAACAAAGGCAAGCGAGACTCAGCATCCGCATGCCTCATGAAACTCCACTGGTTACCAATACGCCAGAGGGCTACCTTCAAAATGCTCTGCCACGCGCACAGAGCTCTTAACAAAACTGGCCCCACTATCCTCCAAGGAAAAATTGAATTCTATACCCCCAACAGGAATTTAAGATCGAACCAATTGGCCCTGGCTAAACCCAAGCGCATTTACAAAGCAAGGACCGGCGGACGCGCCTTCTCTTATCTAGCCGCAAAAAGGTGGAATGAGTTACCTGTAGAACTCAGACACACCACAAACTACCTTCAATTCAGGAAACAATTAAAAACTCACCTGTTCCCTAAAAAATAACTCTCAGCACAGTCCTCAGCAGTCTCTTCTGTTTACAGCGCCGTGATATCCCCTGGGATGAGTGTCGCGCTTTATAAATACCAGAAATAAAAATAAATAAATAAAAAAACTGTGAGTACACAGTGCTGGTGCACCCCAGGGGGAGCTGTGAGTACACAGTGCGGGTGCATGCCCAGGGGGAGCTGTGAGTACACAGTGTGGGCGCTTCTCTATGGTAAGCTGTGAGTACACAGTGTGAGTGCACCCGGGGGAGCTGTGAGTACAGAGTACACAGAGTTGACGCACCCTCATAGAAAGCTGTGAGTACACAGGTTGGTGCACCGTCAAGGGGAGCTGTGAGTCCACAGTGCTGGCGCACCCTCAAAGAAAGCTGCAAGTACAGGGAGGTACAGTACCTGGGCACCCTTAAGGGGGGGTAGTGAGTACACAGTACATGGGCACCCTTAAGGTGGGGTAGTGAGTACACAGTACATGGGCACCCTTAAGGGGGGGGTAGTGAGTACACAGTTCTGGGGACCTTTAAGGGGGGGTAGTGAGTACACAGTTCTGGGGCACCTTTAAGGGGGGCTGTGAGTACACAATTCTGGGACACCTCTAAGGGGGGTTGTGAGTACACAGTAATGGAGACAAAAGGCTCATTATGGGAAGGGCGGTGCCATAAATTGATGGATGTCTTGGCCCCGGCCACTTCCCGACTGCCTCATTTATAAGTGGGAGAATCACTGGTCTGCCTGACACCCACAATGCACCGGGCTCAAGTATCATGGCTTTTCATGTTACTTCGTAACGTTGCAGTAACCCCTTGCTTGTTTGCCTGTGGGAATAACCACAACAGTGAGACATGAGTCCAGGAAACGACAGAGCGCTGTGAACTCACCGACATCTGCCCAGCCTGAAGAGGACACTCCACCGCCTTCTCTGCATCAACCAAGTGCCGCGGAATCTCCTGATTGGTGGACAGCATGTTTCCGGGGGTCATTGCTGTGCGGTGCTCCAGGACACCTTGTTTGTGACTTCCTGCAGAAGAAAAGAGGGTTGGAGTAAGGGGGGCACTGATTCCTGGCCTGGGTACTCATGCAGTCCCCGCCTCTGTCTAAAATGAGGTGTCAGCACGGGCCACACCCACAATAATTATACACACATTTACCTTTAATTATCATGCATGGTAAAGGCATCTGCGTGGTAAAGGAAGCGTGGTAAAGGCATGCGTGGAAAAGACTGTGTGTTAAAGGCATCTGGGTTGTAAATGAAGCGTGGTAAAGGTTGCGTGGAAAAGACTGCGTGGTAAAGGCATTTACGTGGTAAAGGAAGCATGGTAAACTTATGCATGGAAAATACGCGTGGTAAAGGCATTTGCGTGGTAAAGGCATGCATGGAAAAGACGCGTGGTAAAGGATGTTTTTCATCTAACAGAGGACTGCGGCTTCTAAATAAAGAGAGAGCCATCTCTGAACACTAGAACCCCGCGAGGACCCCGGGGATCTTTCATCGAGGCCTCCCCAGCCCCCAGGAGTCTAGCCTCTGACACTAATCTGGGTGAAGATTGTAGGCTCCTACTAGAGCCCTGTCTGGCCAACCCTGTCCAATATCACCCTTTCAAGGCAGTGGTGCCCGTGTTTACAGGCAAAGACATCTCTGCCTCTAGAACCATAAGCAGCGTCCCTCTGTTAGGACCTCGTGTCCCCCCGCTCCAGCTGTACAGTAAAGCACGGGTCAGGGTTTGATTGGCTTTGAAAAAAGTTGGCCCGGGCACCCTGAAAAAAGAGCCCCTTATTTGCGGATTGCGGGCAAGATTTACAAGGACTGGCGCATCCTTGCAGATTAGCAGTGATGCGCCAGTAACAATGCGATTCGCAATTCTCCTTGCGCCACCACGGATGCGTCGCATTTACAATGCAGCACACTGTGGCGCAGGGATAGACAGATGCGTGTCGCATCTGATGGTGTAAGGTCGGTGCATGGCTGGAGTCATGTCGCAGGCGCAATGCTACTCCAGCAATGTTCAGGGACCGCCCATACCTAACGTGCTGGCCCACTCCTTTCGCCTGCTTGAAGCAGGCGTAAGGTTTCGTCGCAGCAGCCTCTGAAAAATGACTGTGAAATCTTGTAGATTTCACACCGTCACTTTTACGAGGTTTTTTCCGACGGAACGCCCACCCTGCATACCTTAAACCTGACGCAGGTTTAATGTGGTGCAGGGCTTCACAACGTGACGCATCTCCCTAGATGCGTCAGGTTGTAAATAAGTCGCAACGTGGTGCATGGTTTACGCCGCCGCTGAGTCACAGAAGTGACGCAACAACGGCGTAAATGTGACGCAATTGACTTGTAAATCTGCACCCGTCTTTTTTTAAAACATTGCTTCAGTGTTTTAAGTGTTATAAAAAGAAGTTGGGGGATTTCTATAAGAGAAGTGTGTTTTATCTTAACTTTACTAAGATTTAAAAAATGCGATGATTGTTGCTAGGACTCTGTGTTGTTGGAATAGTTTACACTGGTGAACCACACCTGAATATAAGTGAGGCCACTTAAGCTCAGCCCCCCTGCCCCTGCTCAATCTGCATACATTAATGGGCGGGGCCAGCCGGAGACTGGGAATGATACCTCCGCCCCCTTGGTAAAAGGGGGGTAACGGAGGTCCATCTGCCTCCGCAAAGGCTGCTCAGGCCCCCACTGGGTGGAGCAGCACAGACAGCCCATATCGGCCACCACGCTGCCCAAAAAAGCGGCCCACATCTGCAACTCAGATACCAGCCCATCGCCCATTGACCGAGAGCCCCCTTACCAATCCGACCCTGGCACGGTTCCCTCTGATCACACTGGGGCGCTTGTACATAGCAGCATGGACTTGCTCCATCCAGAGATATAGTTGTGACCCACATGGTGCTGAGGGCGTCAGAACCTGTGTGGAGCCCGCCTTCTATCTCCAGACTTTCTGTACAAAGACAACGTCCCTGTGTCAGGACAGCAGTGGACTCCGATAGAGAAGTAGACAATTTGTCAACACCACTGAGTCAAGGCCCAAGGGCTTCAACAATATTAGCCTGCTGTACCCCTGCTTGTCTGGACTCTGACTCATTGTGAATGAATGCACCGTCTTTCATTCTGTGTAACTCTCTCCCACATCCCTATGTCGCGACATTGAGGCTCCTTGGTTAACTGATGGCCTCCCCTGCTGTATAGTCCTGTCCCAGATCCCTATGTCACAACACTGGGGCTCAAGGTAAAGAGATGGCCTATCTATCTCCCATGCTGTGGAGCCCTGTCCTAGATTCTTATGTGATTACATTGGGGCTCACCAGTAGAGTATTAGCCCATCCCCCATTCTCAGCCAATCAGTGTTACAGCTCCAGGCTGTTGCGATGCATGCATTGACTATGGGAGCTTATCCATACCTGGAATAACCTGCAGGACACCATTCTCTGCGTCTACGTCATCCAGGGCAAGCCACACTGAGGCCACTGGGCCCCCCTCGAAGCCCCAATACCTGGAAGTAAAAGGAGGAGGACACTGTCAGCCAAACATCGGCAGACCCCGGGGCAAGAGGATGGCACACGAGGGCACAGGATGGCACATGACAGGATGGCACATGAGGGCATAGAATGGCACATGAGGGCACAGGATGGCACATGAGGGCACAGGATGGTACATGAGGTCACATCATAGCACATGAGGGCTCAGGATGACACATGAGGGCACAGGATGGCACATGAGGGCACAGGATGGCACATAAATGGATAGGATGGCACAGGATGGCACATGATGATACAGAATAACCCATGAGAGCACAGTATGGCACATGAGGGCACAGGATAGCACATGAGGGTACGGGATGGTACATGAGGGCACAGGATGGAACATGATGGTACAGGATAATATATGAGAGCACAGTATGGCCCATGAGGGCACAGGATGGCACACGAGGGCACAGGATGGCTATTGATGACACAGGATGGCACATCAAGGCATGGATGGCACATTTTGACACATGAGGGCACAGGATGGCATATGATGGCACAGAATGGCACAAGAGGACACACAATAGCACATGAGGGCAGAGGGTGACACATGAGGGCACAGGATATTATACAAAGGGCATAGGATAACACATGGAGGGACAGGATGGCAGATGATGGCACAGGATGGTGCATGAGGGCATAAAAAGCCACATGATGGCACACAAGGGCACAGGATGACACAGGGTGATGTGTGTCTGGTAGTGCAGCCAGCCTTATGCCGTCATGTACTGCCTAGATGAAAGATGCTGTAATCTATGCTGTGTGTGCACCCCGCACCGCCCTGTGTATTTAACACCACATGGTGCCCACCAGGTAGCCTGTTATTCAGACCTCACCAGGCTGAGGGGGCAGGAATGCCATCCTTTGGACTTACCCTTGAAGTACATACAGACACATCACCCCTGCTGAGCCCTCCCCTCCCCCACCCTGGAGCCAGCACCCCGCAGTCTGACTTACTTGATGTCCTGGTGCCAGGCCACGTAGGGGGTGCTGTTCCCTCGGTGGGGCACGTCGGAGGCCGGGTATTTACAGATGAACCTGGAGTCCAGCAGGACCACGTGGGGCCCCAGCACGGCGGTGATGGCCTGGAGGGTGTGCGGGTGGGTGGCGAGGCCCAGCACCCACGGCAGGCGCAGGTGGGCGTTGTGCAGGCTGTACTGGGCGTGCTCCTTCCCTGCAGGGTGAGAAAGGAAAAGACACACAGATGATGGACGGAATGCAAAGCAAATCAAACATTCACCCCCAGTCAAGAGGTCTGGGTTCAATCCATTGTTCTTTTGCTCACCTTGCAACCCCAGTTTAGACCCAGCCTACAGGGGACACAAGGAGGGGGGTTAGTCTCTACCCCGAGAGGCCTCTAAACGGAGGGGCTTATATATGGGAATGGTGGCACTGAGCAGCGCAGCAAAAAACATTCCTGCGCCGTCCTGCGCCACTGGAAAAGGGCAGGAACGCGCCGCATTTATCCAATACGGTGCATTGTTTTCCTTTCTCCCTGCGCTGGCGCCGTTTCTGCAGCCTAGTGTCAACGCTGGCACCCTTGCACCATGGTGCAGCACTGCCTGTGTTACAGCAGGATAGTTTTAGCGCAGTAGGGGCACCTTCCAGCATATAAACAATCCATAGAGGCATTCTCCTCTTTCTAGGTGTGCTGCAGAATGCAGCACACATGGAAAGTTAAAAACAAGTAGAAATAAAGATATTTCTCCTCTTTACAGCCACCATACACAAGACACAAGCAACATAAAGCAGATACAGCCGCCATACACAAGATACAACCAACATAAATCAGATACAGCCACCAGACACAAGATACAAGCAAAATAAAGCAGATACAGCAATCACACTCTTGACACAGCCACCAGACACAAGATACAAGCAACATAAAGCAGATACAGCCACCAGACACAAGATACAAGCAACATAAAGCAGATACAGCCGCCAGACACAAGCAACATAAAGCAGATACAGCCACCAGACACAAGATACAAGCAACATAAAGCAGATACAGCCACCAGACACAAGATACAAGCAACATAAAGCAGATACAGCCACCAGACACAAGATACAAGCAACATAAAGCAGATACAGCAATCATACTCTTGACACAGCCACCAGACACAAGATACAAGCAACATAAAGCAGATACAGCCACCAGACACAAGATACAAGCAACATAAAGCAGATACAGCAATCACACTCTTGAGACAGCCACCAGACACAAGATACAAGCAACATAAAGCAGATACAGCCACCAGACACAAGATACAAGCAACATAAAGCAGATACAGCCACCATACACAAGATAAGACCAACATAAATCAGATACATCCACCAGACACAAGATACAAGCAACATAAAGCAGATACAGCAATCATACTCTTGATACAGCCACCAGACACAAGATACAACCAAATAAAGATATTTCTCCTCGTTAGGCCTCACCTTGGAAGCCATAATTTTTTAACACATTCCTAGATTTACAAGACCTTGTAAATCTGCGTCAAAAACGATGAGTTGCGACACCCACGCAACGCCCATGGAACGCCTTCCGGGCGCAGTGTAACGCAACGCAGTGATTTGCGCTGCGTTGCCTTTCTCCATATTTGTGAAGCCGCTCAGGGCCACACAGAGTGGCTTTGCGGAGCTTCATGAATTTGGCTTGGGGCTTTGCCTCGTGCATGTACCACTTAGCATGATGCAAGCATGACGCAAGGCCCTCATAAATAAGCCCCGAGAGATAAGGCTGCCCTCCCTGCGCCTACCAAACTCCTGCTCCAGCTCCTCGAAGGCCCTCCTGGCGCCCTCCAGCTCCTCCGGGTCCAGCACTGGCACTGACGTCAGGAAGCCCCAGGCGTCATAAAGGGTCTTCATGTGCTGAGGGTCCGCCTCCATGATGAGGGCGAGGACTCGGACCCCGCTTCTTGTGCAAGGGATGGGGTCTGCCGCCGGGCTCCCGAGAGCTGAGCCCCAGATGTGGATATGTTCCTCTGGCACCGGACTCCAGATGTTGCCCTTCACCTCCAGAGGTGCTGATTCTCCAGGCGTTTTCTTCTGGCTCCCAAGACGCAGGTGCTCCAGATGTGGCCCTTAGGCTCCCCAGGTGCTGGAGATTCTGTACCCTGGTATTCAAGAGCTCCAGATGTGAGTATTTCCTCCTGCCCCTTGCAGTGCTGCTGGAGCTCCAGGTGTTGCTGGGGGTCACTGCCGCTGCTGTCCACCCTCCTCTGCCTCGGCATCTTATGTAGGGCCGTCCAGACCCGCCCCCGCCCCCGACCCGGGGCAGCACTCCCATGTCGTCACCACAGCCGGGGGCTGCTTTCGGTTTTTCCCATTAATCCCAGCTCATGACCCCAGGCTGCCTGGCATTGTGTAATCCTGGGCATGTCCGCAGCGGAGGAGTCAGGGGGGAGGCACTGCAGACGCCAGCACGGACGTTTCCTGGTGGTCCAAGGGGGCTGCCACAATGGGGTTCACGCGGGAGTCGTACAGTGATACCCCCAAATTATGGGACTTTGAAGTATGTATGAATAAAGAAACATTCCTTATTTACACTGAAGCCAGTATCGGGGTGTTACCGGTCCGAGGGGCTCCCGAGAGCAAAAGACGGGTCTAGGCCAGACCTGAAAAGAACAGGTCAGTAAAAGCAGCAGTGAAAGGCCGGAAAGTATCTGACCTCACGGGAACTGACGTCAATTCTTCTCCAGATAAGGATGTGAAGTCACAAACGCTTTGCCACAACGACGTCACAAGAGGTGAAGCCATGACGTTAAAGGGGTAGGCTGACCCCAGCATAAGTGCAGCGCCCACACCCCAAATACAGACACCAGACACAGACACCACGGCTGACAGGCCAGATACAGACATCACACACACGAGGCAGAGCCTCACACGTGGGATACACTCGTCAAAGGCTACAGAATGGATTCTTCATATGAAGGATGCTGCCTTTATACATGGAATCCAGCCATCACACCGAAAAAAGCTATAATACACCAAGCATATCCGGATACACCATGGTTCAGCCCTCTGACGTATGAAGCAGGCCTCATATGCCAAATACAGCCACCAGACACAATATACAAGCAACATAAATCAGATACAGCCACCAGACACAAGATACAAGCAACATAAAGCAGATACAGCCACCAGACACAAGATACAACAACATAAATCAGATACAGCCACCATACACAAGATACAACAACATAAATCAGATACAGCCACCATACACAATATACTAGCAACATAAAGCAGATACAGCCACCAGACACAAGATACAACCACATAAATCAGATACAGCCACCATACACAAGATACAAGCAACATAAATCAGATACAGCCACCAGACACAAGATACAAGCAACATAAAGCAGATACAGCCACCAGACACAAGATACAAGCAACATAAATCAGATACAGCCACCAGACACAAGATACAACAACATAAATCAGATACTGCCACCAGACACAAGATACAAGCAACATAAATCAGATACAGCCACCAGACACAAGATACAAGCAACATAAAGCAGATACAGCCACCAGACACAAGATACAACAAGCAACATAAATCAGATACTGCCACCAGACACAAGATACAACAACATAAATCAGATACAGCCACCAGACACAAGATACAAGCAACATAAAGCAGATACAGCCACCAGACACAAGATCCAAGCAACATAAATCAGATACAGCCACCAGACACAAGATACAACAACATAAATCAGATACAGCCACCAGACACAAGATACAAGCAACATAAATCAGATACAGCCACCAGACACAAGATACAACAACATAAATCAGATACTGCCACCAGACACAAGATACAAGCAACATAAATCAGATACAGCCACCAGACACAAGATACAAGCAACATAAATCAGATACATCCACCAGACACAAGATACAGGCAACATAAAGCAGATACAGCCACCAGACATAAGATACAAGCAACATACATCAGATACAGCAATTCTGGGGATACACGAAAGTAGGTTGCTTGGAGGTGCAGAGGGAACCTCGTGCACATGAGGTGTGAGACACGTGGAAAGTGTTGTGTGGAGTGACCAGTCATTACATCTAGGCGCCTGACCTTGTTTGTTGCAGTTTGATATAGCGCGAACTCAACCCAAGATATTGGAGCCTTTCACATGAGCACCAGATACCTCACCGGAGGACGCATTCATTTTTGGTAGGCACAGTGAGGTTCAGTGATTTGCCCAGAATCACAGGATGCCGAGCCAACGCCGAGACTCGAGCCTGGTTCCCCAGCTCCGTAGTCGGCAACTGTGGCCGTTACGCCTCATCCTTGTCATAAATACACAAACATTCCAAGAACAGGAACACAGCGTCCATCAAGTAACCCGTTAACTGATGGAGGAACACGAGACACGCATCTCCCCAGCCAGTGGGGGCTGTAAACTTGACCCCAGTGCCAGTAAGGCCTGACCCAGGGAAGGGCAGAGTCGAGGCATTCATTGCTCGAGACAGATGTGCTGTGAACCGCCTGGGGGCACTCGCCACTGTCCGGGTTCAAGGCTGGGTGTTGTTTCCTGCTGTTAATGTCCATTGTGATAGCAACAGAGTGAAACAATTAGCCACCTCTGCCTGCTATTAACAGGGGAGGGGTCCCCCCAGAATAGAGCCCCGGGGTGCACTAGCCACAGTGGCGAGTGGGACTTCCCCGTGGCTGCTGCAGTGTGGGGGGTTTACACCTGCAGGGAAGTGACACTTCCTCTCTGGGGTACAGTGGAAACCCCCCAGGCTGCCTTGGGGCGTATTCCCTCCAAACTTGTTTAAGAAAGGTTCTCACTCCACAACCCAAACCCCCTGCAGAGGGCGCTTCTTGCTTTTTATTGGTGTAACATGGATCTGGTATAACACGCTATTGATGCCGTGACGTCAGTCCCGAAGAGGCTGATCTGGGTGATCGATCGAGTGGCTATGAACGGCGACCCCTGCTTTCTTTTTAAGGAAATGTTTCAGTTGAAAGGCGAGCAAAATGCTGCTGCTGGGCGGCGGTGTTACTGTTACCATTCTATACCATAAGCCAGTAGAAATCGGAAAGGGACTGCTGTTGCCATGATAAAACAAGCATTGAAAATGAAATAGGGAGAGGATATGGCCTTATGGCTAAAGCTGCCGACGTTGGAGCTGGGGAACTGGGTTTGAGCCTCGGCGGCGGCATCCCGTGATTCTGGGTAAATCATTGAGTCCACCCGTGCCTGCCAAAAACAAGATGGCCGTCTAAAAGTGAAAGCGGGCATAGTGCGCTGCAAATACAAAACAAGCTGTGGCCAGGGTTTAAGTGGGCCGGGTCTGATTGGTACTGAGCACCGGCAGTTTTTAGGTCTCGCTGAGCCAATGCGCTTGTGCATTGCTGGCGAGATTATAGTAAGGGGAAAAGTAAAGTCTACCAAAGACCTTTGGATTGCGGTTTATGGCCAGTGCATGTGAGGCATTTAAGCGCGAAGCTGGAATCTGGCATCAACTTGAAAGCAGCAGACTGCTTACGCCGGCGCGTGCTCGGCCTCACTTCCTGCTTCCCCTCTTACTTGCGTTATCGCTCACACCCCATATGCTCGTTCCCTCCCACCCTTGATGTATGCGTGTGCACGCCATCGCCAGCCACATAACAAACCACCATTTGTCTGTGCCTCGGCATCAGACTTCAAAGGCTGCCGCTCCACCGCCCCCCACGTGCACATAGCACACCACCTTTTGTCTGTGCCTCAGCATCAGACTTCAAAGGCTGCCGCTCCCTTATACCACTATTTTAGTATTTGGTTTAGTGTCTGTCCCCTCTGCTTTCAGGTCCTCTTCACCTTCGATCCACCCTTGGATCCACCCGGAAACTTCTCTCCTGGTTGCCTGCAGCATCTTTCTTCCAGGCTCCATAGGAATCATCGACGAAACCCGACACACTTTGACACCTATGCACCCGCTTCCTGTGGGTGAGATAACGTGAGTACTTCGGTGCTCCTGTGGGTATTGACTATCCAACTGTCTAGGTTTTAAGTAACTTTCACCGAGTCCAGTTAGAAGTGCCCTAAAATAACTAGTTTTCTTCTTTTACGTTCCCATTCATTCTCTATGGTAACGTGCGTGTGTGTTTAGACACTGCACGCGCATCCCGTGGGTCTCCTGCTTCCTAACTCTTGGTAGCTCAGCATAGCCCCAGCGATTCCCTAGGCTTATTCACTTTCCGTGTAGTGGTCCTTATACCACTACTTTAGAATATGGTTTAGCGTTCCCCTAGGGCCCTACTGTATTTTGTGCAACTTATTGTATTTTAATTGAATATCTTGTATTGTGCTTGTGCCTCTGACCTCATAAAGTGTTCAGAGGGTTGGTCTAGTAATAAATAACATATATGTTTTATATATATCCTGTGTGGTGTCCTTTCATTTGGTATTAAAGGGGTTACATATGGTAAAACAGCTGGCTTCAAATGCCCTCTTGAGTTTAGCCTCAGACCTAAGACTGCTTTGTCCATGCTACCACTAGGATAGCTGGTCTATAAGGTTGACTTTACAACCATCACCATAAGGGTTGTTTGGACTGGTGCAAGGTGCTCACTAGAATAGTGAACATCATATACCAGGCCACCTTCTCACATACTGTTCATTCATCCCCTTTCTATGCTCATCCTTTCGCGCGCCATTGCCTGTGTATGCTCAACAGGTTGTTGCACTTAAACACCCCGCATCCGCCTCGGTGGTCTGTGTTTTCTTTCACTACTGTGTGACTCTTGATTCCTTCTGTCTGCTTGTTCAGCCCTCCACACTCTTCTCCTCCCATCTGTGTCTGGCTCCCCACGGTCACTCCTTTTGCTTTTTCTCTGGACATGCTCTGAGAGTGAGGCTCTGTTTGCTCACTTGATCTTCGGCTGCGCACAGTATGAACTCTGCTATGCGCCACATTTGAAAATATATTGACTTACCTTTTGAGGCTATTAGCAGTAAAAATGCAAAACTTGATTTGTACTGTGTGAAATACATCTCCTACAGTGTAGCAACTCGCAATGTGTCTTGACATCTGCACAACTAAGATTTTCTTTCTAGGTTAGCCAATCAGACTTGTCAGGACACCGAAGTACAGAAACTTGCAGTGTTATGTGTGTGCACAAACTAGTATGGGTTATGAAGAGTGGAACTCTCATACTTTGTGCTAGCCCAGGATGCTTGTTTCCAGTCCAGGGAAGACATGGCTTGGCAGTTCGCCCTCACTTTATCTATCTATCTCCCACACTCTATCTATTGCCCTCACTCTATCGGCCTCACTCTATCTATCTATCGGCCTCACTCTATCTATCGGCCTCACTCTATCTATCGCCCTCACTCTATCTATCTATCGCCCTCTAGCTATCTATCACCCTCACTCTATCTATCTATTGCCCTCACTCTATCTACTGCCCTCACTCTATCTATCTATCGCCCTCACTCTATCTATTGCACTCACTCAATCTATCTATTGCCCTCACTCTATCTATCTATTGCCCTCATTTTATCTAGGCATCACTATCAGAGGCATCACAGAGCTGCTTGCCTTTAGGAAGGCCCTGAAAACGTGGCTATTTAACCCTGTGATTAGGCCTTAGGACGATATCTGACATAGTGCCAGGAAGCCCTTAGGCAGCAGTGCGCTCTATAAATATCACTAGCATAACATAACATAACATAACATCCATCTATTGCTCTCACTCTAGCGCCCTCTGTCTATCGCCCTCACTCTATCTATCGCCCTCACTCTATCTATCGTCCTTATTCTATCTATCGCCCTCATTCTATCTATCTATCACCCTCACTCTATCTATCGCCCTCACTCTATCTATCTATCGCCCTCACTCTATCTATCACCCTCACTCTATCTATCGCCCTCACACTATCTGTCCATCTATCGCCCTCACTCTATCTATCTATCCCACTCACTCTATCTATCGCCCTCATTATATCTATCACCCTCACTCTATCTATTGCCCTCACTCTTTCTATCTATTGCCCTCACTCTATCTATCTATCCCCCTCACTCTATCGCCTTCACTCTATCTATCGCCCTCACTCTATCCATCGCCCTCTCTCTATCTATCGCCCTCACTCTGTCTATCTATCGCCCTCACTATATCTATATATCGCACTCACTCTATAGCATCACTCAGGGGCACCACAACATCAGTATGCGCTTCCACAGCATCACTGAACACGACAGCATCACTCGTCGCAACCCCAACATCACTCAGCGCCACCAGAACATCACTCAGTGCCACCACAGCATCAATCTGTGCAACCATTCAACAACAACTGGTTCAAATATGTTCTCTCAAAGTTTCAATCTTTATTACAAATGTCACAAAAAGATGTAAATATTTCACTTCTGTTCTTGGATTTTCGTCACAATAAAATACACTCAACATAATCTTCACAAAAGTTATTTACAAAAGTTTAAGCTATTGCCATTGTAAATTACAATAACTTTTATTTAAGTTAAAAAAAACATAGAAGCCATTGTTATTTGTAATACCAATACATCTAAGTCACGTAAATAGAACATATTTATTTATTTAGAAAGTTTTATATACCGTGAACAAGACCCTTGCGGGTATCAGAGCGCTTTACAAGGTAAGTGTCTTAGATACATAAGTACAAGGTAAATAATATAAAGCTCAATGCTAGTCAATGATGGTGTAAACACCCTATCATAGATACGTAGGTATATGGTGCAAAACAAAACGTTCCATGAAGAACTTTTCTCTAGGCTCCAGATATTGCAAAATACTGCCGCAAGATTGGCTCTGAAGGGTCCGGGCGGAGGCTCCGACGATTGTTCCGCGGGGGAGGAACCGACATTAAAAGACCTCATGGCGGCTATCACTGGGGTCTGGACGTCCCTGGGCCAGAAGATGGAGACTCTTAATAACAAGCTGGACACTGTTTCAATAGAAATGGGGCTGATCAGGGCAGACCTTTCGAAGGCGAACGAGAAAGTCAAATCCCTGGAAGTCAAAACAACAAGCCTTATTGATGATGTGAACCAGCTGCAGCAGGAGGTGCGTGATCTTAGGTCCTCTAGGGAGTCTACTGATCGTCGGCTTGATGAATACAAAGGGCAGGCTCGACGCAACAATGTTCGCATCCTGGGAGTGCCGGAGAAGGCGGAGGGGCAGGCAACGGATCTGTTTATGGAGAACCTCATCCTCAATCATCTTAAACCTAAGGGCCTCAGTAAGTTTTTTATGGTGGAACGTGCCCACAGGATACTGGGTGGCAGGCCTCGGGTTGGGGCGAACCCAAGACCGATCATTGCTTGAGTCCTTAACTTTCGTGACCTGGATGCTATCCTGCAAGCGGCTCGTGCAGCGGATCCCCTGGAATTCGAGAATGCGACGCTTCAGATCTTTCCGGACTTTACTCAGGCGGTGCAGAAGCAAAGGCAGAGGTTCTTATCGATCAAGAAGAAACTGAGAGACAAAGGCATGAGGTACGCCATGATGTTTCCTGCCCGCCTTCGAGTGGAACTTGATGGGAAGGCCTGGTTCTTTGATAATCTTGATGTGGCTGCGGACTGGTTGGATAGTGTTCAGTGGCCGGACTGGGAGTCCCGCGATCAGGGGGAAGCCGATGAACAATGACTTGGTTTAGCATGAGGTCATCTGGGGGTTGTAGATAGTTGTTTCGGGGGACGTTTCAGCGGGGGCTAGCGATAGGAGTTCCTGCAGATCTGTGCTTATATTGTTTTGGGGATGCTTTATGGTGCGGGTATATCCACAAAGAGTTTGGGGAGGGGGAGATGGTGGGCACGCTCGTAATCCCTCCTCTGTTTTCTACTTTTAGATTTTTGTAGATTAGCTGGGGGCGACAGGCACACTGCTAGTTGGGGATGAGCGTAAGCTGTATGCAGGGGTGCAGGGAGGGGGGATGGGGGGGGTTTCGGGGTTTGTTTTTGTTTTATTGTATGTTTTTTTTTTTTACACTGGGTGCCGTCAGTCGATTCTGTAACGTCTTGGTATTGTGATGTCCTCCGTTAAAAGGGTGGTTGGGATTTCTGCACCGAGTTGGAATGTGAATGGGATTGGGGATGAGATCAAGAGAGGTATGGTTGGCCAGTTGATCCAGAGGCACTCCCCAGATGTGGTGTTATTGCAGGAGACTCACCTCATGGGAAAGCGATGCATGGCACTACACAGAGGGGGATACAAATTGGTCGCTCATGCTGGTTTCACAACTGGGTCGAGAGGGGTTGGGATTTTGGTCAAGAACCCCTTCCCGCTGGCCATCCAGGCCACATGGACCGATAATAGGGGTAGATATGCTGGGATTTCGGGGCTATGGGAAGGGAGGACTGTGACCTTTTTGTCTGTTTATGTCCCACCGGCCCTTCAGACCGATACTTTTCAGGACCTGTGCAAGATGTTTTTTGACGTTGCCTGTTGGGGTGTTGGTTGTTGGCGGTGATTTCAATGCAGTTATGAATGGTGAAGCTGATAGGTGTCCGGCTCTGGCTTTGTTGCCGTCCCGGAGATGGTTGACCGACTCTGTGGAAACTACTGGTCTGATTGATGGGCGGAGGCTTAAAAATCCCGGTGAATCTCAATATACACATGTTTCGACAGCACACAAGTCCCTTTCCAGGATAGATTATGTCTTGGTGCCGGCGGCACAGGCGGGTTGGATCTGGGAGGTGTGGCACTTGGCTACTGGGGTCTCGGATCACTCGCCGGTCTGGATTGGTTTGGACCTCAGTGGGCATGACGTGGCTAGAACTGCACCTATTAGCGCTTGGCGGTTGCGGGACCCTGCAGCTAAAAAGGAGATTGTGCGTGTTGCTGATAGTTATTTTCAAGAAAACGTCGGTACGGTGGACTCAAAATGTTCCCTGTGGGAAGCCTACAAAACTGTCCTCAGAGGGAAATTACTATCGTTTATTTCCGGGAAGAAGAGGGAGGGCCGTGCTGAGGTTGACAGAGTGGAAGCACATCTGTTAGCGCTAGAACGGGAGGTGTCGCTTGACTCCACCCCGGAGGGGTTGCACCGCTTGCGCCTCCTTAGAAATGAGTATAGGAGCTTGGCTCGTGATAGGGCGAAGACACAACTGGCGGACACCCAGAGCAGGGTGTACGAGCATGGAGATGTGGCCGGGAAGTTGATAGCCTGGCTGGAAAAGGGGGAATGGGCGTCGCGGTTGGTACCGGTACTGCAGCCCGTCGGCTCAGATAAAATAACGGACCCGCAGGAGATTGTGTGTTTTTTTTTTTTAAACATTTTTATTTAAAGGTGACACAAGCATTTTAAACACATACAGACTATTTTGTTTAACAGAAATTCCAGAGTCTGCGTAAATATTACAAGAAGCAGTAAAAGAAGAAAGAAAAAGAAAGAATAGAATGAGTAAATGAAATTACAAAATAGTAAGAAGAGACAGGGCTCAATTTCACATTAATTCAATTCACAAATAGGAAACAAGCAGCCCCAAATTCTATCTATTTTAACCAGTGCTTTAGCACCTCTTTTCCTAGCTAACAGTAGTTCCATATGATGTATCTCTGTCACCAAGCACCACCATTCGTTTGCATGAGGTGATTGTTCCACTATCCATGCTCGAGCTATGACCAGCCTTGCACATGCTAATAGAATAAAAATTAAGTCTTGAAATGGAGAAGAGTTAAGTTGCAAGCCTAAAAGGATCATGTCTGATGATAATGGTACCTCAATTAGTTGTTTTGATCTCAGAATATTTTCTATGCTGTCCCAGAATGGAGTGAGAACAGGGCAGAGAACCAGCATATGTTCTAAATCAGTAGCCTGAGTATGACATTTTGGGCATTTGGTACGATCATTGAAAACGTTGTTGGGGGCCCATTTACTTATTTCTAAAGGGGTATAGTAAAGTTGACATATCGTTTTATATGCTTGGAGTTTTAAGCGTGAAGAGTGGACTAATGTATCAATTTTGTTTAAAAAGAGGAAATGTCATTTGAACAAATACCGGTCGTAAACCGTAGAGCCCATTTCTGTGCTAATTTGGGACAATCTTCTATCTTGCCTTCAATAAAGCATTTGTATCCTTGACTAATGGTATTTTTCTTGTTCCCCACTCCTTTATACATGCACAACCATAAGTCTGAGTCAACAATCTCTTTAAGGTTTAATTTCCCTATAAGGAAATCGCGTATTTGTATATACTTAAAATAAGTATTTGCAGGTAATTTATATAATAGCCTAAGTGAATCAAAGTCCAAGAAACCTGATGGCCCATATAGGTCCCCCAATATTACTATGCCTCAGTTCGCCCATATTTTACATCCTGAATAACTAAAGATACTTGGTAATCCCGGATTATTCCAAAGGGTTAAAAGGGAATGATAGAATGATGCTTTATTCTGAGTCATTACCATCTTCCATATGCTGATTATATCTTTTGCAGTCTTGAACTTAACTCTTTTAAAATAGTTCGGGTCATTATTTCTGGCCAAAAATTGTAAGGAATCTAATCCTAACATAAATTGGTCGAAGAAATATGGGTTACTAGAATTAAACAATCTCTGTAACCGTCCCAAAAATGATGCAAAATAGTACATTCTGAAATCCGGAAAGTTAAGCCCTCCTTTAATGAAAGGTAGTTTCAGGGAAGAAAGTGCTCTATTATTCTTTTTAAAGCCCCATATAAAACTGCCCAATAAGCTGTCAAGTTTCCTAAAAAATATTTTATTTATCTTCAAAGGAATGCATCTAAATAAGTATAAAAATTTTATTTTGGCAAAATATTCATTTTAATAAGATTAATTCGCACAATAAGGTTTAAAGGCACCTTATGCCATTTTTTAAGAAGAGCCTGAGTGTCTTTTAGTAAAACATCATAGTTCAATGCCATTATATCCTTGATATTAGATGTTATTTTGATACCTAGATAGGTAGCAGCGTGGCATATTCCTGTTATTGGTATCTGTGGTTTATAATTGGCTATAATTTGAGTCTTGCCTAGATTTAACTTGTATCCTGAAACTTCACAAAATGCATCTGCTTCTTTGATAATTCCTGCCATAGCTTCCATCCCATCAGTTGTATAAACTGCCAAATCATCCGCGTAAGCAGTAATTTTAAGCGATCTTGTCCCAGATGTAAATGGTTTTATCAACACCTGCTCTTGTATAGCATTAATAAAAGGTTCCATGGCAAGAGCAAATAATAAAGGTGAAAGCGGGCATCCCTGCCGGGTCCCTCTCAAAATTGAAAATTTAGAAGAAAGTAAACAATCGTACCCAATTACAGCATTAGGGCAGTCATAAAGTTCTTGAATTTTCGTTAAAAATTTAGTTTTAAACCCAATTTCTTTAAGAATTACCCAGAGATAATCCCACCCCACTCGGTCAAAAGCTTTTTCAGCGTCGAGTAGTATCATTCCGAGTGCGGCGGGATTAGTGGCTGCTATGTCAAACAGAGTAATAGCCGGGTTTACATGTTGAGTTGTACCTCTGCCTACTACAAAGCCATGCTGATGTTCACTAAGCAACTTAGGCATGAGGGGGGAAAGTCTTGTGGCGATTAGTTTAGCGAATACCTTGGCATCGGCATTAATCAAGGAGATTGGGCGGTAAGACCCGCATTCCGTAGGTGGTTTGTTCTTTTTAAAAAGAAAAAATATTTTAGCAGTGTTCCAAGAGGTCGGGGCCCTATCTGTTGTACCTATCTGATTAATAACTGAGCAAAATATTGGAAGTAATTCCTCGCAACATATTTTATAAATTTCAATCGGCAAGGTGTCATCCCCCGCAGCCTTCCCAGAGGGAAGAGAGAAGATAGCTGATTTTAGTTCTTCCTTAGTAAAATCTTTTTCCAGTTCTTCCATATCTACTATATCCTTCTCTAGCCGCCAATTGTTTCTAATGTAATTTTCCACTATCGCCGTAGGGGGGACACCCTCTGGGGTGTATAATTTAGTATAGTATTCTACAAATTTTTGCAATATCTGCTCTGGACTAGTATGATTAATACCATTTGCGCCTTCTATGCTCTTGATTAAAGAAGTAGATCTATCGTCAGCAATTTTATAAGCGAGGATTTTACCTATTCTATCGCCGCTCTCGTATTGCGAGAATTTATATTTATGTAGTTTAGTCGTGGCTTTGTCTCTTAAAAATTTCTTGGTCTCGCATCGTAATGTTATCAGCTTAGGTTCTAGTTTAGCTTTGTTTAGGTTATGAGAAGCCCCCGCATCTTCTTTACTGATAATTTCAGCCAAATGTTCTTCTAGCCCCCTTATCCTTGATGTAATACAACGGATCTCTTCCTTACGATTGGCATTCTGTTGGATAATAAACTGTTGGGCGAAACCTCTGATGCTAGCTTTACAACAGTCCCAAACTGAGGTGACTTTAGCCGCATCAATATTAAACTCTAGAAATTCTTTTATGTGTTCTTTCAAAAGAGAAATAAACCTAGGATAAGATATCAGATGTCTGGGAAAGGAGAATAACCTAGGTTCTGTCTTTTTAGATACGATCTTGAAGATTACCACTATAGGGTTGTGATCAGATGTTACCTTTGGGCAGATCTCCATTTTACAGCCCTCCAAAATATGGGTCGTTGCCCAAGCCATATCTATGCGCGAGTACATTTTATGTGGTATTGAGTGGTAAGTATATCCTGCAAGCATAGGGTGAAGGTGCCTCCAAACGTCTTTCAGTTTATGTATGCGGGCTAGTTCTAGAATAGATGCCCTAGTCTTACGCATTCTTTGTGATGAAATGCCCTTGGTCGTATCTTTTGCGTAATTAATAACACAATTAAAATCCCCCATAAGTAATAACTCCCCTTCCCAACCTAGTAGCTCAATATTTAATCGGTCAAAAATTGCTGCATCATCATGATTAGACCCATACACTGCACAGAGGGTATATTTGAGATTAGACAGCGTAATTTGAACAATTGCCCATCTTCCGGCTTTGTCCGATGCAACCCTATTAACTTCAACCTTAAATAGCCTTCAGTTCAAGAAGTCTTTATTCGATTAGTTCATCATAAAATACATAAAATACAGTATAAACACATAAAACATTTAAAACAAGTATTAAATCATTGACATCTAATCAGCTTCTTATGGAACTATACAAAAGTTTAAAAGGGGGTCGAGCACAACCATACATCCATAGAATACACGATATTTAGACAATCACCACTAGGTTATTTTTTAATAAACCTGCTTCTAAGCACCCAGGCCCACCCGAGAAACTTAGCAACCCCCACAACAATAAGCGGATCCAGGTTAGTTTTTAACAATCTCATTGCTTCCACAGCCGATCTGGTGCCTAGGTGTCTACATACCGGTTTTAGCCATTTGGCTCTGGGGGCTGAGTATAGTGGGCACACGTACAAAAAATGATTCAGGCTTTCCCCAGTGCCATGACACTTAGGACAAAACCCCGATCTATCTATTCCCCACTTTTTAGTGAAGTCCCCTATGGGAAGTGAACCGCATCTAAATTGAAAATATAGTTTGCGGTCCAAAGGTTTTGTAATAGTGTCCCAGTACCCTTCTAACATGGGAGTGTCCTTATGTACAATAAACAGTCCAGAGAGACTGCTCGAGCTCATTTTTGAGTACATGTTATGAGTCACCCATTCCCAATAACATTTTTTAAGTTCATTTTTTGATGGGAAATTGGCTGACTCGGGCGAGGACCACAAATCGCCAAAACCCAAAGAAAGTAAGGTGGCCTTAAGATCTCTAAACCATCCAATTTTTGTGGCACCAGAGCTATTTTTTACCTCCAGGCAGGCTTCTGCATAATGATGGAGTTCTGGCGTCGTCCACAGGCGGCGCCAGAATGTTAATGGGCGAAGTCTTGCTTGATCCTCCACCGTGTGGCACCCCAGGTCGTAAAGAAGGGGGATTAATGGTGTCGACTGAGGCAAACCTGTTGCCATTCTTAAAAACTTGTTTTGGGCATGTTTTAGCAAATCCAAATTACTTCCACCCCAGAGCTCCGCACCATATAGGACTGCTGATAAAACCTTTCCTCCATAGATCTTAATGAGCGGCAACATAGGCCTCGTGAATGACCCTTTGTGTTCCTTGATCAGAGCCCCGCCCAACTGTTGGTGTTTCATGGTCATAAGCTCAATCTGATGGGTCCAACTCAAGGTGTCACTAAAGGTAACTCCCAGATAGGTGAAGTACTTTGTCTGCTCCAGGGGGGTGTCCCCCATGGAAACCCTAGCCTTAACCTGTTTGTGCCCCCTTAAAACCATAAATTTGGTTTTGGACACGTTCACCTCCAACTCATGTTCGCTGCAGAAACTCTCGAACCTTGACAGTGCGTTCTGCAAGCCCTGTCTGGTTCGTGAAATCAAGAGAGTATCGTCAGCGAACATGAGCAGGGGGATTTTCATGCCAGCCAAACTAGGAGCATCCGTGGAAAAGTTGTCATAGTACTTGGTAACTCTATTGATATATAGAGAAAACAAGGTAGGTGCCAAAACACAACCTTGTCTGACACCTTTAGCCACTGGAAAGTTCTCTGTCACCTCACCGGGTTTGCCCCATCTTACAAATGCGTATGTCTGTGCATGGAGGTTCACTATAAGGCGGACCAAAATGGGAGGCATGCCCATATCTAATAGGCAGTTCCAAAGCCCGGCCCTCGGGACAAGGTCAAACGCAGACCTAAGGTCTACGAAGGCCGCGAATAAGTTTCCTTTACCCAAGGTGACCGTCTTCCAGTGCAGTAGCATAAAGCGAAATGCCTGGTCCAGGGTACTTACATGAGGTCTAAACCCAGCTTGAAGGGGGGTAAGAATGTTGTGATCCTCTATCCAGGCCTGAACCCTTGATAGAACAAGACGGGTTATGATCTTCTGGACCGCGTCAATAAGACTGATTGGCCGGTAGTTCGATGGAACCGACCGGTCACCCTTTTTGAAGATGGGCAGGATCCCAGCACCAGCCCAAGAGTCAGGTACCCTGGCGCCCCTGGCCAGCGCATTTACCAATTGCAATAGATACGGTACCCATAGATCTTGGTCCTGCTGGAAAATGTCTGCTGGGATACAATCCGGACCAGGCGCTTTACCCCTAGGGATGGCATTCAGGACTGTTTCAACCTCTTTGGCTGAAAACACAAGAGTGTCAAAAGTTAATGGCCAACTAATGGGATATTGCCTGGCACTATGACACCTAAACTGTTCCTCAAAATGGGACACCCATTTCAGTTGATCAACAGATGCGGGGCTTGGGCGATCATCCTGTGACTGACCCTACCTGAGGAGATGCCAAAACTGCTGGAGGTTCCTGGAGCCACAGGCCTCAGCTAAAAGAGTCCAGCGCTCATCATCCCATGCGGCTTTAGCCCGCCGTTTAACTTCATTATATGCCTTCCTACTGGTTTTAATTAGGGCTGGGTTCTTTGATTTTAATGCCTTAAACAAAAGTGAATGGGACTCTCGGCAGGCTTCGTTATACCAATTAGCAGGTTTCCTCGCCTTCCCTATACCCTTGTTAGCTACAAATTTAACAAACAGTGACTTTAGGGACAGAAACAGGCTGGCATGAATATCAGAAATTTTAGAGATTGTCAGATCCAGGTTATCACACTTTTCAATTTCCCTTAAAGAGTTTGAAACCAGAGTTCTGATCTTTGTGCGTGCATTCACATCAACAGATACCTTTGGCCATCGAACCCGCCTCATATCATTAGTTAGTACCATGGCCTCTTGTACGGGATTGAGCTGTCGCACAATCGGCCCAGCAAAACTAAAGTCCTTCAATTCTGCTATGAGTGGTTCGTGATCACTTTCTGGTCGTGGCTTAACTATCATGTCTAATACTGTGGGCCACAGATTGATGTCAACTAGGATATAATCAATGCGACTGCTATGTCTGCCATTGAAGAATGTGGGGTTGCCCATCCTATCCGAGCTTACGCGACCGTTTAGGGCACGCAGCCCCCAGTTCAGGCAGAGACCTTTGATGAATGTAGCGGCTTGAGACCACTTAGTGATCGGGGGTAGCTCAAGTTGTGGAATCCCCCACATCATGTCCTCTGCCTCAGTTAATAACCCATCCTCCCTGCTTAAGGGTTCAAAACAAGTATTGAGATCACCCATTACAACCACATGACCTGTTAATTGAGTAGAGCCTAGGAAATCATCCAAACATGTTAGAGTGGTTGAAACTCGACCACCCGAAATTCCTCTAGCATATACATTGAACAACAGAATGTCCAGCCCACTATTAGTTTTCATACTGATTATCAATATATCAGGGCAGTCAATATGAATTTCCTTCACAGAAACACCTGCAACTTGACGAACCCAAGTAGTAAGGCCCCCCATGGCCCTGCCTCTTTGACCTCTAACTGCAGGTTTGTTAAAGCTCAGGAAGCCTGGAAGATACACTGGAAGGGTTGCCCAAGTCTCCTGAAAAGACCAAACATCACCTTGTCGTATGAAATCAGCCCAGTCAGGAGTACATATACAGGATTCAATTCCAGCCACATTCCAACATCCCATAGTGGTACCCTTTTCACAAACTTGGTCATACAGTACTGTTGCGTCTATTGGGAGGGGTTCTCTGGGCTGGAAAGAGGATTCTACAGGCAGAGGTACATCTGTAATCAACCCTTCTCTTGTCAAGCATATTGACCCAGCCTGTGTAGTTGGCTCGGGGTGTACGCCCGTTAAAGAAACATCCATGGGGTGCAGTGAGGTGGATAGCAGAGCTGATATGTCAAGCTCTCTTGAATAAACTATACATCCCTCCTCACCACACTGGGGTCTGTCTTTAGGACTTTCAACATTACATAGAGGGATACTCGAGTGTAAGGGTCGTCATCCCTTTTCTCAAGTGCTGGTCAGTCATTAGTCGACAACCCTGATAATGGGTCGTATAAGTTTCTCAAGGGTATGTTCCAAAGCTCTTTGGGATGGGTAGGCCTATTGGGATAGGGATTTGCTGGGTAGAAGCTTGGGGGCTGCTGTAACTGTATGAAGGCAGGTGTTGTAGGAACCATAGGATACGGGGGCTTGTTTGAGAATGGCAGATCCAATAAAGCTGGGGGACCTATGGGCTGGGTATAAAACTTGGCCCAGCCCGGCGTTTGTACTGGGCAGTTGTAACTAGATTGAATGTAGGAGCGATACTGCGCCTCTGGGTTAAACTGGGGTCCATGAAAACTTGGTGTAAAATTGGACCATTTTAGGAGGCTTTTGGTGTTTTTATTATTTCTACCGGGGGGTTGATCTGTGTCATTGATCAGGGTCTCAGGATAGAAATAACTTAAGTTCCTTGTGGAGATCCCTCCCTCATTGTTTCCCACATACCAATCTGTAAGATGAGATACAACTCTATGGTCCCTAAAGTTAATGATCACTATATCCCCCTCTATATCCTTAGGGCGCACCCCAACCCACTGACATCTTCTGACCGTAACAATATCCCCATTAAGATTAGGAGGAAGGGGTCTATTTGTTTTCAGCCAAAAGATGACTTTTTTTTTAAGCTTTCGTTGTTTTCTCTATCCCCTTCCGCAACAGGTGGCACACCTGTCATAACAATAACAAAGTTCAGGGAGTCAGGGGGCAGGTCTACATTTTTCTTCAGTGGTAGGGGTTTATTGGTTTTACCATTGGAAACAGCAGGTTTACCCATCCCTTTCTTTGACTGCCGTGCTACTCCCTTAACAAGTGGTTTGTTGACTACCACACTAGGGTTTGCTTTAACAGAAGTATTTGTTGTAGAAGGTTTAGCAACCACAGACAACACTTTATTTGAAATAGTAACTTCTTTGGTAGCATTAATAGTTTGTTGGCTGGTAGTACTAGTTATTTTGCCAGCAACAAGGGAAGATCCGGGGGGTTTGTTGGATGAGCCCTTGTTCTTATCCAGGCCAGAGGAATGTATAGGCTCAATGGTCGCCAATAGGCGATCCAATTTTTCACCCATTGTCCTAACACACTCCAGCAGGGGTAGCATATATGATTTAATGAGCTTCTCTATAATACCATAGGACACCTCATTTACCCCTACGGTAGCTAACTCGGGGGATACCAGATCGTGTGTGTCTGATTGTAATGGCTCTACAATATGTGGGGGCCCTAACTCAATGATTGATTTGGGTAGGGGTGGTGGTGGTGTCTGGCAGCTACGTCCTTTCCTTTTTACCCCGCCCTTTCTCCTTTTTTTCCTCGGTGGAGAATGCCCAACCCTCTTGGCCTTTTCGGGCGTGGTTCTAGATTTACATGCACTCGTTTCGGGTATGCTCTCGCCTGGGTCGATACAAACCAGTGACAGGTTGGGCAACATGGGGCTTGGTTCTGTTTCCCTGATAAGGGTCTCGGGGATGTTTGTTTCGACGAAGCTTGAGTGATCAATAGGGGGACAAACTAGGTGACCTCCACTGGTGGCACTGCTACAGGGCGGGGAGATAGCAGGGAACCTAAATATACTAGGGGTTTGGTTAAGATCAGTAGCATCGACCTCAATAGAGCTCAAACCTTGGACGGCTAATTCTTGGGTATTGTTTGAAACTGACAATGCTGGCAGTGGATTTTTCTTTAGCTGCTCGATTGAGCGTCGGCGCTCAGCTCTTCTCTCTGCAAGGAGTAAGTCCATATCTACCTCCTTGGTAGATTTCTTAAAAAATGTATCTAAAGGGCCAAGAACAGAGACACTCACACTGGGCGGGGCAGAGTGACTCATGTCAAGGGAGGATAGTTTAAGCTATTAACACTTGGTGAAACAAACTAAAAACAAAACTGGCTATACATAGTGAGAGGATGCAAAGACACAGCATACGACAACAAGATGAAAAAGACCTCGCCCAGCCCGGCCTCATGCGGCCCCGGATGGCCACAGTCGGTCCCGCCCTTGTCCCGGGCTTCTCCCGGCGCCCTCCCGCACGCTCCCGCGCAGCGGGGAATGTACCTGCTTAATGAGGCAATTCTAAGAGTCAGCGGGTGGGCGGGGCCGGCAGGGAGAGCAGCCCAGCTGGTCCTAGGGCACGCAGGGACTCCTGGTCCACGGAGTCCCCGCGAATGCTCGCAGCCCTGCCGGTCAGGAAAATGCCCCTTCAACAGAGAAAGTCACGCAGAAGCTCGGAGCCGCGCTGCGGGACCCGCGAAGCGGGTCCGGCGAGGCGTGGGCTACAACGAGTTCTGCAGCAGCTGGCTCCCTTCAGCCAAAGCAACAGGCTCCTCGCGGGTTCAGCAATGAGTTGCCAGGAAATCCTCCGATATGCCGGTGAGAAAGGCTTATCAGCAGACAGCGGGTGGGCGGGGCCGGCAGGGAGAGCAGCCCAGCTGGTCCTAGGGCACGCAGGGACTCCTGGTCCACGGAGTCCCCGCGAATGCTCGCAGCCCTGCCGGTCAGGAAAATGCCCCTTCAACAGAGAAAGTCACGCAGAAGCTCGGAGCCGCGCTGCGGGACCCGCGAAGCGGGTCCGGCGAGGCGTGGGCTACAACGAGTTCTGCAGCAGCTGGCTCCCTTCAGCCAAAGCAACAGGCTCCTCGCGGGTTCAGCAATGAGTTGCCAGGAAATCCTCCGATATGCCGGTGAGAAAGGCTTATCAGCAGACAGCGGGTGGGTGGGGCCGGCAGGGAGAGCAGCCCAGCTGGTCCTAGGGCATGCAGGGACTCCTGGTCCACGGAGTCCCCGCGAATGCTCACAGCCCTGCCGGCCAGGAAAATGCCCCTTCAACAGAGAAAGTCACGCAGAAGCTCGGAGCCGCGCTGCGGGACCCGCGAAGCGGGTCCGGCGAGGCGTGGGCTACAACGAGTTCTGCAGCAGCTGGCTCCCTTCAGCCAAAGCAACAGGCTCCTCGCGGGTTCAGCAATGAGTTGCCAGGAAATCCTCCGATATGCCGGTGAGAAAGGCTTATCAGCAGACAGCGGGTGGGCGGGGCTGGCAGGGAGAGCAGCCCAGCTGGTCCTAGGGCACGCAGGGACTCCTGGTCCACGGAGTCCCCGCGAACGCTCGCAGCCCTGCCGGTCAGGAAAATGCCCCTTCAACAGAGAAAGTCACGCAGAAGCTCGGAGCCGCGCTGCGGGACCCGCGAAGCGGGTCGGGCGAGGCGTGGGCTACAACGAGTTCTGCAGCAGCTGGCTCCCTTCAGCCAAAGCAACAGGCTCCTCGCGGGTTCAGCAATGAGTTGCCAGGAAATCCCTTAAATAGCTTTCTCTTGAGTATAGCCACCCCACGGATAGAGGCATTCAATGGTGTGCATATTATAAGCTCATACCCCCCCTGCTCCAACATTTTCCTATCCTGGTATCTTATATGTGTTTCATTTAATATTGTATTGTATTGTATATTGGATTTATATAGTGCTTATCACCCAGGGGTCTCTAAGCACTTGCCTTGGGAACCCGTCCTGGCTTTTCCCTGTGAGATAGCCCCTACAGGGCATCCCCAAGGTGAAAGCCAGGCATCCCTCCGCGGGGGCCGTTGTGGAGATTAAGCAAGCTTAATGCCCAGAGTTGCAGAGTGTGAACCCATGATTAGGTCAGGCACCGAAACGAGAATTATCGAGTCCGTGGACATTTGAGCTCAAGACCCTGCCGCGTCGGGAATTGAACCCTGGTCCCGGGTCTGACCTCTGCTTCACGGTCTGCCTGCTTTAACCAGTGAGCCACACTTCTCCACAGTTTAATAGTGCAAAGTGAGGGTGTAGTAAAGTAGTCCACACGTGGTTTGTTTCCAGAACGTTTATTAAGTTCAATTCACCAAAGTGCTCCCAGCTTGACAGGACCGTAACTCATCAACATTCTAATGCTGCCTCAAGTGACAGCACGGGCCATACCAAGAGGGAAGGAAATGGGAGGGGGAAACAGAGGAGGGTGGGAGATACCAAGTGCAAAGTTACAACACATCATCCTCCCTAGGGAGACAAAGGGGAAAAAGGCATAGGACAGCTGAGAGGGCGAGGGGGCGAAGTGGAGAGGAGGGTGAAGTGGGGAAGTGAGAGAGTGAAAGAGAAAAATAAGAGAGAGATGGACAGATGAGCAAGGTGGGAAGGGAAGACTGCTGGGGGGCTGACAGGAAAGGCTGAGGGTCCCACACAGAGGACCTAAGCCCCGGTGAGAACCAGGGACGTCTAGAGGGATGAACCCCCAAGGCCTCTACCAAGGCTGGCAGGTGACCACTTTACATGAGATAAACAGTTTCTGAAAGGGCGGGGTGGAGGAATCCCGGGACGGGGGGTGGTTACCTGAAACCGGATCTAATCTTCACCCCCGATCCTACCAACCGTAAAGAGACTTAAAATCCCCTTAATCTCCCGGTTAAATCTGATAGGGAGGGGTAAAATGTGGGCTGGACACCCCCCACATCCCGTCCACCCTGACCCCCTAAATTCTTAACAAGAGACCGTGAGACATCATGCTCTAAATAATACGGGTGACTGTGCTCAAGGAAATAATGTAAACACTGGTTGGATATCACAACCCCATAATCATGGCCCTAGGGGCCAACTATTCAGACTTATAGTTATTCTCAGTCAAATGTCACATGGAGTATACTGTAAACCAAGGTTGCTAGTTCTGTGATGGCCAACCCGATGTCAAACTTCTAGAAATCATCAGTTCAAAGTTACACAGGAGGTATTACTGTCAAAGAGAGTTTTAGTTCTGTGATGGCCAACCGAATGTCTTGGCCTTAATCCAACATGGAAACCCGGACTGCCAGGCGGATGCTGCCGGGTATAGGTTTCCTAGGACTCCTGCTTTTCCGCTATGCCAGTCAGCCACCAGTCAATTCCTAAGTTTAGTTCGAGGAGTGAGCTTTGCACCTGATAGTGTGCCTCTTTGCCCTGCTCCACTGTCTCCACTAAATCTTCCCGGATACTAGGGAACTCTTTCACTATTGTGCTCCAGACTTCTCTCCCTCGTATCATCGCCTCCTCCTGGTGAGTGATAATAACTTTAAGGTCTTTCCTTTGGGTAGTTTCCTGTACCAGACCGCACTGCGTCTGCACCTTGTAACACCACGGACCTCATACACCTTTTCATCCTCGTTGTCTGGTCTAGGCCATCCTCCCACTTCGAATCTCTTTCCATACTCAGCACCTGAACCTCTTGACATGGGTTCATTCCATGAAACTTCTAGCCACTCTCTCCAAACATTGTGGCGAATAGGACTACACTTTTCCTCCTTTACTCCGTTGGTTGGTGTTGCCTTACATTTTCCTTTACTAACAACTTCTATTTCTTTTTTCCTACCTTCTTCACTTTTTTCCTTCACAGATTCCTTGCTCATATTCTTTCTCCTTTCTAGTCCTTTAAACGTACCACGTTTTACTTTGAGATTGTCCATAACAAAAAAAAAATTCCATTCCCCTCTCCAAGCAGATCCTTTCCATGCCATCTCACCCTTATATGGTGGTTTCCTTTCTTTAAACCACTCGAACCTGGCTATTTGTGTACTGTTGATTCTCTCCAGATTACT
The DNA here is from genome assembly GCF_964263255.1 of Lissotriton vulgaris. NCBI lineage: Eukaryota > Metazoa > Chordata > Amphibia > Caudata > Salamandridae > Lissotriton > Lissotriton vulgaris. The sequence continues at coordinate 1,016,952,088 of NC_141698.1, forward strand.
CTTGTGTTCATTACTTTCTAGGTATATCATCAATCTTGATTTCCTTTGTTCCACCCCTCTCAGATCGAAGGGTTCAATTTCTGTGACGTAAATAGTATTACTTGTACCACTTTTCTTGTATCTCCATTCCAGCTCTTTGCTCCCTATTATGTCATTGTCATCGCTTATATACGTATTAAGATGTATGTTGGTCTCTTTGAGTTCAAATCCAAAAGCTCCAGCTAACTTACTTTTCCACCAACTCGTGCTCACCGTAGAATAATGTGACCTAGCATCAACGTTTTTATCAATTTCACTACCTCTTGAGTTGATAGTACACACCGGGTTAACTTTACTCATGTTCATCCCCACTTTGTCATCTCCGATAACTTTGTTCCTTTGTACATCACGGGACTTAACTTGCATATAATGATCCACTATATCTTCCATAACTACTACACCTACATTACTCTCAGCTCCCTCTTGGTTCTTCTTTTCAATGTCAATGTAGACTTCTTCCCCTCCTGCACCTAATCTATTAAACAACGTTTTCACCTTATCATTGGGAAGTAATGTTTTTTTTTCATTCTCTTTTATAGCTTCAAAATTACGAAGATACTCCTTCCACTCTTCCCTAGTATTAGTATCATTGCCATCCCTTTCAAAAAATGGCTGTTTTGGAGATAAGTTATTCCTTTTTTTTATTTCCATGCTAATATTGCTATAAGACCGGGTTAATGGAACACAACCTGTAGGTTTCTCTTGGTACAGTTACTAGCGTTGCACACAAAGGGTGAAAAGAGTAGGAATTTATACTCTTGACTGGTGAAATTTGAGATCAGCTCTCCTCATTAGCTTCAGCTGCTCAACTCACGAACTTTCTCCTATTTCAAAGCTCATCAACTCGAGTCTTACTCCTCTTTACAATCTCAATCTCACAAGAACGCCCGAAGTAGGTTATCATTTCATATCTTCATATCTTCTTTTTCCTTGTCCAAGCTCGCGGTGAGAACAATTTAAAAGAAATTTCTTTCCTCCTCCGCTCAGCTTTCCTCATTAGCTGCAGCTGCTCAACTCACGAACTTCCGCTTATTTCAAAGCTCATCAACTCGGGTCTTACTCCTCTTCACAATCTCAATCTCATAAGAACGCCCGAAGTAGATCATCAAATCATTTCTTCATCTTCTTTTTCCTTGTCCAAGCTCAACTTATTCCAGGGGAGAGCACCCCACTGACCCTGGCTCAGCTCTGTTTCCCTCGTCGCCACAAATGTAGTAAAGTAGTCCACACGTGGTTTGTTTCCAGAACGTTTATTAAGTTCAATTCACCAAAGTGCTTCCACCTTGACAGGACCGTAACTCATCAACATTCTAATGCTGCCTCAAGTGACAGCACGGGCCATACCAAGAGGGAAGGAAATGGGAGGGGGGAACAGAGGAGGGTGGGAGATACCAAGTGCAAAGTTACAACAGAGGGTTATACATTTTTAATTCTTCAAAGACAAGTTGTCTTTTGCTTTTATTATTAAGCCCTGAAACATTCCAAGCAAGGCAACTAACTTGACACATGTCTTAATTCAGATATGTCTTGAACAACTGTTTCAAGGAAGAAAAACCCTTCTAAAATTATAAATTTGTACCTCATATTGTGTCTGCTTGTGTCACCTTTTTCAGTTTCCCCTAAGTGAATGGGCAGCCAGTCAGTGGGAGCTCCCCAAGGACCCCCCTCCCTCCGTATTAAATCATACATGAGTATCCTATTACCCTATTAGAAGAGTAGAGAAAAGTGTAGAGAAAAATAGTAAGGTATGAAAAGCACCCATAGAAAAAGAAAATGAGAAAAAAAAGAGAGCCAACCCTCTATGATCTATCTGAGATCGGTGTTTTTTTGGAGGCTAATGATCATTAACCAATGAAGCAAGAAATTGCTCAGCCTCTTTAAAGTCATCAAATATGTGGGTGTGGCCTGCTTTCATAACTTTAAGCCTGGCGGGCTCCTGGAGATAGACCACTGCCCCCTTAGATTTTAAAGGGTCTATCAACTTTCGCAGCTCCCATCGTTTATCCATTGTAGTTTTGCTAAGGTCAGACTTCGTGAAGAATGTAACATCATCCACCGTCACCGGTGTATTGGGCCTGGCTTTGATGGATATTGCCTGTCTTAATAAAAAGTTTCCCAGATAAATCAGTATGGGTCTAGGAAATCGGCCATCTTTTTTCTTCGTAAACATAGGCAGTCTGTGAGCTCTTTGTATTTGGGAGTCCCAATCCCAATCGGATAGATCTGGGAAGGCTTTATGCAGAAACTTGACCATATATGCCCGGGCGTCTGCCCCTTCAGACCCCTCGGGAATTCCAAAAATCGCAGATTCTGGTGCCTTTGGCGATTTTCCAAATCCTCAACCTTATTCTTGAGTGTCAACAATCTCCTCAGTAACATTGTGTAGTTTACCTCTAACCTCCTGCAAACAACTCTGCATTTTACAGTTGTCTTCTCTTAATTGAGAAAAGCTATGCTGAACTTCTTGGCGATGTTCTAATAGCGTCTTCAAAATTAAATCCAATGAGGTTCCCATGGGGGACGCTGCAGGTGCTTGAGGTGGTTGTTGTTGTTGTTGGGGTGAAGTTGGTATCAGTGCTGGGTCTAATGCAGTAAGAGGAACCTGAGTGGGTTCACTGCAAGCGTGAAAAGAAGACAAGAAGTCAGCATTTTCACCCAATATAGTAGTGGAGCTGGAGCCATTACCTATTACCTTCTGAGAGGCGATTTGCAGAGGATCTGGAGATATATTTTTACTGGCGGATGTAGTCTTAAAGTTATTTATGCTATTATTGCCAGAGAGGCGCTTGGCTATAGTTTTTACTCCTCCTTTTGCCTGTATCCACTTACGCAGTGGGCTCTGATCTTTCAAAAGTTTTTCCCGGGCGCTGGCAGATGTCAATGTCGATGGCAAAATGTTAAAGTTCAAGCCTCTGCCCTTCTTAACCTTGATCTTAGCTTTCCCTTTCCTTTTTAAAAGACCAGTGTGTTTACCGTTGATCGTTATCACGGCTTCATCTTCAGTCTCTTCAGTCTCTTCACCCTCGGGCCCTCTCCAGCCCCTAGGTCCTCATACTCATCCTCGTTGGATTCTATTGCTGAAAAGTCGGTTGCAGTTTCATTAGATGCGCTTGCTATGTTTGTGTTTATATGATTAGTAATCTCAATATCAATGGCTGAGTTGGCCGGTGAGTCAGGTTGATTAGATACCTCATTAGATACATCATCGGTGATCAGCCTCACACTCCCCGTATCAGATCCTGGGGTCTGTACCCCCCTGTTTGCCCCCTCAAGACCTTGACAGTTTTCAACAGAGCGCTGCACCGTATCTGCCTCAGACTGGCATGCGTTAACAGAAACTGTATTGGTGTCATCTGGCACTATAGGCGCGTCATTAGTGGTGGTAGTGCCAGCGTCTGATTGATTATTGGCCATGGGGCTAGTAGAAGAAGAAGCCAGAGGGTTAGCTAGTCCCTTATTGCTAGCAGTTACTGTTACATTCTTTCCAACACTTAATGCTGTATCTTTCCCCCCTGAGGCCAGTAATACCGATGGGCGGATTACTACTTGTTTACTAACTTGTTTACCTTGCATGCTGGGGGAGAGAGCGTTCAGGGTAGTGGCAGATTTGGTAACAGCTTTTGGTGTTAATGGTGTTGCTGTTGACTCTACTAAGTACCTAATTCGCTCCGACGTGGGTAGAGGGACAGCACAGAGGCAGTGGGAGTTGGGGACCCGGATGCAGGAAATCAGAGAGTTGGGGGCACAGGTCATGATGAAGTTCCCTGCTGCCTTACGAGTTGTATGGACGAATAAAACTTACAACTTTACCTCCCCTCTAGAAGTGGATAGTTTCATCATTTCTTTGAAAGAAGCTCAGCACATGGAATAAGTATCAGGACAAGGATAAGGATAAGGTCACAGAATTTGGGTTAGACGAAGGGCCAAACATATAATTCCTATTTTTGCTTACTATATTTCTAGATCGTTGATGAAAAAAAAAATATATATATATATATATATATACTACAATAAAACTAGTAAGAGTGAAAAGGGAAGGTAAGAAGAAAAGGAAAAAAAATGCTCATATATAACCTATAAACAAAAAAACAAAAAAAAACAAAAAAATATATATATATATATTTTCATCACGTATGATTAGTGTTAGTGTTGGTTTAGGTGCACCACGTTAGTTAAATTTTTTTTGGAGGCCACAATCCAGGTTAGGGGTAGAGCTGTCGTATGGCGATACAATCGCCAAGGTTGAAATGGGGGGATTCCTCATGGGGGGTGGAGGGAGGTGGTGGGAGGTGGATGGATAAAAAGAAAAGATATTTTCCTCATATACTTGTATTAGATGAAACTGACTTGTTAAGCAGAGTGAAATGGAGGCAAAAGACTCTTTCTTTGGTCATAACAAAATTGGATGACGGAGAATAAGACAAAGATAATTAGCTGGAATGTCAACGGATTAAGGGAAAATAGGAAATTCAATAGGATTTGTGAATTTTTGAACAAGTCTGGAGCTAACATTATATTCCTAGAAGAAACCCACCTAGAGCAGCAGGAATGCAAGGCAGCTTTTAAAAATCAAAAGTGGGTTCAGGATCTTCTCTGCTCTGAACAGACTGGTAGTGCCAAAGGTGTGGCTTTGATTATTAGCTCCAACAGTGGGATAAGTGTGGATAAACATCAAACCGATTATACGGGTAGATGGTTAACAGCATCCTTATTTATAAAAAAACACACGGGTGTCATGTGCTATATACTATGGACCGAATCAGGACTGTCCAGAAGCACTGGTTAATCTAAAAACTAGTTTTCAGAATTTAAATGCTCCTATTATATTAGGGGGCGATTTTAATTTAGTATTTGATCCTAAATTGGATCGTACGTCTCGAGCTATATCTGCCACATCATATAAATCCAAAAGAGAGCTTAGAAACATGATGAGGGATTTTAACTTACTAGACATCTGGAGAGAAAAGAATCCAAATAATAGAGACTATTCGTTCTATAGCCATAGACACAGACACCACTCACGTATAGACTTTTTCCTTATTGATCAAGGGTTACTTCCAAAGACTGTGTCTACCACCTACATTCCTGCTATTTTATCTGACCATTCTATGGTAGAATTAACAGTGGTATTCTCTCAATGTGTCCAGGTAAGACGTTGGACCCTAGATAGGTCCCTCCTATTACAGGAAGGTTTAGAAAATGACCTACTAAAGCGTATAGAGGAGCATTTTGAAATCAATAACACCACTGCGTCAGAACAAACTGTATGGGAAGCATTTAAGTCTTACTTAAGGGGGGTACTTTCTACCAAAATGATACAGAGATATATAAGTAGGAAGAAGACAGAGGAAGACTCGCTGTATAAAATCAAACAAAAGGAGCAAGAGCTTCAGCGAGCCGCACTAGAGCAACAAATCAACTTGCCTTCCATTCAGAAGGAGCTAGAGGACTTAAAAGTCAAATACCAGGCAAATCTTGATAAGACTATCAAAGAGAGGTGGGATGCTAGTAGATTGCAGAACTTTTCCTATGGCGAAAAATGTGGTCGTATTCTGGCTTGGAAGGCCAGGTCCGATCGAACTAGAAATCAGATAACCAGGCTTAAGATACAGAGCTCTGGCGAAATAACATTTAATAATGAGGAGCTATTGGAAGAAGTTAAGCTATATATGCAGAACCTATATACAGGTACAGACAATAAAACTTCCACTGAAGAAGCAGCTCACTGGCTGGAGGAGCTCAACCTCCCATACTTAACTAACGAGGATAGTTTGATGCTAGGCTCTTTGATTAAAGAGGGGGAGATCAACGATCAGCTCAAAAGAATGGCCAGAGGAAAATCAGCCGGCCCAGATGGGCTTCCAGTTGAAGTCTACCAAATGGGGGCTGCCATAATAGTTCCAATTCTTACGTCTCTATTTAATAAGATACATTTCGAGGGACAGCCTATCCCACCGACCTGGCTGGAAGCCACAGTAACGTTAGTTCCTAAGCCTAATAAGGACCCGCTGACAGTTGAGTCATATAGGCCAATCTCGCTGCTAAATATAGATTATAAGATCTTTGCTGGGGTTTTGGCGGCGAGATTGGCTAAAGTAATTAAGTCTTTAATACATGAGGATCAGAGGGGCTTTATGCCAGGCAGGCAGTTAAATGAACTGACATATCAAGCCATTGCTGCAATAGATTATGCTTCAGAGCAAAAAAAAACCTTGACTATTGTGGCAATTGATGCCGCTAAGGCCTTTGACCAGGTCCACTGGTTATATTTATGGGAGGCTCTATCTAAGTTTGGCATTCCAGTTAATTTTATAGCATCCATAAAAGCGCTATATCACTGTACTAAGGCCAAGTTCCTTGTAAATAATCTGCTAACAGATTGGGTTCATATAACACGGGGTACCAGACAGGGATGCCCCCTGTCTCCTTTATTGTTTAATCTTTATATAGAGCCTTTGGTAAACCAGTTAAGATCTGATACTCTGATTAAACCCTTCCAGATTAATGAGTTAGACCTGAGATTTGCACTATATGCTGATGACCTCCTAATGTATACATCTAACCCTGAGATATCCATCCACCGCCTATTTCGTCATGCTGAAAGTTTTGGGGTGATCTCAGGATATAGAATTAATAAAGAAAAAACGGAGGTCATGCAATGGAACTATGTGGATAAACTTCCGGAATCAAAACCCCGGATGAGATACCTTGGAATTCACTTAGTTCAGAACATCGTAGAAACATCCAAGGTGAACATGGACAGAGTTTACAAGGAAATCTGCGGGACTTTACAACGTTGGTCTGGCCTACCACTAAACATTTTTGGAAGGGTTAATTTAATTAAGATGGTTATTTTGCCAAAGGTTACTTTCCTATTTAATTCATTACCCTTATCATTTGATCCTAAAGATATCGCCAAACTACAGGGAAGAATCGGATCCTTCATCTGGAATTGTAAATCACCCAGAATTTCTTTAAAAAAATTGCGACGGAAATTGAAAGCTGGAGGACTAGCTATGCCAGATATTTTGTATTATTGTCATTCTTTTCACTTTAAAAACTTTAGGTGTATGGCAGACAAAGCCGATACATCCTCTTTAGGACGGCTATTTCAGGCGCTACTACATGGTATCCCTTTAGGGCAAGAATTCTTTTTGTTTAAATTTGGAGATCCAAGATTCTACAAGAAGTTTAGATTAAAGGTGCTAGGAACTGCCCTGAGAAACTGGGTGTTTGTGAGAAAGAAACTGGGTATTCCCTATTACACCCCCCAGGCCCCTATATGGGATTCGCCTGGGACGCCAGAATGTCTCAGAGACCAATTATCAATTCCTCTTAAAACAGCCGGTTTTATGCAATGGCAGGATCTTATGGATAATTCCCAGCTACTGGGGTGGGACTCACTCTCCAGGTTGACAAATGGAACTCTCACCAGATTCAAATTCTATCAGTTATCAAGCTGGTGGTCTACCATTCCATGGGAGTTCACAACCAACCCAAAATTTCAATATGTGATGAGAAAGGGTAGATGGAAAAAGGAGATCTCCTTTTGGTACGAGGCCTTAAATGAGAAGGATGAAATCTCAGAGAGTGAACTTAACAAACTCTGGGGGGAGATAGACGACCTGCAATGTGATAACTTGTTAGCATTATGGGGAGACTCTTTTAAATTGTTAAATATAGTGGTGAAATCTGCCCCCTTAAAGCGCAATCATCTGTTCACCCTAAATAGAGTCTACATAAGTCCAAAAAAACTGGTTAAAATTACAAAGCTGGAATATAGCTGTCCACGTTGTAAGGCCCCTGCAGCAGACGATATACACATGTTCGCAGAATGTCCAAGTTTGTCACCCTATTGGACTAAAATTGGAGAGTTCATATCTGACGTACTCGGCATAAATTTTGAGATCTCTTCTAGGATAATTTTTTTTGGGTTAGGGGCAGAATACCAGCTTCAGGATTTGATGACTAAATTCATCTTTTATATAATTACTAGCAGCCCGTCCCGACCTTGTCCGGGAGCAATCAGGCTTCCCGGACCTTCGCCCACCCCAACATTGTGTATCAGCAGCCCGGCCCCCCGCCCGCCTCGACATTGTCAAACAGCCAGGGCTCCCGCCCACCCCGTCCCGTCCCCCGCCAGCCCCGTCCCCCGCCTGCCCCGACATTGTCAAGCAGCCTGGGCCCCCGCCCGTGCCATCCTGTCCCCCGCCCGCCCCCCGCCTGCCCCAACCCCCACCTGCCTGGAGCCTTACCTCTGCCGCCGCTCCTCCCCTGCGCTCCTTATTTCACCGCTCTGCCGCTCCTCGCCGCTTACCGCTCCTCCTGCCTGTCCGCCGGTCCTCACCGCCATTCCGCCGTTTGTCACCGCTCCTCCCCCGCGCCATCTCCTCACGTTCCTGGACGCCGCTCCTCCCCGCGCTCCAGATGTCAGCAGGCAGGTCGCGGCCGTTGCTACTTCGAAGGGACTACTTTTTTTTTAATGTTAATTTTTTAAATAACGCATATTTTTATACTTTATATAGCCTATGTCCATCTGCACACCCTGACAATTACAATGATGTATCGGGTGTGTGGATTGGTGCTGTGGTTCCCGAGTTTACCCACCTCAAAGGTGCAAAGTTCTTCCTTTATAATAGTAGTATAAATATAAAAGATAGATAGGAAGGTTAGAACTTCTCTGCATGCTTTACCACTTTGTTTTTTCTAGTTTGTATTAAACTGACTTTAATATTCTTTTGCAACAAATATCTAACGCGTTTTGGTGTGTTTAATTGTGGATTACAGATTCTGCTTTTATTCTTGGTGTCTGCAAACTTCCTGTCTCTTTCATATGAAAGAGGAACATATCAAGTATTTAAGCAATTTGTGGAAAGAGAGATGGCGTGACCATGTTTGTTATGGAATAAAGCACTGCCTAGCTGACATCATAAAGATACTGCAAGCCACCTTGGACGTCCATGACTTTTTAAAGGGATTTAGATTTCTGCCTTGCTCCTTTAAATGTTCACAGGGCGCCTCAGTGACTTGCAATATCCTTAAAATGTGCACAGGGGTTGCATTACCTCATATGTAAATATATGCTCTTTTCCAATCACAATTGATCAGACATTGCCACTGAACATGCGTGGTAAATATGCAGAAAGTTCTGGCAGCTCTGGTGCTCTGCTTTGAAACTGATCATGCCCAGTGTTGCGGAGTACCCATGGATCAGTGGCTATGAGAGTGAGAGTGAAAGGCAAAGCCGAGCACACCCGGGCGTCTGGCCTCATTGTACCGGAAGTGGGCGGTCATCCGCTCACCAGCTCTGCCAGCTGGCCACAGCCAAGCCTTGGCATCAGCCACTATAGGTGTCCTGGGCTGGCTCCAGGAGAGGCCGAGAAATGACGGATCAAGGGATGAGGGGCTTCATTTTTTCTAACATAGGTGATGGTGTCAGCATCTTTGTTAATGTGCTTTGTCCGTTAAAATGCATTTCAAAGACCCGTGGATTGGTCATCAGTTGTAATCTTGTTTGACAGTTTTTTTGCGTTTTAATTGTGTGTATATTTACAAACTTTACTGTGCAGTTTGCAAACTGCAAGCACTCAAGGCACTATAAACTCTCTAAAAGGAAAGTAGTTTATAGTGCCTTTATAAAGAAAGCAGAAAGTGGAAGAGATTTTGATGACAAAGGAAATCTGAGTCCAGATCTCACCGGAGAACCTCAGAGGAGCTTCAGTTCCTGCATCTATAGGTGGACATGTTACAAAGATGCTAATTTCTGATTCTGACGCTGTGCCCTGGTGGATCCGAATGGATTCCTGGATACGATTCACAAAGTAAAAAATGTAGTCCCGTGGGTTTCCGCTTACATTTGGCAGAAAAGTTTGCCTTTTTTTAGAATTCACAAGAGAGTCCACGGAGAGCCTGGGAAGCTGAGCAAGTCGAGTTTCCAGGAGCATTCCAAGAGTAGTGAGCACATCAGAAACAGTATTACATGTTTAAATGCCCTCTATAAATGTAGTGGTGAAGTATGAATTAAGTTGGCATCCCTTACGACCCCTGGCCTGCCTCTGCGGCCCCCAGACTCCGAGATTGCAAGGGCAGACGCAAGAACAGAAGGGAGACGGGGCTCAGATGAGCCCTGTTTGCTTTGTTTTGCTTGGCCCGGACTGTACATTGGCGCATGCATCACACACAAAGGGTTTATTTTGCAGGTAGATGCAGTGCATTCAAATGTCTCTTTCTGATGATGGATTACGTCATTACGAACATAACTTTAACCCAAGATGAACTTACTGAAAATCGGCCTATACGACATGAAGCCCAAATCAATAACCATGTCCGCCCGGTCCGCTGTTTCTCACCGGCCACTCGTCACCGCTCCTCCCCCACACCATGTCCTGAGGTGAGCACGCAGGTCACGGCCGGCACTACTTCTCAGGGACTATTTTTTTTTATGTCATTTTTTTTAAATATAACATTTTTTTTACTTTATATAGCCTATGTCCATGTGCACACCCTGAGGATTACAAAGATGTATCGGGTGTGTGGATTGGCGCTATGGTTCCCGAGTTTACCCGCCTCAAAGGTGCAAAGTTCTTCCTTTATAATAGTAGCATAGATAAATATCAGTGTGGGGAATGTAAGACCAGCCTTGTGAGTACTTCCATTTATCTTTCTCAAAATAAATGGGATGATGCCGATGAAGGTATTATAGCCATAGATGTAACAAAATAAAAATACAACAGGGTTACTCAGGCACGCCTTCTTTGAGAAGCACTTTCAGCAGTTTGCACTAAAGTTCAAGTATGAAGATAACCTATTCCGTGATGTGATTGGTGTTCTTTTCATGGGTCATCAGAAATATTTACTCACTTGAGAAACACCCGCAAGTGGAAGTTCACACTGTTATGTTCCAAAAAACATTTGCACGTGTTGCATATTCATTAGGAATTTGGGATTTTGTCACTGTACTATGTTATTTACCATGTGATTGATCTTTATTATTTTCGGTTTCCTTGCCCACTTACCTTATTGGCTTTGCTGTAGCAAGTATGTTGTTTGCTCTGCCACCAAAAGCTTCTGCTATGTCTGTGCTTGTACATGCAGTGTCTGCAGGTCTGGCGCTGGATACCTCATTCATTGCGCGCCTGCATAATTACTGCCTGCACAAGAGTGTGCATGATGTAGTGTAGTGTGTTTGTTAAAACGTTTTTAAGGACTAATACCATTTTCTGGGGGCAATGTTAGCCTTGTAATAGGTGTAAGTGATGGTAATGCTTAGAGCCCATAAATTCATGATTTCAGAAGTTTACATACAACCCTTTCATGCCTTCTAATTTAGTTTTACACAGACTAAGGACAACCACTTTAAATTCAGGCCTTTCCCTTTTATTTACAGTTCTCCTCAGTGTGGTCTGTGGTTAGTAAATGTTTGGTAGTGTGTGCTAGGCTGGGCAGGAATAGTGCGTTCTTCTGATAAGGCGCTAGGCAGCAGCACACTGGTGGGAGAGTGGAAATTAACTGTCCCAGACTTGCAATATATTATCTGCCCTTGCAAAAAATACAGCACAATAAAGGTGCAAGATGATAGTCTGTGGTGTCACTGCGAGAAGCCGTTAGAGCATTTTCAGGCACCGGTGTGTTTTCTACTTTGTATTCAATACGAGTCTTCCACCAACAAAAAGGTTGCTTACACACATTGTTCGTGAAGGAGGTTGCTTATTCTAGATGGCTTTGTATGCAATTATTTGTACAGCGGCTCTTTTTAAACTGAGAATGAATCCAAAACCAGCCTGCGTCATTAAGAATATGCAAAAAGCAATTCATAAACTGCCTTCCTGATAACTTTAAAAGCATGCCAGAGTTCGCAATGTGCCAAAAACGTTTTGAAAAAGGACTGTTCTCACCATTATTCAGTGCAACACTGCATATCACTGATGAATAAAGTGCGTTATTTTAAATGTTACTGTGTACGGGTCCAGATTGTTTTGGTTTTCCAAGACAGCCAGAAAATCAGGGAGCCTGCGAATGCCAAACTCTTGCTCAGACCGCAATACGCTGACAGCGTTCCAGAGGAATGATGAATGATTTATGTGGCACCGGCCACGCCACCAAATGAGAACTATTGTAAAGAATGCAATAAAAACACAGCCTTTTAAATCCCGGGCATGTTCTTGGTGTCAATGTGTTTGTGGCGCCCCAGGCTTGTTTTGACGGCGCATTGGGGTGCCGCAGCGCACAGTTTGGGAACTGCTGGATTACGTCATTACAAACAAACTGGGTGCATTTAGTAGAAGATTTTTTCACTCCCTCTTCTGCTGCTGAAAGTCTGATTCACCCGTCCAGCGCCCGCTCTCTCCCCTGCGCCCGCTCTCTCCCCTCCGCCCGCCCTGGAAAGCAGAGACGAAACCAAACTCGGGCAAACAGCAGGCCGTGAAGTGCTTGGCTTGCCTGGGACCGGGTACGGAACGCAAACCTGCCAACAGTCTTTGGACATTTCCCATTTTAAAACCACTAATTCACAGAAAAGAAACCACATAACTTTAACTCAAGATGAACTTACTGAAAATCGGCCTATACGACATGAAGCCCTAATTAATAACCATGTCCGCCCGGTCCGCTGCTTCTCACCGGCCACTCGTCACGGCTCCTCCCCCACGCCATGTCCTGACGTGAGCACGCAGGTCACGGCCGGCACTACTTCTCAGGGACTATTTTTTTTTAATGTATTTTTTTTTAAATATAACATATTTTTTTACTTTATATGGCCTATGTCTATCTGCACACCCTGAGGATTACAAAGATGTATCTGGTGTGTGGATTGGCGCTGTGGTTCCCGAGTTTACCCGCCTCAAAGGTGCAAAGTTCTTCCTTTATAATAGTAGTATAGATTCTATCAAGGCGTGAAATTTGTAAGGCCTGGAAGTCAGAGAATGCCCCTACATTCACGGAATGCCTGAAATATATTATTTATGTGAGTGAGTCCGATATGGCTTGTGATAGTTCTAGTCAAGATAAGATCTGGGCGGCCCTTGTGGCTTGGCGGAACCGATGACAGTGTTCCTATGATTTCACCTGGGTACTGTTGGTGCTTGTTCTCCTGCCGAAGAAAGGGTCTTCAAGGTCGAAATGGTATGGAGCGGACATAGCAAACAGCCAAGTCTAGAGCGGGGTTTTCGTCCTCCCTCCCTACTAAGGATATAATCCTCAAAGTTTCGTGCATCGCAATGTAGGGAGGAGGAGATGCCCTAACTAGAATACCCAATCTGGTATATGAGGAATACAAAAAAAAAAAAAAAAAATGGTGTTGCTGTTGCTGTTACTGGCACTGTTGTTACATGTTTAATCATCGCCGCCGGCACCACAGTCTCTTTACCCTCATTAGTCTCCTTCTATAATTTATTCAGGCGAGGGGGGTTTTTGGGTGCGTTTTTAGGGTCCATCACTGTACCGTTCTCCTGCCTCTTCTTACTCCTGGTCCTCGCCACAGCGGGGCTTTCGTTTAACCCCTCTCTGTCGCCCAACCTCTTAGCTGGGAGACTGCTGGTTTTTGCTCCTACCTGGCACTTTTTCCCCCCTCCGCTCCGCTCTGCCGTGGCTCCGCTTTCCCGTAGTTTCACTTGCCGGGTTGCTCTCGGTCGCTCCGCTCACTCCGCCTCCCCCGCCTCTCTCTGCAGCTGCAACTGCCGCCGCCTCAAGGATTCCACAGCTACCGGCTCCGCGTAGTTTAGTGATTATACGGCGTTCCTCTCTCCCTTTCTCAGACAAACACAGCGGGTAAGCAGGTTAGGGAATTTTCTTTTCTTTAACGGGTTTGCCGCGTTTCTGAAGAGCAGATTTAGAGCTAATTAGAGTTTCGGCTCGTCAGTCATCTCAATCGTCTGCTCGTCAGCATGTATCTCTACTCCATTCTCCTAGCTCCGTGCAGTTCAGCGCAGCCAAGCACGAAGGTCGGGAGGTCCTGTAGAAGCGTCCTCACTGTGGCAGCTTCAGTCCGCCATCTTGAAGAAGAGGGAGGGCCGTGCTGAGGTTGACAGAGTGGAAGCATATCTGTTAGCGCTAGAACGGGAGGTGTCGCTTGACTCCACCCCGGAGGGATTGCACCGCCTGCGCCTCCTTAGAGATGAGTATAGGAGCTTGGCTCGTGATGGGGCGAAGACACACCTGGCGGACTCCCAGAGCAGGGTGTACGAGCATGGAGATATGGCCGGGAAGTTGATAGCCTGGCTGGAAAAAGGGGAATGGGCGCCGCGGTTGGTACCGGTACTGCAGCCCGTCGGCTCGGATAAAATAACGGACCCGCAGGAGATTGTGGACGAATTTGCTGGCTACTACACCGAGGTGTACATGGCCGATTGTAAGTACACGGAGTCCGAAAATGCAGAAATGATTCGAGATATTCCAATGCCCACTCTCTCCGATGAGGACAGGGATTACCTAGACTCTCAATTTACGAATGACGAAGTGGCGCAGGCCATTAGAGGGGTTCACTCTTGAAAGGTCTCTGGCCCCAATGGGCTCCCCATAGCGCTTTATAAAGTAAATGCAAACAAACTGGCTCCCTTTGTTAAGGATATGTTTAGCGAGAGCAGGGAGAGGGGCCAGCTTCCTTACGATCAGCGTGTCGTGAATATCGTAGTCCTGCACAAGGAGGGCAAACCGAAGACGGAATGTTCTTCATACCGGCCGATCTCCTTATTGAATGCTGAGCCGAAGGTCTTAGTAAAGCTGCTTGCGACTCGGCTGGTTAAGGTAATCTCGACACTGATCCATCCGGATCAGTCAGGTTTTATGCCCCACGGCAATATGGCCCTTAACTTGCGCAGACTGCATGGATTCCTGGGCGGTGCTTCACAAATACACGAGCCGACGGTCTTGTTGTCCCTGGATGCCACCATGGCATTTGATAGAGTGGAGTGGCCCTATCTCTTTGCCGTCTTGAACAAGTTGGGCATTGGTCCGGAGTTTGCTTCCTGGGTCCTTCTTTTGTATTCCGACCCCCTAGCTCGGGCCGTAGTAAATAATCATAGATCTGATGATTTTGCCTTGGGGAGGGGCACCAGGCAGGGATGTCCTCTCTCCCCGCTGTTATTTGCCTTAGCGCTGGAGCCGCTTGTGGCGTGGGTTCGTTGGGACAGATCGATTAGGGGGCTTAGGTGGACATCCGAGTGGGAGGATAAGATATCACTCTACGCTGATGACATTTTACTATATTTATCCACCCCTCGGACTTCGCTGATAGTGTTTTTGGACGTCCTGGTGGTGTTTGGAAGATATTCCGGTTTCGCCATTAATTGGGCGAAGTCGGTCCTTTTTGTCTTAAGTGGTGATCCCCCAGATATCCCTGCCGGCTGCACGGTTAGATTGGAAACGGCAGGGTTCAAGTATCTTGGCATTTTTGTTTCCTTAGATCCCCAGAGTAGGTATACTATTAACTTGTTGCCGCCACTGGCCAGACTCCGGAGGGATGTGGTGTGGTGTAAATCGCTTCCGCTCTCCCTGCTGGGACGCGCTGTCCTGTTTAAGATGATGGCTCTTCCCCTTTTCTTGTACGCGCTCCAGAACTCTATGGACCCGGTTCCCCCGTCGTACTTCAAGGAGATTGAGTCTCTCCAGAGGCAACTCTTTTGGGATGGTAGGCCGCGAATCGTGTTTACTAAACTGACGTTGCCGTGGTATGACGGGGGGATCGGCTTACCAAATATCCGGAAGTATTATTGGGCGTCTCAGCTGGCGGCAGTTAATCATGCCATTTATGGATCGCTGCTGGATCCCGGCTATGCTATGGAACACAGCCAGATACCCGGTGGAGAGTTCTCCAGGGCATTGTATGCCAGACGGGGGCGCTTTCCCCTGGTCGGGTCTACGGCGGTTGCTGTTCAGGTCTAGCATGAGGCTACTCGTTCCCTTAAATGGGATGGGAAGATAACTTTGGCTACGCTACTATGGAATGCTGAATGCCTGGGTAGTTTATGGAAGACTAAAGGTTTTGATTAATGGGACCTCATTGGGATTTCCCGGGTAGGAGATATGTGGGGCAAAGACGGGATCCTTACGTTTGAGACTCTGCAGGAACCGTATCAACTGCAGGGGAGTGACTGGTTTCGTTACTTGCAGATTAGACACGCACTGCTAGCTGGTATTCCCAGGGGAGTGACACCCCCGGAGGCTTCCCCGTTGGAGGATCGGGTGTTGGACGGTCATATTCTGACAAAAACGATCTCCTTGATTTATAGAAAGCTAGTTAATCACATGGAGGATCCCCTTGGGGCTCTTATAGACCAATGGACTGCAGACGGGCTGATCCTTGACGATGAAGTTGGAGGGAGGCGGTGGCTTCTCCAAGGGTCATTGCTGTCCAAATGAGACTCCGGTTGGTGCAATTGAAGGTCCTCCACCGCTGCTATGTTACCGGTCCACGATTGGTGCGTATGGGTTTGGTGCAAGTGGTGAGTGCAGAAGGGGATATGGTGAGGCTGGAACATTCATGCATATGTTATGGGACTGAACCCTCATCCGGGGGTATTGGGCCGCAGTTCATGGTAAGGTGCGCAAGGTGTGGGGAGTGGGCTTTGAGTTGGAGGCACGTCGTTGTCTCTTGAATGTCTGGGAACCAACTGATCTTACGTCTCACGGAAAGGTGTGGGTCACGCTGGCATGTGCTATCGCCAAGCGTAATATCGCTCAATTATGGGGGGGCGAATCAGCCGCCTACTATTGTAGTGTGACCAGATTCTCAAAACAAAAAACAGGGACAGGTCATAGACATAGAAGTAGGACTACGGTTTGCAGTAACCATCGACATAAAAGTAGGACTATTTGACAGCTGTCATAGACATAGAAAGGGGACTACAATGTCAGGTCCCTCCACAGACCGAGTGGGCACTAGCTATGCAGAACCTGTAGGTTGTGAAGGAAACTCACACTGTCACAGGCTGCTTGAGCAGGAGCCTGGGTGTACATACATCTGTGAAGGAAGCTTACGGTGCCACTGTCTGTGCTGAGCCTGTACTGTATAAGAGAAACGCGCACTGCCACAGCACATGCTGCCAGGCAAGTGTGCGTGTGTGTGACGCTTGCATTGGTGCTGCGTGCATTATACCTGCTCTCTACAAGACAGGATTTTGCCCTATCACTGCCTGTGCTCTTTCGCTGGTGTGTGTATGTGGTGTGTTGCAGCCTGAGGTGGGGGTATCAGCGTAGTTCTCACAAATGCACCTCAGGTGATGGGGTTTACTAGATATGTCACCTATAGGATTAAGAAGACCTGTGTTGTTATCCTGGCTGTCCTCACGGGACCGGATTGTGGGATCCTACACAGGACTTGCTCTTACGCACTTTTCAAGAAAAGGGCAGGATGTGAGCAGGCACAGCGTTTGAAAATAAGCGTGATGGAAATTATACAAGACGCAATCTAATTCCTCCTGCATACTTTGGAAGCAGAAGACTGGCGCTGACAAATGTAACTTAATTTCCTTTTCTGTGCCTCAGTTCACAATGTGGGCTACTCGAGAACATTAATTAATTAATTCAAGAGGTTTACACTGCATGTCACATAGGGAATTCATGGGTGTCCCGTATACAGGATATGTAAGAAAGAAAGCCAGTTTGTCTCGGTGTCACAGAAGGTGCACTCATGAACTTGCAGGGTGTTCGCCGTACAGGTGTATGCCTCGGCTCAAGAGTGTCCCCACTGGTGAATCCCTCATGCATTATATTAATGTGCAGATACATTCCTCAGGTGGTAACCATGTTTAGGTTGAATTCGTAAAAGACGATTTGGGTAAAAGTCCAAAGGAAGATGCCCAAAACTTTAAAAGGAGCATCAGTTTGCAGCACTTTTTTTAAAGCACTTCAAATTATCACTTTATTCAGTTCGACCAGATGAAAGTCATTTGTGGGGCTGCAGAATACCTCCCCGAACATCCCTTAAGCTGAGCAAGTATACGTTTTAAAGGGGAACATTAGTGTACTCAGAAGCGGCCTGCTGTTTGAAAGACTATATTCCAAAAAAGGCAACACCTACTCGCTCCAGTAAATTAAATCTGACTTTTTTCTCCTAAAAACGGAGAATGGCTGGATTTACAGGTTTGACTAGACATTTGTCGATTTCCCCCTCCTCTAATGTGCACATGAGGCCTGATTAACATCCTTGCAACACGCCTGTGCGGGCACCTCTTGGAAGTCAGCAAAAGTGTAGGTGGCGCTGCTGGACAAAGAAGGGAAATCCCCAGAGAAAACGTCTCTTCAAAGGATTTCCCTTCCTGCGACAGCGATCATCTCAGTGACGTCACAGGCAATGAACAACCGGGACATTTGTGTGTTTAACTCGAACACCTTTCGAAAACGGGGACATTTGACTCATTTGGAGAAAAGTGTCGGGACACTTCTCCAAACAAGCATTTGCAATGCAATAGGCATTAGGAAAGTTTGAGCTATTGGTATTGTAAATTACACATTTTTTATTTATGTGTTGGTTTTGAAAATAGCGAAATTAGTAGCTTTGTCATTTACAATGCCAATAGTTTTAACTTTTGCAAATGTGACACCTGTAGCATTTGTAATGCAATATGTGTTGTATTTACGTGACTTACATGTATTGATATTACAAATAACAATGGCTTTTAATTGTTTTTAATAATTAATACTTAAATAAAAGTTATTGTAATTTATAATGGCAATAGCTTAAACTTTTGTAAATAACTTTTGTGAAGATTATGTTCAGTGTATTTTATTATGACGAAAATCCAAGAACAGAAGTGAAATATTAACATTTTTTTGTGACATTTGTAATAAAGCTTGAAACATTGAGAGGACATATTTGAACCAGTTGTTGTTGAATGGTTGCACAGATTGATGCTGTGGTGGCGGTGAGTGATGTTGTGGTGGCGACGAGTGATGCTGTGGCGTTCAGTGATGCTGTGGTAGTTCATAGTGATGTGTGGTGCCCCTGAGTGGTGATGCTGTGGTAGGGCGGAGTGATGCTGTAGTGATTCGATAGATAGAGTGAGGGCGATCGATAGATAGAATGAGTGCGATAGATAGATAGAGGGAGGGCGATAGATAGATAGAATGAGTGCGATAGATAGAGTGAGGGCGATAGAGTGAGGGCGACAGATAGAGTGAGGGTGATAGATAGATAGACAGATAGATAGATAGAGTGAGGGCGACAGATAGACAGATAGACTGAGGGCGATCGATAGATAGACAGATAGATAGAGTGAGTGCGATAGACAGATAGAGTGAGGGCGATAGATAGATTGAGTATGGGCGATATATAGATAGAAAGATAGAGTGAGGGAGATAGATAGATAGATAGATAGATAGATAGATAGATAGATAGATAGATAGATAGATAGATAGATAGATAGATAGATAGATAGATAGATAGATAGATAGATAGATAGATAGATAGATAGATAGATAGATAGATAGATAGAGTGAGGGCGATAGATAGATAGAGGGCGATAGATAGATTGAGTATGGGCGATATATAGATAGAAAGATAGAGTGAGGGAGATAGATAGATAGATAGATAGATAGATAGATAGATAGATAGATAGATAGATAGATAGATAGATAGATAGATAGATAGATAGATAGATAGATAGTTGATAGAGTGAGGGTGATAGATAGAGTGAGGGCGATAGATAGATAGAGATAGAGTGAGGGCGATAGATAGATAGAGTGAGGGCGATAGAGTGAGGGAAGTAGAGTGAGGGCGAAAGATAGATAGAGCGAGGGCGATAGATAGAGAGAGTGAGGGCGATAGATAGAGTGAGGGCAATAGATGGATAGATAGATAGATAGAGTGAGGGAGATAGATAGAGTGAGGGCGATAGATGGATAGATAGATAGATAGAGTGAGGGAGATAGATAGATAGATAGAGTGAGGGCGATAGAGTAAGGGAAGTAGAGTGAGGGTGAAAGATAGATAGAGCGAGGGCGATAGATAGAGAGAGTGAGGGCGATAGATAGAGTGAGGGCGATAGATAGAGTGAGGGCGATAGATGGATAGATAGATAGAGTGAGGGCGATAGATAGATAGAGCGAGGGCGATAGATAGATAGAGTGAGGGCAATAGATAGAGTGAGGGCGATAGATAGAGTGACGGCGATAGATGGATAGATAGATAGATAGAGTGAGGGCGATAGATAGATAGAGTGAGAGCGATAGATAGAGTGAGGGCAATAGATAGAGTGAGGGCGATAGATGGATAGATAGATAGATAGAGTGAGGGCGATAGATAGATAGAGTGAGGGCGATAGATAGATAGAGTGAGGGCGATAGATAGAGTGAGGGCGATAGATGGATAGATAGATAGATAGAGTGAGGGCGATAGATAGATAGAGTGAGGGCGATAGATAAATAGAGTGAGGGCAATAGATAGAGTGAGGGCGATAGATAGATTGAGGGCGATAGATAGAGAGAGTGAGGGCGATAGATAGAGTGAGGGCGATAGATAGAGTGAGGGCGATATCCACAGGCATTGATTGCCACTTTTCAGTTGTCCAGCCCACCATCAATTACACGGGAAAGCCCAACATTCTTTCGCGAACAGGCCGGACAAACCCATAATGAAAGTCCACAACCCATACCATAAATAGGCCATAAAAGAAGGAACAGAAACAGATGAGAAGTAGGATAAGGGGTGTGTGCGTGTGCAATCAACTCAACAATGTCCTGTTTTTTGATCCTTAATCTCGATCAGCTACCGGGCAAGGAACTGGCTTAATGAGGTCAGCTTAAGGCAACGAGGTCAGTTCGCTCAGGTCATTCAGAAGTCAGCTAAAGTGTATGTGTACTAAAGACTCGTTCGGCCGTAGTCATCGGCCTATGTGAGGGCAACCATAAAATGTCTGCCATGCACAAAATGGAACTCAGGGGTTCAGAACGAAATCCCTAAATACGTAGTGAATCCATCGGTCTAACATGGCAAAATCACTCGTACTTGCCGCACTCACTAGTTACTGTTCGCTACTGTCAAATTCGTAACAAAACCATGACCTTTATGAAACGGGTTCAGAATTCACGGAACCTCAGCCCCTCCTTTTGCCCTTACATAGGCAATAACCTAAACTCAGGTCAATCTGAATCTAGGTCTATATTCATCAGATCTTCAAGATGTTGCTGGAGCATAATCCTATTACTTAGTAACTCTCTCGTGACAGGTCTCCTTGCACACGTAGTAGCACAAAGGCCACAAAGTCGCCGGAATCTGCTTCGGGCTTCTCAAATCCATCAGGAAGATTTTGCCACTACTCCCTCCTGTTTCCCAGAAACTGTTAATCCAAGGCCTTATTATATCAAGGCTGGATTACAGTAACACCATCTATCTGGGTGCCCCCGAAGCTACTCTTAACAAACTTCAAAGGATTCAGAACGCGGCTGCCCGGATCCTCACCAACACTCCGACGAGATCCTCGGCCAAACCAGCACGGAAATACTTACATTGGCTCCCAGTGAGAGAACGAGTGAAGTTTAAAGCTCTCTGTCTAGCACACAAACTTCTACTGGACAAAGGCCCCTCCACCCTAAAAAAATTCATAGAGCCCTATAAAGCCGCAAGATCCCTCCGATCGGACCATGAACACCTCATCACTATTCCCAGAGTGATGAAGGTCCGTACAGGTGGACGGCACTTTTCTGTTAACACAGCCCGCCTATGGAATTCCCTTCCTCTTGTTCTCAGGACTGAACCAGACTATCTCCGATTCAGGAAACGGTTAAAATCTCATCTGTTTCCCTGAGCCCTTCCCCTCCTCTTTCCTGTCACTTCTCCCGTTACCCTCTGGTCGGTGAGGATCTTAGCGCTGGGATACTTACGGGTGACTACGCGCTCTACAAAACCCAATAATAATAATAATAATAATAATAACATATAGCAGGAGCACACTGTACACAAAGACAGAACAGGAAAAGAATAGCTAAAGCCATCCCAATGATCATCAGAATCTTCCACCCCCAGGTGGATAACAATTCCCAAAACCATCCCATCAACGACCAATCTCCTTTGTCCACATGTACAGACTCGGAGATCTTATGTAGCTTGGAAATGGCCTGGTACACTGTCGGAGCATTGTCTGGAATGAAAACGCAGCAGCTCGATTGATTCATTTTACATACCCCTCATTTATCTGCAAGTATGACGTCTAACACAACTCGATTCTGCAACGTCATAAGACGATCCGATTGGAGCTCAGCAGTCAAATTACTAAGGACACCAGCAGTCTCAACTATGGTGGACTCAACCACTCTCGTCAATTGCTGTATGTTCCTACTGTTAGCCATAGGTCCCCAAACCGGAGGAAACTCTTAAGAAAATCTACCAATTCTTGTCCCACAGTATCTTCCTTACTGAAGACACCTCTAGCCACTCTCGTTCTGTGATAATCTGCGGCTGCAGTATACATAGAGGGCAACAGAAACTAAACATAACATGTTCCCGAAAAATCAGGGGGCAACCATGTATATGCTCTATCATAGCAGACAAAATATGTACCCTTAGCTGCTAAAAACGGTGGGGAAGTCTGGGACGCTAAAACATACGTCTCAGTACAAACACTCTTCTCTAACTGAGCTCTCGGATTCTTGCCATTACCTTGCAGACAAAAATGACCACGATGGGGTACGATTCAAATCGGGGATGACCTTTTCCCTCGCTGCTTTTCACTCAGAGTAACACCATATCCAGTTACGTTCCATCCAATATAAGCTAGTGACTCATCTTTTGGAATAGTCTCATAGGAATCAATACCTCTAATCATATCCACTATTCCCTTCACTAGAGCACTATTACTCTAGCTATCTTTCATAGAACGCAGGGGATAGACTTCATGGGAATAAACGAACATCGTCCTATACGCCCACACAGATCCATTATAGCTAAATGACAGGACCAAATAAGGAATACCTTTATTCCTAGTATGAGGCATAAGCCCACACACCCAGCAATTAGTGGTGTTCACTACTAACTGATGCTGATGCAGAAGTTGCACAAAGGAAATATTAATGAACTCTGATCTTCTAATAGATTCATGTTCAGACAAAGGATAAAAAGAATGCGAAGAAATAGTAGTAGGTAAAGACATAGGTTGTGTGTTGGGTGCAAACGTCACTTGAAAAGAGAAAACAACATATCCCACCAAAAACATCGTCATGCTAAGTAACATTAAAAAACACGTTATCCAAAAACATTTGCCACTCATTAATTTACACATTTTTCTTTTAAAGTTAATTTCTACAACAGTTCTCTCAATCTCAAATAAAACCATCCTCTAACCGTGCTGTTCGCGGCAGGTGGTTCTCTTCACTCGGATGTACGTCTGTAAGTCCCAGGGAACGCTCTAGAACAAACCAGAACCATCGACCTTGAGTCTACATGGCTGAACACTCCAAGGCTTTATACCGCGACCCTACAGCTGGACATGGATGGCGGTTCGAAAAAGAAAAATAGGTCAAAACAGCTTTTTGGTGGGAGAACGCAGTTTTCAAAAGCAAAAAGGAATTACTTCTTTAGTAGTCCATTATTTCTCTGTCGTAGATTATAGCGGCCTTTACCAGGCAATGTCTGATCACGAAACAACAACTCAGGCTCAGTGGTGTCTAGTCTCAGAGAAGGAGGAACAGCTGCTTGCAAAATATCGTTGTCCTCACGCTCAGAACTTGTCCCAACCAAACGTGCGTCACTGAATGGAACGAACTTTGGCACAGTCTCAGTCTCTGAATCGCCAACACCCTCCTGGACCCACTGGTCATACGGCAGAGGCAAAGAAACCCTCTTACAATGTACGCGGTGGATCCAGTTCTTCTTGCCGTGCACTCTCACTGCGGTACGCGTCGATAGAAGGACCTGGAATGGTCCAGTCCAGCGGGCTGATCGTTCTTTGGCCGCTGAAAGTTGCGCACCAACACACACGAGCCAGGGTCAATAGCGTGTCCTGGATCGTCAGATGCTTGTAGAAGTGTATCGTAAACCTCTTGGTGTAAGACACGCAATTTAGCCATCAAATCATACAAATAGTCAATCAGCGCAGGATGTTCAATCTCGCTAAACTTTGTCGGCCTCGGCACTCCCCATACATTAGCCGGGTGACCAAAAATAATTTCATACGGGCTAAGGCCCACTCGAGAATGCAATGTAGTTCTAGTTGACAAAAGTGCCAATGGCAAAGCATCGGGCCATTGGAGACCAGAACTCGCCTGAATCTTGGCTAACTTCAGCTTCAGAGTGCCATTGTAGCATTCGACTAAACCAGCTGAATGGGGGTGATTCGCAGCATGAAATTTCTGCTTAATGCCCAAACCTTCACACACTCTCTTCATGACTTGGTTACAAATTCACTTTCATTATCACTCCACACCATCCTTGGCAATCCATATCTAGGGAAGAATTCCTTGAGTAGGGCTTTGGCTGTGGACAAGGCAGTATTATCTTTCAGGGGGTATGCTTCTACCCATATCGAAAAGGCACAAACAACTACAAGGACATATTTTAAGTTGTTACATCTTTCCTTGTGTATAAAATCCACTTGCAGCACCGTGAACGGATATGTCGGAGGCGCAAAGTGACCAGCTGGAGTTGGGGTTCCCTTGCCAGGATTATACATCAGACAAACCATGCAATTTTTGACCAGATTCTCCGCACACTTAGGAATTCCAGCATTCTGCCATACTGGAGCCAACAACTTACAAATCCCTTTCACACTGATGTGAGCCATTCCATGCGCCATCGTAACCACTGCAAGCACATACGCATCAGGTAACAACCATCGCTGATGTTCTGACAACTCAACCCAGCAACCAGTCGAATCCAATTTTCCCGTACTCTCTCTCCACACATTCAATTCTTTCGCCGTAGCTTCAGCCTAAATTGACTTCACACTCTCTATCGTATCCTCACACATTCCTCTATCCGGAACCCATCTTGCTGGACCCGCAACATACATTCGACTCGTCACATCTTTCGCCACTTCTTTCGCTACTTCATCCGCAAACGCATTACCACGACCAACGTCATCGGTAACCTTCTTATGTGCACTACATTTCACGATCGCAACTTGCGTCGGCAACGTAAGTGACTCAAAAAGCTCATTCACCAACTGACCATGCTGGATCTTCGTACCATGAGAAGTAAGAAATCCACGTTCTTTCCACAAGCGTCCAAAGCTATGAGCGACCCCAAACACGTACTGGCTATCGGTATACACAGTCACTCGCTTTCCTTTCGACAACACACACGCTCTCGTCAGTGCAATCAACTCTGCTGCTTGAGCTGAATTCTGCGGTATACGTGAAGCTTCAACAATTGTATGCAAAGTCGTAACCGCATAGTCTGCAGTCGTATCGCCATTCGGAAGCTTAAAGCATGAACCATCTACCCATAAGGTACCATCAGACTTCGCAAGAGGAGTATTTTTCAGTCAATTCTACCCTTTGTTTCTTTCTCTATCCTAAGAAAGCAATCATGCTGTTCCTGAACATCCGTCTCTACAGAAATCGGCAACAACGTAGCTGGATTCAATGTGTTGCATCGCTTTATATGCACATGACTCGCCAAAAGCGTCAACTCGTAACCTGACAATCGAGCACTAGTCAAGTGCTGTGTTATAGTCCTGTTTAACAAAGTATCCACTGCATGTGGAACCATCACAATCAACATATTATCCATTACCAAACCAGCAGACTGTCGAATAGAAACAGCTGCTGCCATTGTAGCTCTCAAACAACTCGGCAAGGCTCTAGCTACCGGATCCAAAGTCGATGAGAAATACGCACATGGACGCTGCTTATCGCCAAACTGCTGTGTCAGGACTGACAATGCACATCCCTCTCTCTCATGGACATAGAGTGTAAAAGGCTTACTGTAGTTGGGGGTACCCAACACCGGAGCCGAACACAAAGCATTACGTAATTCAGAAAACCTTTTCTGGCATTCGTCAGACCAAGGAAGAGGATTCTGAGTATCCTTAAGAGTAAGTGCTAACAAAGGTTTCGCAAGTAGAGAAAAGTTCGGAATCCATTGCCTACAGTACGAGGTAATACCCAAGAAAGCACGCACTTCTCTCTGTGTCGTTGGCACATTTATTTTCGCAAATGCTTGAATTCGTTCTGGGGTCAACCTTCTTCCCTCCTTTGACAAGAGATGACCTAAGTAGGTCACTTCTTGGCAACAATACTGCAACTTCGAAAGAGACACTTTATGATGGAGGTCAGACAAATGCTGCAACAAAGAAAGAGTAGCTTCTTTACAAGTCTCCTCATCATCAGCAGCAACTAACAAATCATCTACATACTGAATAGGAGCAGCACCATCAGGTAAGACAATCGCATCAAGCTGTGTTTTCAAAGCTTGACTATAGATGGACGGACTTTCACAATAACCTTTAGGAGCGCGCTTAAACCGAAAGCTTCGGCCTCCTAAAGAGAAGCCAAAAATATCTCTACTCTCCTCGGCCATCGGGATACTGAAGAAAGCATTCTTCTGATCTATCACCGAAAACCAGGTAGCTGAGGCAGGATTCATAGTCAGCAAAGCAGTAATATCTGGAAGAACCGGAAGCAGTGGCACAACAATTTTGTTTACTTCTCGAAGATCGATCACAAACTAATACACAGCCAGTTGAGAAGAATCCGTACGCTTCAGATCAGACAAAACCGGACTATTGCACACATTACCTCTCGTCTCTTCTATCACACCTTTCTCAATCAGATCATAGATGATCGCTAAAAGTGCTCTTTCACCGTCACTAGAAATCCTGTATTGGGAAATACGTGGCAATCTAGCATTTGCTTTCAGTGTCACAACGTATGGTGGAATCTCCAAAAGACCCACTTGATTAGGACCAGTAGCCCAAAGAGTATCAGGGAGAGAACACAATTCCAATGGAAGCCGATCTTTAGACAAATACATCGGAGAGACCACTCTCTTACCCAATGTAAGCTGTACTCCCGACAGAGAACAATGCAATGTTGCATACAAACTCTTCAACAAATCCAATCCCAACAAATTCTCGCCACAACCTGTCGTCAAAATGAGGGGTGCTTCTAATTCACAAGGTCCAACAGATAGAGACAAAGGACAGAAACTGGATTACGAACCGGGGCGCCAGAAAAACCTACCGAAACATTCGTCAAGCCAGACAAAGGTGCGCCAGGGAGTTTAGAGTGCATGATAGAACTCTTCGCCGCACCAGTATCCAACAGAAAAGGCTCTGACACACCTGATGTAATCACTTCAACATAAGGTCCACTCTGATCTACTGGAACTGACACTACTCCCTCTCTTTGTCTATGGCTGTCCTAGCAATCGTTACCGTCAGCATTCTCACTCTCAACATAGTAATCATCAGCATAATATTGAGCCGACTGACCAGACGCAACATTCTGTTGATCAAAACAATTCATCGTATTCTGTGGAGGAATGGATGGTGCTTTAGGAGCTTGCTGAACACCTCGACCTCTCACACCAGAAGCACCATTCGTACGCTGCAACAGAACCGGACAACTACTCTTGAAGGGCCCTTCTTCTTTACAATACGCACACTGATTAGGGCCTACAGGAACACGCTGCTGAAAAGACTCAGACCTTTGTGATCCTCTCTGAAATTGCTGAGGTTGCTGAAACTCACGCTGATTATAACGAGGCGGAAACGCCTGTTGCAAAAGAACCTTCGTCTTTAAATCTTTAGTCTTTTTCTCTGCTTTCTCTTTCTCATCCTTATCTCTATTCTCGTAATATTGTGCAGTAGCCAATATCTGGGCCGACGAAGAAACAGCCCATGAACTCTCTGAATCCTTCAACTTGTTACGCAACTCGGGAAGCAACTTATGAACAAACTTATCCACGAACAACCTTTGGCCACCTTCCGTACTCATATCTTGGCCACTGTGATCTATAAACGTCTCTTCAAACCTAGTGAAGAAATCAGACACAGTTTCATCTTTCTTCTGCTTGCATGCAGACAACTTATCCCAATGTACTCGCATAGCAGGCATTAAAGTCTTCATATAATTAATATTCCTACCGGGGAGGTCCGCAACTAAAGCCTCAGGTTTAGCTCCTCCACCTTGAAGACCATCCGCAACAGTAATATTAGCCCATGTGTCACCTAACTCTTGCGCATGATCCACATGACGAATCTTTCCCCACAAAGGTTGAGGAACCACATTACCAAACAACATGTCTATATCAGCTACATTCATGATGCATGCGTCAGCTGTTTGTGACAATTCCTTGTAGTACCCTGCAGGATTCTGGAAACTGGCTACGTAACTGCTTACGCACCGAAACAGGGGTCACATTCAATGACCCAAAGAAAGGAGACAAAAGATCAGTAACAGTATCAGTCATTCTCTGCCCAACAGAAGGAGAAGTTGTCAGAAGGACAGGAGACAAAGCAGACTGAGATGAAACAAACGTAGGAGTAGTGACAAAAGAAGTAGCAAGTACAGGAGAAAAACTCATAGGAATTTGAGGCGGAACTGATAGCAAAGTCGGCTGCCCTAGAGAATGCTGCGCCAGAGGAGAAGGAACCCGCTGAAGAGAAGCTGGCGGCTGAGCAACAACAGGAGGCTGAACAGCTGGATGTTGTGGAGGTGCCGTAGCACTCTGCACATAAGGGGGTGGTGAACTCAACAAATGTGACATCAAAGGATCCTTTTCAGGGTTCTTCGTTGCACCTTGTAGAAGAGGTGACAAAGCTGGATAGCATTTATTGATGGCCATTTTATTTTGCCTGTGCAACTCTTCACTCACTTCATTATCTTTAAACTGCCTAGCTGCTTGCATTATCGATATACCCTTCTCTCTTTTGTCTTTTTTCGCTTGTTTAATTGCTTTCTGTTTGGCTTCCTTACGCCAGAGGTGGAAAGAGTCAAACATTGCTGGCCGGGCTTTCTTCTTAAATAGTTTAACTTCCAAATTATCTAAAATCTCGGTGTCATAGCTTCCATGTTGGAGCCATTTTAAGACACCTTCTTTCCTAGTGTATCGGACCCACAATTCACTATACGTAATGTGGCCAACGCCATGTTTAGAATAGAGCTCATAAGTCGGAGTTCCAACCGGAGGTATCGGACAAGAGTCCTCCATCGGGAATCCCTGTTACAACTACAACAAAATATCTTTCCAAGTTTGCTAAAACTAGGCATCTTCGCTCACTAATCTAGCTTCAAACTTCAAGGGATTACCAAAAACGATAGTCTCTCAAATATACGAGTCCCTCGGCTTTGGCACTTGCAAGTACCAAATCAAAACTAAGGAACCAAGACCAAGGACTGGGAGCGACCCACTTATACTTAACTGAAGTATTGATCACGTCACCCAGAAGACCCGTCTATCGTCTCGCTGTACAAATCGTCATGAAGGGTCCAAGACAGGGCGACAGTCAGGGCAGCAGTCCTTCGTAGCCGTCGGAAAGCGGGAAGCCTCGCAGCAAAAACCTTCAGTCCACATTCGACATGCAGGGGTCGATGGAGTGGGGGCCCTCTTCCAGAATTTCCTCACGAAGCTCCTAACGATCTTCAGGCTAGGACCGGTACCACTGAAGTCGCCCCACGTTGGGCGCCAACTGAAGAACTGGGTTTTAGAACCCAGCTGCACCAGGGGCACGCCCAAAGTCTTCGGGTTCACCTGTCTTAGAATACAGAGACACAGGATACTTCTCGGTGACGTCAAAGATCAAATTTATTGGCTGCAACCAGGAACAGAAGTCTAAGCATGGGCAAATTTTGCGAATCTGGCGTTCGCGAATTTTGCGAATTTGCGAACTCGCAATCCGCAAAATCCGCGAATTCTCGCGAATTTGCAGATTTTTTTTTTGTGTTTGCAAGGATTTCTGCCAGTTCGCAAGGATTTCTGCCAGTTAGCGAGGGTTTTGTACCAGTTTGCAATTGCGAACTTACATGTCGGCTCGCAACGGTCGCGATTATGTTGTTTCTACGTCTGGTTCATCATCACAGGTTCCCAGCACCCTCTGTTTCACCCCTGCCACCCTCTGTTTCACCCATGCTACCCTCTGGTACATCAATGCCACCCTCTGGTTCATCATCACTGTAGATTATGGGGGGAAAAAGTAAGCACACCTGCCTGCTTCAACTGACATGAATGGGGTTGATTTATTAATGTGTCACTGTTTTAAAATTCCAGTCTGGCACCTGCTTCCTTATCTGTAATTTGCTTTCTGTTGCAGTGCAATTTTTTTTTCCAGGACCTTTGTGACATACTTGTAGCTATTCTATGAGCCTGCTGTGAGGGTCAGAGCAGGGTCATACAATTGTTGCAACTAGCAACTGAACTCTGGAGGGGCCCTTGTCAGGAAGCACTACAGGGAATGGTTACTAATGATGAGTTTGAACTTTTGAACCTGCTGAATGCTTTCACTTTTGCAAAACTCGTTTTTCTGCAGAACAGCATTACAGCAACTGTAATGCCCCAAACAAGCTTAAATGAGAAAGTTGATTTCTAATCCAAAAGTTATCCAAAGAAAATCAAAAGGCCTCAAATCCAAAAAAGTGCAGGCAAATGTCAACCTGAGGAGTTATTCTGATAAAAATCATCATTTTCAGAAGGTCTATGCTGCTTGCTAGTAGATTTCTTGTGCAGAATTGCAATTTTTGTAATTTCGCGAGTGCAAGATAGTTGCTGCCCGCCGCACCTACATGTTCGCAATTGCGAACTTACACCGCACGCCGCAAAATTGTATCACCAAGAAAAAAAAACCCGCTGCGTGTGAATTTGCGGACTTTCGGTAAATTCGCGAGCGTTCGCGGATTGCGAATTTACCGAAAATCCGCGAGCGGAACGGATTTCCGCCCATGCTTACAGAAGTCTACGAAGTACGACACAAGTAGGTTCGTAAGAGACTGCTCAATCTTCGTAGAGCGAGACATCATCTTTTTTGCTAAAAATCACATTCCGGACAAACACCCACTAGTTACAATTTGTCCAATCATAGGTAACATTGCAAAAGGTATTGCATGACGACAAACCCACTTCTCAGTTGTCCAGCCCACCATCAATTACACGGGGAAGCCCAACATTCTTTCTCGAACAGGCCGGACAAACCCATAATAAAAGACCACAACCCATACCATAAATAGGCCATAAAAGAAGGAACAGAAACAGATGAGAAGTAGGATAAGGGGTGTATGCGTGTGCAATAAACTCAACAATGTCCTGTTCTTTGATCCTTAATCTCGATCAGCTACAGGGCAAGGAACTGGCTTAACAAGGTCAGCTTCAGGCAACGAGGTCAGTTCGCTCAGGTCATTCAGAAGTCAGCTAAAGTGTACGTGTACTAAAGACTCGTTCGGCCGTAGTCATCGGCCTATGTGAGGGCAACCACAAAATGGCTGCCATGCATAAAATGGAACTCAGGGGTTCAGAACAACATCTCTAAATACATAGTGAATCCATCGGTCTAACATGGCGAAATCACTCGTACTTGCCGCACTCACTAGTTACGGTTCGCTACTATCAAATTCGTAACGAAACCATGACCTTTATGAAACGGGTTCAGAATTCACGGAACCTCAGGATGTCTGACGCTTGTGGATGTCTGACACTTGTGGATGTCTGATGCTTGTGGATGCCTGATGCCTGATGCTGGTGGATGTCTGATGTTTGTGGATGTCTAATGTTTGTGGATGTCTGATGCTTGTGGATGTCTGATGCTTGTGGATGTCTGATGCTTGTGGATGTCTGTTGCTAGTTGATGCCTGGTGCTTGTGGATGTCTGATACTTGTGGATGTCTGACGCTTGTGGATGTCTGATGTTTTTGAATGCTTGAAGCTTTTGCATGCCTGACGCTTGTGCATACCTGACGCTTGAGGATGCCTGACGCTTGTGGATGCCTGACGCTTGTGGATGTCTGATGCTTGTGGATGTCTGATGCTTGTGGATGTCTGATGCTTGTGGACGTCTGTTGCTTGTGGATGTTTGATGCTTGTGGATGCTTGATGCTTTTGGATGCCTGACGCTTGTCGGTGTCTGATGCTTGTGGATGTCTGTTGCTTGTGGATGTCTGATGCTTGTCGATGTCTGATGCTTGTGGATGCCTGATGCTTGTGGACGCCTGATGCTTGTGGATGTCGGATGCTCCTGGTTGTCTGATGCTCCTGGTTGTCTGATGTCTGATGCTTGTGGATGCCTGATTCTTGTGGATGTGTGACACTTGTGGATATCTGACACTTGTGGATGTCTGAATTTTGTGAAAGCTTGATGCCTTTGGATGTCTAATGCTTGTGGATGCCTGATGTTTGTGGATGTCTGATGCCTGATGTTTGTGGATGTCTGACGCTTGTGGATGTCTGACGCCTGTGGATGCCTGACGCTTGTGGTTGTCTGATGCCTCACGCTTGAGGATGTCTGACGCTTGTGGATGTCTGATGCTGGTGGATGTCTGATGCTTGTGGATGTCTGATGCTTGTGGATGTCTGTTGCTTGTGGATGCCTGTTGCTTGTTGATGTCTGATGCTTGTGGATGCTTGTGGATGTCTGACACTTGTGGATGTCTGACGCTTGTGGATGTCTGATGCTTGTGGATGTCTGTTACTTGTGGATGCCTGTTGCTTGTTGATGCCTGATGCTTGTGGATGCTTGTGGATGACTGATGTTTGTGGATGTCTGACGCTTGTGGATGTCTGACGCTTGTGGATGTCTGATGCCTGATGCTTGTGGATGTCTGATGTTTGTGGATGTCTGATGCTGGTGGATGTCTGATGCTTGTGGATGTCTGATGCTTGTGTATGTCTGTTGCTTGTGGATGTCTGTTGCTTGTTGATGTTTGATGCTTGTGGATGTCTGATGTTTGTGGATGTCTGATGCTTGTGGATGTCTGTTACTTGTGGATGTATGTTGCTTGTTGATGCCTGATGCTTGTGGGTGCTTGTGGATGTCTGACACTTGTGGATGTCTGACGCTTGTGGATGTCTGATGTTTGTGAATGCTTGAAGCTTGTGCATGCCTTACGCTTGTGCATGCCTTACGCTTGTGCATACCTGACGCTTGTGGATGCCTGATGCTTGTGGATGCCTGTTGCTTGTGGATGCCTATGCTTGTGGATGCCTGATGCCTTTGGATGTCTGATGCTTGTGGATGGCTGACGCTTGTGGATGTCTGATGCCTGATGTTTGTGGATGTCTGACGCTTGTGGTTGCCTGATGCTTGTGGATGGCTGACGCTTGTGGATGGCTGACGCCTGTGGATGGCTGACGCCTGTGGATGGCTGACGCCTGTGGATGGCTGACGCTTGTGGATGCTTGTAGCTTGTGAATGCATGATGCTTGTGCATGCCAGACCCTTTTTGGATGCCTGACGCTTGTGGATGTCTGATGGGTGATGCTTGTGGATGCCTAGTCCTTGGACACTACTATGCTGTGTTCCAGTAGCCCATGTTTAGTGAACTCTGTCATTGGTGGTTATTTACAATATTTATGCAAGGGGGACGGCAGGGGGACAAACATCTGAGGTAATCTCTGCTCTTGACCATCAGCTTGAGGCCCTCCCAACACAGTTGTCTATTATAGTAGGTCGAGATTTCAATACTACTTTTGAACCTTTTGGACAAGAGGATCAATTTCTTGCTGCTGAGGAGGACAGTAAATGGGGCATCCCTCAGCTTGAATTACCAGCCGTAAGAAGATGCTCAGCTGTAGCCATACAGTTCAAGGCCTTATGCTTAGTGAGAGGGCTTAGAGCAGCAAATGGGCGCACCCTGTCTGACCGCCTGGGAGAAAATACATTTGATAATGGCAGGTATTCCAGTCGCATAGATTACTTACTGGTGGATATAAGAGGATGGCACTGTCTGATAGATATGACTGTTAAAAATAGGATGGAAAGTGACCATAATCCACTTTGTATGGAATTTCTAGCACAAAAGGGAACTAGAGAACCGAAACCGGGGCGTGGGAAAGTCACCCTAGATATCGTTGCCTCTAATAACATGCGTCACATTAAATGAGGTAGATTCATTGAGAACCCTGAGAAGTTGGAGGTCCTTAAAAATATGGTCGTTGAAGAAGTGGCTAATTTAAACACTCACATTAGTAAGCAAGACTTTCCCCAAATAATGCTTGAGGCACATACCCACTTTTTCACAAAACTCCAATTGATCTTCAGGAAGATTATAAAACCAGATAAGGGAAACAAAAAACAACCCAAGGTGGGGTCGTATAACACTGCTTGTAAATTAGCCCGTCAAAACCTGAGCACAGAAATAAGATGTAGGAATCCCTTAGGTGTGAGAAAGGCAAGACAGACATAAAGGCAAGCTCAGAAAGTAGCAAAGAAACTGTGGGATGAGGATCAGTGGCGTGATCTGAAATCAACCTGTGAAGCAAAGGACTCAAAACAATTTTGGGCCATTGTTAAGTGGAATAGAGGAGGTGTAGCTGAACCCCCCCAACATAATGTTGCCAAACAACAATGGGTAGAATTTTTCAGACCCCAATACGCTCGTAACCCAGCTGAAGAAGAGTGTCGTCTACCCCCAACTATTTTTTATCAAAGTCAGCTTTTCACAACTAAAGATATCAGTTTAGCGTTAGACTGTGTGACTGGGGAAGAGCTCCAGGCATGGATGGCATCCCAGCTGCCGTGTTTTTAAGTGATAGATTGTCTTGGTGCCAGTACTTTGAGTGTTTAGCTAACTCTGTGGATAGGGGTGCGCCAATCCCATCTTCAAGAAAAGGCGCTGAAATAATTCCGGTTTTTAAAAAGGGTGACAAATCTCTACCCAGTAATTATAGACCTATCAGTCTTATAGACTCAGCCCAAAAACGCATAGGTCGTTTAGTGCAAAATAAATTGCAAATATGGATAGAAGAACACAATATTTTGTCCCCATATCAAGCTGGCTTTTGACCATGTATTAGTTCAATTGACCAGGTCTTTTACTTCATATCACTTTACTGGAGGAATGTGGCCTTAACCAATAGGACACTTTACGCGGTCTTTGTAGACCTGAAATCAACTTTCGATTTAGTTCCGGTTTAGACCGGTTTCTGGCATTTCAGCCTTCTTCAGCCCGGCTTGCTTGAATCCAGTGGCAAAGTGAGCAAGGGACTCACGTCTGAGCATACCCTGCCAACTTATGGTAAACAAAGAAAAACCAAAGGAAATGATGGACGGAGCGTTGACAATACAAGCACTCACCCCCAGTCAACTGATCTGGGTTTAATCCATCACCGTTCTTTAGCCCACTCTGCCACCCCAGTTATGACATGGCCATATGCAAATCAGTCTGACCCTGTGCCTCATGGGAACAGTCCAGCCCGAACTGCCAAGCCATGCCGTCCCTGGACCGGAAACAAGCTTCAAAGGACCGGTTTCTGGCATTCCAGCCGTCTTCAGCCCGGCTTGCTTGAATCCACTGGCAAAGTGAGCAAGGGACTCATGTCTGCAGCCTGTTGATCCACCTGTGCCGGAAGTCCCAGCCCATTGAGCCTAATTGATGGTCCCACTTGCGTGAAATTTCTGCCCCCCTTTGTCCATTTCAGATCTGACCCCACTCCACCCTCTCTTCCCTTGACCTCCCCAAACACACCCTCCTTTTTCATGTGGCGTTTTTGTAATTGACTTGATGAAGAAACACAGCACGAAGATAGAATAGTGTTAGTAGGGATGGACAAGGATCAAGAATAGGGTGCGGTTCGCTGTCTAAGGTACCTATGACAGATTAGACGGGGAACAGGACAAAAAGGACCGTGGTCCGAGAGCAAGAACGACCTCGCCCTGCAACGTGGAATCTGGATCAGAGCTGGACGCCTAGCTCCACCGCCGGTGCTCAACAGCGCCAACAAAAGAAGAAAACAATGGGAGACTACTAGTGATGGCTCACTGTAAAAGACACTGGAAAGAAGAGAACAATGGGAGCCTACCAGTGATGGCTCGCTGTAAAAGACACTTGAAAGAAGAGAACAATGGGAGCCTACCAGTGATGGCTCGCTGTAAAAGACACTGGAAAGAAGAGAACAATGTAAGCCTACCAGTGATGGTTCGCTGTAAAAGACACTGGAAAGAAGAGAACAATGGGAGCCTACCAGTGATGGCTCGCTGTAAAAGACACTGGAAAGAAGAGAACAATGGGAGCCTACCAGTGATGGCTCGCTGTAAAAGACACTGGATAGAAGAGAACAATGGGAGCCTACCAGTGATGGCTCGCTGTAAAAGACACGGGAAAGAAGAGAACAATGGGAGCCTACCAGTGATGGCTCACTGTAAAAGACACTGGAAAGAAGAGAACAATGGGAGCCCACCAGTGATGGCTCACTGTATAAGACACTGGAAAGAAGAGAACAATGGGAGCCTACCAGTGATGGCTCACTGTAAAAGACACTGGAAAGAAGAGAACAATGGGAGCCTACCAGTGATGGCTCGCTGTAAAAGATGGCTCACTGTAAAAGACACTGGAAAGAAGAGAACAATGGGAGCCTACCAGTGATGGCTCGCTGTAAAAGACACTGGAAAGAAGAGAACAATGGGAGCCTACCAGTGATGGCTCGCTGTAAAAGATACTAGAAAGAAGAGAACAATGGGAGCCTACCAGTGATGGCTCGCTGTAAAAGACACGGGAAAGAAGAGAACAATGGGAGCCTACCAGTGATGGCTCGCTGTAAAAGACACTGGAAAGAAGAGAACAATGGGAGCCTACCAGTGATGGCTCTCTGTAAAAGACACTGGAAAGAAGAGAACAATGGGAGCCTACCAGTGATGGCTCACTGTAAAAGACACTGGAAAGAAGAGAACAATGGGAGCCTACCAGTGATGGCTCTCTGTAAAAGACACTGGAAAGAAGAGAACAATGGGAGCCTACCAGTGATGGCTCACTGTAAAAGACACTGGAAAGAAGAGAACAATGAGAGCCTACCAGTGATGGCTCGCTGTCAAAGACACTGGAAAGAAGAGAACAATGGGAGCCTACCAGTGATGGCTCGCTGTAAAAGACACTGGAAAGAAGAGCCTTTGAACATTATCACTCCCTGCCCATCACTTATATTAGGTTGAATTTCTCTTCCAATCACCTCATATAGATTATGCCCCAATTGGACAAGAAAACGATTTTCTTTTTAAACCTTACATCGGTCGCTTTCACTGTGTATAAATAAGTAATGAAGAAATATGGAAGAAAGTGTAAACTGTGTATAATGATAATTGTAGAACACCAGTTGTCCTCATGAACATGCTTATTAGTTTAGATCCTCATGGAGTCTAGACCTCGAATAATGCACTTAATGGTCCTTATCCTATCACAACAAATTGTATGATAACATTTTTGTATTAGAACGAAATGACTGCATCTTCTACGACTTATGCTCATCTCCAGGTCTAAACGTATGGTACGACAAATGTCATTTTGTATGCACTGTCTCCCCGTTTGTTACATTGACTCCATAGGTTATTGACGATACTGTTTGTACTGATAGCAGAATTGTTTTTATCTGCCCATAAAACATATAGGCCACCAAAGACCGCAATAGACAGCCCAACTGCATACTTAGATTTTGTGTATAATAATGTCAACCTGTACATCATCACAACAGATATGAACAGAAATGAACTAACTTAGTATAAAAACTGGGAACTGTGGAAATCGATAAACCTTAAGTATACATAAGCGGCATTCATTTATGTTCGCCACAGTCACTGTTGAGAGCAGAGTGAAGATCGTGAAACATTGTCTGCATCATCTTGCGTAGCAAGGGCCTCTACGTGCACGTAATCAACAACCATCTTAGATATCAAAGCCATTTTCATTCCCTGCTAGTCACCCATGATTCACCCTGACCTCGCAATCATCCACAGCACCCTGAATAAGCCTGAACACACGTACTAGGGTTGTAAAAACCGTGTCAGCCTGACAATGCCCCGGAGTCACTTCCTGCGCCAAACCCACTTGTCCTTTCATCCTCCATGCACAGGCAAGCCCCCTTTTATAACCTCCTTCCCTGCACCTGGCCACTCAGTCGGGTCCCAGGCACAAACCGAGCCCTGTGGACATTATTTATTGCCTACACACGGCAGGGCTTGTTTCACCAACAAAGGGGCCTGAATAAATCAATAACCCAAAACCCTTAGATATGACCGATCCCACATGTTTTTAGATCCTGTCGGAATGTCCAGCTGCGAGATAGCGATCATGTGTTACATCTAGGTGGGGGACGATTGCTGCTGGGTTTATGTGGGAACTAGCTTAAGGCTGAGATTCCAAGGATGTTTGACCATGCAATAAACTGACGAAAGAAATGTATAAATGGCCATGCCACAAAGATGCAGTTAGAGCACCTCCTGATGATAGCCCCGGTGTCTGATGTGATGTGTTCTTCTCCTGGAGTAATAAAACTGTTCTTCGCTTTTCCACTTCCAGCGCCTGCCTCGCTATTTTGATAGCTAATATTAAGGTAAATTAGAGGTGGTTTGCACCAAGCGGCATCGAAAGTCTTGGGAGTCACAGCTGCTTTTTACACAACCACTCACACACACAGTCACACACCCATACAAACACTCTGCCACTAAGCCCCCCTCCCGGGCCGATTTTGGCCCTGGGTACCCCATCCTCCAGGGCCCAGCCTTAACTGAATGGGGATGGAGGCCACGTGGCCCCCTGCCCAGGTCAATTTTGGCATTCCCATCCAACCGAGCCCAGGCATAAATATATACATTTTTAATGGGGGCGGGGGTCTTCATGGCCCACCTCCCTGGGCCAATTTAGGCCCTGGGGACCCCATTCCCCAGCCATAAACAAATGGGGAAGGTGGGCTGCAGGACCCTTTCCCCGGACCAATTATTGGCACGAGCTCCCCATCCCCCTGGGCCTGGCCATTTCACCTGGGAGCCCTGGGCACACAGTGTGCCTAATGGGGATTGCGAGGGGTAACTCAAGGCCTCCGCGTTCCAGGCTGGCTCGTGGATTACTGCTGTATGAACAAGACCTGGAGCCCCCACTTTTTTTTGCCATATTTGCTATAAATTCGCAACACATTTAAAAAAAATGCTTTTTTACCCTGCAGGGTCCCTCTGGGACCCCAAGATCAAGGCTTGGAGGTCAGGGTATCCCTACCCAGTCCCCTTTTCTTTTCTTTTTTTAAATTTTTTGGGGGGGGACTCGGCAGAAGCAGAGTCCCAAGATGGCTGTTAACACTTCCTGGTTGAAGTGTTGGCAGCCCCAATCAGTTATGCCGTTCTCTGCACAAGCTCGTTAATATTCGTGAATTAGCCAGCAATCGGAGATATCTAAATTTGGTTTCCTTAAATTTCTCAACAACAACTGAATGGATTTACACCAAATAATAGCAGTTCGGGCTGCAGCTCTGTCTAAAGAGTTCAGGGGAATTAGCATGGAAAAGGCACCTTTGTTGACCCCCTTATTTCTCAGCCCCTACTTGACCGATCTCCCTGTAACTTTCCATGCACAACAAGACTCACCGTGACCCTTCGTTGGAAAGTCTTGTGAAGATTCGTCAAACAGCGCCAAAGTTACAGGCAACACTTATCTTATGGAAAATATATATATACATATGGCGGACAAGCTGGGCGTTTGAATGCACGAATAAAAGCACCAAATATCTGGCACCAGAATGGGTTTTTGCTCATCGTCATTTTCTCAACCGGAGAAGGGTTGCAAACGTGTTGGCATGTGGCGAGAAATTGTTTCATATATATATATATCGAAGTCCACATTCCTGCAGTACACGGATCCAAACGAACACCAGCACAAACAGGTACAGACCACAGCGAAGGATGAAAAAATGTGCTTTATTCCAAAATGGGCAGCATCATGACGCGTTTCGTCCGGGGAACCCGGACTTGATCACATCAATAAAAGCACCAAATATCTGGCACCAGAACAGGTTTTTGCTCATCGTCATTTTCTCAACCGGAGAAGGGTTGCAAACGTGTTGGCGTGTGGCGAGAAATTGTTTCATTTATATATATATGTATGTGTATATATATATATATATATATACATATATATATATATATATATATATATATATCCAGTCTTGCCAAACTCATCCGATACGAAGAAGGCGCTGACACCATGAATCTCAATCCAAACTCGATTTATTTACTCACTGTCTGCTTAGACGCGTTTCGGCGTTGCCGCCTTGTTCACTACATCTGCATTCAAAATGAGCTCATACATATATACTGTGGAGATATGGGCGTGTCTAACAATTAACACACAGGTTCAGACCAGGTATTACCATGGTTACATAATGGTAAATCTGGGATGTTGCACAGAGTCTTTTCTCCATCCTTATTAACGAGTATTCATTGCAGAAATGTTTTTTACAAAACAGAATTAAAAGTGCGTAAATCACCTAAACAAGTGTTCAAAATTATAGTAATAACAACCTTTTCATCAAATAGCATGTTACAATTCACTGCTGTTGAAAAGGTAAATTAAAAAACATTTGCTGCCATTTCTGTGTTTAAATAATAAGTTAACACTTTTTGCCGCTTTTTTGCCCTGAGTGCCTGCCATGGATGTGCCCTTTATAAGGTCCTAACTTGGTAGACCAACTGGTTTGCCTGTGCATCCCAGTCTCCCATGTGTCACGCTGGTGTGTGTACCATGTCAGCGTGTTTGTGTGGGGGCGGGCTGGTTCGCCTTCTATGATCCCCGTTGTTGCTGCTTGGGACCTGAGAATCTCCCCGGGTAAGTACTGCTGCACGTTAAACCATTGGAGTCTTTCCTACGGCTACAATGTTGCAAAAGCTATCATCGCCGCCGGCTCTGAGGGCAGCTTTGAAGTTTAGACGGATTGAAACAATGCCTCGCGCTGAACCGGGTTCAGGAATATTGCGCACGTGTTTCATGCCTGGTGTCATGGTCGGCTAACAAAGTAAATATTCGTGTATTTTTGCCGCCGTTACTGTTGCAACATAGTATCTGAATCCCCGACATAGACCCTCGCGCATGTACTCGCTTAAAAGTTTATTTTCTGAAATACTGCCCTAGTGGGCTTAGCGGCTTGCTTATTTGTATTTGTGTAAAATCATATTGTAAAATCACATCAACCTACAAGGGCATAGGCATAAGCATGGTCATACTCTAAGTAGAGCTGGTAATTGCAGGATAACCAGGGCAAAGTGTTTTCTAAATGTGCACTAAAGTGTACAATTAAAATAAATAAAAGGAAAAAACTATAAATTGTGCCGTGTGTTCAGACCTATAACTGTGTCTGAAAGGTGCTCTAATGTGCCCATAAGTAACCCGTGAAAGGTGTGGTAGTTGAACTGCAGATGTTCATCGAATGGTACTAGGGGGAAAGGAAGCGCTAAGGGTGTATTCTGATTTCCTTATTATAGGTGGACACTTAAGGCTTCGTCCGCATTCAGGCCGAATGGGATCTTTGAGTTCAGGAGTATGATATACCTGGACTCCAGGCGGCGCAGTGCCAAAGGGCGATTGCCACCCCTGACATTTTTGGGAATGCTATCAATTACAAAATATTGAATGTTTTTAGCATTGCCATTGTGGGTTTCATGAATGTGTCTCGCTACGGGGTACGTAGGATCATTGTTGGAAATTGCACGCAAATGTTGCAAGATCCGTACGTGGGCTGGATGAATGGTGGAGCCCACATATCTTTTACCGCATGAACATGCTAGCACATACACTGCGAAGTCAGTCTTGCACGTGAATGCATCCCTCAAAAAGTAAGGTTTAATCCTGAAGGGGACTTGCACTTTTGTAGTGTTCACACCATAGGTGCAGGCTTTGCATTTTGAACACTTTTTAAAGCCCCTCTGGGAATCTAACCAGTTTTTGGTCTTTCTAAGGGTAGGCGCATTGCAGACCAACTCTTCTCTCATGGATTTTGCCTTTTTAAATGTGATTAAGGGACTAGTGCCCACCAATTCACCTATGCTTGGGTCTCCCCGGACTAAGGGCCAATGCCTTCTCAGGATCTTTCGTAGGTTACTATGGTATCTATTGTAACCCGTTATTAATCTAGGAGGGTCCTTACTATTGGAAGCTGTTGTGTTTTTATTGGTGGTCTTAGGGAAGATGAGATCTTTCCTATTCTTTCCTTTACATTTGTCATCAGCTCTCTTGCAACTGCTGCTGGTATACCCTCTATCCCTGAGTCTTTCAAACAACTCTTGTTTGGCATTGGAGAGCCCTTCTTCCGTGCTACAATTACGTGTCATTCTAAGGCACTCAGCATAGGGAATAGATTGTTTCAGTGGTGTAGGATGGAAACTGTGTGAGTGCAGAAGGGCATTCCCTGCGGTAGGCTTTCTGTATGTGCGTGTCTGTATTTTGTTATCCTGTACAAATAGTTCTAAATCAAGGAATTGGATAATGGCATCATTGGTGTTACATGTAAACTTTAGGTTCAGAACATTTTCATTCAGAGCCAACACAAATCTTTCTGCTTCTTCGACACTGCCCTGCCATAAGATAAAAATATCGTCAATGAACCTTTTGTACATCACCACATTGTCTTTCATGATATCTTTATGTTGTACTCTCAGAACCTGCTCCTCCCACCAGCCCATATGCAGATTCGCATAGCTGGGGGAGAAGCAAGTACCCATGGCTAAGCCCTGGAGCTGTTTATAATGGAGTCTGTCAAAGATAAATACATTATTTGTCAAACACCACTCAGCCATTTCTAGTAACATTTGTGTGTGGTGGTATAGTTCAATGGGTCTGTTACCAATATATATATATATATTTATATATGTATATATGCAAAGGAGAGAGGTTGCCCCCAGACGAAGTGCGCTCGCAGCAGATTTATTTCTAAAAAGAAAAACTTTAGTGAATCACATGTACATGAGAAGTGTGGCTCAATGATTAGAGCGGCAGACCCTGATGCAGAGGTCTTACCCGGGACCAGGGTTCAATTTTCTGCCTCGGCGGGTCTTGGGCTCATAAATTCCACAGACCTGATAATTCTCGCCTCGGTGCCTAATCCAATCATGGAGTCCCACTCTGCAACTCTGGGCAATAGCTTGCTTAATCTCCATAACGGTCCCCACAACGCTAAGGATGCCTGGCCTCCACCTTGGGGGTGCCCAGGAGTGGACGCCTCACAGGGAAAACCAGGATGGGTTCCACAGCGGTATTTGTACAAGCGCCTTGAGACCCTTGTGGGTGAGTAGTGCGCTATACCAGTATCAATTTACATTTAAATTTACATGTACCCAGTAGTCCAGTGCAGACGCGTTTCGGGCCTCGAGCTCTTTGTCAGAGGCATCCTGCATGAAAACTGCAACATTACCACAGGATATATCCCCTCTTTTATGTCAATCATATCATATGTATATATATAGTCACTCAATGATCGATATGTAACAATGCGGGCTTGTTAGTGAGGCCAGTGGCGATGAGGAAGGCTGAAGATGGTCCGAATGGGACATCCCCTAGACTTCTAGATCGAAGTAAATTGATCTAGAGTTCCTTATGTACCGGCATGTGTCCAAATTCATGCTTAAAATGAGACCAGCCTCCTCGTTACATATTTCTCAAGCTGGAATCATCAAGATGTGTTGAAAATCAAAAGTGGTACTCTTATCCATAATGTATTGATACATTTTTATTTTACTTTTGTAGAAAAAGAATACAAAAAGACATTCGCACTTTTGACTGTAAATCTGTCTTCCAGCTGTATGTTTAGCTCAATAAATAAACATCAATAAAATAAAATTTACATATAGTCAGGCAGCTGAGATTCCAAGAGGATGCAGGCGTGTGTTTTCTAATGAAAGTGCAGTGCAGTGCAAAAAGGAATTCACATTATCAATTTCTGAAACCGCAATTGTTTGTTTTACGGTAACAGTTGCAGCACCTTTTGGCCTACCATCCGAACATTATTGTAGACAATATTGAGGCTCACTGCAAGATGTTAAAAAAGAGGAAATACATATTTGAACCTATAGGGCTCCATCTGAGATCAGGAATGAACCTGCACCATGCAGCAGCATGTTACTGGCAGTTATGAACTACATGAAGAGAGGAAGGTGTCTCCTGATGATGCTCTGCAGAGGTGTCAGAAGGTCTTGGAGAAAAAGTTGGGTGCATGATCTGTAAAGTGCTGGAATTCATCTGTCCCTGCAACAAGCACGGTGGCGGGGAAGGATCGGGGGCGCTCCGGGTCCTGGAATCAGAGAGGAGAGAAGTGCATTAAAATTAGGGCATTCAGACG
The DNA here is from genome assembly GCF_964263255.1 of Lissotriton vulgaris. Taxonomy (NCBI): domain Eukaryota; kingdom Metazoa; phylum Chordata; class Amphibia; order Caudata; family Salamandridae; genus Lissotriton; species Lissotriton vulgaris. Next base: position 1,016,996,282 of record NC_141698.1, read on the forward strand.
TGGGAGAATACAAGACCTTATCATGAAGGACCTACACTGGTGTCATGTAGAAAAGGAGAAAAGGGCATGATCAACCGAATTTCTAAAGAGTGTACTCTACATCAATAACTAACTATAAACCTTCCCTCTCTTTCAAAACAGCCTAAGAACCATCGCTAGCTAAATCCCCAAACTATCTAGCATTCAAACCTGCCTCTCTTATAGAACAACCTAACTACCCAAACTATCTAAATCCCCAAACTATTGAACCTTCAAACCTGCCTCTCTTATATAACTAACGACCATAACTATCTAAATCCCCAAACTATTGAACCTTCAAACCTGCCTCTCTTATATAACTAACAACCAAAGCGATCTAAATCCCCAAACTATTGAACCTTCAAACCTGCCTCTCTTATATAACTACCAACCATAACTATCAAACTCCCCAAACTATTGAACCTTCAAACCTGCCTCTCTTATAGAACAACCTAGCTACCCAAACTAACTAAATCCCCAAACTATTGAACCTTCAAACCTGCCTCTCTTATATAACTAACAACCAAAGCGATCTAAATCCCCAAACTATTGAACCTTCAAACTTGCCTCTCTTATATAACTAACAACCAAAACTATCTAAATCCCCAAACTATTGAACCTTCAAACCTGCCTCTCTTATATAACTAACAACCATAACTATCTAAATCCCCAAACTATTGAACCTTCAAACCTGCCTCTCTTATATAACTAACAACCAAAGCGATCTAAATCCCCAAACTAATGAACCTTCAAACCTGCCTCTCTTATATAACTAACAACCAAAACTATCTAAAACCCCAAACACACACAGTTACGAGTAGAAATGCACGCACACAAAAACACGTGCGTGGATGCACACACACAAACACATACAGTCCACACTGTCACTCTTGTCGTCTAATAATCCCACTGACACACATTCATACTCAGACAGTATGAAGGAGAGGATTGTACTCACCTCCACGGGGTAGGCTGTGGTGGGGACGTAGCGAATAACGAAGCCACATCTGCGTCTGTGGGACGTGTTGGGTTCACTGGCGTGGACTGTCAGTCCGTCGTGGATCTGACGAGAGAAATGTAGGATATGAGCCGTGCTTATCTGCCAAAAATGTAAGTGCCAGGGCCCAATGTGTTACTCACTGGTCTACTGCAGCTGGCACTGCCCGCGTCACTTTTTTACCTTTAAGTTTTGTCATTTTTTTAAAGCTATATTAAATCATTTAGTTCTCTACTAATGAACTTTAGTTAAAAATACACACACACTGCCACCATATGGTGGTTTCTCAGACATATGTGCCTTTGTTTACAGAAAAGCACTGGAAAACACAGGCACAAATTAAGCACTGGATATAGGACAGAGAAAAGACAGGCAGCGCCCTGAGGTGCACCTCAAGGGGAAACTGAGTACATAGTCCTGAGGCACCCCAAGGAAAGCTGTGGGTGCACAGCGCTGGTGCACTCCAGGGGGAGCTGTGAGTACACAGTGCTGGTGCACCTCTTGGGGAACTGTGAGTGCACAGTGCTGGTGCACCCCAGGGGGAGCTGTGAGTACACAGTGCTGGTGCATGCCCAGGGGGAACTGTGAGTTCACAGCGCTGGTGCACCCCAGGGGGAGCTGTGAGTACACAGTGCTGGTGCATGCCCCGGGGAGCTGTGAGTACACAGTGCTGGTGCACCTCGGGGGAGCTGTGAGTACACAGTGCGGGTGCACCCCGGGGAGCTGTGAGTACACAGTGCTGGTGCACCCCAGGGGGAGCTGTGAGAACACAGTGCTGGTGCACCCCAGGGGGAGCTGTGAGTACACAGTGCAGGTGCATGCCCAGGGGGAGCTGTGAGTACACAGTGTGGGCGCTTCTCTATGGTAAGCTGCGAGTACACAGTGTGAGTGCACCTGGGGGAGCTGTGAGGACAGAGTACACAGAGTTGACGCACCCTCATAGAAAGCTGTGAGTACACAGGTTGGTGCACCGTCATGGGAAGCTGTGAGTCCACACTGCTGGCGCACCCTCAAAGAAAGCTGTAGGTACAGGGAGGTACAGTACATGGGCACCCTTAAGGTGGGGTAGTGAGTACACAGTACATGGGCACCCTTAAGGTGGGGTAGTGAGTACACAGTACATGGGCACCCTTAAGGGAGGGGGGTAGTGAGTACACAGTTCTGGGGACCTTTAAGGGGGGGTAGTGAGTACACAGTTCTGGGGACCTTTAAGGGGGGGTAGTGAGTACACAGTTCTGGGGCACCTTTAAGGGGGGCTGTGAGTACACAGTTCTGGGGCACCTTTAAGGGGGTTTGTGAGTACACAGTAATGGAGACAAAAGGCTCATTATGGGAAGGGCGGTGCCATAAATTGATGGATGTCTTGGCCCCGCCCACTTCCCGGCTGCCTCATTTATAAGTGGGGGAATCACTGGTCTGCCTGACAACCCCAATGCACCGGGCTCCAGTATCATGGCTTTTCATGTTACTTCGTAACGTTGCAGTAACCCCTTGCTTGTTTGCCTGTGGGAATAACCACAACTGTGAGACATGAGTACAGGAAACGACAGAGCTCTGTGAACTCACCGACATCTGCCCAGCCTGAAGAGGACACTCCACCGCCTTCTCTGCATCCACCAGGTGCCGCGGAATCTCCTGATTGGTGGACAGCATGTTTCCGGGGGTCATTGCTGTGCAGTGCTCCAGGACACCTTGTTTGTGACTTCCTGCAGAAGAAAAGAGGGTTGGAGTAAGGGGGGCACTGATTCCTGGCCTGGGTACTCATGCAGTCCCCGCCTCTGTCTAAAATGAGGTGTCAGCACGGGCCACACCCACAATAATTATACACACATTTACCTTTAATTATCATGCGTGGTAAAGGCATCTGCGTGGTAAAGGAAGCGTGGTAAAGGCATGCGTGGAAAAGACTATGTGGTAAAGGCATCTGGGTTGTAAAGGAAGCGTGGTAAAGGATGTGTGGAAAAGACTGCGTGGTAAAGGCATCTGCATGGTAAAGGCATGCATGGAAAAGACTGCGTGGTAAAGGCATTTGCGTGGTAAAGGAAGCGTGGTAAACGCATGCATGGAAAAGACTGCATGGTAAAGGCATTTGCGTGGAAAAGGAAGCGTGGTAAAGGCATGCATGGAAAAGACGCGTGGTAAAGCATGTTTTTCATCTAACAGAGGACTGCGGCTTTTAAATAAAGAGAGAGCCATCTCTGAACACTAGAACCCCCGCGAGGACCCTGGGGATCTTTCATCGAGGCCTCCCCAGCCCACAGGAGTCTAGCCTCTGACACTAATCTGGGTGAAGATTGTAGGCTCCTACTAGAGCCCTGTCTGGCCAACCCTGTCCAATATCACTCTTTCAAGGCAGTGGTGCCCGTGTTTACAGGCAAAGACATCTCTGCCTGTAGAACCATAAGCAGCGTCCCTCTGTTAGGACCTCGTGTCCCCCCGCTCCAGCTGTACAGTAAAGCACGGGTCAGGGTTTGATTGGCTTTGAAAAAAGTTGGCCCGGGCAACCTGAAAAAAGAGCCCCTATTTGCGGATTGCGGGGAAGATTTACAAGGACTGGCGCATCCTTGCAGATTAGCAGTGATGCGCCAGTAACAATGCGATTCGCAATTCTCCTTGCGCCACCACGGATGCGTCGCATTTACAATGCAGCACACCGTGGCGCAGGGATAGACAGATGCGTGTCGCATCTGATGGTGTAAGGTCGGTGCATGGCTGGAGTCATGTCGCAGGCGCAACGCTACTCCAGCAATGTTCAGGGACCGCCCATACCTAACGTGCTGCCCCACTCCTTACGCCTGGTTGAAGCAGGCGTAAGGTTTCGTCGCAGCAGCCTCGGAAAAATGACTCTGTGAAATCTTGTAGATTTCACACCGTCACTTTTATGAGGTTTCTTCCGACGGAACGCCCACCCTGCATACCTTAAACCTGATGCAGTTTTAATGTGGTGCAGGGCTTCACAACATGACGCATCTCCCTAGATGCGTCAGGTTGTGAATAAGTCGCAACGTGGTGCATGGTTTACGCCGCCGCTGAGTCACAGAAGTGACGCAACAACGGCATAAATGTGATGCAATTGACTTGTAACTCCGCACCCGTCTTTTTTTAAAACATTGCTTCAGTGTTTTAAGTGTTATAAAAAGAAGTTGGGGGATTTCTATAAGAGAGGTGTGTTTTATCTTAACTTTACTAAGATTTAAAAAATGCGATGATTGTTGCTAGGACTCTGTGTTGTTGGAATAGTTTACACTGGTGAACCACCCCTGAATATAAGTGAGGCCACTTCTGCTCAGCCCCCCTGCCCCAGCTCAATCTGCATACATTAATGGGCGGGGCCAGCCGGAGACTGGGAATGATACCTCCGCCCCCTTGGTAAAAGGGGGGTAACGGAGGTCCATCTGCCTCCGCAAAGGCTGCTCAGGCCCCCACTGGGTGGAGCAGCATAGTCATCCCATATCGGCCACCACGCTGCCCAAAAAAGCGGCCCACAGCTGCAACTCAGATACCAGCCCATCGCCCATTGCCGAGAGCCCCCTTACCAGTCCGACCCTGGCATGGATCCCTCTGATCACACTGGGGCGCTCGTACATAGCAGCATGAACTTGCTCCATCCTGAGATATAGTTGTGACCCACATGGTGCTGAGGGCGCCAGGACCTGTGTGGAGCCCGCGTTCTATCTCCAGACTTTCTGTACAAAGACAACATCCCTGTGTCAGGACAGCAGTGGACTCCGATAGAGAAGTAGACATTTTGTCAACACCACTGAGTCAAGGCCCAAGGGCTTCAACAATATTAGCCTGCTGCACCCCTGCTTGTCTGGACTCTGACTCATTGTGAATGAATGCACCGTCTTCCATTCTGTGTAACTCTCTCCCACATCCCTATGTCGCGACATTGAGGCTCCTTGGTTAACTGATGGCCTCCCCTGCTGTATAGTCCTGTCCCAGATCCCTATGTCACGACATTGGGGCTCAAGGTAAAGAGATGACCTTTTTATTTCCCATGCTGTGGAGCCCTGTCCTAGCTTCCTATGTGATTACATTGGGGCTCACAGTAGAGTATTAGCCCATCCCCCATTCTCAGCCAATCAGTGTTACAGCTCCAGGCTGTTGTGATGCATGCATTGACTATGGGAGTTTATCCATACCTGGAATAACCTGTAGGACACCATTCTCTGCGTCTACGTCATCCAGGGCAAGCCACACTGAGGCCACCGGGCCCCCCTCGAAGCCCCAATACCTGGAAGTAAAAGTAGGAGGACACTGTCAGCCAAATATCGGCAGACCCCGGGGTAAGAGGATGGCACATGAGGGCACAGGATGGCACATGACAGGATGGCACATGAGGGCATAGAATGGCACATGAGGGCACAGGATGGCACATGAGGTCACATCATAGCACATGAGGGCTCAGGATGACACATGAGGGCACAGGATGGCACATAAATGTATAGGATGGCACGGGATGGCACATGATGATACAGAATAACCTATGAGAGCACAGTATGGCACATGAGGGCAGAGGATAGCACATGAGGGTACGGGATGGTACATGAGGGCACAGGATGGAACATGATGGTACAGGATAATACATGAGAGCACAGTATGGCCCATGAGGGCGCAGGATGGCACACGAGGGCACAGGATGGCTATTGATGACACAGGATGGCACATCAAGGCATGGATGGCACATTTTGACACATGAGGGCACAGGATGGCATATGATGGCACAGAATGGCACAAGAGGACACACAATAGCACATGAGGGCAGAGGGTGACACATGAGGGCACAGGATAGCACATGATGGCATACAACGGGCATAGGATAACACATGGAGGGACAGGATGGCAGATGATGGCACAGGATGGTGCATGACGGCATAATAAGCCACATGATGGCACATGAGGGCACAGGATGACACAGGGTGATGTGTGTCTGGTAGTGCAGCCAGCCTTATGCCGTCATGTACTGCCTAGATGAAAGATGCTGTAATCTATGCTGTGTGTGCACCCTGCACCGCCCTGTGTATTTAACACCACATGGTGCCCACCAGGTAGCCTGATAATCAGACCTAACCAGGCTGAGGGGGCAGGAATGCCATCCTTTGGCCTTACCCTTGAAGTACAATCAGACACATCACCCCTGCTGAGCCCTCCCCTCCCCCACCCTGGAGCCAGCACCCCGCAGTCTGACTTACTTGATGTCCTGGTGCCAGGCCACGTAGGGGGCGCTGTTCCCTCGGTGGGGCACGTCGGAGGCCGGGTATTTACAGATGAACCTGGAGTCCAGCAGGACCACGTGGGGCCCCAGCACAGCTGTGATGGCCTGGAGGGTGTGCGGGTGGGTGGCGAGGCCCAGTACCCAGGGCAGGCGCAGGTGGGCGTTGTGCAGGCTGTACTGGGCGTGCTTCTTCCCTGCAGGGTGAGAAAGCAAAAGACACACAGATGATGGACGAAATGCAAAGCAAATCAAACATTCACCCCCAGTCAAGAGGTCTGGGTTCAATCCATTGTTCTTTTGCTCACCTTGCGACCCCATTTTAGACCCAGCCTGCAGGGGACACAAGGAGGGGGGTTAGTCTCTACACCGAGAGGCCTCTAAACGGAGGAGCTTATATATGGGAATGGTGGCACCGAGCAGCGCAGCTAAAAACATTCCTGCGCCGTCCTGCGCCACTGGAAAAGGGCAGGAACGTGCCGCATTTATCCAATACGGTGCATTGTTTTCCTTTCTCCCTGCGCTGGCACCGTTTCTGCAGCCTAGTGTCAACGCTGGCACCCTTGCACCATGGTGCAGCACTGCCTGTGTTACAGGCAGGATTGTATTAGCGCAGGAAGGGGCTCCTTCCAGCATATAAACAATCCATAGAGGCATTTTACTCTTTCTAGGTGTGCTGCAGAATGCAGCGCACATGGAAAGTTAAAAACAAGTAGAAATAAAGATATTTCTCCTCTTTACAGCCACCATACACAAGACACAAGCAACATAAAGCAGATACAGCCACCATACACAAGATACAACCAACATAAATCATATACAGGCACCAGACACAAGATACAAGCAACATAAAGCAGATACAGCAATCATACTCTTGACACAGCCACCAGACACAAGATACAAGCAACATAAAGCAGATACAGCCACCAGACACAAGATACAAGCAACATAAAGCAGATACAGCCACCATACACAAGATACAACCAACATAAATCATATACAGCCACCATACACAAGATACAACCAACATAAAGCAGATACAGCCACCAGACACAAGATACAAGCAACATAAATCAGATACTGCCACCAGACACAAGATACAAGCAACATAAAGTAGATACAGCCACCAGACACAAGATGCAAGCAACATAAAGCAGAAACAGCCACCATAGACAAGATACAAGCAACATAAAGCAGATACAGCCACCAGACACAAGATACAAGCAACATAAAGCAGATACAGGCACCAGACACAAGATATAAGCAACATAAAGAAGATACAGCCACCATACACAAGATTCAACCAACATAAATTAGATACAGCAATTATACTCTTGATACAGGCACCATACACAAGATGCAACCAACATAATGCAGATACAGCCACCAGACACCAGGTACAAGCAACATAAAGCAGATACAGCCACCAGACACAAGATACAAAAACATAAAGCAGATACAGCAATCATACTCTTGACACAGCCACCAGACACAAGATACAAGCACCATAAAGTAGATACAGCCACCAGACACAAGATACAAGCAACATAAAGCAGATACAGCAATCATACTCTTGACACAGCCACCAGACACAAGATACAAGCAACATAAAGCAGATGCAGCCACCAGACACAAGATACAAGCAACATAAAGCAGATACAGCCACCATACACAAGATACAAGCAACATAAAGCAGATACAGCCACCAGACACAAGATACAAGCAACATAAAGCAGATACAGCAATCATACTCTTGATACAGCCACCAGACACAAGATACAACCAAATAAAGATATTTCTCCTCGTTAGGCCTCACCTTGGGAGCCATAATATTTTAACACATTCCTAGATTTACAAGACCTTGTAAATCTGCGTCAAAAACGATGAGTTGCGACACCCTTAGCAACGCCCATGGAACGCCTTCCGGGCGCAGAGTAACGCAATGCAGCGATTTGCGCTGCGTTGCCTTTCTCCATATTTGTGAAGCCGCTCAGGGCCACGCAGGGTGGCTTTGCGGGGCTTCATAAATTTGGCTTGGGGCTTTGCCTCGTGCATTTACCACTTAGCATGGTGCAAGCATGACGCAAGGCCCTCATAAATAAGCCCCGAGAGATAAGGCTGTCCTCCCTGCACCTACCAAACTCCTGCTCCAGCTCCTCGAAGGCCCTCCTGGCGCCCTCCAGCTCCTCCGGGTCCAGCACTGGCACTGACGTCAGGAAGCCCCGGGCATCATAAAGGGTCTTCATGTGCTGGGGGTCCGCCTCCATGATGAGGGCGAGGACTCGGACCCCGCTTCTTGTACAAGGGATGGGGTCTGCCGCCGGGCTCCTGAGAGCTGAGCCCCAGATGTGGATATGTTCCTCTGGCGCCGGACTCCAGATGTTGTCCTTCCCCTCCAGAGGTGCTGATGCTCCAGGCGTTTTCTTCTGGCTCCCAAGACGCAGGTGCTCCAGATGTGGCCCTGTGGCTCCCCAGGTGCTGGAGATTCTGTACCCTGGTATTCAAGAGCTCCAGATGTGAGTGTTTCCTCCTGCTCCGTGCAGTGCTGGAGCTCCAGGTGTTGCTGGGGGTCACTGCCACTGCTGTCCACCCTCCTCTGCCTTGGCATCTTATGTAGGGCCGCTCAGACCCGCCCCCGCCCCGGGACTGCACTCCCATGACGTCACCACAGCCGGGGGCTGCTTTCGGTTTTTCCCATTAATCCCAGCTCATGACCCCAGGCTGCCTGGCATTGTGTAATCCTGGGTATGTCCGCAGCGGATGGGGGAGGCACTGCAGACGCCAGCTCGGACGTTTCGTGGTGGTCCAAGGGGGCTGCCACAATGGGGTTCACGCGGGAGTCGTACAGTGATACCCCCAAATTATGGGACTTTGAAGTGTGTATGAATAAAGAAACATTCCTTATTTACACTGAAGCCAGTATCGGGGTGTTACCGGTCCGAGGGGCTCCCGAGAGCAAAAGACGGGTCTAGGCCAGACCTGAAAAGAACAGGTCAGTAAAAGCAGCAGTGAAAGGCCGGAAAGTATCTGACCTCACGGGAACTGACGTCAATTCTTCTCCAGATAAGGATGTGAAGTCACAAACGCTTTGCCACAACGACGTCAAAAGAGGTGAAGCCATGACGTTAAAGGGGTATACTGACCCGAGCATAAGTGCAGCGCCCACACCCCAAATACAGACACCAGACACAGACACCACGGCTGACAGGCCAGATACAGACATCACACACACGAGGCAGAGCCTCACACGTGGGATACACGCGTCAAAGGCTAAGTACGTGTATGCACAGAATGGATTCTTCATATGAAGGATGCTGCCTTTATACATGGAATCCAGGCATCACACCGAAAAACAGCCATAATACACCAAGCATATCCGGATACACCATGGTGCAGCCCTCTGACGTATGAAGCAGGCCTCATATGCCATATACAGCCACCAGACACAAGATACAAGCAACATAAAGCAGATACAGCCACCAGACACAAGATACAAGCAACATAAAGCAGATGCAGCCACCAGACACAAGATACAAGCAACATAAAGCAGATACTGCCACCAGACACAAGATACAAGCAACATAAAGCAGATGCAGCCACCAGACACAAGATACAACAACATAAAGCAAATACAGCCACCAGACACAAGATACAAGCAACATAAATCAGATACAGCCACCAGACACAAGATTCAACAACACAAATCAGATACTGCCACCAGACACAAGATACAAGCAACATAAAGCAGATACAGCCACCAGACACAAGATACAAGCAACATAAATCAGATACAGCCACCAGACACAAGATACAAGCAACATAAATCAGATACTGCCACCAGACACAAGATACAAGCAACATAAAGCAAATACAGCCACCAGACACAAGATACAAGCAACATAAATCAGATACAGCCACCAGACACAAGATACAAGCAACATAAATCAGATACTGCCACCAGACACAAGATACAAGCAACATAAAGCAGATACAGCCACCAGACACAAGATACAAGCAACATAAATCAGATACAGCCACCAGACACAAGATACAAGCAACATAAATCAGATACAGCCACCAGACACAAGATACAAGCAACATAAATCAGATACTGCCACCAGACACAAGATACAAGAAACATAAAGCAGATACAGCCACCAGACATAAGATACAACAACATAAATCAGATACAGCCACCAGACACAAGATTCAAGCAACATAAATCAGATACAGCCACCAGACACAAGATACAACAACATAAAGCAGATACAGCCACCATACACAAGATACAAGCAACATAAAGCAGATACAGCCACCAGACACAAGATACAAGCAACATAAATCAGATACAACCACCAGACACAAGATACAGGCAACATAAAGCAGATACAGCCACCAGACACAAGATACAACAACATAAATCAGATACAGCAATTCTGGGGATACATGAAAGTAGGTTGCTAGGAGGTGCAGAGGGAACCTCGTGCACATGAGGTGTGAGACACGTGGAAAGTGTTGTGTGGAGTGACCAGTTATTACATCTAGGCGCCTGACCTTGTTTGTTGCAGTTTGATATAGCGCGAACTCGACACAAGATATTGGAGCCTTTTACATGAGCACCAGATACCTCACCGGAGGACGCATTCATTTTTGGGAGGCACAGTGAGGTTCAGTGATCTGCCCAGAATCACAGGATGCCGAGCCAACGCCGAGACTCGAGCCTTGTTCCCCAGCTCCGTAGTTGGCAACTCTGGCCGTTACGCCTCATCCTTGTCATAAATACACAAACATTCCAAGATCAGGAACACAGCGTCCATCAAGTAACCCTTCAACCGATGGATGAACACAAGACACGCATCTCCCCAGCCAGTGGGGGCTGTAAACTTGACCCCAGTGCCAGTAAGGCCTGGCCCAGGGGAAGGGCAGAGTCGAGGCATCCATTGCTCGAGACAGATGTGCTGTGAACCGCCTGGGGGCACTCGCCACTGTCCGGGTTCAAGGCTGGGTGTTGTTTCCTGCTGTTAATGTCCATTGTGATAGCAACAGAGTGAAACAATTAGCCACCTCTGCCTGCTATTAACAGGGGAGGGGTCCCCCCAGAATAGAGCCCCGGGGTGCACTGGCCACAGTGGCGAGTGGGACTTCCCCGTGGCTGCTGCAGTGTGGGGGGTTTACACCTGCAGGGAAGTGACACTTCCTCTCTGGGGTACAGTGGAAACCCCCCAGGCTGCCTTGGGGCGTATTCCCTCCAAACTTGTTTAAGAAAGGTTCTCACTCCACAACCCAAACCCCCTGCAGAGGGCGCTTCTTGCTTTTTATTGGTTGTAACATGGATCTGGTATAACACGCTATTGATGCCGTGACGTCAGTCCCGAAGAGGCTGATCTGGGTGATCGTTCGAGTCGCTATGAACGGCGACCCCTGCTTTCTTTTTAAGGAAATGTTTCAGATGAAAGGCGTGCAAAATGCTGCTGCTGGGCGGGGGTGTTACTGTTACCACTCTATACCATAAGCCAGTAGCAATCGGAAAGGGACTGCTGTTGCCATGATAAAACAAGCATTGAAAATGCAATAGGGAGAGGATATGGCCTTATGGCTAAAGCTGCCGACGTTGGAGCTGGGGAACTGAGTTTGAGCCTCGGCGGCGGCATCCCGTGATTCTGGGTAAATCATTGAGTCTACCCGTGCCTGCCAAAAACAAGATGGCCGTCTAAAAGTGAAAGCGGGCATAGTGCGCTGCAAAAACAAAACAAGCTGTGGCCAGGGTTTAAGTGGGCCGGGTCTGATTGGTACTGAGCACCGGCAGTTTTTAGGTCTCGCTGAGCCAATGTGATTGTGCATTGCTGGCGAGATTATAGTAAGGGGAAAAGTAAAGTCGACCAAAGACCTTGGAATGCGGTTTATGGCCAGTGCATGTGAGGCATTTAAGCGCGAAGCTGGCATCGACTTGAAAGCAGCAGACTGCTTACGCCGGCGCATGCTCGGCCTCACTTCCTGCTTCCCCTCTTACTTGCGTTATCGCTCACACCCCATATGTTCGTTCCCTCCCACCCTTGATCTATGCGCATGCACGCCATCGCCAGCAACATAACAAACCACCATTTGTCTCTGCCTCGGCATCAGACTTCAAAGGCTGCCGCTCCCCCGCCCCCCACGTGCACATAGCACACCACCATTTGTCTGTGCCTCGGCATCAGACTTCAAAGGCTGCCACTCCCTTATACCACTATTTCAGTATATGGTTCAGTGTCTGTCCCCTCTGCTTTCAGGTCCTCTTCATCTTCGATCCACCCTTGGATCCACCCGGACACTTCTCTCCTAGTCGCCTGCAGCATCTTTCTTCCAGGCTCCATAGGATTCGTTGACGAAACCTGACACACTTTGACACCTATGCACCCGCTTCCTGTGGGTGAGGTAACGCGAGTACTTCGGTGCTCCTGTGGGTATTGACTATCCAACTGTCTAGGTTTTAAGTAACTTTCACCGAGTCCAGTTAGAAGTACCCTAAAATAACTAGTTTTCTTCTTTTACGTTCCCATTCATTCTCTATGGTAACGTGCGTGTGTGTTTAGACACTGCACACGCATCCCGTGGGTCTCCTGCTTCCTAACTCTTGGTAGCTCAGCATAGCCCCAGCGATTCCCTAGGCCTATTCACTTTCCGTGTAGTTGTCCTTATACCACTACTTTAGTATATGGTTTAGCGTGCCCCTAGGGCCCTACTGTATTTTGTGCAACTTATTGTATTTTAATTGAATATCTTGTATTGTGCTTGTGCCTCTGACCTCATAAAGAGTTCAGAGGGTTAGTCTAGTAATAAATAACATATATGTTTTATATATATCCTGTGTGGTGTCCTTTCATTTGGTATTAAAGGGGTTACATATGGTAAAACAGCTGGCTTCACATGCCCTCTTGAGTTTAGCCTAAGACCTAAGACTGCTTTGTCCATGCTACCACTAGGATAGCTGGTCTATAAGGTTGACTTTACAACCATCACCATAAGGGTTGTTTGGACTGGTGCAAGGTGCTCACTAGAATAGTGAACATCATATACCAGGCCAACTTCTCACATACTGTTTATTCATCCCCTTTCTATGCTCATCCTTTCGCTCGCCATTGCCTGTGTATGCTCAACAGGTTGTTGCACTTAAACACCCCGCACCCACCTCGGTGGTCTGTGTTTTCTTTCACTACTGTGTGACTCTTGATTCCTTCTGTCTGCGTGTTCAGCCCTCCACACTCTTCTCCTCCCATCTGTGCCTGGCTCCCCACGGTCACTCCTTTTGCTTTTTCTCTGGACATGCTCTGAGAGTGAGGCTCTGTTTGCTCACTTGATCTTCGGCTGCGCACAGTATGAACTCTGCTATGCGCCACATTTGAAAATATATTGACTTACCTTTTGAGGCTATTAGCAGTAAAAATGCAAAACTTGATTTGTACTGTGTGAAATACATCTCCTACAGTGTAGCAACTCGCAATGTGTCTTGACATCTGCACAACTAAGATTTTCTTTCTAGGTTAGCCAATCAGACTTGTCAGGATACCGAAGTACAGAAACTTGCAGTGTTAGGTGTGTGCACAAACTAGTATGGGTTATGAAGAGTGGAACTCTCATACTTTGTGCTAGCCCAGGATGCTTGTTTCCAGTCCAGGGAAGACATGGCTTGGCAGTTCGCCCTCACTCTATCTATCTATCTCCCACACTCTAGCTATTGCCCTCACTCTATCGGCCTTACTCTATCTATCTATCGGCCTCACTCTATCTATCGGCCTCACTCTATCTATCGCCCTCACTCTATCTATCGCCCTCTAGCTATCTTTCACCCTTACTCTATCTATCTATTGCCCTCACTCTATCTATCGCCCTCACTCTATCTATCTATCGCCCTCACTCTATCTATTGCCCTCACTCAATCTATCTATTGCCCTCACTCTATCTATCTATTGCCCTCATTTTATCTAGGCATCACTATCTGAGGCATCACAGAGCTGCTTGCCTTTAGGAAGGCCCTGAAAACGTGGCTATGTAACCCTGTGATTAGGCCTTAGGAGGATATCTTACTTAGTGCCAGGAAGCCCTTGGGCAGCAGTGCGCTCTCTAAATATCACTAGCATAACATAACATAACATAACATCCATCTATTGCCCTCATTCTAGCGCCCTCTATCTATCGCCCTCACTCTATCTATCGCCCTCACTCTATCTATCGTCCTTATACTATCTATCGCCCTCATTCTATCTATCTATCACCCTCACTCTATCGCCCTCACTCTATCTATCTATCGCCCTCACTCTATCTATCTATCACCCTCACTCTATCTATCGCCCTCACGCTATCTATCCATCTATCGCCCTCACTCTATCTATCTATCCCACTCACTCTATCTATCGCCCTCACTATATCTATCGCCCTCACTCTTTCTATCTATCGCCCTCACTCTATCTATCTATCCCCTCACTCTATCGCCTTCACTCTATCTATCGCCCTCACTCTATCTATCGCCCTCACTCTATCTATCGCCCTCACTCTGTCTATCTATCGCCCTCACTCTTTCTATCTATCGCCCTCACTCTTTCTATCTATCGCCCTCACTCTATCTATATATCACACTCACTCTATAGCATCACTGAGGGGCACCACAACATCAGTATGCGCTTCCACAGCATCACTGAACACGACAGCATCACTCGTCGCAACCACAACATCACTCAGCACCACCACAACATCACTCAGTGCCACCACAGCATCAATCTGTGCAACCATTCAACAACAACTGGTTAAAATATGTTCTCTCAAAGTTTCAATCTTTATTACAAATGTCACAAAAAGATGTAAACATTTCACTTCTGTTCTTGGATTTTCATCACAATAAAATACACTCAACATAATCTTCGCAAAAGTTATTTACAAAAGTTTAAGCTATTGCCATTGTAAATTACAATAACTTTTATTTAAGTATTAAGTGTTAAAAAAAATTAGAAGCCATCGTTATTTGTAATAGCAATACATCTAAGTCACGTAAATAGAACACATTTATTTATTTAGAAAGTTTTATATACAGTGAACAAGACCCTTGCCGGTAACAGAGCGCTTTACAAGGTAAGTGTCTTAGATACACAGGTACAAGTTAAATAACATAAAGCTCAATGCTAGTCAATGATGGTGTAAACACCCTATCGTAGATACGTAGGTATATGGTGCAAAACAAAACGTTCCATGAAGAACTTTTCTCTAGGCTCCAGATATTGCAAAATACTGCCGCAAGATTGGCTCTGAAGGGTCCGGGTGGAGGCTCCGACGATCGTTCCGCGGGGGAGGAACCGACATTAAAAGACCTCATGGCGGCTATCACTGGGGTCCGGACGTCCCTGGGCCAGAAGATGGAGACTCTTAATAACAAGCTGGACACTGTTTCAATAGAAATGGGGCTGATCAGGGCAGACCTTTCGAAGGCGAACGAGAAAGTTAAATCGTTGGAAGTCAAAACAACAAGCCTTATTGATGATGTGAACCAGCTGCAGCAGGAGGTGCGTGATCTTAGGTCCTCTAGGGAGTCTACTGATCGTCGGCTTGATGAATACAAAGGGCGGGCTCGACGCAACAATGTTCGCATCCTGGGAGTGCCGGAGAAGGCGGAGGGGCAGGCAACGGATCTGTTTATGGAGAACCTCATCCTCAATCATCTTAAACCTAAGGGCCTCAGTAAGTTTTTTTATGGTGGAACTTGCCCACAGGGTACTGGGTGGCAGGCCTCGGGTTGGGGCGAACCCAAGACCGATCATTGCTTGAGTCCTTAACTTTCGTGACCTGAATGCTATCCTGCAAGCGGCTCGTGCAGTGGATCCCCTGGAATTCGAGAATGCGGCGCTTCTGTTCTTTCCGGACTTTACTCAGGCGGTGCAGAAGCAAAGGCAGAGGTTCTTATCGATCAAGAAGAAACTGAGAGACAAAGGCATGAGGTACCCCATGATGTTTCCCGCCCGCCTTCGAGTGGAACTTGATGCGAAGGCCTGGTTCTCTGATAATCTTGATGTGGCTGCGGACTGGTTGGATAGTGGTCAGTGGCCGGACCGTGAGTCCCGCGATCAGGGGGAAGCCGATGAACAATGACGTAGTTTAGCGTGAGGCTATCTGTGGGCTGTAGATAGTTGTTTCGGGGGACGTTTCAGCGGGGGCCAGCGATAGGAGTTCCTGCAGATCTGTGCTTATATTGTTTTGGGGATGCTTTATGGTGCGGGTATATCCACAAAGAGTTTGGGGAGGGGGAGATGGTGGGCCCGCTCGTAATCCCTCCTATGTTTTCTACTTTTAGAATTTTGTAGATTAGCTGGGGGCGACAGGCACACTGCTAGTTGGGGATGAGCGTAAGCTGTATGCAGGGGTGAAGGGATAATTATGGGGGGGTTCGGGGTTTGTTTTAGTTTTACTGTATGTTGTTTTTTTTTACACTGGTTTCCGTCAGTCGATTCTGTAACGTCTTGGTATTGTCCTCCGTTAAAAGGGTGGTTGGGATTTCTGCACTGAGTTGGAATGTGAATGGGCTTGGGGATGAGATCAAGAGAGGTATGGTTGGCCAGTTGATCCGGAGGCACTCCCCAGATGTGGTGTTATTGCAGGAGACTCACCTCATGGGAAAGCGATGCATGGCACTACACAGAGGGGGATACAAATTGATCACTCATGCTGGTTTCACAACTGGGTCGAGAGGGGTTGGGATTTTGGTCAAGAACTACTTCCCGCTGGCCATCCAGGCCACATGGACCGATAATAGGGGTAGATATGCTGGGATTTCGGGGCTATGGGAAGGGAGGACTGTGACCTTTTTGTCTGTTTATGTCCCACCGGCCCTTCAGACCAATACTTTTCAGGACCTGTGCAAGATGTTTTTTGACGTTGCCTGTTGGGGTGTTGGTTGTTGGCGGTAATTTCAATGCAGTTATGAATGGTAAAGCTGATAGGTGTCCGGCTCTGGCTTTGTTGCCGTCCCGGAGATGGTTGACCGACTTTGTGGAAACTACTGGTCTGATTGATAGGTGGAGGCTTAAAAATCCAGGTGAATCTCAATATACACACATTTCGACAGCACACAAGTCCCTTTCCAGGATAGATTATGTCTTGGTGCCGGGGGCACAGGTGTTTTGGATCCGGGAGGTGTGGCACTTGGCTACGGGGGTCTCGGATCACTCGCCGGTCTGGATTGGTTTGGACCTCGGCGGGCGTGACGTGGCTAGATTTGCACCTATTAGCGCTTGGCGGTTGCGGGACCCTGCACCAAAAAGGAGATTGTGCGTGTTGCTGATAGTTATTTTCAAGAAAACGTCGGTACGGTGGACTCAAAATGTTCCCTCTGGGAAGCCTACAAAACTGTCCTCAGAGGGAAATTACTATCGTTTTTTTCCGGGAAGAAGAGTGAGGGCCGTGCTGAGGTTGACAGAGTGGAAGCACATCTGTTAGCGCTAGAACGGGAGGTGTCGCTTGACTCCACCCCGGAGGGATTGCACCGCCTGCGCCTCCTTAGATATGAGTATAGCAGCTTGGCTCGTGATAGGGCGCAGACACAACTGGCGGACACCCAGAGCAGGGTGTACGAGCATGGAGATATGGCCGGGAAGTTGATAGCCTGGCTGGAAAAATGGGAATGGGCGTCGCGGTTGGTACCGGTACTGCAGCCCGTCGGCTCGGATAAAATAACGGACCCGCAGGAGATTGCGGACGAATTTGCTGGCTACTACACCGAGGTGTACGCGGCCGATTGTAAGTACACGGAGTCCCAAAATGCAGAAATGATTCGAGATATTCCAATGCCCACTCTCTCCGATGAGGACAGGGATTACCTAGACTCTCAATTTACGAATGACGAAGTGGCGCAGGCCATTAGAGGGGTTCGCTCTTGAAAGGTCTCTGGCCCCAATGGGCTCCCCATAGTGCTTTATAAAGTAAATGCAAACAAACTGGCTCTCTTTGTTAAGGATATGTTCAGCGAGAGCAGGGAGAGGGGCCAGCTTCCTTACGATCAGCGTGTCGCGAATATCGTAGTCCTGCACAAGGAGGGCAAACCGAAGACGGAATGTTCTTCATACCGGCCGATCTCCTTATTGAATGCTGAGCCGAAGGTCTTAGCAAAGCTGCTTGCGACTCGGCTGGTTATGGTCATCACGACACTGATCCATCCGGATCAGTCAGGTTTTATGCCCCACGGCAATTTGGCCCTTAACTTGCGCAGACTGCATGGGGTCCTGGGCGGTGCTTCACAAATACACGAGCCGACGGTCTTGTTGTCCCTGGATGCCACCATGGCATTTGATAGAGTGGAGTGGCCCTATCTCTGTGCCGTCTTGAACAAGTTGGGCATTGGTCCGGAGTTTGCTTCCTGGGTCCGTCTTTTGTATTCCGACCCCCTAGCTCGGGTCGTAGTAAATAATCATAGATCTGATGATTTTGCCTTGGGGAGGGGCACCAGGCAGGGATGTCCTCTCTCCCCGCTGTTATTTGCCTTAGCGCTGGAGCCGCTTGTGGCGTGGGTTCGTTGGGACAGATCGATTAGGGGGCTTAGGTGGACATCCGAGTAGGAGGATAAGATATCACTCTACGCTGATGACATTTTACTATATTTGTCCACCCCTCGGACTTCGCTGATAGTGTTTTTGGACGTCCTGGTGGTGTTTTGAAGATATTCCGGTTTCGCCATTAATTGGGCGAAGTCGGTCCTTTTTGTCTTTAGTGGTGATCCCCCAGATATCCCTGCGGGCTGCACGGTTAGATTGGAAACGGCAGGGTTCAAGTATCTTGGCATTTTTGTGTCCTTAGATCCCCAGAGTAGGTATACCAATAACCTGTTGCTGCCACTGGCCAGACTCCGGAGGGATGTGGTGCGGTGGAAGTCGCTTCCGCTCTCCCTGCTGGGACGCGCTGTCCTGTTTAAGATGATGGCTCTTTCCCTTTTCTTGTACGCGCTTCAGAACTCTATGGACCCGGTTTCCCCGTCGTACTTCAAGGAGATTGAGTCTCTCCAGAGGCAACTCTTTTGGGATGGTAGGCCGCGAATCGTGTTTACTAAACTGACATTGCCGTGGTATGATGGGGGGATCGGCTTACCAAATATCCGGAAGTATTATTGGGCGTCTCAGCTGGTGGCAGTTAATCATGCCATTTATGGATCGCCACTGGATCCCGGCTATGCTATGGATCGCAGCCAGATACCCGGTGGAGAGTTCTCCAGGGCATTGTATGCCAGACGGGGGCCCTTTCCCCTGGTCGGGTCTACGACGGTTGCTGTTCAGGTCTGGCATGAGGCTACTCGTTCCCTTAAATGGGATGGGAAGATAACTTTGGCTACGCCACTATGGAATGCTGAATGCCTGGGTAGTTTATGGAAGTCCATAGGTTTTGATTAATGGGACCTCATTGGGATTTCCCAGGTAGGAGATATGTGGGGGAAAGACGGGATCCTTACGTTTGAGACTCTGCAGGATCCGTATCAACTGCAGGGGAGTGACTGGTTTCGTTACTTGCAGATTAGACACGCACTGCTAGCTGGTATTCCCTGGGTAGTGACACCCCCGGAGGCTTCCCCGTTGGAGGATCGGGTGTTGGACGGTCATATTCTGACAAAAACGATATCCTTGATTTATAGAAATCTAGTTAATCACATGGAGGATCCCCTTGGGGCTCTTAGAGACCAATGGACTGCAGACGGGCTTATCCTTGACGATGAAGATTGGAGGGAGGCGGTGGCTTCTCCAAGGGACATTGCTGTCCAAATGAGACTCCGGTTGGTGCAATTGAAGGTCCTCCACCGCTGCTATGTTACCGGCCCACGATTGGTGCGTATGGGTTTGGTGCAAGTGGTGAGTGCAGAAGGGGATGTGGTGAGGCTGGAACGCTCATGCATATGTTATGGGACTGTACCCTCATCCGGGGGTATTGGGCCGCAGTTCATGGTAAGGTGCGCAAGGTGTGGGGAGTGGGCATTGAGTTGGAGGCACGTCGTTGTCTCTTGAATGTCTGGGAACCAACTGATCTTACGTCTCACGGAAAGGTGTGGGTCACGGTGGCATGTGCTATCGCCAAGCGTAATATCGCTCAATTATGGGGGGCGAATCAGCCGCCTACTATTGTAGTGTGACCAGATTCTCAAAACAAGGGACTACGGTTTGCAGTAACCATCGACATAAAAGTAGGACTATTTGACAGCTGTCATAGACCTAGAAAGGGGACTACAATGTCAGGTCCCTCCACAGACCGAGTGGGCACTAGCTATGCAGTACCTGTAGGTTGTGAAGGAAACTCACACTGTCACAGGCTGCTTGAGCAGGACCCTGGGTGTACATACATCTGTGAAAGAAGCTTATGGTGCCACTGTCTGTGCTGAGCCTGTACTGTATAAGAGAAACGTGCACTGCCACAGCACATGCTGCCAGGCAAGTGTGCGTGTGTGTGACGCTTGCATTGGTGCTGCGTGCATTATACCTGCTCTCTACAAGACAGGATTTTGCCCTATCACGGCCTGTGCTCTTTCGCTGGTGTGTGTATGTGGAGTGTTGCAGCCTGAGGTGGGGGTATCAGCGTAGTTCTCACTTCTCCAAACAAGCATTTGCAATGCAATAGGTCTCACATTAGGAAAGTTTGAGCTATTGGTATTGTAAATTACACATTTTTTATTTATGTGTTGGTTTTGAAAATAGCGAAATTAGTAGCTTTGTTATTTACAATGCCAATAGTTTTAACTTTTGCAAATGTGACACCTATAGCATTTGTAATGCAATATGTGTTGTATTTACGTGACTTACATGTATTGATATTACAAATAACAATGGCTTTTAATTGTTTTTAATAATTAATACTTAAATAAAAGTTATTGTAATTTATAATGGCAATAGCTTAAACTTTTGTAAATAACTTTTGTGAAGATTGTTTTCAGTTTATTTTATTGTGACGAAAATCCAAGAACAGAAGTGAAATATTAACATTTTTTTGTGACATTTGTAATAAAGCTTGAAACATTGAGAGGACATATTTATTTATTTATTTATTTATTTATTTATTTATGAGTTTATATAGCGCTTGAATCGACTCCAACTGGAGTATCTCTGCGCTTTGGTACAATTTGAACCAGTTGTTGTTGAATGGTTGCACAGATTGATGCTGTGGTGGCGGTGATGTTGTGGTGGCGACGAGTGATGCTGTGGCATTCAGTGATGCTGTGGTAGCGCACAGTGATGAGTGGTGATGCTGTGGTGGGGCTGAGTGATGCTGTAGTGATGCGATAGATAGAGTGAGGGCGATCGATAGATAGAATGAGTGCGATAGATAGATAGAGGGAGGGCGATAGATAGAATGAGTGCGATAGATAGAGTGAGGACGATAGAGTGAGGGCGACAGATAGAGTGAGGGCGATAGATAGATAGACAGATAGATAGATAGAGTGAGGGCTACAGATAGACAGATAGAGTGAGGGCGATCGATAGATAGACCGATAGATAGAGTGAGTGCGATAGACAGAGTGAGGGCGATAGATAGATAGAGGGCGATAGATAGATTGAGTATGGGCGATATATAGATAGAAAGATAGAGTGAGGAGATAGATAGATAGATAGATAGATAGATAGATAGATAGATAGATAGATAGATAGATAGATAGATAGATAGATAGATAGATAGAGTGAGTGCGATAGATAGATAGAGTGAGGGCGATAGATAGATAGAGGGCGATAGATAGATTGAATATGGGCGATATATAGATAGAAAGATAGAGTGAGGGAGATAGATAGATAGATAGATAGATAGATAGATAGATAGATAGATAGATAGATAGATAGATAGATAGATAGATAGATAGATAGATAGATAGATAGATAGATAGATAGATAGATAGATAGATAGATAGATAGATAGAGTGAGGGCAATAGAATGATAGAGTGATGGCGATAGATAGATAGAGGGCGATAGATAGATTGAGTATGGGTGATATATAGATAGAAAGATAGAGGGAGGGAGATAGATAGATAGATAGTTGATAGAGTGAGGGTGATAGATAGAGTGAGGGCGATAGATAGATAGAGATAGAGTGAGGGCGATAGATAGATAGAGTGAGGGCGATAGATAGATAGAGTGAGGGTGATAGAGTGAGGGAAGTAGAGTGAGGGCGAAAGATAGATAGAGCGAGGGCGATAGATAGAGAGAGTGAGGGCGATAGATAGAGTGAGGGCGATAGATAGAGTGAGGGCGACAGATGGATAGATAGATAGATAGAGTGAGGGCGATAGATAGATAGATAGATAGATAGATAGATAGATAGATAGATAGATAGATAGACAGATAGATAGAGGGCGACAGTAAACAACCCGTATTCGAGGAATTTACTGTGTGTAATTTTAATTTTGATTCAACGTTTCAATGCGTCCCCTCGAGCACCTGTGTTGTGCTACTAATATAAATGAATTTGCAGATGTTAATCACTGTAACCAAACAAAAGGAGGCGGACCTGAGGCCTCTGGCTTCAAAGGCACAAAACTTGAGTTCTGATCTTAGTTCCTGCACATAGGCAAAGCGTCTTATCTGACAGTTTTGTGCTATCTGAGCGGGCGGGCACAGTGAGTGCTGAGAACCCGGACTACCAGTGTGCTCATTGTTTTGACTGCCTCTTTACAGGTTTTTTTCTATCCAGCCATGAAGCGAAGGCACCTCAGCAAGTTAACTACACCACATATTTCTGCGTGCAACAAGAAGTATCTGCGGTCTGATTCCAGTCAGGGCAAGTTAGACGTTTATCCTTTTTTGACCAACAAAGTCAGTTTGAAATGGACAGTAAAATAAATAAAACACACTGCACACATTCTGCTATGGGCTCAGAGAAGAGAATGGACAGGGAAGGAAGGCCCGGCAGAAGAGCTGTTATGTCTGGGGCTTGTGGATGGCTGACGCTTGTGGATGTCTGATGCTTGTGGATGTCTGACGCTTGTGGATGCCTGACGCTTGTGGATGGCTGATGCTTCTGGATGTTTGTGGATGTCTGATGCTTCTGGATGTCTGATGCTTCTGGATGTCTGATGCCTGATGCTTTTGGATATCTGATGCTTGTGGATGTCTGATGCTTGTGGATGTCTGTTGCTTGTGGATGTCTGTTGCTTGCGGATGTGTGACACTTGTGGATGTCTGACGCTTGTGGATGTCTTATGTTTGTGAATGCTTGACGCTTGTGCATGACTGATGCTTGTGGATGCCTGACGCTTGAGGACGCCTGATGCCTTTGGATGTCTGATGCTTGTGGATGCCTGACGTTTGTGGATGTCTGATGCCTGATGTTTGTGGATGTCTGACGCTTGTGGATGTCAGACGCTTGTGGATGGCTGATGCTTCTGGATGTTTGTGGATGTCTGATGCTTGTGGATTTCTGATGCTTCTGGATGTCTGATGCCTGATGCTTGTGGATGTCTGATGCTTGTGGATGTCTGATGCTTGTGGATGTCTGTTGCTTGTGGATGTCTGTTGCTTGCGGATGTGTGACACTTTTGGATATCTGACGCTTGTGGATGTCTGATGTTTGTGAATGCTTGACGCTTGTGCATGCCTGATGCTTGTGGATGCCTGACGCTTGAGGATGCCTGATGCCTTTGGATGTCTGATGCTTGTGGATGCCTGATGTTTGTGGATGTCTGATGCCTGATGTTTGTGGATTGAAGAACCGGGTTTTAGAACCCAACGGCGCCAGGGGCACGCCCAAAGTCTTCGGGTTCACCTGTCTTAGAATACAGAGACACGGGATACTTCACGGTGACGTCAAAGATCAAATTTATTGGCTGCAACCAGGAACAGAAGTCTACAAAGTACGACACAAGTAGGTTCGTCAGAGACTTCTCAATCTTCGTAGAGCGAGACATCGTCTTTTATGCTAAAAATCACATTCCGGACAAACACCCACTAGTTACAATTTGTCCAATCATAGGAAAGATTGCAAAAGGTATCGCATGACGACAAACCCACTTTTCAGTTGTCCAGCCCACCATCAATTACACGGGAAAGCCCAACATTCTTTCGCGAACAGGCCGGACAAACCCATAATGAAAGTCCACAACCCATACCATAAATAGGCCATAAAAGAAGGAACAGAAACAGATGAGAAGTAGGATAAGGGGTGTGTGCGTGTGCAATAAACTCAACAATGTCCTGTTCTTTGATCCTTAATCTCGATCAGCTACCGGGCAAGGAACTGGCTTAACAAGGTCAGCTTAAGGCAACGAGGTCAGTTCGCTCAGGTCATTCAGAAGTCAGCTAAAGTGTCTGTGTACTAAAGACTCGTTCGGCCGTAGTCATCGGCCTATGTGAGGGCAACCAGAAAATAGCTGCCATGCACAAAATGGAACTCAGGGGTTCAGAACGAAATCCCTAAATACGTAGTGAATCCATCGGTCTAACATGGCGAAATCACTCGTACTTGCCGCACTCAATAGTTACGGTTCGCTACTGTCAAATTCGTAACAAAACCATGACCTTTATGAAACGGGTTCAGAATTCACGGATACCTCAGACCTCCTTTTGCCCTTACATAGGCAATAACCTAAACTCACGTCAATCTGAATCCAGGTCTATATTGATCAGATCTTCAAGATGTTGCTGGAGCATAATCCTATTACTTAGCAACTCTCTGGAGACAGGTCTCCTTGTACATGTAGTAGCACAAAGGCCACATATAGCAGGAGCACACTGTACACAAAGACAGAACAGGAAAAGAATAGCTAAAGCCATTCCAATGATCATCAGAATCTTCCATCTCCAGGTGGATAACAATTCCCAAAACCATCCCATCAACGACCAATCTCCTTTGTCCACATGTACAGACTCGGAGATCTTATGTAGCTTGGAAATGGCCTGGTACACTGTCGGAGCATTGTCTGGAATGAAAACGCAGCAGCTCGATTGATTCATTTTACATACCCCTCCTCTATCTGCAAGTATGACGTCTAACGCAACTCGATTCTGCAACATCATAAGACGATCCGATTGGAGCTCAGCAGTCAAATTACTAAGGGCACCAGCAGTCTCAACTATGGTGGACTCAACCACTCTCGTCAATTGCCGTATGTTCCTACTGTTAGCCATAGGTCCCCAAAACGGCAGGAAACCCTTAAGAAAATCTCCCAATTCTTTTCCCACAGTATCTTCCTTACTGAAGACACCTCTAGCCACTCTCGTTCTGTGATAATCTGCGGCTGCAGTATACGTAGGGGGCAATAGAAACAAAACATAACATGTTCCCGAAAAATCAGGGGGCAACCATGTATATGCTCTATCATAGCAGACAAAATACGTACCCTTAGCTGCTAAAAACGGTGGGGAAGTCTGGGGCGCAAAAACATACGTCTCAGTACAAACACTCTTCTCTAACTGAGCTCTCGGAATCTTGCCATTACCTTGCAAACAAAAATGACCACGATGGGGTACGATTCAAATCAGGGATGACCTTTTCCCTCGCTGCTTTTCACTCAGACAAACACCATATCCAGTCACGTTCCATCCAATATAAGCTAGTGACTCATCTTTTGGAATAGTCTTATAGGAATCAATACCTCTAATCATATCCACTATTCCCTTCACTAGAGCACTATTACTCGGACTATCTTTCATAGAACGCAGGGGATAGACTTCATGGGCATAAATGAACATCGTCCTATACACCCACACAGATCCGTTATAGCTAAATGGCAGGACCAAATAAGGAATACCTTTATTCGTAGTATGAGGCATAAGCCCACACACCCAGCAATTAGTGGTGTTCACTACTAACTGATGCTGATGCAGAAGTTGCACAAAGGAATTATTAATGAACTCTGATCTTCTAATAGATTTATGTTCAGGCAAAGGATGAAAAGAATGAGAAGAAGGAAAAGACATAGGTTGTGTGGTGGGTGCAAACATCACTTGAAAAGAGAAAACAACTTATCCCACCAAAAACATTGTCATGCTAAGTAACATTAAAAGACACGTTATCCAAAAACATTTGCCACTCATTAATTTAAACATTTTTCTTTTAAAGTTCATTTCTACAACAGTTCTCTCAATCTCCAAAAACTCCATCCTCTAACCGTGCTGTTCGCGGCAGGTGGTTCTCTTCACTCGGATGTACGTCTGTAAGTCCCAGGGAACGCCCTAGAACAAACGAGAACCGTCGACCTTGTGTCTACATGGCTGAACACTCCAAGGCTTTATACCGCGACCCTACAGCTGAACCCGGATGGCGGTTTGTAAAAGAAAAATAGGTCAAAACAGCTTTTTGGTGGGAGAACGCAGTTTTCAAAAGCAAAAAGGAATTACTTCTTTATTAGTCCATTATTTCTCTGTCGTAGATTATAGCGGCCTTTACCAGGCAATGTCTGATCACGAAACAACAACTCAGGCTCAGTGGTGTCTAGTCTCAGAGAAGGAGGAACAGCTGCTTGCAAAATATCGTTGTCCTCACGCTCTGTACTTGTCCCAACCAAACGCGCGTCACTGAATGGAACGAACTTTGGCACAGTCTCAGTCTCTGAATCGCCAACACCCTCCTGGACCCACTGGTCATACGGCAGAGGCAAAGAAACCCTCTTACAATGTACGCGGTGGATCCAGTTCTTCTTGCCGTGCACTCTCACTGCGGTACGCGTCGATAGAAGGACCTGGAATGGTCCAGTCCAGCGGGACTGATCGTTCTTTGTCCGCTGAAAGTTGCGCACCAACACCCACGAGCCAGGGTCAATGGCGTGTCCTGGATCTTCAGATGCTTGTGGAAGTGTATCGTAAACCTCTTGGTGTAAGACACGCAATTTAGCCGTTAAATCATACAAATAGTCAATCAGCACAGGATGTTCAATCTCGCTAAACTTTGTCGGCCTCGGCACTCCCCATACATTAGCCGGGTGACCAAAAATAATTTCATAAGGGCTAAGGCCCACTCGAGAATGCAATGTAGTTCTAGTTGACAAAAGTGCCAATGGCAAAGCATCGGGCCATTGGAGACCAGAACTCGCCTGAATCTTGGCTAACTTCAGCTTCAGAGTGCCATTGTAGCATTCGACTAAACCAGCTGATTGGGGGTGATTCGCAGCATGAAATTTCTGCTTAATGCCCAAACCTTCACACACTCTCTTCATGACTTGGCCCACAAATTCACTTCCATTATCACTCCACACCATCCTTGGCAATCCATATCTAGGGAAGAATTCCTTGAGTAGGGCTTTGGCTGTGGACAAGGCTGTATTATCTTTCACGGGGTATGCTTCTACCCATCTCGAAAAGGCACAAACAACTACAAGGACATATTTTAAGTTGTTACATCTTTCCATGTGTATAAAATCCAATTGCAGTACCTCGAACGGATACGTCGGAGGCGCAAAGTGACCAGCTGGAGTTGGGGTTCCCTTGCCAGGATTATACATCAGACAAACCATGCAATTTTTGACCAGATTCTCCGCACACTTAGGAATTCCAGCATTCTGCCATACTGGAGCCAACAACTTAGAAATCCCTTTCACACTGATGTGAGCCATTCCATGCGCCATCGTAACCACTGCAAGCACATACGCATCAGGTATCAACCATCGCTGATGTTCCGACAACTCAACCCAGCAACCAGTCGAATCCAATTTTCCCGTACTCTCTCTCCACACATTCAATTCTTTCGCCGTAGCTTCAGCCTGAATTGACTTCACACTCTCTATCGTATCCTCACACATTCCTCTATCCGGAACCCATCTTGCTGGACCCGCAACATATATTCGACTCGTCGCATCTTTCGCCGCTTCTTTCGCTACTTCATCCGCAAACGCATTACCACGACCAACATCATCGGTAACCTTCTTATGTGCACTACATTTCACGATTGCAACTTGCGTCGGCAACGTAAGTAACTCAAAAAGCTCATTCACCAACTGACCATGCTGGATCTTCGTACCATGAGAAGTAAGAAATCCACGTTCTTTCCACAAGCGTCCGAAGCTATGAGCAACACCAAACGCATACTGGTTATCGGTATACATAGTCACTCGCTTTCCTTTCGA
Organism: Lissotriton vulgaris; assembly: GCF_964263255.1. NCBI lineage: Eukaryota > Metazoa > Chordata > Amphibia > Caudata > Salamandridae > Lissotriton > Lissotriton vulgaris. The sequence continues at coordinate 1,017,024,546 of NC_141698.1, forward strand.
CAACACACACGCACTCGTCAGTTCAATCAACTCTGCTGCTTGAGCTGAATTCTGCGGTATACGTGAAGCTTCAACAATCGTATGCAAAGTCGTAACCGCATAGGCTGCAGTCGTATCGCCATTCGGAAGCTTAAAGCATGATTCGCCTACCCATCAGGTACCATCCGACTTCGCAAGAGGAGTATCTTTCAGATCAATTCTACCTTTTGTTTCTTCCTCTGTCCTAAGAAAGCAATCATGCTGTTCCTGAACATCCGTCTCTACAGAAATCGGCAACAACGTAGCTGGATTCAACGTGTTGTATCGCTTTATATGCACATGACTCGCCAAAAGCGTCAACTCGTAACCTGACAATCGAGCACTAGTCAAGTGCTGTGTTTTAATACTGTTTAACAAAGTATCCACTGCATGTGGAACCATCACAATCAACATATTATCCATTACCAAACCAGCAGACTGTCGAATAGAAACAGCTGCTGCAGCTCTCAAACAACTCGGCAACGCTCTAGCTACCGGATCCAAAGTCGATGAGAAATACGCACATGGACGCTGCTTATCGCCAAACTGCTGTGTCAGGACTGACAATGCATATCCCTCTCTCTCATGGACATAGAGTGTAAAAGGCTTACTGTAGTCGGGGGTACCCAACACCGGAGCTGAACACAATGCATTACGTAATTCAGAAAAACTTTTCTGGCATTCGTCAGACCAAGGAAGAGGATTCGGCGTATCCTTAAGAGTAAGTACTAACAAAGGTTTCGCAAGTAGAGAAAAGTTCGGAATACATTGCCTACAGTACGAGGTAATACTCAAGAAAGCACGCACTTCTCTCTGTGTGGTTGGCACATTCATTTTCGCAATCGCTTGAATTAGTTCTGGGGTCAACCTTCTTCCCTCCTTTGACAAGAGATGACCTAAGTAGGTCACTTCTTGGCAACAATACTGCAACTTCGAAAGTGACACTTTATGATGGAGGTCAGACAAATGCCACAACAAAGAAAGAGTAGCTTCTTTACAAGTCTCCTCATCATCAGCAGCAACTAACAAATCATCTACATACTGAATAAGAGCAGCACCATCAGGTAAGACAATCGCATCAAGCCGTGTTTTCAAAGCTTGACTATAGATGGACGGACTTTCACAATAACCTTGAGGAGCGCGCTTAAACCGAAAGCTTCGGCCTCCTAAAGAGAAGTCAAAAATATCTCTACTCTCCTCGGCAATCGGGATACTGAAGAAAGAATTCTTCAGATCTATCACGGAAAACCAGGTAGCTGAGGCAGGAATCATAGTCAGCAAAGCAGTAATATCTGGAACAACCGGAAACTGTGGCACAGCAATTTTGTTTACTTCTCGAAGATCGATCACAAACCTATACACAGCCAGTTGAGAAAAATCTGTACGCTTCAGAACAGGCAAAACCGGACTATTGCACACATTATCTCTCGTCTCTTCTATCACACCTTTCTCAATCAGATCATAGATGATCGCTAAAAGTGCTCTTTCACCGTCACTAGAAATCCTGTATTGGGGAATACGTGGCAATCTAGCATTCACTTTCAGCGTCACAACGAATGGTGGAATCTCCAAAAGACCCACGTCATTAGGACCAGTAGCCCAAAGAGTATCAGGGAGAGAACGCAATTCCAATGGAAGCCGATCTTTAGACAAATACATCGGAGAGACCACTCCCTTACCCAATGTAAGCTGTACTCCCGAAGGAGAACAATGCAATGTTGCATACAATCTCTTCAACAAATCCAATCCCAACAAACAAATTCTCGCCACAATCTGTCGTCAGAATGAGGGGTGCTTCTAATTCACAAGGTCCAACAGAAAGAGACAAAGGACTAGAAACTGGATTACGAACCGGGCGCCAGAAAAACCTACCGAAACATTCGTCAAGCCAGACAAAGGTGCGCCAGGGAGTTTAGAGTGCATGATAGAACTCTTTGCTGCATCAGTAGCCAACAGAAAAGGCTCTGACACACCTGATGTAATCACTTCAACATAAGGTCCACTCAGATCTACTGGAACTGACACTACTCCCTCTCTTTCTCTATGGCTGTCCTAGCAATCGTTACCGTCAGCATTCTCACTCTCAACATAGTAATCATCAGCATAATATTGAGTCGACTGACCAGACGCAACATTCTGTTGATCAAAACAATTCATCGTATTCTGTGGAGGAAAGGATCGTGCATTCTGGGGGAACACACCACGTCCTCTACCTCTAGGATCTTGCTGAACACCTCGGCCTCTCACACCAGAAGCACCATTCGTACGCTGCAACAGAACCGGACAACTACTCTTGAAGTGCCCTTCTTCTTTACAATACGCACACTGATTAGGGCTTACAGGAACACGCTGCTGAAAAGACTCGTACCTTTGTGATCCTCTCTGAAATTGCTGAGGTTGCTGAAACTCACGCTGATTATAACAAGGCGGATACACCTGTTGCAAAAGAACCTTCGTCTTTAAATCTTTAGTCTTTTTCTCTGCTTTCTCTTTCTCATCCTTATCTCTATTCTCGTAATATTGTGCAGTAGCCAATATCTGGGCCGACAAAGAAACAGCCCATGAACTCTCTGAATCCTTTAACTTATTACGCAACTCTGGAAGCAAATTATGAACAAACTTATCCACGAACAACCTTTGGCCACCTTCCGTACTCATATCTTGGCCACTGTGATCTATAAACGTCTCTTCAAACCTAGTGAAGAAATCAGACACAGTTTCATCTTTCTTCTGCTTGCATGCGGACAACTTATTCCAATTCACTCGCATAGCAGGCATTAAAGTCGTCATATAATTAATAATCCTACCGGGGAGTTCCGCAACTAAAGCCTCAGGTTTAGCTCCTCCACCTTGAAGACCATCCGCAACAGTAATATTAGCCCATGTGTCACCTAACTCTTGCGCATGATCCACAAGACGAATCTTTCCCCACAAAGGTTGAGGAACCACATTACCAAACAACATGTCTATATCAGCTAAATTCATGATGCATGCGTCAGCTGTCTGTGACAATTCCTTGTAGTACCCTGCAGGATTCTTGCGGGGGTCAGGTAGAGTCTGCTTAAGGGCCAAAACTTCACCTCTCTTCCATGGAACATGTACCCACACATGCTGAAAATGAGCCGGTACACTAGCAATACTCGCATTAGCATTAGCCTGAACTGCCTCTTTCCATACCGGAGGAACTTCTCTCATAGGGTACTGTCTCGCTTTTCTCCTAACAGAAGTATCAGGCTCAAACAACGACTAGGAAGGAAACTCGCCCCTAAACGCAAGCAACGTTGCGACTGCTTTCTCAACATCGGAACCCACTATCGTTCCTTTCGCAAACTCGGACTGTACATCAAGCAATTCCAATGGGGTCTGACCCAACTCACTATCTTCCCAATCCTCACGGAGGAAAGTACACATTATATCGAAGACATACCTTTGCTTCGGCGCTTCCCATTGACGGAAGACATCCATAACCGAACCCAAATCATATCTCAAAGAATTAGTAACCCATTTTTGAGCCAAATGATCCAACACTGCCCACTCTTCGGGACCAGGAAACTGGCTACGTAACTGCTTACGCACCGAAACAGGGGTCACATTCAATGACCCAAAGAAAGGAGACAAAAGACCAGTAACAGTATCAGTCATTCTCTGCCGAACAGAAGGAGAAGTTGTCAGAAGGACAGGAGACAAAGCAGACTGAGATGAAACAAATGTAGGAGTAGTAACAAAAGAAGTAGCAAGTACAGGAGAAAAAGTCATAGGAATTTGAGGCGGAACTGATAGCAAAGTCGGTGGCCCTAGAGAATGCTGCACCAGAGGAGAAGGAACCAGCTGAAGAGAAGCTGGCGGCTGAGCAACAACAGGAGGCTGAACAGCTGTATGTTGCGGAGGTGCCGTAGCACATCGCACATAAGGGGGTGGTGAACTCAACAAATGTGACATCAAAGGATCCTTTTCAGGGTCCTTCGTTGCACCTTGTAAAAGAGGTGACAAAGCTGGATAGCATTTATTGATGGCCATTTTATGTTGCCTGTGCAACTTTTCACTCACTCGATCTTCTTCATTATCTTTAAACTGCCTAGCTGCTTGCATTATCGATATACCCTTCTCTCTTTTATCTTTTTTCGCTTGTTAAATTGCTTTCTGTTTGGCTTCCTTACGCCAGAGGCGGAAAGAGTCAAACATTGCTGGCCGGGCTTTCTTCTTAAATAGTTTAACTTCCAAATTATCTAAAATCTCGGTGTCATAGCTACCATGTTGGGGCCATTTTAAGACACCGTCTTTCCTAGTGTATCGGACCCACAATTCATTATACGTAATGGGGCCCACGCCATGTTTAGAATAGAGCTCATAAGTCGGAGTTCCAACCGGAGGTAACGGACACGAGTTCTCCAATCGGGAATCCCTGTTACAACTACAACAAAATATCTTTCCAAGTTTGCTAAGACCAGGCATCTTTGCTCACTAATCTAGCTTCAAACTTCAAGGGATTACCAAAAACGATAGTCTCACAAATATACAATTCCCTCAGCTTTGGCACTTGCAAGTACCAAATCAAAACTAAGGAACCAAGACTAAGGACTGGGAGCGACCCACTTATACTTAACTGAAGTATCGATCAAGTCACCCAGAAGACCCAGCTATTGTCTCGCTGTACAAATCATCATGAAGGGTCCAAGACAGGGCGACAGTCAGGGCAGCAGTCCTTCGTAGCCGTCGGAAAGCGGGAAGCCTTGCAGCAAAAACCTTCAGTCCACGTTCGACATGCAGGGGTCGATGGAGTGGGGGCCCTCTTCCAGAATTTCCTCACGAAGCTCCTAACGATCTTCAGGCTTGGACCGGTATCACTGAAGTCGCCCCACATTGGGCGCCAACTGAAGAACTGGGTTTTAGAACCCAGCGGCACCAGGGGCACGCCCAAAGTCTTCGGGTTCACCTGTCTTAGAATACAGAGACACGGGATACTTCTCGGTGACGTCAAAGATCACATTTATTGGCTGCAACCAGGAACAGAGGTCTACGAAGTACGACACAAGAAGGTTTGTCAGAGACTGCTCAATCTTCGTAGAGCGAGACATCATCTTTTATGCTAAAAATCACATTCCGGACAAACACCCACTAGTTACAATTTGTCCAATCATAGGTAACATTGCAAAAGGTATCGCATAACGACAAACCCACTTCTCAGTTGTCCAGCCCACCATCAATTATACGGGGAAGCCCAACATTCTTTCTCGAACAGGCCGGACAAACCCATAATAAAAGACCACAACCCATACCATAAATAGGCCATAAAAGAAGGAACAGAAACAGATGAGAAGTAGGATAAGGGGTGTGTGTGTGTGCAATAAACTCAACAATGTCCTGTTCTTTGATCTTAATCTCGATCATCTACCGGGCAAGGAACTGGCTTAACAAGGTCAGCTTCAGGCAACGAGGTCAGTTCGCTCAGGTCATTCAGAAGTCAGCTAAAGTGTACGTGTACTAAAGACTTGTTCGGCCGTAGTCATCGGCCTATGTGAGGGCAACCACAAAATGGCTGCCATGCATAAATTGGAACTCAGGGGTTCAGAACGAAATCCCTAAATACGTAGTGAATCCATCGGTCTAACATGGCGAAATCACTCGTACTTGCCGCACTCACTAGTTGCGGTTCGCTACTATCAAATTCGTAACAAAACCTTGACCTTTATGAAACGCGTTCAGAATTCACAGAACCTCAGGATGTCTGTCGCTTGTGGATGTCTGACACTTGTGGATGCCTGACGCTTTTGGATGTCTGATGCCTGATGCTGGTGGATATCTGATGTTTGTGGATGTCTAATGTTTGTGGATGTCTGATGCTTGTGGATGTCTGATGCTTGTGGATGTCTGATGCTTGTGGATGTCTGTTGCTAGTTGATGCCTGATGCTTGTGGATGTCTGACACTTGTGGATGTCTGACGCTTGTGGATGTCTGATGTTTGTGAATGCTTGAAGCTTTTGCATGCATGACACTTGTGCATACCTGACGCTTGAGGATGCCTGACACTTGTGGATGCCTGACGCTTGTGGATGTCTGATGCTTGTGGATGTCTGATGCTTGTGGATGTCTGATGCTTGTGGATGTCTGATGCTTGTGGATGTCTGTTGCTTGTGGATGTTTGATGCTTGTGGATGCTTGATGCTTTTGGATGCCTGACGCTTGTGGGTGTCTGATGCTTTTGGATGTCTGTTGCTTGTGGATGTCTGATGCTTGTGGATGCCTGATGCTTGTGTATGTCTGATGCTTGAGGACGTCTGATGCTTGTGGATGTCTGTTGCTTGTGGATGTGTGACACTTGTGGCTATCTGACGCTTGTGGATGTCTGACTTTTGTGAATGCTTGATGCCTTTGGATGTCTAATGCTTGTGGATGCCTGATGTTTGTGGATGTCTGACGCTTGTGGATGTCTGACGCTTGTGGATGCCTGACGCTTTTGGATGCCTGATGCTTGTGGATGTCTGATGCCTGACGCTTGTGGATGTCTGACGCTTGGGGATGTCTGATGCTGGTGGATGTCTGATGCTTGTGGATGTCTGATGCTTGTGGATGTCTGTTGCTTGTGGATGTCTGTTGCTTGTTGATGCCTGATGCTTGTGGAGGCTTGTGGATGTCTGACGCTTGTGGATGTCTGACGCTTGTGGATGTCTGATGCTTGTGGATGTCGGACTTGCGAATGTCTGATGCACGTGGATGTCTGTTACTTGTGGATGTCTGTTGCTTGTTGATGCCTGATGCTTGTGGATGTCTGATGCTTGTGGATGTCTGATGCTTGTGGATGTCTGACGCTTGTGGATGTCTGATGCCTGATGTTTGTGGATGTCTGATGCTTGTGTATGTCTGTTGCTTGTGGATGTCTGTTGATTGTTGATGTGATTTGTCATTTCTCCCCTGAGGCGGATAGCCGGGGGATCTCCTTTCACTCTCTTGTGCTTGCCTGCCAAACGCTGCCGATTAAGAGCGCGTTTATTTTTAGAACCTGTAATTATTTTAATTGTCCTATTTTAAAATACCACCCAACCTCGGCGCGAGAATAGCGTCGCACCGAGGCCACAACACAGGCTCCCCCTGTCTCAGCGCGGCTGCATTAACGCGCTGACTACACCACTCGACCCACCTTAGTGGCCATCTTGAGGGAGGTAAGGGTTGCGGGCTAGTGGTTCGAGCCCTCCCGCCCTCCCAGATTATTTAAGAGGAAGTGACTGGATAACGTGCAAAACTGTGATTTGTCATTTCTCCCCTGAGGCGGATAGCCGGGGGATCTCCTTTCACTCTCTTGTGCTTGCCTGCCAAACGCTGCCGATTAAGAGCGCGTTTATTTTTAGAACCTGTAATTATTTTAATTGTCCTATTTTAAAATACCACCCAACCTCGGCGCGAGAATAGCGTCGCACCGAGGCCACAACACAGGCTCCCCCTGTCTCAGCGCGGCTGCATTAACGCGCTGACTACACCACTCGACCCACCTTAGCGGCCATCTTGAGGGAGGTAAGGGTTGCGGGCTAGTGGTTCGAGCCCTCCCACCCTCCTCCCCCTCCACTATGTATAAAACCACCAGACCATCCCGTCCGCGCAGCGGGCGGGCGCAGCGGGCGCGCCGGTGGCGCGCCGAAGGCGCGCCAAAGGCGGGCCTGTCTGCGCCCGTCCGCGCCGGATCCGGGCCTAGGGCCACCCCCCCTGGCCTGTCCGTGACACAGAAAACGCAGACCTATACGTATGACAGCCTAGTGGCACTACGGCCGCCACCTAATCTATGTTGTACGACATTAGACTTTTGTCTGACCCCTATGGACCTTACCAAACAATGTGTATATTGCAATTACAAAATACCCATACTACTCCCTCCGATTAACATCCCCCAAGTAAGTAGTACAAAAGAGAAGGTCACCACAGTTGCGCTGATCAACGCCCGCTCACTTGGGAAGCATAGGCAAGAGATAGCGGATTTTATAACTGACACCAGACTCGACATCCTGTTCGTTACCGAAACTTGGATGGACGAATCTTCTGGGCCAGACTTGGCTATTGCAGTACCGGACGGATACAAAGTATACCGTCAGGACAGAGGCATTAGGAAAAAAGGAGGAGGATTGGCTATTATAGCCAGAGAACAGTTCCCGGCCAGAACGAACTTAATACCATCCACCGCTTGTGAAGCGATGCAGTTTGATATTAAGCTAACAGCTCTTTCTAATTTTAAAGGAATCCTAATATATCGCCCACCTGGACCGAAGGCGGGATTCCTTGCCAGTATCAATACTATTATGGAATCAGTCGCCACTGAAAGCTCACTCACAGTCCTAGGCGACCTAAATTTTCATTTGGACAAAAATAATCAAGCTGATACAGTTGCGCTAACATCAGATATGGAAACATTGGGCCTAAAACAATTAGTCACCTCCCCTACCCACTCGGCAGGCCACATTTTGGATGCCATTTTTTCTAGCGCTGATGGTATCCAAATAATCAACATCCTTCCAATGCCATGGACAGACCACTACGCTATACTTGCCAAGCTCGCCACTAACTCCTTTCTTAACAAACCATCAGCCCCAACATTTCAAAAATCGTTTAAAGACTGGAAAAATATGAATCAAGAGGAGTTTAGCACTAGACTGGACCAAACTTGCCCAATTATCTCTGACGAACCCAATTTAGCACTACAACAATTCCAGACCTGGTTGGGTCAGGCAGCTAATCAGCTAGCTCCGACCAAAGTAATTTCCAGAAATAGAGCCAAACCTACTGCCCCGTGGTATACTAAAGAACTGAGGGCACAAAAACGAATTAATAGGAACAAAGAAAGATTATGGAGAAATACCTACGACACAGCCAGTAGGATATGCTACAAAGAGTCACTGGCACTGTACAAAAACATGATCACAAAGGCAAAAAAAGCTTTCTACTCGGAACAAATTCATGAAGCAAAAAACTCAAGTAGACGATTGTACCAAATCACCAAACTTCTGTCAGGTAACACTCCAGATCTTACCCCTCCCCCATCACAAGCTTTTTGTGATTCCCTGGCCACTTATTTCTATACTAAGGTTGATGATATCTATCAAACCTTTGCGGCCAAACCATCTCTAGGGACAGGCAGCTCCCTCACACCTCGGACAGAAAACATGTTCTCAAGTTTTCAAACTGTAACAAAAGATAACATAAGAACAATTGTGTCAACAATAAAAACAGGCTCGGCCTTAGATCCCTGCCCTTTTTCAATTCTACCGCCTGTAATGGAGTCCATTATTCCAGCACTTACCCAAGTCTGTAACTCAATTATGCTTTCAGGCACTTATCCAGACTCGCTGAAAAACACTTTATTGAGACCCCTACTAAAAAAACCCTCCCTTGATAAACAAGAGTTAAAAAACTACAGACCCATTGCGAGTCTCCCTTTTGTGGCCAAAGTAGTAGAAAAAGCCATGAATGCCCAGCTATCCGAACACATTGAAAAACATCATATACTGGATGACACACAATTCGGTTTTCGGAAGCACCATGGGACAGAAACAGCCTTGATAAAGGCTGCTGATGACATACGGGCAATTAGGGATCAGGGGGGTACAGCGATCCTGGTAATGCTGGATTTGTCTGCAGCTTTCGACACGGTCGACCATGCCATCTTGGTCGACCGTGTCGAAAAGATCGGCCTTTGTCACTCTGCCAAAGACCTGCTGGCATCTTTTCTAGCCAATAGAACCCAAGCAGTGACTTTAGGACCCTATCAATCGACACCACAATCGTCACCATGTGGAGTTCCTCAAGGCTCATCCCTCAGTCCGACACTTTTTAATATCTATGTGTCGGACCTTGCTAATGTCATCAAAGCACACGGGATGAGCCTAACCTCCTATGCTGACGACACTCAGTTGGTGCTAGCTATTAAAGGCGATGGACCTGAAATGGCAACAAAATTTAATAAAGGACTGTTGGATATAGGAGAATGGATGGCCAGCAATTGTTTAAGACTGAACTCAGATAAAACTGAGGTGGTCATCTTTGGACCCCTTTTCCCAGGTTGGCCATTAAACTGGTGGCCAGAAACTTTTGGCATTCCCCCAATCCCAACAGCCAAGGTGAGGAATTTGGGCATCATTTTCGATGATGGACTAAATTTTATGGACCATGCTAATAAAACAGCATCCACAGCCCATTTTAAATTGAAGATGATTAGGAAGATTCGTCCTTATCTTCCAGAAACAGCCATCAAAACTCTGGTTAGTTCATTAGTCCTGTCCACTTTGGACTATTGTAACGGATTATTCCTTAACGCACAATCAAGAGTCATAGGGAAACTTCAATCCATTCAAAATGCGGCAGCTCGCCTACTCGCGAGAAAAACAAAGTTTGAGCCCACATCAAAAGTCATAAAGGAATATCACTGGCTTACAATCAGGAATAGAATACACTTTAAATCCTTATGCATAGTTTATAAGGCTCTGAACGATCAAGGTCCATACTTCCTAAAAGAGCAACTCCAACTCTATAAACCAGGTAGACCGCTCCGATCAGCCACTCTCCAGCAGTTAACCGTTCCACGGGCCAGAACAGTTTCTTGGGGCGATCGCCGCTTTCTGGTGGCTGCCCCGAAACTGTGGAATACTCTCCCCCGACATATTAGGCAAAGCCCTTCTCTTATCCAGTTTCGCAAACAACTAAAGACTTGGCTCTTTGAGCAGTAGCCTTCCCACAACGATGTCCAGCTATCCCAATGACAAAATTTGCAGTTTAGCGCCAAGACGCCCACGGGTAAATGTTGCGCTTTAGAAATGTCAACAAATAAATAAATAAATAAATAAAATAAATAAATGTCTGATGCTTGTGGATGTCTGATGCTTGTGGATGCCTGATGTTTGTGGATGTCTGACGCTTGTGGATGTCTGACGCTTGTGGATGCCTGACGCTTTTGGATGCCTGATGCTTGTGGATGTCTGATGCCTGACGCTTGTGGATGTCTGACGCTTGGGGATGTCTGATGCTGGTGGATGTCTGATGCTTGTGGATGTCTGATGCTTGTGGATGTCTGTTGCTTGTGGATGTCTGATGCTTGCGAATGTCTGATGCACGTGGATGTCTGTTACTTGTGGATGTCTGTTGCTTGTTGATGCCTGATGCTTGTGGATGCTTGTGGATGTCTGATGCTTGTGGATGTCTGATGCTTGTGGATGTCTGACGCTTGTGGATGTCTGATGCCTGATGTTTGTGTATGTCTGACGCATGTGTATGTCTGACGCTTGTGGATGTCTGATGCTTGTGTATGTCTGTTGCTTGTGGATGTCTGTTGATTGTTGATGTCTGATGCTTGTGGATGTCTGATGCTTGTGGATGTCTGATGCTTGTGGATGTCTGTTACTTGTGGATGTCTGTTGCTTGTTGATGCCTGATGCTTGTGGATGCTTGTGGATGTCTGACGCTTGTGGATGTCTGACGCTTGTGTATGTCTGATGTTTGTGAATGCTTGAAGCTATTGCATGCCTTACGCTTGTGCATGCCTTACGCTTGTGCATGCCTTACGCTAGTGCATACCTGACGCTTGTGAATGCCTGACGCTTGTGGATGCCTGACGCTTGTGGATGCCTGATGCCTTTGGATGTCTGATGCCTTTGGATGTCTGATGCGTTTGGATGGCTGACGCTTGTGGATGTCTGATGCCTGATGTTTGTGGATGTCTGACGCTTGTGGATGTCTGAAGTTTGTGGGTGTCTGATGCTTGTGGATGTCTGTTGCTTGTGGATGTTTGATGCTTGTGGATGCTTGATGCTTTTGGATGTCTGTTGCTTGTGGATGTCTGAGGCTTGTGGATGTCTGTTGCTTGTGGATGTCTGATGCTTGTGGATGTCTGATGTTTGTGGATATCTGATGCTTGTGGATGCCTGATGCTTGTGGACGCCTGATGCTTGTGGATGTCTGATGCTCCTGGTGGTCTGATGCTTGTGGATGCCTGATGCTTGTGTATTTCTGATGCTTGTGGATGCCTTATGCTTGTGTATGTCTGATGCTTGTGGACGTCTGATGCTTCTGGATGTTTGTGGATGTCAGATGCTTCTGGATGTCTGATGCTTGTGGATGTCTGATGCCTGATGCTTGTGGATATCGGTTGCTTGTGGATGTGTGACACTTGTGGATTTCTGACGCTTGTGGATGTCTGACTTTTGTGAATGCTTGATGCCTTTGGATGTCTAATGCTTGTGGATGCCTGATGTTTGTGGATGTCTGATGCCTGATGTTTGTGGATGTCTGACGCTTGTGGATGTCTGACGCTTGTGGATGCCTGACGCTTGTGGATGCCTGATGCTTGTGGATGTCTGATGCCTGACACTTGTGGATGTCTGACGCTTGTGGATGTCTGATTCTGGTGGATGTCTGATGCTTGTGGATGTCTGATGCTTGTGGATGTCTGTTGTTTGTGGATGTCTGTTGCTTGTTGATGCCTGATGCTTGTGGAGGCTTGTGGATGTCTGACGCGTGTGGATGTCTGATGCTTGTGGATGTCTGAAGCTTGTGGATGTCTGATGCTTGTGAATGCTTGTGGATGTCTGATGCTTGTGGATGTCTGATGCTTGTGGATGTCTGACGCTTGTGGATGTCTGATGCCTGATGTTTGTGAATGTCTGACGCTTGTGTATGTCTGACGCTTTTGGATGTCTGATGCTTGTGTATGTCTGTTGCTTGTGGATGTCTGTTGATTGTTGATGTCTGATGCTTGTGGATGTCTGATGCTTGTGGATGTCTGACGCTTGTGGATGTATGATGCCTGATGTTTGTGAATGTCTGACGCTTGTGTATGTCTGACGCTTTTGGATGTCTGATGCTTGTGTATGTCTGTTGCTTGTGGATGTCTGTTGATTGTTGATGTCTGATGCTTGTGGATGTCTGATGCTTGTGGATGTCTGATGCTTGTGGATGTCTGTTACTTGTGGATGTCTGTTGCTTGTTGATGCCTGATGCTTGTGGATGCTTGTGGATGTCTGACGCTTGTGGATGTCTGACGCTTGTGGATGTCTGATGTTTGTGAATGCTTGAAGGTATTGCATGCCTTACGCTTTTGCATGCCTTACGCTTGTGCATGCCTTACGCTAGTGCATACCTGACGCTTGTGAATGCCTGACGCTTGTGGATGCCTGACGCTTGTGGATGCCTGATGCCTTTGGATGTCTGATGCGTGTGGATGGCTGACGCTTGTGGATGTCTGATGCCTGATGTTTGTGGATGTCTGACGCTTGTGGATGTCTGAAGTTTGTGGGTGTCTGATGCTTGTGGATGTCTGTTTTCCTGTGGATGTTTGATGCTTGTGGATGCTTGATGCTTTTGGATGTCTGTTGCTTGTGGATGTCTGAGGCTTGTGGATGTCTGTTGCTTGTGGATGTCTGATGCTTGTGGATGTTTGATGCTTGTGGATATCTGATGCTTGTGGATGCCTGATGCTTGTGGACGCCTGATGCTTGTGGATGTCTGATGCTCCTGGTGGTCTGATGCTTGTGGATGCCTGATGCTTGTGTATGTCTGATGCTTGTGGACGTCTGATGCTTCTGGATGTTTGTGGATGTCTGATGCTTCTGGATGTCTGATGCTTGTGGATGTCTGATGCCTGATGCTTGTGGATATCTGTTGCTTGTGAATGTGTGACACTTGTGGATTTCTGACGCTTGTGGATGTCTGACTTTTGTGAATGCTTGATGCCTTTGGACGTCTAATGCTTGTGGATGCCTGATGTTTGTGGATGTCTGATGCCTGACGCTTGTGGATGCCTGACGCTTGTGGATGCCTGATGCTTGTGGATGTCTGATGCCTGACACTTGTGGATGTCTGACGCTTGTGGATGTCTGATTCTGGTGGATGTCTGATGCTTGTGGATGTCTGATGCTTGTGGATGTCTGTTGCTTGTGGATGTCTGTTGCTTGTTGATGCCTGATGCTTGTGGAGGCTTGTGGATGTCTGACGCTTGTGGATGTCTGATGCTTGTGGATGTCTGATGCTTGTGGATGTCTGATGCTTGTGAATGTCTGATGCTTGTGGATGTCTGTTACTTGTGGATGTCTGATGCTTGTGGATGTCTGATGCTTGTGGATGTCTGTTACTTGTGGATGTCTGTTGCTTGTGGATGTCTGACGCTTGTTGATGCCTGATGCTTGTGGATGCTTGTGGATGTCTGATGCTTGTGGATGTCTGATGCTTGTGGATGTCTGACGCTTGTGGATGTCTGATGCCTGATGCTTGTGGACGTCTGATATTTGTGGATGTCTAATGCTGGTGGATGTCTGATGCTTGTGGATGTCTGATGCTTGTGTATGTCTGTTTCTTGTGGATGTCTGTGGCTTGTTGATGTCTGATGTTTGTGGATGTCTGATGCTTGTGGATGTCTGATGCTTGTGGATGTCTGTTACTTGTGGATGTCTGTTGCTTGTTGATGCCTCATGCTTGTGGATGCTTGTGGATGTCTGACGCTTGTGGATGTCTGACACTTGTGGATGTCTGATGTTTGTGAATGCTTGAAGCTTGTGCATGCCTTACGCTTGTGCATGCCATACGCTAGTGCATACCTGACGCTTGTGGATGCCTGACGCTTGTGGATGCCTGACGCTTGTAATGCCTGATGCCTTTGGATGTCTGATGCCTTTGGATGTCTGATGTGTGTGGATGGCTGACGCTTGTGGATGTCTGATGCCTGATGTTCGTGGGTGTCTGACACTTGTGGATGTCTGTTGCTTGTGGATGTTTGATGCTACTGGATGCTTGATGCTTTTGGATGTCTGTTGCTTGTGGATGTCTGACGCTTGTGGATGTGTGTTGCTTGTGGATGTCTGATGCTTGTGGATGTCTGATGCTTGTGGATATCTGATGCTTGTGGATGCCTGATGCTTGTGGACGCCTGATGCTTGTGGATGTCTGATGCTCCTGGTGGTCTGATGCTTGTGGATGCCTGATGCTTGTGTATTTCTGATGCTTGTGGATGCCTGATGCTTGTGTATGTCTGATGCTTGTGGACTTCTGATGCTTCTGGATGTTTGTGGATGTGTGATGCTTCTGGATGTCTGATGCTTCTGGATGTCTGATGCCTGATGCTTGTGGATATCTGATGCTTGTTTATGTCTGATGCTTGTGGACGTCTGATGCTTCTGGATGTTTGTGGATGTCTGATGCTTCTGGATGTCTGATGCTTCTGGATGTCTGATGCCTGATGCTTGTGGATGTCTGTTGCTTGTGGATGTCTGTTGCTTGTGGATGTCTGTTGCTTGTTGATGCCTGATGCTTGTGGGTGCTTGTGGATGTCTGACGCTTGTGGATGTCTGATATTTGTGAATGCTTGAAGCTTGTGCATGCCTGACACTTGTGCATGCCTTACGCTTGTGCATACCTGACGCTTGTGGATGCCTGATGCTTGTGGATGCCTGACGCTTGTGGATGCCTGATGCCTTTGGATGTCTGATGCTTGTGGATGGCTGACGCTTGTGGATGTCTGGTGCCTAATGGCATGGCACTGTCTGATAGATATGACTGTTAAAAATAGGATGAAAAGTGACCATAATCTACTTTGTATGGAATTTCTAGCACAAAAGGGGACTAGAGAACCGAAACCGGGGCGTGGGAAAGTCATCCTAGATATCGTTGCCTCTAATAACATGCGTCACATTAAATGGGGTAGATTCATTGAGAACCCTGAGAAGTTGGAGGTCCTTAAAAATATGGTCGTTGAAGAAGTGGCTAATTTAAACACTCACATTAGTAAGCAAGACTTTCCCCAAATAATGCTGGAGGCACATACCCACTTTTTCACAAAACTCCAATTGATCTTCAGGAAGATTATAAAACCAGATAAGGGAAACAAAAGACAACCCAAGGTGGGGTGGTATAACAATGCTTGTAAATTAGCCCATCAAAACCTGAGCACAGAAATAAGATGTATGAATCCCTTAGGTGTGAGAAAAGCAAGACAGACATATAGGCAAGCTCAGAAAGTAGCAAAAAAACAGTGGCATGAGGATCAGTGGCGAGATCTGAAATCAGCCTGTGAAGCAAAGGACTCAAAACAATTTTGGGCCATTGTTAAGTGGAATAGAGGAGGTGAAGCTGAACCCCCCCCCAAAACAATGTTGCCAAACAACAATGAGTAGAATTTTTCAGACCCCAATACGCTCGTAACCCAGCTGAAGAAGAGTGTCCTCTACCCCCAACTATTTTTTATCAAAGTCAGCTTTTCACAACTAAAGATATCAGTTTAGCGTTAGACTGTGTGACTGGGAAGAGCTCCAGGCATGGATGGCATCCCAGCTGCCGTGTTTTTAAGTGATAGATCGTCTTGGTGCCAGTACTTTGAGTGTTTAGGTAACTCTGTGGCTAGGGGTGCGCCAATCCCATCTTCATAGAAAGGCGCTGAAATAATTCTGTTTTTTAAAAAGGGTGACAAATCTCTACCCAGTAATTATAGACCTATCCGTCTTATAGACTCAGCCCAAAAACGCATAAGTCGTTTAGTGCAAAATACATTTCAAATATGGATAGAAGAACACAATATTTTTTTGTCCCCATATCAAGCTGGCTTTTGACCATGTATTAGTTCAATTGACCAGGTCTTTTACTTCATAGCACTTTACTGGAGGAATGTGGCCTTAACCAATGGGACACTTTACGCGGTCTTTGTAGACCTGAAATCGGCTTTCGATTTAGTTTCGGTTTAGACCGGTTTCTGGCATTTCAGCCTTCTTCAGCCCGGCTTGCTTGAATCCAGTGGCAAAGTGAGCAAGGGACTCACGTCTGAGCATACCCTGCCAACTTATGGCAAACAAAGAAAAACCAAAGGAAATGATGGACGAAGCGTTGACAATACAAGCACTCACCCCCAGTCAACTGATCTGGGTTTAATCCATCACCGTTCTTTAGCCCAATCTGCCACCCCAGTTCAGACATGGCCATATGCAAATCAGTCTGACCCTGTGCCTCGTGGGAACAGTCCAGCCCGAACTGCCAAGCTATGCCGTCCCTGGACTGGAAACAAGCTACCGAGGACCGGTTTCTGGCATTCCAACCATCTTCAGCCCGGCTTGCTTGAATCCAGTGGCAAAGTGAGCAAGGGTCTCATGTCTGCAGCCTGTTGATCCACCTGTGCCGGAAGTCCCAGCCCATTGAGCCTAATTGATGGTCCCACTTGCGTGAAATTTCTGCTCCCTTGGTCCATTTCAGATCTGACCCCACTCCACCCTCTCTTCCCTTGACCTCCCCAAACACACACCCCTTTTTCATGTGGCGTTTTTGTAATTGACTTGATGAAGAAACACAGCACGAAGATAGAATAGGGTTAGTAGGGATGGACAAGGATCAAGAATAGGGTGCGGTTCCCTGTCTAAGGTACCTATGACAGATTAGACAGGGAACAGGACAAAAAGGACCGTGGTCCGAGAGTAAGAACGACCTTGCCCTGCAACGTGGAATCTGGATCAGAGCTGGACGCCTAGCTCCACCGCCGGTGCTCAACAGCGCCAACAAAAGAAGAAAACAATGGGAGCCTACCAGTGATGGCTCACTGTAAAAGACACTGGACTGAAGAGAACAATGGGAGCCTACCAGTGATGGCTCGCTGTAAAAGACACTGGAAAGAAGAGAACAATGGGAGCCTACCAGTGATGGCTCGCTGTAAAAGACACTGGAAAGTAGAGAACAATGGGAGCCTACCAGTGATGGCTCGCTGTAAAAGACATTAGGTAGAAGAGAACAATGGGAGCCTACCAGTGATGGCTCGCTGTAAAAGACACTGGAAAGAAGAGAACAATGGGAGCCTACCAGTGATGGCTCGCTGTAAAAGACACTGGAAAGAAGAGAACAATGGGAGCCTACCAGTGATGGCTCGCTGTAAAAGACACTGGAAAGAAGAGAACAATGGGAGCCTACCAGTGATGGCTCGCTGTAAAAGACACTGGAAAGAAGAGAACAATGGGAGCCTACCAGTGATGGCTCGCTGTAAAAGACACAGGAAAGAAGAGAACAATGGGAGCCTACCAGTCATGGCTCGCTGTAAAAGACACTGGAGAGAAAAGAACAATGGGAGCCTACCAGTGATGGCTTGCTGTAAAAGACACTGGAAAGAAGAGAACAATGGGAGTCTACCAGTGATGGCTTGCTGTAAAAGACAATGGAAAGAAGAGAACAATGGGAGCCTACCAGTGATGGCTCGCTGTAAAAGACACTGGAAAGAAGAGAACAATGGGAGCCTACCAGTGATGGCTCGCTGTAAAAGACACTGGAAAGAAGAGAACAATGGGAGCCTACCAGTGATGGCTCACTGTAAAAGACACGGGAAAGAAGAGAACAATGGGAGCCTACCAGTGATGGCTCGCTGTAAAAGACACTGGAAAGAAGAGAACAAAGGGAGCCTACCAGTGATGGCTCGCTGTAAAAGACACTGGAAAGAAGAGAACAAAGGGAGCCTACCAGTGATGGCTCACTGTAAAAGACACTGGAAAGAAGAGAACAATGGGAGCCCACCAGTGATGGCTCACTGTAAAAGACACTGGAAAGAAGAGAACAATGGGAGCCTACCAGTGATGGCTCACTGTAAAAGACACTGGAAAGAAGAGAACAATGGGAGCCTACCAGTGATGGCTCGCTGTACAAGACACTGGAAAGAAGAGAACAATGGGAGCCTACCAGTGATGGCTCGCTGTAAAAGACACTGGAAAGATGAGAACAATGGGAGCCTACCAACGATGGCTCGCTGTAAAAGACACAGGAAAGAAGAGAACAATGGGAGCCTACCAGTGATGGCTCGCTGTAAAAGACACTGGAAAGAAGAGAACAATGGGAGCCTACCAGTGATGGCTCGCTGTACAAGACACTGGAAAGAAGAGAACAATGGGAGCCTACCAGTGATGGCTCACTTTAAGAGACGCTGGAAAGAAGAGAACAATGGGAGCCTACCAGTGATGGCTCGCTGTAAAAGACACTGGAAAGAAGAGAACAATGGGAGCCTACCAGTGATGGCTCGCTGTAAAAGACACTGGAAAGAAGAGAACAATGGGAGCCTACCAGTGATGGCTCGCTGTAAAAGACACTGGAAAGAAGAGAACAATGGGAGCCTACCAGTGATGGCTCGCTGTAAAAGACACTGGAAAGAAGAGAACAATGGGAGCCTACCAGTGATGGCTCGCTGTAAAAGACACTGAAAAGAAGAGAACAATGGGAGCCTACCAGTGATGGCTCGCTGTAAAAGACACTGGAGAGATGAGAACAATGGGAGCCTACCAGTGATGGCTCGCTGTAAAAGACACTGGAAAGAAGAGAACAATGGGAGCCTACCAGTGATGGCTCGCTGTAAAAGACACTGGAAAGAAGAGAACAATGGGAGCCTACCAGTGATGGCTCGCTGTAAAAGACACTGGAAAGAAGAGAACAATGGGAGCCTTCCAGTGATGGCTCGCTGTAAAAGACACTGGAAAGAAGAGAACAATGGGAGCCTACCAGTGTTGGCTCGCTGTAAAAGACACTGGAAAGAAGAGAACAATGGGAGCCTACCAGTGATGGCTCGCTGTAAAAGACACTGGAAAGAAGAGAACAATGGGAGCCTACTAGTGATGGCTCGCTGTAAAAGACATTGGAAAGAAGAGAACAATGGGAGCCTACCAGTGATGGCTCGCTGTAAAAGACACTGGAAAGAAGAGAACAATGGGAGCCTACCAGTGATGGCTCGCTGTAAAAGACACTGGAAAGAAGAGCCTTTGAACATTATCACTCCCTGACCATCATTTATATTAGGTTGAATTTCTCTCCCAATCACCTCATGTAGATTATGCCCCAATTGGAC
This sequence comes from Lissotriton vulgaris, assembly GCF_964263255.1. Taxonomy (NCBI): domain Eukaryota; kingdom Metazoa; phylum Chordata; class Amphibia; order Caudata; family Salamandridae; genus Lissotriton; species Lissotriton vulgaris. Next base: position 1,017,044,378 of record NC_141698.1, read on the forward strand.
AAGAAAAAGATTTTCTTTTGAAACCTTACATCGGTCGCTTTCACTGTGTATGAATAAGTAACGAAGAAATATGGAAGAAAGAGTAAACTATGTATAATGATAATTGTAGAACACCAGTTGTCCTCATGAACATGCTTATTAGTTTAGATCCTCATGGAGTCTAGACCTCAAATAATGCACTTAATGGTCCTTATCCTATCAGAACAAATTGTATGATAACATTTTTGTATTAGAACAAAATTACTGCATCTTCTAAGACTTATGCTCATCTCCAGGTCTAAACGTATGGTACGACAAATGTCATTTTGTATGCACTGTCTCCCCGTTTTTTTACATTGACTACATAGGTTATTGACGATACTGTTTGTACAGATAGCAGAATTGTTTTTATCTGCCCATAAAACAAATAGGCTACCAAAGACCGCAATAGACAGCCCAACTGCATACTTAGCTTTTGTGTATAATAATGTCAACCTGTACATCATCACAACATATATGAACAGAAATGAACTAACTTAGTATAAAAACTGGGGACTGTGGAAATCGATAAACCTTAAGTATACATACGTTCATTTATGTTCGCCACAGTCACTGTTGAGAGCAGAGTGAAGATCGTGAAACATTGTCTGCATCATCTTGCGTAACAAGGGCCTCTAGGTGCACGTAAGCAACAACCATTTTAGATATCACAGCCATTTTCATTCCCTGCTAGTCACCCATGATTCACCCTGACCTCGCAATTATCCCCAGCAACCTGACTAAGCCTGAACACACGTACTAGGGTCGTAAAAACCTTGTCAGCCTGACAATGCCTCGGAGTCACTTCCCGCGCCAAACCCACTTGTCCTTTCATCCTCCATGCACAGGCAAGCCCCCTTTTATAACTTCCTTCCCTGCACCTGGCCACTCAGTCCGGTCCCAGGCACTAACCGAGCCCTGTGGACATTGTTTATTTCCTACACACAGCAGGGCTTGTTTCACCAACAAAGGGGCCTGACTTAATCAATAACCCAAAACCCTTAGATCTGACCGATCCCACGTGTTTTAAGATACTGTCGGAATGTCCAGCTGCGAGATAGCGATCATCTGTTACATCTAAGTGGGGGGACATTTGTTGCTGGATTTGTGTGGGAACTAGCTTGAGGCGGGGACTCCAAGGATGTTTGACCATGCAATAAACTGACGAAAGAAATGTATAAAATGCCATGCCACAGAGATGCAGTTAGAGCACCTCCTGACGATAGCCCCGGTGTCTGATGTGATGTGTTCTCCTCCTGGAGTAATAAACCTGTTCTTCGCTTTTCCACTTGCCAGTGCCTGCCTCCCTATTTTGATAGCTAATATTAAGGTAAATTAGAGATGGTTTGCACCAAGCGGCATCAAAAGTCTTGGGAGTCACAGCTGCTTTTTACACAACCACTCACACACACAGTCACACATCCATACAAACACTCTGCCACTCAGCCCCCTCCAGGGCCGATTTTGGCCCTAGGGGACCCCATCCTCCAGGGCCCAGCCTTAACTGAATGGGGATGGAGGCGACGTGGGCCCCTCCCCAGGTCAATTTCGGCATTCCCATCCAACCGAGCCCAGGCATAAATATATACATTTTTAATGGGGGCAGGGGTCTTCACGGCCCCCCTCCCTGGGCCAATTTAGGCCCCGGGGACCCCATTCCCCAGCCATAAACAAATGGGGAAGGTGGGCTGCAGGACCCTTTCCCTGGACTAATTATTGGCACGATCTCCCCATCCCCCTGGGCCTGGCCATTTCACCTGGGTGCCCTGGGCAGACAGTGTGCCTAATGGGGATCGCGAGAGGTACCTCAAGGCCCCCGCGTTCCAGGCTGGCTCGTGGCTTCCTGCTGTATGAACAAGCGCTGGAGCCCCCACTTTTTTTGCCACATTTGCTATAAATTCACAACACATTTAAAAAAAATGCTTTTTTACCCTGCAGGGTCCCTCTGGGACCCCAAGACCAAGGCTTGGAGGTCAGGGTATCCCTACCCAGCCCCCTTTTCTTTTTCTTTTTTTTACTTTTTTGGGGGGACACTCGGCAGAAGCAGAGTCCCAAGATGGCTATTAACACTTCCTGGTTGAAGTGTTGGCAGCCCCAATCAGTTATGCCATTCTCTGCACAAGCTCGTTATTATTCGTGAATTAGCCAGCAATCGGAGATATCTAAATTTGGTTTCCTTAAATTTCTTAACAACAACTGAATGGATTTACAACAAATAATAGCAGTTCGAGCTGCGGCCCTGTGTAAAGAGTTCAGGGGAATTAGCCTGGAAAAGGCACCTTTGTTTACCCCCTTATTTCTCAGCCCCTATTGACTGATCTCCCTGAAACTTTCCATGCACAACAAGACTCACCGTGACCCTTCGTTGGAAAGTCTTGTGACGAGTCGTCAAACAGCGCCAAAGATACAGGCAACTTTAGTGAATCACATGTACCCAGTAGTCCAGTGCAGACGCGTTTCGGGCCTCGAGCTCTTTGTCAGAGGCATCCTGCATGAAAACTGCAACATTACCACAGGATATATCCCCTCTTTTATGTCAATCATATCATATGTATATATATAGTCACTCAATGATCGATATGTAACAATGCGGGCTTGTTAGTGAGGCCAGTGGCGATGAGGAAGGCTGAAGATGGTCCTAGTGGGACGTCCCCTAGACTTCTAGATCGAAGTAAATTGATTTAGAGTTCCTCATGTACCGGCATGTATCCAAATTCATGCTTAAAATGAGACCAGCCTCCTCGTTACATATTTCTCAAGCTGGAATCATCAAGATGTGTTGAAAATCAAAAGTGGTACTCTTATCCAAAATGTTGTTTGTTTTACGGTAACAGTTGCAGCACCTTTTGGCCTACCATCCGAACATTTTTGTTGTCAATATTGAGGCTCACTGCAAGATGTTAAAAAAAAGGAAATACATATTTGAACCTATAGGGCTCCATCTGAGATCAGGAATGAACCTGCACCATGCAGCAGCATGTTACTGGCAGTTATGAACTACATGAAGAGAGGAAGGTGTTTCCTGATGATGCTCTGCAGAGGTGTCAGAAGGTCTTGGAGAAAAAGTTGGGTGCATGATCTGTAAAGTGCTGGAATTCATCTGTTCCTGCAACAAGCACGGTGGCGGGGAAGGATCGGGGGCACTCGGGGTCCTGGAATCAGAGAGGAGAGAAGTGCATTAGAATGAGGGCATTCAGACATGGGAGAATACAAGACCTTATCATAGAGGACCTACACTGGTGTCATGTAGTTAGGGAGAAAAGGGCATGATCAACCAAATCTCTAAAACGTGTACTCTACAACAATAACTAACCATAAACCTTCCCTCTCTTTCAAAACAGCCAAAGAACCAACACTAGCTAAATCCCCAAACTATCTAGCATTCAAACCTGCCTCTCTTATAGAACAACCTAACTACCTAAACTATCTAAATCCCCAAACTATTGAACCTTCAAACCTGCCTCTCTTATAGAACAACCTAACTACCCAAACTAACTAAATCCCCAAACTATTGAACCTTCAAACCTGCCTCTCTTATAGAGCAACCTAACTACCCAAACTAACTAAATCCCCAAACTATTGAACCTTCAAACCTGCCTCTCTTATATAACTAACGACCATAACTATCTAAATCCCCAAACTATTGAGCCTTCAAACCTGCCTCTCTTATATAACTAACAACCATAACTATCTAAATCCCCAAACTATTAAACCTTCAAACCTGCCTCTCTTAAATAACTAACAACCAAAGCGATCTAAATCCCCAAACTATTGAACCTTCAAACCTGTATACAACTTACTACCTAAATTATCTAAATCCGCAAACTATTGAACCTTCAAACCTGCCTCTCTTATATAACTAACAACCATAACTATCAAACTCCCCAAACTATTGAAACTTCAAACCTGCCTCTCTTATATAACTAACAACCATAACTATTTAAATCCCCAAACAATTGAACCTTCAAACCTGCCTCTCTTATATAACTAACAACCATAACTATCAAACTCCCCAAACTATTGAACCTTCAAACCTGTATATAACTAACAACCAAAACCATCAAACTCCCCAAACTATTGAACCTTCAAACCTGCCTCTCTTATATAACTAACAACCATAACTATCTAAATCCCCAAACTATTGAACCTTCAAACCTGCCTCTCTTATATAACCAACAACCATAAGTATCTAAATCCCCAAACTATTGAACCTTCACACCTGCCTCTCTTATATAACTAACAACCATAACTATCAAACTCCACAAACTATTGAAACTTCAAACCTGCCTCTCTTATATAACTAACAACCATAACTATCTAAATCCCCAAACTATTGAACCTTCAAACCTGCCTCTCTTATATAACTAACAACCATAACTATCAAACTCCCCAAACTATTGAAACTTCAAACCTGCCTCTCCTATATAACTAACAAATAAAACTATTCTAAATCCCCAAACTATTGAACCTTCAAACCTGCCTGTCTTATATAACTAACAACCAAAACTATCTAACATCCCAAATTATTGAACCTTCAAACCTGCCTCTCTTATATAACTAACTACCAAAACTATTTAAATCCCACAACTGACCTTCAAACCTGCCTCTCTTATATAACTAACAAACAAAACTATCTAAATCCCCAAACTATTGAACCTTCAAACCTGCCTCTCTTAAATAACTAGCAACCAAAACTATCTAAATCCCCAAACTATTGAACCTTCAAACCTGCCTCTCTTACATAACTAACAACCAAAACTATCTAAATCCCCAAACACACACAGTTACGAGTAGAAATGCACGCACACAAACACACGTGCGTGGATGCACACACACAAACACATACAGTCCACACTGTTACTCTTGTCGTCTAATAATCCCACTGACACACATTAATACTCAGAAAGTATGAAGGAGAGGATTGTACTCACCTCCACGGGGTAGGCTGTGGTGGGGACGTAGCGAATAACGAAGCCACATCTGCGTCTGTGGGACGTGTTGGGTTCACTGGCGTGGACTGTCAGCCCGTCGTGGATCTGACGGGAGAAATGTAGGATATGAGCCGTGCTTATCTGCCAAAAATGTAAGTGCCAGGGCCCAATGTGTTACTCACTGGTCCTCTGCAGCTGGCACTGCCCGCGTCACTTTTTTACCTTTAAGTTTTGTCATTTTTTTAAAGCTATATTAAATCATTTAGTTCTCTACTAATGAACGTTAGTTAAAAATACACACACACTGCCACCATATGGTGGTTTCTCAGACATATGTGCCTTTGTTTACAGAAAAGCACCGGAAAACACAGGCACAAATTAAGCACTGGATATGGGACAGAGAAAAGACAGGCAGCGCCTTGAGGTGCACCTCAAGGGGAAACTGAGTACATAGTCCTGAGGCACCCCAAGGAAAGCTGTGAGTGCACAGCGCTGGTGCACCCCAGGGGGAGCTGTGAGTAACACAGCGCTGGTGCACCTCCGGGGCAGCTGTGAGTACACAGTGCTGGTGCACCCCAAGGAAAGCTGTGAGTGCACAGCGCTGGTGCACCCCAGGGGGAGCTGTGAGTACACAGTGCTGGTGCATGCCCAGGGGGAACTGTGAGTATACAGTGCTGGTGCACCTCGGGGGAGCTGTGAGTACACAGTGCTTCGTCCATCATAGTGGCATCTGCGTGGATAACTATGCAGGACAGGATTCATTCTGGCACGAGGCTCCTGTCCCAAAAATTAAACCTCAGCAGGAAGCACTTACAGATAAAATTAAAGCAGGTGCCCGAGTTGAAACTGAAAGTCAGTAACGTTTTAATCAGCCCAAAACATTAGCATGGTCGAGGCTGGGTAAGTGTGCTTTAACCCCATATCTGCCGTCGAAAATGAGCTGTAATACTCGAGGGAGGTCTTTGCATCCATGAGTTTCTCAAGCGTGATCCCCGTATAGTTCCTGTGGCCAGGAGGCTGCTTTCTCCTCACCTGCTGCCCTGCTCGCTCTCTGACCCTTTATACACAAGAGGCATGTGAACACGCATAGAAGCCCCGCACCACACATTAGCGATATCCAGGGCCGGACTGGCCATAGCGTGCACCGGGCAATCCCCTGGTGCGCCGCAGGGGTAAGGGACGGTTTTGGGGCCCTGGGGGCCGTTTTTGTTACAGGGCCATTTTTGCAGCATAGCTGCAAAATCGGCCCTGTACCAAAATCGGCCGAAAACCGGCCCTGGCAAAGAGCTCGGCGGCACCTCCAACCCCACCGAGTAGGGAGTGGAGGCCGGCTGAGCACTTTGCCAGGGCCGGTTGTGGTTCCCAGTCCGGCCTTGGCGGTATCAAACGTCTTCCCACCCTTTCCCAACTAAGATGGACAGCTCACTCAAGGGACCTCGGCGCATTTTGGCGCGGTGGCAAAGTTACAGGCACACAGGGTCACTGAAGGCAAATCTTCCGGCCCTTTACGCAGCTGCAGTGTTGGAAACGCAATATACATTTACCCAACGAGGTAGCACTTACTGATTAGCCAGTAGAAAGTACTCCAGTTGAGTATAGTGAGATTGCAAAAATATCTGCGATTTCACTGTAAAATCCGCAAATTTGCGGATTTTTTTGTAATTTCGCGTGAATTCGCGGACCATAGATCCGCAAAATTCCCCCTTACTTATTTGAGATGCCATTGGCGCTGATTTTACAGCAGGAGACAAAAACCCACCACTAAAAATCTGTGAGAACTGCGCAAGGTAAACCACTACGCTGCTCACAGAACTTCACGTAGCTTGCCGTAGTTTTTTTTGTCAGTTCGCAGAGTTCCCACATAATTGAACTTCGCGAACTCCGCCGAGGCTTACTTGGAACCCGGATGAGCCCGTAAACTAGCACAATGTATCTACTCAATATCTCACTGAAATGACCGAGGGTACTTGGCACAACAGATTCACACTGTCAGGGGCAAACACCCGGCCAGGAGAAACACCCAAAACCTAACATCAGATTGAACGTGGCCATATAAAGTAGAAAGTAATAGTTCCCAATTATTTTTAGGTCCTGGTGTGATTCGATGGTTGTATGTAAGTATAGACATTATGAATGAGTGTGATTAGTGGATGCTAATAATATGCATTTTTTATTTTGAAAAGACAGTTAGTGTCATGGACAATTGCATGGAGGAGTGTATTACAGTCGTATTTTTATACCACAGGATATTGGGCAGCACATATGGTCTGTAGATCAGTTTCACTCACTGAATATGTCTTAAGATTTTTAATCATTCCCCATCGATGACCATTTTGAACTATGTCACAAAATGGTGTAATCTTTTGCATATGTTAAATGTTTTGCAAGGAAACATATTATATGTTGCTATAGCGATCCAGTTGGGAGGAGTCAACTAATGTAGTTGTCCTGAGGAAGGAGGTACATATTATCTAATACCACAAAAACACATCGACAGAACACACAAAGACGACCCACAGTGCATGGACCATTTCAATATGTCAATGAGTATATCACAATAATATTTTGCAAATGTGGATTTAATACAAAAAGTCGAGAACGCCTTTTTGAGATACTTGCTGGCGGTACCTAAAAGCTGTTCCACCTATGCCTGCTACACAGAATTGGGCATTGATTCTATTACAGACATCATAAAATTACAAGCAGTAATGTTGTGGCGTCGAATATGGGTCACTGAGCAATGCCAACTAACTAGGGCGATCATCCAAGATATCTTGACACTTGATCACTGCAAGAAAATTAAATGGTTATCCTATGTTAAAGCGCTACTAACAGATTTAGGTTACAGGAAGTTTTTTGTTCACCCGTTATTGATAAATGAAATCTCAAAAAAGGATTTAAAAAGAGAGTGCCTTGTACACCTACGCCAGTTACGATTTCTATCTGAGATTCACAAACCATCTGTTCAACATTCTTTATTAGCGCAGACTGTGTTTACCATTGAACCCTATTTGAACTCTAGTTTAACACAATATGAAAAAATGTTGCTTACCCGCTTTAGATTTGATTTGTTCCATTTACTGGTTGCATTTCCAAAGCAAAATGTCTGGTCATCCACACTTCCTATGTGTCCGTGTGACCTAGTGTCCCCACAAACAACGATGCATACAATGTTATTTTGTAAATTTTTTACCGAACCACGCAAACGCTGGATACTGCCCATTTTGAAAATCTGGGGACTTCGACAGTGCCGTCCTGCATATTTGGCACTCCAGTATCTTGAAAATGAAAACTATGCTAAAGCGGTTGTATGTTTTCTCAAATTTTGTATCTGTCATCGTACGAACCTTTGAGTACGAATTATATATTAGCTCTACACAAATGAAAGAATGCCAAAAATAGGGAAACTGTATGTTATGATAAGGTCGAAAATACATAAACTGAGACGTCTTTTTTAATTGCTTTTTTTAACGAATGTATTTTTATACCGGTTTTTAACCTTTGTAAACTTTGTAATTTGCTTATTGAGAACTTTTATGGTGTTTCTTTTTAAACTACCGAATAAAGTTATTATTGAATTGAATTGAAGTAGGAGTGTACCTTCTAATTGAGAAATTGATTGGAATTTTTTTTGAGAAATTCTCCTCCTTTTACCTAATGTTGTGTTGTTATTTGTTTCTTCTTTTTTTTCCGGAGATTTATATAGCATGAACTTGACACAAAGGTATCAGGTAGCTTTACACCAGCACCAGTTGCGTCACATGAGGAGACATGTATTTTTAGTAGGCACAGGACGATTAAGTGATTTTTCCAAGATCACAGCATGTTGCGCATCCTTGCTGAGACTTGAACCCAGCTCCCCAGATTTGAGGTCGAGCGCCATAGCTGTTAGGCCACTTCCTCTCCACTTTGTTATTAGTTTTCTGCTCTACAGTGCTTCCACTGTGCTTGTGAAATCTATTGTTTTTAATATAAACTTAAAAGGGGCTTAAATCCTGCCCCCTCTCTTTCCAGGCTTTTCCTTGGTTTCTGTTCTTGCCACTTACCTTTCCACCTTTTCTGTTGATTTTAGCTTATTTTCCTGCAATTACCAATGTTTGTAACTCGTCTGCTTCTCTTTTCAGTATCCCGTAGGCAAAATACTGGTAATAGCCGCCTTGGTAGAACTATTTTTAGGTCGAGCGTAGCAATGGACCTCCATGTATACTTTAGTATACATATATGGGGACACGAGTCGGAGGCGCGCATTTTCCGACTTGGATTTGGCCTCGTGGGCGTGCTTTTGCTGCTGGCTGTTTGCTGTGAATGTGTGCGAGCGCGACTCTGCCATGCGCCTTGGAAACCGAAACCTAAGAGCCGCGGGACGTGAGCTGTCTATGGTAGAAGCTCACGCGCGCGGCTCTTAGGTTTCGTTTTGACTTGTTAATTTAAGGTGTGCGTTATAAGTAGTTAATTGAAGTTGAAAGACTTAAAAACGTATTTTTGCCACGTCTTTGACCCCCACCACCTCTAGCTCACTGATCCCGCCCCCATTGCTCGCAGCATCACAGCTCACTGTTTGCACGCTGATGCAAAGCTAGACACCAACCAGCCCAAAACGCTGGTGCAGACATATCCTAAATTAGCCCTTCACATGCTCACTTTATGTGCTCGCCATTGCAGCATGAATTTTCAACCGACTGAGACCCTTGTGCATAACGCTTGCTCTAGCGACATCTTGTGGCAAATTGGTTTAATGCACTCAAATGATTATTCACTCCAGCCACTTGCTTTCGGGGCGCGAGCTCGTAAGATCTACTTGCTATAAGCCAGGCTGAAGTTAAACAAAGGATTTTGGTTGTAAGCACAGGCCTTAGTTTAAAATGTTTTAGAGATTTTGCAGGAAGATATCAACCTCTGGAGCCTCGCAGTAATCACGGCTTATGGTCCTGAAACCAACAACAAATAATATCAATGATGCAAAATATATTAAAGGGGTCACAGAATTGTGAAATAAATACGTTTTTATGAATATTGAACGGCACAACAGCTTCCCCCTCCACCTGAGAGAAAACACTGACCATACCAGCCCAGGAGATGAATGAAAGGTACAAAGTGCACACACACCGCACCCACCCACATACTCTGCACCCTCACACACACACACTCTGCACCCTCACACACTCTGCACCCTCACACACAGCTTATCTGTTATTTTCTTCATTTATTAGAAAGTTTACTCCCTTTAAGATCTGAACACAGCTGCCTGGTCCTGTTTATGGCTAATAGATCATGTCTGTAGCCACACTGCACCCTCACACACACCGCACCCTCACACACCGCACACTTACACACCGCAACCTTACACACACTGCACCCTCACACACATTGCACCCTCACAGACCATGCACCCTCACACACCGCACCCTCGCACACACTATTCCCTCACGCACAAACTGCACCCTCACACACACACTGCACCTTCACACACCTCAGCCTCACATACCGCACCCTTACACACCGCACCCTCACACACATTGAACACTCACACACTGCACACTCACACACCACACACACACACCGCACCCACACCCACACACACACACACACACCGCACACACACACCGCACCCACACACACACGCACCCACACACACACCCACACACACTGCACCCACACACACCGCACCCACACACACCGCACCCACACACACTCTGCGCCCTCACACACTCTGCACCCTCACACACTCTGCGCCCTCACACACTATGCACCCTCACACACACTGCACCCTCACACACAGCTTATTTGTTATTTTCTTCATTCATTGGAAAGTTTGCTCCCTTTAAGATCTGAGCACAGCTGCCTGGTCCTGTTTATGGCTGATGGATCATGTCTATAGCCACACTGCACCCTCACACACACTGCACCCTCACACACACTGCACCCTCACACCACACCCTCACACACACTGCACCCTCACACACACTGCACCCTCACACACTGCACCCTCACACACTGCACCCTCACACACTGCACCCTCACACACCGCACCCTCACACACCGCCCCCCCACACACACCGCACCCTCACACACACCGCACCCTCACACACTGCACCCGAACACACACACTGCACCCGAACACACACACTGCACCCGCACACACACTGCACCCGCACACACACTGCACCCTGACACACACTGCACCTGCACACACACTGCACCTGCACACACACTGCACCCTGACACACACTGCACCCTGACACACACTGCACCCTGACACACACTGCACCCTCACACGCCGCACCCTCACATGCCGCACCCTCACACGCCGCACCCTCACACGCCGCACCCTCACACGCCGCACCCGCACACCCACTGCACCCGCACACACACTGCACCCGCACACACACTGCACCCGCACACACACTGCACCCGCACACACTCTGCACCCTCACACACTCTGCACCCTCACACACTCTGCACCCTCACACACTCTGCACCCTCACACACTCTGCACCCTCACACACTCTGCACCCTCACACACTCGGCACCCTCACACACTCTGCAATGGAACATACACTCCAAATACCACTCAGTGCCACATAATTATATGCAACATAATTGCACACCTCATACTTACACTCTACTCAATGCAACATAAATTCACTTTATCTGTCTATCTATCGCCCTCCCTCTATCTATCGCCCTCCCTCTATCTATCTATCGCACTTACTCTATCTATCGCACTCACTCTATCTAGCTAGCGCATCACTACAGCATCACTCAGGGCCACCACAGCATCACTCAGGGCCCCCACAACATCACTATGCGCTACCACAGCATCACTGAATGCCACAGCATCACTCTTCACCACCACAACATCACTGAGCGCCACCACAGCATCAATATGTGCAACCATTCAACAACAACTGGTTCAAATATGTTCTCTCAATGTTTCAAGCTTTATTACAAATGTCACAAAAAGATGTTAATATTTCACTTCTGTTCTTGGATTTCCGTCACAATAAAATACAATGAACATAATCGTTAAATATTTACAAAAGCTATTGCCATTATAAATTACAAGAACTTTTATTTAAGTATTAATTCTTTAAAAAATTAAAAGCCATTTTGATTTGTAATATCAATACATGTAGGTCACGTAAATACAACACGTATTGCATTACAAATGCTATAGGTGTCACATTTGCGAAAGTTAAAACTATTGCCATTGTAAATGACAAAGCTATTAATTTCGCTATTTTCAAAACCAACACATAAATAAAAAAATTGTCATTTACAGTACCAATAGCTCAAACTTTCCTAATGCGAGACCTATTGCATTGCAAATGCTTGTTCATAAAATGTTGCCTCTTTCAGTTTTTTTGTCTTGCAGCAGATTTACATAACACAATTTATCACCCGGAGAGATTAAGTGAATTCCCAGAATCACAGAACGCCGCGCCGCAGAGACTCGAGCCAGAATCCACAGCTCTTGAGTCAGCAGCTCTGGTCGCTACGCCACATTCTCTCCACTTCCATGAGACTTGTCAGGGAGCTCTTTGCTTTGTCCCGAAAAGTGATTGATAAAAACAACTTATTATTCTTCACGTAGGCGAAACTGATGCATTACCATTGCTTGTTAGGTCTCGGCTTCGAGACCTATTGTCACTAAGTTCACTCTCAACGGAGCCAGAGCGGTGAACGAGCGCCGATTGCATCTCGTGGACGCGCACGCCGAGCCTCCTGGAGCCGTGCACATCTCTTGCTCCACATTCACACTCACGGAAGCACGCACGCACGCACACACACACACACACACACACCCACACACACACACACACACACCCTCCCTCTCTGCCCACTCCTTCTCTGCCGCCCCCCCTCGACCCCCACTCACCGGGCTCTTTCCCTTGCAGCGGGTCAGTCATGGCAGCAGGCAGACTCGGTGTCTTCTCCGGGGATCTCCAGCTGATGTGCACGCCCACGCTGCGTCTCGTGCGCGCCCGCCACGCTGTTTCGCGCCTGTTGGTCCTCAGCTTGTTGCTTACAGCCAGTGGGTTGAACTTGAATGTACTCGACAAAATATCCTTATATAACTAAAAAGTGAGCATCATCTTCATCTCACGTTTGTAAAGGTAACCATGAACACCAATTGTGTTAAGAATATATTGAATACGATAGATCACCTTCCACTCGCCCATACATATACTTTAAATTCCTTATTCATATTATTAGAACAAAGCAACGCAGAAGATAAATTTTGGTTGTCTGTGGGTGGGGAGATGGGGTTAGCACTCTCTGCCCTCTTTTCCTATCATTGACTCTTTGGCGCCTATAGGAAAAACCCAAGCTGCTTATACTTTAGAGGAATTCTGCATAAGGATTATTATAGTGTGAGTGCAGAGTGCGCACAGTTCAGAGTGAGCAGAGTGCAGAGTGTGAAGTAGTGAGTGCAGAGTGAGTGAGCAGAGTGTGAGTGCAGAGTGCAGACTGTGAAGTAGTGAGTGCAGAGTGAGTGAGCAGAGTGTGAGTGCAGAGTGTGAAGTAGTGAGGGCAGAGTGAGTGTGCAGAGTGTGAATGCAGCGTGCAGAGTGTGAGTGCAGAGTGTGAGTGCAGAGTGTAAGTGTGAGTGCAGAGTAGTGAGTGCAGAGTAGTGAGTGCAGAGTGTGAGTAGTGAGTGCAGAGTGTGAGTAGTGAGTGCAGAGTGCAGAGTGTGAGTAGTGAGTGCAGAGTAGTGAGTGCAGAGTAGTGAGTGCAGAGTAGTGAGTGCAGAGTAGTGAGTGCAGAGTGCAGAGTAGTGAGTGCAGAGTAGTGAGTAGTGAGTGCAGAGTAGTGAGTAGTGAGTGCAGAGTAGTGAGTAGTGAGTGCAGAGTAGTGAGTAGTGAGTAGTGAGTGCAGAGTAGTGAGTAGTGAGTGCAGAGTAGTGAGTAGTGAGTGCAGAGTAGTGAGTAGTGAGTGCAGAGTAGTGAGTAGTGAGCGCAGAGAAGTGAGTAGTGAGTGCAGAGTAGTGAGTAGTGAGTGCAGAGTAGTGAGTAGTGAGTAGTGAGTAGTGAGTAGTGAGTGCAGAGTAGTGAGTAGTGAGTGCAGAGTAGTGAGTGCAGAGTAGTGAGTGCAGAGTAGTGAGTGCAGAGTAGTGAGTAGTGAGTGCAGAGTAGTGAGTAGTGAGTGCAGAGTAGTGAGTGCAGAGTAGTGAGTGCAGAGTAGTGAGTAGTGAGTGCAGAGTAGTGAGTAGTGAGTGCAGAGTAGGGAGTAGTGAGTAGTGAGTGCAGAGTAGTGAGTAGTGAGTGCAGAGTAGTGAGTGCAGAGTAGTGAGTGCAGAGTAGTGAGTGCAGAGTAGTGAGTAGTGAGTGCAGAGTAGTGAGTAGTGAGTGCAGAGTAGTAAGTAGTGAGTGCAGAGTAGTGAGTGCAGAGTAGTGAGTAGTGAGTGCAGAGTAGTGAGTGCAGAGTAGTGAGTAGTGAGTGCAGAGTAGTGAGTAGTGAGTGCAGAGTAGTGAGTGCAGAGTAGTGAGTAGTGAGTGCAGAGTAGTGAGTGCAGAGTAGTGGGTAGTGAGTGCAGAGTAGTGAGTAGTGAGTGCAGAGTAGTGTGTAATGAGTAGTGAGTACAGAGTAGTGAGTACAGAGTAGTGAGTAGTGCGTGCAGAGTAGTGAGTAGTGAGTGCAGAGTAGTGAGTAGTGAGTGCATAGTAGTGAGTGCACATTGCAGAGTAGTGAGTGCAGAGTAGTGAGTGCATAGTAGTGAGTAGTGAGTGCATAGTAGTGAGTGCATAGTAGTGAGTGCAGAGTAGTGAGTAGTGAGTGCAGAGTAGTGAGTAGTGAGTGCAGAGTAGTGAGTGCAGAGTAGTGAGTAGTGAGTGCAGAGTAGTGAGTAGTGAGTAGTGAGTGCAGAGTAGTGAGTAGTGATTGCAGAGTAGTGAGTAGTGAGTGCAGAGTAGTGAGTAGTGAGTGCAGAGTAGTGAGTGCAGAGTAGTGAGTAGTGAGTGCAGAGTAGTGAGTGCAGAGTAGTGAGTAGTGAGTGCAGAGTAGTGAGTAGTGAGTGCAGAGTAGTGAGTGCAGAGTAGTGAGTAGTGAGTGCAGAGTAGTGAGTGCAGATTGCAGAGTAGTGAGTGCAGAGTAGTGAGTGCAGAGTAGTGAGTGCAGAGTAGTGAGTAGTGAGTGCAGAGTAGTGAGTGCAGAGTAGTGAGTAGTGAGTGCAGAGTAGTGAGTGCAGAGTAGTGAGTAGTGAGTGCAGAGTAGTGAGTAGTGAGTGCAGAGTAGTGAGTAGTGAGTAGTGAGTGCAGAGTAGTGAGTGCAGAGTAGTGAGTAGTGAGTGCAGAGTAGTGAGTAGTGAGTGCAGAGTAGTGAGTGCAGAGTAGTGAGTAGTGACTGCAGAGTAGTGAGTAGTGAGTGCAGAGTAGTGAGTGCAGAGTAGTGAGTAGTGAGTGCAGAGTAGTGAGTGCAGATTGCAGAGTAGTGAGTGCAGAGTAGTGAGTGCAGAGTAGTGAGTGCAGAGTAGTGAGTGCAGAGTAGTGAGTGCAGAGTAGTGAGTAGTGAGTGCAGAGTAGTGAGTGCAGAGTAGTGAGTAGTGAGTGCAGAGTAGTGAGTGCAGAGTAGTGAGTAGTGAGTGCAGAGTAGTGAGTAGTGAGTGCAGAGTAGTGAGTGCAGAGTAGTGAGTAGTGAGTGCAGAGTAGTGAGTGCAGAGTAGTGAGTGCAGAGTAGTGAGTAGTGAGTGCAGAGTAGTGAGTGCAGAGTAGTGAGTGCAGAGTAGTGAGTGCAGAGTAGTGAGAGCAGAGTAGTGAGTAGTGAGTGCAGAGTAGTGAGTGCAGAGTAGTGAGTGCAGAGTAGTGAGTGCAGAGTAGTGCAGAGTAGTGAGTGCAGAGTAGTGAATGCAGAGTAGTGAATGCAGAGTAGTGAGTAGTGAGTGCAGAGTAGTGAGTGCAGAGTGCAGAGTAGTGAGTAGTGAGTGCAGAGTAGTGAGTAGTGAGTGCAGAGTAGTGAGTGCAGAGTAGTGAGTAGTGAGTAGTGAGTGCAGAGTAGTGAGTGCAGATTGCAGAGTAGTGAGTGCAGAGTAGTGAGTGCAGGGTAGTGAGTGCAGAGTAGTGAGTGCAGAGTAGTGAGTGCAGAGTAGTGAGTGCAGAGTAGTGAGTAGTGAGTGCAGAGTAGTGAGTAGTGAGTGCAGAGTAGTGAGTAGTGAGTGCAGAGTAGTGAGTGCAGAGTAGTGAGTGCAAAGTAGTGAGTGCAGAGTAGTGAGTGCAGAGTAGTGAGTAGTGAGTGCAGAGTAGTGAGTGCAGAGTAGTGAGTGCAGAGTAGTGAGTAGTGAGTAGTGAGTGCAGAGTAGTGAGTGCAGATTGCAGAGTAGTGAGTGCAGAGTAGTGAGTGCAGAGTAGTGAGTGCAGATTGCAGAGTAGTGAGTGCAGAGTAGTGAGTGCAGAGTAGTGAGTGCAGGGTAGTGAGTGCAGATTGCAGAGTAGTGAGTGCAGAGTAGTGAGTGCAGAGTAGTGAGTGCAGGGTAGTGAGTGCAGAGTAGTGAGTGCAGAGTAGTGAGTGCAGAGTAGTGAGTGCAGAGTAGTGAGTGCAGAGTAGTGAGTAGTGAGTGCAGAGTAGTGAGTAGTGAGTGCAGAGTAGTGAGTGCAGATTGCAGAGTAGTGAGTGCAGATTGCAGAGTAGTGAGTGCAGGGTAGTGAGTGCAGGGTAGTGAGTGCAGGGTAGTGAGTGCAGGGTAGTGAGTGCAGGGTAGTGAGTGCAGAGTAGTGAGTGCAGAGTAGTGAGTGCAGAGTAGTGAGTAGTGAGTGCAGAGTAGTGAGTAGTGAGTGCAGAGTAGTGAGTAGTGAGTGCAGAGTAGTGAGTGCAGATTGCAGAGTAGTGAGTGCAGAGTAGTGAGTAGTGAGTGCAGAGTAGTGAGTAGTGAGTGCAGAGTAGTGAGTGCAGATTGCAGAGTAGTGAGTGCAGAGTAGTGAGTGCAGAGTAGTGAGTAGTGAGTGCAGAGTAGTGAGTGCAGAGTAGTGAGTAGTGAGTGCAGAGTAGTGAGTGCAGAGCAGTGAGTGCAGAGCAGTGAGTAGTGAGTGCAGAGTAGTGAGTAGTGTGCAGAGTAGTGAGTGCAGATTGCAGAGTAGTGAGTGCAGAGTAGTGAGTGCAGAGTAGTGAGTGCAGAGTAGTGAGTGCAGAGCAGTGAGTGCAGAGTAGTGAGTGCAGAGCAGTGAGTGCAGAGCAGTGAGTGCAGAGCAGTGAGTGCAGAGCAGTGAGTAGTGAGTAGTGAGTGCGGAATGCAGAGTAGTGAGTGCAGGGTGAGTGTGCAGAGCAGTGAGTGCAGGTGCAGAGTGGTGTGTGCTGTTGATGCAGAGTGGTGTGTGCTGTTGAGTGCAGAGTGCTGTGTGCTGTTGAGTGCAGAGTGCTGTGTATTGGCAATGTAAATGACAATGCCATCTATTTATGATTTAAAGAAAAAAAAGAAATGCCATGAGCAATGCCAATAGCTCCACCTTTAATGATGCCGAGACCATTGCATTGTAAATGCTTGTTTTTGTTACATTGATTGGGCTATGCAATCATTCGGATTGATGTATTTGTAATACATTTATAATTAAATGATCTATGTGTGTTTTAAAATTACTGTGGCACTACATTTGTTTGATTGTGGTGACTGAATGTGAGTGTATTTATTGTTTAAATAATTTAGCAAGGGGAATCCTTTAGATTGACTGGTTGCTTAAACCCCATCCCTTGTTTTGAGGGGTGTCTCTCTTTTTTCAAGCAGAAGTAAAGGGGCCCTGAAATCAGACACTCTAGAACCCCATACACGGAAGGCTCTGTCCAGGGGAGTCCTCTCTCTCTTTCTTATATCGGCCACTCACTGTCACACATTAAATCCGTGTTATTTTATATTCTCTTGGGAATGATGCATTTCTTTCCTCTTTAAACCGATGTCTTTTCCGGGAAAATCACGAGCACCTTCTCCCTCTCTGCCCCGTCTCTGCCCTCTGGAAAGTTGTCCTTGCCTGTCCTGGACACTGTTCTGTTTGTGAGGTGTGACCCCTGCTGCTGTGAAACTCCCCTTCATGCGTCGCACCCAGCAGGGAGGGAGGGGGGGGGGGGCAGGAAACAAGGCGCTGCACTTTGGGAAAATCCCATTGCCCCTTGAGTGACATCGACTAGACACGCCCCCTAGTGGACACTGCAGATAAAGAGCGGCTGGGCCGGGTGTGGGGTGAGACACCAGCGGTGACTGACCCGGGCACACTCCAGCTACCCCAGCCTGACGGGCTCCAGATTCAC